>NC_057395.1:79908181-80508181 GCF_019320065.1 Cervus canadensis
GAAAAATAGTTTCCTGTCTACACCCACCTTAAAGAGTGGACTCTACCATAGTTTAAAGTGCCGTATATATGTCAAGACCAGTTACCTCTCAACAACAGTGATATCACTTATTGGCTCTCAGCTGTTGCTTTAATACAACACACAAAATAACATATATGTAAAGTATATTTGAATTCTGAAGCATGATAATGAAACAGACAACTGGACCTTACCACCCACCTTAAGAAGTCAAGTATCACCTTTATCATCAGAGTCCTTGTGTGTCCGTCTTGGGGCTTCCGTGGTGGCCCAGATGGTAAAGAATCTGCCTGCAATGCAGCAAACCCGGGTTCGATCCCGGGGTTGGGAAGATCCCCTGGAGGGAATGGCTGATCACTTCAATATTCTTGTCTGGAGAATTCCACCTGCAGAGGAGCCTGGTGGGCTACAGTCCACGGGGTCGCAAAGAGTCAAACATAACTGAGCAGCTAACACTTCACTTTCATTTTTTTATGTCTCTCTTTGATCTCGTCTCCTCTGCTTAGTTTATTTTAGCTTTCTGAATTTTTTGCTTTTTATTCCCTTGATTTGGAGAAAAAGTAGCTCTCGCATGTCAGGTTGCTGAGGGCAAGGGACTCCAGTTGACATCTCTGTCTGTGGAAGTCAAAGCTGCCTTGCTGGAATGTAAGCCGCATCCCACCTAGAACATGAGATGTTATTCGTCTGATTCTCTCTCTAATCTCTAGCTAGTTGCCTGGCCCCCAGAGTATCCAACGCATGTGCACATGTGGGATGCTGAGATTTGTGATGAGGACTGTGACTGATCACCTCTACAGAACACATGCTCTGGGCCAGGCTCTGCTTATCTTTTTCTCTTTTTCTACAATATCCTTTAAAGCAGTTTGTATTAATACTGCTTTACATATGAACAAACCAAAGGGTCATTTAATAAAGTTACACTTGGCTAGTTAATGGCTGGACCAGACTGGAAGCCAGCTCTTCCAGGTGACCAAACTTGCCCTCTTTTCATGGTGCTAACTTGAATTGATCCACTTCTCAGCATCTCTTATAGGATCAGGCACGTGTGTGTGCTCAGTCATGTCTGACTCTTTGTGACCCCATGGACTGTAGCCTGCCAGGCTCCTCTGTCCATGGCATTTCCCAAGCAAGAATACTGGAGTGGGTTGCCATTTCCTACTTCAAGTGATCTTACCGACCCAGGGATTGAACCCGTGTCTCTTGAGTCTCCTGCATGGGCAGGCCACCTGGGAAGCCCAGGATCAGGTCTAGGGCATGTTATATAATTGAGATCTAGAGAGTTCCAAGTGGTCTGATGATCAACAGGAGTGTGACATGATTCCCAGCACTGCCTTTCTGGTGAGTTCAAGGTTTTCTGTTGTTGTCTTTGCACTTTCTTACATCGTATCTTTGATTGGTAACTACTAAAAAGAATGATTTACAGGAAAAGTTGCCTCAGGAACTACAACTGGTTATTTATCTGCAGCCTTTGTGGCATAAACATTGGATGTACAATGGGACTTGTGCTAAGAAATGATTTATCTCCACATGCTATTGATTCTCTCATGAGTCAGGAATGGTGCAATTGAGCAGAGTGATGTGTGATTTATGAAGAGGTATCAACAAAGAATAGAAATCGGATGTCTCCATAGCTGGGTCCATTTGATTTCCTCTCTTGCTGCACTGAACCCAGATACATTTCACAATTGAATCAGTTACCTACTGTGGGTACCATGTCCCAGCCAACTGTTTAGAAAGGCGATCTTATCATTGATAAGATCCTTTAAATTGTGCTTGTCAACCAAAAAGTGTCTTTACAAACGCTATGAGGTTTCATATCTCTTCTTTCACAATGAATTGCGAGGTCAGTGTCTTCTCAGCTTGAGCCTTTTTAATCGGAAGTTCTGGCTGCCAGACTTGTCACATCCCCAGATATTTTAATCTCTTGTTTCATCTCCTTGAATCTTTGCTGATTTGATGTATATGTGTAATTAGTAATTATTAACATATAGCACATAACAGTGTATCATGTTAGTGATATGATATGATATGAGTTCCTGAGCCAAAACCAGCCAACAAAGCTCTGTGTTTTCTTAACTCTCAGAAACATGCAGAGCAAGAGGTGCTTGCTGTTTTAAGTTGCTGAGCTTGGGGGTAATTTGTTATAGTGATAGACACTTTACTAGCCGTTGCAAACCCTGCTTTGGCCTTTGACATTCCTAGACGCTCTGCTCTCTTTTTTCTTTTCTTACCATCTCTTTCTCTCTCTCCCTTTCTTTCTTGTTCTATATCCCTTGGCATCATTTATTCATTGTTTGTGTTTATTGTCTATCTCTCTCCTTCTAAAATGTAAGTTTCACAAAGATCGAGGTTTGGATTTGTGTTAAGTATTATAGCTTAAGTGCCTAATAAAGAGGGACTCAGTGAATGTCTGTTGAAAGAGTAAATAAATACAACAGACATGAAATTGTCTTGTTTAATTATGGTTTAGAGAAAAGTTTCATATTCAGGTTTTTGGCTTTGTTTCATTTAGTTTTGGTCCCAACTCAGATCTGCCCTAGACTTGGAACATTTTAGAAATTTAGGTTCAGAGAGCTAAGAGGTAAAGATTCCTGCTGTTTGAGGGAATTTTTTAAAAATGTCATTAAAAATCTGATTCTTTTTTCTAGGTGGTTATAAATTGTGGTAAATTTGCCTGCTGGGGAAAGAGGGATGAAACAAATGGCCTTCTGTTTAAATGACTTTCATTTGAGTTTTATTTCATTTGTGCATAGCTTCAGTATGAAGTTGGTTTAGGATTCTTTTGATAATAAGCAATGCTGAAGAAATGGAAGCAATCACAGTGGGCTGTATGTGTGTGTGAGGGGGGTTGGGGGGAGGGGAACCAAGGCTTCGTATTTCTCTTTTTTCCTAATTGATTCCAGCTTTTTCTCTTCTCTGCATCTTCTCTCCAATGAGACTCTGAATTTTGTTTCTCCCTCTTAGACACACCGAGTGTGCTCCAGTTGTCCCATCCACCCTGACGTGTGTACTTTCAATTCCGAGGATTTAGTTCAGTTCAGTCCATCAGCCATGTCCTACTCTTTGCAACCCCATGGACTGCAGCACACAAAGCCTCCCTGTCCATCACCAACTCCCAGAGTTTATTCAAACTCAAGTCCATTGAGTAGGTGATGCCATCCAACCATCTCATCCTCTGTCATCCCCTTCTCTTCCTGCCTTCAATCCTTCCCAGCATCAGGGTCTTTTCAAATGAATCAGCTCTTCGCATCAAGTGGCCAAAGTATTGGAGTTTCAGCTTCAGCATCAGTCCTTCCAGTGAATATTCAGGACTGATTTCCTTTAGGATGGACTGGTTGGCTCTCCTAGCAGTCCAAGGGACTCTCAAAAAGACTCTCCACCACAGTTTAAAAGCATCAGTTCTTCGGTGCTCAGCTTTCTTCACAGTCCAACTCTCATATCCATACATGACCACTGGAAAAACCATAGCCTTGACTAGACAGACCTTTGTTGACAAAATAATGTCTCTGCTTTTATTTTTTATTTTTATTTTTTTAATTAATTAATTAATTAATTTTTTCAGTGGGTTTTGTCATACATTGATATGAATCAGCCATAGATTTACACGTATTTCCCATCCCGATCCCCCCTCCCACCCCCCTCTCCACCCGACTACTCTGGGTCTTCCCAGTGCACCAGGCCCGAGCACTTGTCTCATGCCTCCCACCTGGGCTGGTGACCTGTTTCACCATAGATAATATACATGCTGTTCTTTTGAAACATCCCACCCTCACCTTCTCCCACAGAGTTCAAAAGTCTGTTCTGTACTTCTGTGTCTCTTTTTCTATTTTGTATATAGGGTTGTCATTACCATCTTTCTAAATTCCACATATATGTGTTAGTATGCTGTAATGTTCTTTATCTTTCTGGCTTACTTCAGTCTGTATAATGGGCTCCAGTTTCATCCATCTCATTAGAACTGGTTCAAATGAATTCTTTTTAACAGCTGAGTAATATTCCATGGTGTATATGTACCACAGCTTCCTTATCCATTCATCTGCTGATGGGCATCTAGGTTGCTTCCATGTCCTGGCTATTACAAACAGTGCTGCGATGAACATTGGGGTGCACGTGTCTCTTTCAGATCTGGTTTCCTCAGTGTGTATGCCCAGAAGTGGGATTTCTGGGTCATATGGCAGTTCTATTTCCAGTTTTTTAAGAAATCTCCACACTGTTTTCCATAGTGGCTGTACTAGTTTGCATTCCTACCAACAGTGTAAGAGGGTTCCCTTTTCTCCACACCCTCTCCAGCATTTATTGCTTGTAGACTTTGGGATAGCAGCCATCCTGACTGGTGTGTAATGGTACCTCATTGTGGTTTTTGATTTTGCATTTCTCTGATAATGAGTGATGTTGTGCATCTTTTCATGTGTTTGTTAGCCATCTGTATGTCTTCTTTGGAGAAATGTCTGTTTAGTTCTTTGGCCCATTTTTTGATTGGGTCATTTATTTTTCTGGAATTGAGCTTCAAGAGTTACTTGTATATTTTTGAGATTAATCCTTTGTCTGTTTCTTCATTTGCTATTATTTTCTCCCAATCTGAGGGCTGTCTTTTCACCTGACTTATAGTTTCTTTTGTAGTGCAAAAGCTTTTAAGTTTCATTAGGTCCCATTTGTTTAGTTTTGCTTTTATTTCCAATGTTCTGGGAGGTGGGTCATAGAGGATTCTTGCTGTGGGTTTATGTCGGAGAGTGTTTTGCCAATGTTCTCTCTCTAGGGTTTTATAGTTTTCCTGGTCTTTACATTTAGATCTTTTTAATCCCATTTTGAGTTTTTTTGTGTATGGTGTTGAAAGTGTTCTAGTTTCATTCTTTTACAAGTGTTGACGCAGCTTCCCAGACCCACTTGTTAAAAGAGGTTGTCTTTGTTTTCGCATTGGTATATCCTTGCATCCTTTGTCAAAGATAAGGTGTCCATCAGTTCGTGGATTTATCTCTGCGGCTTTCTATTTTCTGTTTGCCATTGATCTATATTTCTGTCTTTGTGCCAGTACCATACTGTCTTGATGACTGTGGCTTTGTAGTAGAGTCTGAAGTCAGGCAGGTTGATTCCTCCAGTTCCATTCTTCTTTCTCAAGATTACTTTGGCTAATTCGAGGTTTTTTGTATTTCCATACAAATTGTGAAATTATTTGTTCTAGTTCTGTGAAAAATACCGTTGGTAGCTTGATAGGGATTGCATTGAATCTATAGATTGCTTTGGTTAGAATAGCCATTTTGACAATATTGATTCTTCCAATCCATGAGCATGGTATGTTTCTCCATCTGTTTGTGTCCTCTTTGATTTCTTTCATCAGTGTTTTATAGTTTTCTATGTATAGGCCTTTTGTTTCTTTAGGTAGATATACTCCTAAGTATCTTATTCTTTTTGTTGCAATGGTGAATGGTATTGTTTCCTTAATTTCTCTTTCTGTTTTTTCATTGTTAGTATATAGGAATGCAAGGGATTTCTGTGTGTTAATTTTATATCCTGCAACTTTACTATATTCATTGATTAGCTCTAGTAATTTTCTGGAAGAGTCTTTAGGGTTTTCTATGTAGAGGATCATGTCATCTGCAAACAGCGAGAGTTTCACTTCTTCTTTTCCTATCTGGATTCCTTTTACTTCTTTTTCTGCTCTGATTGCTGTGGCCAAAACTTCCAACACTATGTTGAATAGTAGTGGTGAGAGTGGGCACCCTTGTCTTGTTCCTGATTTCAGGGGAAATGCTTTCAATTTTTCACCATTGAGGGTGATACTTGCTGTGGGTTTGTCATATATAGCTTTTATTATGTTGAGGTATGTTCCTTCTATTCCTGCTTTCTGGAGAGTTTTAATCATGAATGGGTGTTGAATTTTGTCAAAGGCTTTCTCTGCATCTATTGAGATAATCATATGGTTTTTATCTTTCAATTTGTTAATGTGGTGTATTACATTGATTGATTTGTGGATATTAAAGAATCCTTGCATTCCTGGGATAAAGCCCACTTGGTCGTGGTGTATGATTTTTTTAATATGTTGTTGGATTCTGTTTGCTAGAATTTTGTTAAGGATTTTTGCATCTATGTTCATCAGTGATATTGGCCTGTAGTTTTCTTTTTTTGTGGCATCCTTGTCTGGTTTTGGAATTAGGGTGATGGTGGCCTCATAGAATGAGTTTGGAAGTTTACCTTCCTCTGCAATTTTCTGGAAGAGTTTGAGTAAGATAGGTGTTAGCTCTTCTCTAAATTTTTGGTAGAATTCAGCTGTGAAGCCATCTGGTCCTGGGCTTTTGTTTGCTGGAAGATTTTTGATTACAGTTTCGATTTCCTTGCTTGTGATGGGTCTGTTAAGATCTTCTATTTCTTCCTGGTTCAGTTTTGGAAGGTTATACTTTTCTAAGAATTTGTCCATTTCATCCAAGTTGTCCATTTTATTGGCATAGAGCTGCTGGTAGTAGTCTCTTATGATCCTTTGTATTTCAGTGTTGTCTGTTGTGATCTCTCCATTTTCATTTCTAATTTTGTTAATTTGGTTCTTCTCTCTTTGTTTCTTAATGAGTCTTGCTAATGGTTTGTCAATTTTGTTTATTTTTTCAAAAAACCAGCTTTTAGCTTTGTTGATTTTTGCTATGGTCTCTTTAGTTTCTTTTGCATTTATTTCTGCCCTAATTTTTAAGATTTCTTTCCTTCTGCTAACCCTGGGGTTCTTCATTTCTTCCTTCTCTAATTGCTTTAGGTGTAGAGTTAGGTTATTTATTTGGCTTTTTTCTTGTTTCTTGATGTAAGCCTGTAATGCTATGAACCTTCCCCTTAGCACTGCTTTTACAGTGTCCCATAGGTTTTGGGTTGTTGTGTTTTCATTTTCATTCATTTCTATACATATTTTGATTTCTTTTTTGATTTCTTCTATGATTTGTTGGTTATTCAGAAGCGTGTTATTTAGCCTCCATATGTTTGAATTTTTAACAATTTTTTTCCTGTAATTGAGATCTAATCTTACTGCACTGTGGTCAGAAAAGATGACTGGAATGATTTCAATTTTTTTGAATTTTCCAAGACCAGATTTATGGCCCAGGATGTGATCTATTCTGGAGAAGGTTCCGTGTGCACTTGAGAAAAAGGTGAAGTTGATTGTTTTGGGGTGAAATGTCCTATAGATATCAATTAGGTCTAGCTGGTCCATTGTGTCATTTAAGGTTTGTGTTTCCTTGTTAATTTTCTGTTTAGTTGATCTATCCATAGTTGTGAGTGGGGTATTAAAGTCTCCCACTATTATTGTGTTACTATTAATTTCCTCTTTCATACTCATTAGTGTTTGCCGTACATATTGTGGTGCTCCTATGTTGGGTGCATATATATTTATAATTGTTATATCTTCTTCTTGGATTGATCCTTTGATCATTATGTAGTGTCCTTCTTTGTCTCTTTTCACATCCTTTATTTGAAAGTCTATTTTATCTGATATGAGTATTGCGACTCCTGCTTTCTTTTGGTCTCCATTTGCGTGAAATATTTTTTTCCAGCCCTTCACTTTTAGTCTGTATGTGTCTCTTGCTTTGAGGTGGGTCTCTTGTAGACAGCATATATAGGGGTCTTGTTTTTGTATCCATTCAGCCAATCTTTGTCTTTTGGTTAGGGCATTCAACCCATTTACATTTAAGGTAATTACTGATAGGTGTGGTCCCGTTGCCATTTACTTTGTTGTTTTGGGTTCACGTTTATACAACCTTTCTGCATTTCCTGTCTAGAGAATATCCTTTAGCATTTGTTGAAGAGCTGGTTTGGTGGTGCTGAATTCTCTCAGCTTTTACTTGTCTGTAAAGCTTTTGAATTCTCCTTCATATCTGAATGAGATCCTTGCTGGGTACAGTAATCTAGGTTGTAGGTTATTTTCTTTCATTACTTTCAGTATGTCCTGCCATTCCCTTCTGGCCTGGAGGGTTTCTATTGATAGATCAGCTGTTATCCTTATGGGAATCCCTTTGTGTGTTATTTGTTGTTTCTCCCTTGCTGCTTTTAATATTTGTTCTTTGTGTTTGATCTTTGTTAATTTGATTAATATGTGTCTTGGGGTGTTTCGCCTTGGGTTTATCCTGTTTGGGACTCTCTGGGTTTCTTGGACTTGGGTGGCTATTTCCTTCCCCATTTTAGGGAAGTTTTCAGCTATTATCTCCTCGAGTATTTTCTCATGGCCTTTCTTTTTGTCTTCTTCTTCTGGGACTCCTATGATTCGAATGTTGGGGCGTTTCACATTGTCCCAGAGGTCCCTGAGGTTGTCCTCATTTCTTTTGATCCTTTTTTTTTTTTTTTTCTCTGCTTCATTTATTTCCACCATTTTATCTTCTACCTCACTTATCCTATCTTCTGTCTCCGTTATTCTACCCTAGGTTCCCTCCAGAGTGTTTTTGATCTCATTCATTGCATTATTCATTTTTAATTGACTCTTTATTTCTTCTAGGTCTTTATTAAACATTTCTTGCATCTTTTCAATCTTTGTTTCCAGGCTATTTATCTGTAACTCCATTTTGTTTTCAAGATTTTGGATCATTTTTATTATCATTATTCTAAATTCTTTTTCAGGTAGATTCCCTATCTTCTCCTCTTTTGTTTGACTTGGTGGGCATTTTTCATGTTCCTTTACCTGTTGGGTATTTCTTTGCCTTTTCATCTTGTTTAGATTGCTGTGTCTGGACTGGGCTTTCTGTATTCTGGAGGTCTGTGGTTCCTTTTTATTGTGGAGGTTTTACCCAGTGGGTGGGGTTAGACGATTGGCTTGTTAAGGTTTCCTGGTTAGGGAAGTTTGCGTCGGTGTTCTGGTGCGTGGAACTTGATTTCTTCTCTTTGGAGAGCAATGGAGTGTGCTCAGTAATGAGTTTTGAGATGGGTCTGTGTGTTAGGTGTCACCTTGGGCAGCCTGTATGTTGACGTTTAGGGCTATGTTCCTGCATTGCTGGAGAATTTGCGTGGTATGTCTTGCTCTAAAACTTATTGGATCTTGGGTGGTGGTTGGTTTCAGTGTAGGTATGGAGGCTTTTAGACGGTCACTTATTACTTAAAGTTCCATGTAGTCAGGAGTTTTCTGGTGTTCTCCGGTTTTGGGCTTAAGTCTCCTGCCTCTGGATTTTAGTTTTATTCTTCCTGTAGTCTCAGGACTTCTCCAACTATACAGCACTGATAATAAAACTTCTAGGTTAATGGCGAAAAGATTCTCCCCCGTTAGGGACACCCAGAGAGGTTCACAGAGTTACACGAAGAAGAGGAGAGGGAGGAGGGAGATAGAGATGAGCAGGAGGACAAAAAGGGGGACTCAAGAGGAGAGAGACAGATCTACGCAGCTGTCTGTTCCCAGAGTGTTCTCCGTAGCCCAGTCACCTACAAGGATTCACAGAATTGGATTGGGAAGAGAAGGGGAAAGGAGGAAATAGAGGTGTTCTGAGGTAGAAAACAGAGAGTCAAGATTGGGAGAGAATAATCTTCAGTTTAAAAATAGGGCTTCTCTTCTTTTTTTTTGGTAAGGTTATAGTGTATTGAAAATGAAAATTAAGGAGTAGTAGAGGAGTACTAGAGGACTTTAAAAGAAATAAGAGAAAAAGAAAAATAGAAGAGAAAAAGGAGAAAAAAAAAAAAGAATTTTCCCTAATTAAAAAAATCGTGAAAATCTATGAAAATGAAAGTTAAGGAGTAATGGGGGAGTAATAGGGAATTTTAAAGGAAAATAAAAGAGAAAAAATAAAAAAATAATAAAAAAAAATTTTTTTTCTTATTTAAAAAAAAAAAGTAAAAATATATCTAGGAGTTTCTCTGGAGCTGTTACGGTCAGTGTGGGTTCGGCTCAGTTTCAGATAGCTCCTCGCTCCAGCTTAACACTTCTTGATATCTACAGGCCTCTTCCGGTGTAGTCGGTGTTTTCTACAGGGATTTTAATCTGTTGCACCGGTCCCTTCTGAAGCGGTTCCCTTTGTTTATTTGGCTTCTGTTTGCAGGTTTCTTCAGAGGCTCATTTCCGCCCTGACACAGGCGGGCGGAGGTGGACTCTTATTCAGGTAGCTAGTTCCGTCGGGCTGCGGGGAGGGGCTTGCGCCGCGGGGACGGGCTTGCGCCGCGGGGAGGGGCCGGCGCTGCTTTCTCCGTCTGCGCTGCTCAGGCTCCCGGCTGCTCCATATGGAGCGCGCCGCGCGCTGCGCACAGCTCCAGCCCTCGGGTGTTCCACAAAAGCGCAGAACAAAAAGCTGCGTCCGCTCTTGTGCCTTCCCCGTCAGAGCGGTCCAGGCAGCCAGGGGCTTGACAGGCGCACTCTCCCCAGGTGTGGCGCGCCCACTCCCCTCCGCGGCCCCAGTCTCAGTTTCCGCTGACGCCAGTCGGGTGCGCGCGCCTTCCGCCCTCCGCGTCCCCAGCCCCAGTCCCCACCCGCGCCGGTCGGGTGCCTGCGCCCTGTGTCTCGCCGCGACCTGCTCCCGCCTCCGGCGGGGCTGGGCTGGTCCGCAGTCTGCGAGCTCTTCTCTGGACTTTCTTGGTCCCTTTGTTTTGCGAACGGCCAGCAGTGTGTTCGGCCGGTTAATTTTCTCTCTCTCTCTTTTGCTATCCCACAGTTCAAGTTGGCAACTCACAAAAGCTCCCTCCGATTGTCCTCAGGGCACTCAGGCCCGGACGCTACCCCAAGCAATGCCGCCCGCTCTTCTCCCTGCTGCCCCCACTTGCTGGTGGCGGATGCGGGTGTCTGGGGCACTTTTCTGCTGAGAGTTGCTTTTAGGCATGTAATCTGTGGGTTTTATTTATTGTTTCCCTCCCAGTCAGGTTGCCCTCCTAGATTCAAACACTTCCCCCAGGCCCGCCAGTGCGAAGGTTTCCCGGTGTCTGGAAACGTCCTCTAAAGACTCCCTTCCCGGGACGGATCTCCGTCCTTAGCTCTTTTGTCTCACTTTTTATCTTTTATATTTTGTCCTACCTCCTTTCGAAGACAATGGGCTGCTTTTCTGGGCACCTGATGACCTCCGCTAGCGATCAGAAGTTGTTTTGTGAAGTTTGCTCTGCGTTCAGATATTCTTTTGATGAATTTGTAGGAGAGAAAGTGGTCTCCCCGTCCTACTCCTCCGCCATCTTGGCTCCTCCCTCTGTCTCTGCTTTTAATATGCTGTCTAGGTTGGTCATAACTTTTCTTCCAAGGAGTGTCTTTTAATTTCATTGCTGCAATCACCATCTGCAGGGATTTTGGAGCCCAGAAAAATAAAGTCAGCCACGGTTTCCACTGTTTCTCCATCTATTTGCCATGAAGTGATGGGACCAGATGCCATGATCTTTGTTTTCTGAATGTTGAGCTTTAAGCCAACTTTTTCACTCTCCTCTTTCACTTTCATCAAGAGGCTCTTTAATTCTTCTTCACTTTCTGCCATAAGGGTGGTGTTATCTGCATATCTGAGTTTATTGATATTTCTCTTGGCAATCTTGATTCCAGCTTGTGCTTCCTCTAGCCCAGCATTTCTCATAATGTACTCTGCATATAAATTAAATAAGCATGGTGACAATATATAACCTTGACGTACTCCTTTTCCTATTTGGAACCAGTTTGTGGTTCCATGTCCAGTTCTAACTGTTGCTTCCTGACCTGCATACAGATTTCTCAAGAGGCAGGTCAGGTGGTCTGGTATTCCCATCTCTTGAAGAATTTTCCACAGTTTATTGTGATCCACACAGTCAAAGGCTTTGGCATAGTCAATAAAGCAGAAATAGGTGTTTTTCTGGAACTCTCGTGCTTTTTCAATGATCCAGCAGATGTTGGCAATTTGATCTCTGGTTCCTCTGCCTTTCCTAAATTCATATTGAACATCTGGAAGTTCATGGTTCACGTATTGTTGAAGCCTGGTTTGGAGAATTTTGAGCATTAGTTTACTGGTGTGTGAGATGAGTGCAATTGTGTGGTAGTTTGAACATTCTTTGGCATTTCCTTTCTTTGGGACTGGAATGAAAACTGACCTTTCCAGTCCTGTGGCCACTGCTGAGTTTTCCAAATTTGCTGGCATATTGAGTGCAACACTTTCACAGCATCATCTTTTAGGATTTGAAATAGCTCAGCTGGAATTACATCACCTCCACTAGCTTTGTTTGTAGTGATGCCCACTTGACTTCACATTCTAAGATGTCTGGCTCTCGGTGAGTGACACCATCGTGATTATCTGGGTCGTGAAGATCTTTCTTGTACAGTTCTTCTGTGTATTCTTGCCACCTCTTCTTAATATCTTCTGCTTCTGTTAGGTTCCTACCATTTCTGTCCTTTATCAGACCCATCTTTGCATGAAATTTTCCCTTGGTATCTCTAATTTTCTTGAAGAGCTCTCTAGTGTTTCCCATTCTGTTGTTTTCCTCTATTTCTTTGCACTGATCCCTGGGGAAGGCTTTCTTATCTCTCCTTGCTATTCTTTGGAACTCTGCATTCAAATGGGAATATCTTTCCTTTTCTCCTTTGCTTTTCGCGTCCCTTCTTTTCACAGCTATTTGTAAGGCCTCCTCAGCAGCCATTTTGCCTTTTGCATTTCTTTTTCTTGGGGATGGTCTTGCTCCCTATCTCCTGTACAATGTCACGAACCTCCATCCATGGTTCATCAGGCACTCTATCAGATCTAGTCCCTTAAATCTATTTCTCACTTCCACTGTGTAATAGTTAGGGATTTGATCTAGGTTTAATTTCTAGGATTAGACATGCAGTTAAGACTTAAGTAAAATAAACTACAAGAAAATGTGCAGCTCGATGAGACCGTGACACCGGTGACAGATTGAGAAGTCAACACCCCCCGCCGGTCAGAAATGGGGCTTTCCTCTCTCAGTGTTGAGTCTGGAAAACGCTGTTCCACGCTGCTAACCAGAATCAGGTGAAGCCAGACCTCAGTGCACTGAGAGCACCTCCTTTCAGCCTTATAATGGATTTGCTGGGGCTAATTTTCAGAGCGATCTGTAGGCTCTCAGGGTCCACAGGAAGCGGCACAAATGATGTTATTCTAGCTTGTTTATCAGTGTATCACAGCATCTCTCCTTTCTTTCTTTTTTTTTAACTTTTTACTTTGTATCGGGATATAGCCAGTTAACAATAAAACAACATTTACAAACAAAGTTGGGATAGTTTCGGGTGGACAGTGAAGGAACTCAGCCACACATACACATGCATCCATTCTCCCCCAAACTCCCCTCCCGTGCCCTCCTTGCATAGTGCCTTGCCTTGTAAATCTTCCATTCACAGGCTAAATCTCTGTGATCCACTCGGCTGCCTTGAGTTGCAGCAACATTACTGTGAAAAATACGTTCATTTTCCACATGGAGAGGACTTAAGGGTTGCTGCATTCATTTTTTACCGCAGTCTGAGTACTTAATCATATGGACGTTGTTCAGCAAGAAAAGGATCTCTTCCTCTCTTCCCCAACAGCAACATTCTTGCAGTCTAAAGAAATATAAATATTGGAGCCTATTAATGAAAATGACATCCAACACTGATATATTAGAGCTCAAAAAGTGTGATTAAGTATGCAGTTAATTAACTCTTTTTGCTAGAATCATCTTAAATGTGTTCTCATATTTTAGAGCTGTTTTAACTGCCGGGAAAAGGTTAGTAGACTGGTCTGAGATAGTTGGAAGTCAGACACCATTAGTTTAATTAAATTCTATTAACATAACAAAACAGAGTTTGCATCTTCAGTTTTAAAAAGGATCCTAACGGGGAGAATCGCAGTGGTTGCAATAGCAGCTAGCAGGATGGAAGCTCCTCTTTCTAATCCACAGCCTTCCTCACTTGTCCAGTGCGTTTGTGGCCACTGCCATCACTTGTTCGGCAATAAATATTTATTAAGCAGGTGCTGGGTTTAGGCACTGATCCTGGTGTCGGGGTAGGACCGTGGGTGAAGTAGTCAAGACCTTCCTCACGTGACACTTCCATCCCGGTGTGGGGGGTGGGATATAAAACGGATAAGTCCCACTTATCCATTGCCATGCAGGGGATGTGGGTTTGACCCCTGGTTGGGGAACAAAGATCCCACACACTGGGGAACAGCTAAGCCAGCGCCCTGGAAATCCTGAGCCCACTGGACACAACAAAACATCCTGCATGACGCAGCACAGCCAGATAAACAAATAACTGATAATACTAAAAATAAAGTGAAATTGATAAGCAAGATAATTACGGGTGGTGATAAATGTTACGAAGGTGCCCGGGAGGTATGTGAATAAGCAATCATTTTACTAAACCATCATGATTAAATCATCCTCTTTAGACTGGAAGGCTGCATACCCACTCTCTGAGGAGGTGGTTTGTACACCAAGACCCCAGAGACGCAGGAGTGGAGGACTTGGCAGGCGAAGGAAAGAAGGCATGGGGAGGAGGAGGACAGGAGCCTGCTGACGGGCGGGCTCCGAGGGGAGTGGGGGCTGGATGACAAGGCGTCTAGGCGTGAAGACCGGGCTGCAGGCTTGGATTTTGTTCCCAGGGCAGTGGAGGCCATCACAGCGCAGGGCTGTGGTCTGGTTTAGACGGTTGATCTTGTCTTTGGTGCTGCTGTTTGGGGGAGGGACATAGAGGCTCAGGGGCGAGGTGGTTGGAACCTTTAGGAAGCTGATGAGTGCTAAGTCACTTTAGTCGTGTCTGACTCTTTGGAAACCATGGACTATAGCCTGCCAGGCTCCTCTGTGCATGGGATTCTCCAGGCAAGCATACCGGAGGGACTGCCATGCCCTCTTCCAGGGGATCATCCCAACCCAGGGATGGAACCCAGGTCTCTTAAATCTCCCATGTGGGCAGGCAGATTCTTTACCACTTGCGCCCCCAGGAAGCCCCGGAAGCTAACGCGTCGTCACCGTGGTTGGGGTGCTCTTGCAAGGTGATGTGCTCAAGGATGGGGCCCTGAGTGCAGAGGCAGCTGCCTGGAGGCTGAGCGTGATCTTCACCCTGGGTAAACCTCATGGTGGCCTGAGGCCGCCACACTGTGTGACCCCTACCTTTTTTCCCAGCTTGATTTCCTGCGACTTATCACTGCAGTGGGTGAAGGTCATTCAGACTCCTTGGTGACCTCACGCATTTGTATTTCTCACCTCTGCTCAGGGTATGGGTTCTGCGGAAACGTTCCACGTTCTCCGTGATCTGTGTCCGTCCCCCTGCAGGATGGAGTTGGGTACTGCTACCTCCAGGTGGCGCTAGTGGGGAAGACCCCGCCTGCCAATGCAGGGGACAGAAGAGATGCGGGTTCCATCCCTGGGTGGGGAAGATCCCCTGCAGGAGGCCATGGCAACCCACTCCAGTG
Source organism: Cervus canadensis (assembly GCF_019320065.1). NCBI lineage: Eukaryota > Metazoa > Chordata > Mammalia > Artiodactyla > Cervidae > Cervus > Cervus canadensis. Next base: position 79,923,475 of record NC_057395.1, read on the forward strand.
TGCTTGCCTGGAGAATCCCGTGGACAGAGGAGCCTGGAGGACTACAGTCCATGGGGTCGCAAAGAGTCGGACAAGACTGAGTGACTTAGCGCACAGCGCACCTCCGAAAAGGGTTTCCCACGTGGCTCAGGGGTAAAGATCCGCCTGCCAACTCGCGGGAGACACGGGTTCAGCCGCTGGGTCAGGAAGATCCCCTGGAGAAGGAGATGGCAACCCACTCCAGTATTTTCGCCTGGGAAATCCCATGGACAGAGGAGCCTGGTGAGCTTCAGTCCCTAGGGACACAGAGTCGGGCAAGGCTTAGCCCCTCAACAACAACCTCCAAAAAACCGGAGGGCCAGGCCAGCCTCAAACCTCACATCTGCATCTGGATCAACCCGACTGTAGACAGCCTTCAGCAAGAGTCCCGGCATCCTCCTTAAAACCACACGTTTCTGCGGCTCACTCAACATGATGTGCAAAATGAGCTGTTTGGCTCGAAGTTGGGAACCCCTAAGTTAGGCGTTGTAGGTGATTCAGGTATCTGCTCGGATTCGCGAATGAATGAGCTCATGCTTCTTGTGTGTTGTCTGGTAACGCTGGTTGTTTCTGTGATTCCTGAGTTTGCGCAGAGAAGCCTGTGTTCCTTGGGTTCAGGATGATCTGGGTCAGTGTCTCTGCTCTGCAGCTGGCAGCTGTCTGTGGCCAGGCAGGTCAGTGTCTCTGAGAAGGGCGAATGCCCCTCCCCTTCCCCAACCGCACACTTCCAGATGGTTACGAGTAAATGAAGTGGTGTATGTGAAGTCACTGGCCGTGTTCCTGACTGAGCATTTGTCACAGTAACAACAACTAAGATAATTAGTGTACGTGATGTAGGGGCCAGCAATATTCCAGGCACCTGTTAAAAGACATTCATTTATTAATTTTTTTGCTGCACTGAGTCTTCATTTGTTTGCATGGACTTTCTCTAGTGGTGGCAGCCGGGGGCCACTCCCTAGCTGGGGCGCCGGCTTCTCAGGGCAGCGCCTTCTCTTGTTGCGGAGCGCAGGTTCTTGGTGCGTGGCCTTCAGTAGTCATGGCATGGGGGCTTAGTTGCCCCATGGCTCATGGGATCTTCCTGGACCAGGGATGGAACCGGGGTCCCTTGCATTGCAAGGTGCATTTTTAATCACTGGACCACCAGGGAAGCCCTAGGCAACGTTTTAATTGCTTTATATGGAGGAACTCATTTAATTTTCATAATTACCCAAGAGGTCAACTTTATTGCTTTTTATCTCCATTTTGCTTCCCAGGTGGTGCTAGTGGCAGAGAATCTGCCTGCTGATACAGGAGACACAGGCTGGATCCCTGAGTCGGGAAGATCCCTTGAGAAGGAAATGAATCACTCCAGTGTTCTTGCCTGGGAAATCCCTTGGACAGAGGAGCCTGGTGGGCTACAGTCCACGGGGTCGCAAACATGAGCGCACACACGTCTCCATTTTGCAGATGAAGAACCTGAGGCAGAGGGGAGTGAATAACTGATCTGACTGCAGAGAGCTAAGAAGGGGCCATAAGTAACTGTAAACTGTGGGTCCTGGTAACTAACAGCCCATGTGATTAGCTTGTTATGCTACCCTGCCTTTTACCAGAGCAACAGAGAGACCCAGGTGGGGACGTCATGTATGGGAGCGTTTGTTTCTTTGCTACAGTTTTTCATTAAGGAAGGAGAGCTGTTATATGTGCTCAGTATATAGCCAGTCTAGTTATCATTCTCCACATTCTTTTCCTTCTCTTCTTCCTCCTCCTCATGAAATCCTTGAGGTTCTACCTTCTAAAGCTCTTATTTTCCGAAGTGACTTCCATGGTCACCTTACACAAGCAAAGAGGTCAGCAGCATGTGTTGAAAAAGAGGGTATAGATGTATTTAAGATATAGCACACAGACTTCCTGGTGGCTCAGTGGTCAAGAATCCCCCTGCCAGTGCAGGAGATTTGGGTTGGATCCCCGGGTGGGGAAGATCCCCTGGAGAAGGAAAGGGCAAACCATTCCAATATTCTTACCTGGGAAATCCCATAAACAGAGGACTCTGGTGAGCTACAGTCCATGGGGTTGCCAAAGAGTTGGACCCAACTTAGGAGCTAAAGAACAACAAGATACAGTGTGGTACCTGTAATGGGAAAGACGCTCAAAGAACATGTCCTGAGTGAATGAGCGAAATCAGACTTCTCTGCCTCTGTTTGCTCTTGACCTTCCTTAGGGTTGTTTTACCTTTGACCTTGGTACCATCATCTAAATAATCAACAATCTGGGCCTTGCATTGAACTCACCACTTTCCCCCCAACCTCTAACACATGCACAGAGAGACATGTTACGTGTCTTCCAATTTTTCATGTACTAAACCCAAGCATTCCAAACACCAGCGTGTGTCTTGGAAAGTAACAGGCTTCTGTGGCCATTGATTTTTATGATAATACCAAGGTAGCTTTAATTCCCTCTCATGCTGAATATTTCTACCAAGAAGAATTAATGTGTGTTGCTATGAAGTTCTGAAGTCCTGCCTAAAATATATCACCTCTAGCAGATGGTGCTGCTGTTCCTCTGTAAAGAGAAATGGAACGCCACTGATGTACAGATGTATCTAATGGGAAATAATGGGGCTGAGCTTCCCAACAGCTTGGGTGTCTCTTTGGGTTGTGAATGAGAGGAAGCTTGAGCAAAAAGAGGACTGTATTATAAGGACTCTGGGGTGTTTCTCCCACAATCGCAGGTCAGGATGTGGCTCTGCCTCTGGCGGATCTGGAATCAGAGACTCGTCCTTAGTAGCTGTTTAGTTGCTAAGCCGTGTCTGACTCTGCGACCCCCATGGACCCTAACCCTAACCCACCAGGCTCCTCTGTCCACAGGATTCTCCAGGCAAGGACACTGGAGTGGGTTGCTGTGCCCTCCTCCAGGGGGTCTTCCCGCCCAGGGATGGAACCTGCATCTTCTGCGTTGGCAGACGGATTCTCACCGCTGAGCCACCAGGGAAGCCCCTACACCCTAGACACGGGGTTTCCTCCTGTCCTGCTTCTCTCTGTGCATCCGGTTTACCAGCTTTACTCTCTTGGTCTCCCCTTTACTGGCAACCTTGGCTTTTTCCCCTTGTTGAAGGTGCTTCTCTGGGCTTTAGAGCTTCCAGTCTAGCACTTGTGTGTGACTTCTCTCTCTTAGCTGTAGTTCTCGGTTTCCCCAGGCAGTTCCTCCTGGTGCAGTCTGGACCAGGAGCCCACCCCTGGACCAGTGGACAGAAAATGGGTTAATATAGACGGCTGTTCCTATTACAGCCATACAGATGGTTTGAAGAAATTGCTTCAGAAAGAGCAAATGGGCAGCTTGCTGACGGAAGCTAGAGCTGAAGAATGACACCAGGCAGATTAAACAGTGAAGCGTTTACTAAAATCTACCAGGAATATCTAATTGGTATTGCCATCCACATAATTGCCTCTGGCAAAAAAGGACTGTGGCTTTTCTCTATAAAGAGGGATGAAATGGAGTTGTGCTAGGTACATTTCATGGGAAATGTCAAGGCTGAGATTTCAGACGGCTAGAATGTGGAAAACCACCCCTTAGCTTTCAGAGAGTCTTTGTTTCACATATAGGGAACCATCTGGGTCATGAGTTTCCAGGACATCATACACCAAAAGTAAGCAGAGGGCTGATTATTATTTTTTAAAATTCAATTGGAGATAATGGCTTTACAGTGTTGTGTTGGTTGGTTTCACAGTAATCTGAATCAGCTGTGGGATGTTGTCGAGTAGCTAAGTCACGTCCAACTCTTTCTGGACCCCGTGGACTATATCCTGCTAGGCTCCTCTGTCCATGGGATTCTCCAGGCAAGGATGCTGGAGTGAGTTGCCGTTTCCTTCTCCAGAGGTCTTCCTGACCCAGGGATTGAACCTGCATCTCCTGCGTTGTAGGTGGCTTCTTCACCGCTGAACCGCCAGGGACTCAGCTGTGTGAGTGCATGGAGCACCTCCCGTTCGCCCTTCCCAGTGCACCCCGAGGCTGTCACGGAGCACGGGGCTGACCCCCTGACCTATAGAGCAGCTCCCCACTGCTCTGCGCTCTACACAGCGTGGTGTCTGTAAGCCAGCGCCACCCCTCCTCCCTGCCGTGTCCACAAGACCATTCTCGACGTCTGTCTCCATTCCTGCCCTGCGCGCAGGTTCATCTGTACCATTTTTCTAGATTCCATATATAGATGCATTAATATGCAGTGTTTGTGTTTCTCTCTCTGACTTCACAAGCCCTAGGTCTACTTCCCTGCAAACTCCTTGTTATTTAAACCAGTGATAGGTGGAGAGGAGGCATGGACATTTGGACATTCATCTGACACCCAAAGCTTAGACGGATTCTTTCTTATCTAAGAAACCATTGGTTGGGTATTTTCTAGTGGGCAGAAGCACCAAAACTAAAACAAGTGGACTGTTAAATAAGAAGATGCAGATATTTTAAAAGGTGAAAAATATTGAGAAAGTACAGCTAGTGAAGCAAAAAATACGTATGTGGAACACAAAATGCAAATATTGTTAAGATTTATAATGCAGAATTTGTCAGTTTTCTATGAGTAACTTCCAAAGAAAATCATCAATAGTTTGGTAGATGTGCCTTTTTCCCCCCTCTTATTATGACCAGCTTACCTGGTGGCTCAGATGGTGAAGAATCTGCCTGCAGTGTGGGAGACCCGGGTTTGATCCCTGGGTCGGGAAGATCCCCTGGAGAAGGGAATGGTTACCCACGATAATATTCTTGCCTGGAGAATCCCATGGACAGAGGAGCCTGGTGGGCTAGTCCTTGGGGTTGCAAAGAGTCAGATGTGATTGAGTGACTAACATTTTATCTTTAACTTTGAAATTTTTTATAATAATTGTAACATACTACTCTAGTTTCCTTTCTCACTTAACAGCATGTGTTTGTACAAACCGTGGCTCTCACTGGGCTTTTCAGTGGCTGTGTGATATTCTAGAGCACAGAGGGCAGGTTACTACATCCTTCAGGGGATGCCAGCTGGCCTTGGCTGTTAGAACTGTTAATAAGAATGTCCAAAATTTGTATTTCTTGGAATATCCTTTAAAATATCCCCCAAACAATAAAAAAATGTATGTATCCTATAACATTTATTATATAGCTTTGTGTTTATTATAATAACAACAAATAAGGAAACTGTGATTCTTTTGGTTTTTGATCACATCTTTTAATTATGTGTTAATATTTTCCTGAGTGCTCCCCACGGGGCTCAGTGGTAAAGAATCCACCTGCCATTGCAGGAGCCGCAGGAGATAGGAGTTGAATCCATGGTCAGGAAGTGGCAACTCACTCCAGTATTCGTGCTTGGAAAGAAGAGCCTGGCAGGCTACAGTCCATGGGGTTGCAGAGTCAGACACGACTGAGCGACCACACACAAGAGTATATACAAGATTTTCCTGAGTACAATAGCATACCTACAATTACTAACTTTAAGCCTACTTTAAAAAAAAATGGTAATAATTTAAAATTTTAATTTTTCCTAGAACAGCATTAAATAGCAAACAGAAAAAAATAAACTGTAGCAAATTGTGAAAGGGATCATGGAACGGAAAATGTCTTAGTGCTTTTAATGGCGCTGTTTCCCTGGCACTTTGGATGAAAGGCCCCATCCTCATTTTGCACCGGGTCATACGTGTGAGGTAGCTTTTGACCACTTTGCTTCTCCTGAGGTGGGTTCCAAACCTTTCCTTATTGGAGCACCCTTCTGTCTATAGTCCTTTGGGGACTCCAGCTGATTGTCAGTAATTTTAAAGCTTAAACCTACTTTTTAACTTTCTTTTTAAACCAGCATTCTGCTCTTGCAGTTGGTATGTCTCATGTCCCTTTCATAACTAAATGCTTTCACCAGGAAGGTGATATGGAATGCCGATCCATCCATACATCACTGTTTTTATGCACTCCATGATTATTAATGAGCTCATGGACTGTAGGTTTTTAATGAATAGGACATAAAGGCAGATATAGAAAAAGGTATTAGCTTCACTCCCCAGAGTGATATAGTTTAATTAACGTAGGATAACTACCTGTGGAAGAACTTACAATCACTCTCACACAAAATGAATTATTTTGTTTGAACAGACTGAATATTGTTTAATCATTTACTTCAGAGGGAAAAAAATTGACTGGATTTGCTGGGGAAATGGTAATGTCATGTCCGTTATTCAAATATGTTAGCACCTGTCACATTTATTCAGTAGAGATTTACTGGGTGCTTACTTTGTACCAGGCGAAGGTGCTGGGGTCATAGCAGCTGAACAGACAAAATCTCCTAAAAGAAATGAAATCTTAGTGCTGTCGGAATTTAATGAGATTTCTCTGTGGAGAGCCCCAGCTGAAACCTGGACATGACTCAGTGACTTACTTTTTTATATATAATTTTATTTGATTGATGCTTGCTTTTCAATGCTGGTGTGATTTCTGCCATACATCGACATGAATCAGCCGCAGTACCCTATGTCCCCGCCCTCTTGGACGCCCGCCCCAGCTCCCAGACCATCCCAGGCCTGCAGGCGCTTACAGAGCCCTGGGGGGACTTCCCCGAGTCACAGAGCAGATTCCCCCTGGCTGTCTGTTTACCCTGCTGGTGTGTGCCTCCCTGCTCCTCTCTCCCTCTCACCCTCCTCCCCCGCCCTTGTCCACATGTCTGTTCCCGATGTCTGTGCCTCCATGACTGCCCTGCAGACAGTTGCATCAGTCCCATCTTTCTAGGTCCCATGCATGTGCGTTAAAATACGATGTTTGTTTTTCTCTTTCTGACTTACTTCACTCTGTATAACAGGCTCCAGGTTCATCCGCCTCATCAGAATACTGACTCAAATGCGTTCCTTTCATGGCTGAGGGATACCCCGTCATGTGTATGTACCCCAGCTTCCTTACCCATTCGTCTGCCGATGGACCCCTAGGTTGCTTCCATGTCTTAGCCATGGTAAGCAGCGCTGCAACGAGCGTTGGGGCATGCGTGTCTCTTTCGGTTTTGGTTTCCTTGGGGTATGTGCCTAGGAGTGGGATTGCTGGGTCGTATGGTGGTTTTATTCCTGGTTTCTTTCGGAATCTCCAAACTGTCTTCCACAGTGGCTGCATCAGTGTACTTCCCACCAGCAGCGGAACAAGCTCCCTTCTCTCCACACCATCTCCAGCACTGGTTGTGTGTGAGCGTTTTGACGATGGCCATTCTGACCGCTGTGAGGTGACAGCTCATTGTGGCTCTGATTTGCGTGTCTCTGATGAGGGGTGTCGAGCACCTCCTCATGTGTTTATTAGCCATCCATACAGCTTCTTTGAAAAAATGTCTGTTTAGGTCTTTTGCCCTCTTTTTGATTGGGTTGTTTGTTTCTCTGGTATTGAGTTGTATGGGCTGCTTATATATTTTGGAAATAAATCCTCTGTCAGTTGTTTCACTTACTGCTGCTTTCTCCCATGCTGAGGGTTGTTGTTTCCCCTTGCTTATAGTTGCCTTTGCTGTGTGGAGGCTATTGAGTTTAATCAGGCCCCACTTGTTTGCTTTTGTTTTTATCTGTTATTCTAAGAGGTGGGTCACAGAGGACCTTGCTGTGGTTGGTGTCACACAGTCTATGGCCTATGTCTTCTATTGACCTACATTTTTACTGAAATGAGCATTTCTCTCATTTATAAGAAATTGAGAAGAACCTGTTGCAAAGTCAAAATTCACAGCTATGAGTTGAGTGATCAACTAGAAATTTGGAAACATTTCTTTCTTGATAGACTAAGTATTTGAAACTTCAGGTATGAGAACCCTCAGTGGGATTATATTGACATTTCCTTAAAATCTACTTTTTATCAATTATTATTATTTTAAAAATATTTATTTGGCTGGGTCAGGCCTTAGTTGCAGCTGGCAGATCTTTGCTGCAATGAGTGGACTCTTCCTCTCCTGTGGACTGGCAGTCAGGGCTGGCCTCAGCTGAAACGGTTCCTCTCTGTTCCTCATGGTGTTGGTTTGGCTCCTTTAAGCACGTGCGTTTAGTTTGCAGGTAAACCCGGGCGACTGGCGCCCAGATGGCCTCATTCACGTCCTGGCAGGTGACTGCATGTTGCCCCACCCTCCTGCATGTTGCCTCGCCAACAGCCATCTAGCACTTGCTCACTTGTTATATGTCAACCGTTTTCTATGTTTGAAAGTGAGTCACGAGGCCGGGCATATACAAGGCAGTGGAGACATATGCTCCATGTCTGAATGAGAGGAGCCGCAGAGCCCACACCTGGACATCTATCCCCAGAAAGCCATAATTTGAAAGGATACATGGACCCGATGTGCATTGCAGGACTATTTACAATATGCAAAACATGGAAACCTGAATGTCTATCGACAGAGGAATCGATAATAAAGATGTGGTGTATACACACCATGGAATATAGTTTTTCTGCTTGTTTAGTTGCTAAGTTGTGTCTGACTCCTTTGCAACCTCTTGGACGGGAGCCCGCCAGGCTCTCTGTCCATAGGACTTCCCAGGCAAGAATACTGGAGTGGGTTGCTGTTTTCGTCTCCAGGGGATCTTCCCAACCCAGGGATTGAACCCGTGTCTCCTGCATTGGCAAGGATTCTTTACCACTGAGCCACCTGGGAAGCCCATGATGGAATATTACTTAGCCATAAAAGGAATGAAGTAGTGCCATTTGCAGAGACGTGGATGGACCTTGAGACAGTCACATACAGTGAAGTAAGTCAGAAAGAAAAAACAAATAGCATATAGTATCGCTTTTATGTGGAATCTAGAAACATGGTGGAGATGAACTTACTTGCAAAGCAGAAATAGGGTCACAGGCATAGAGAACAAGCTTATGGTTACCACAGAGGGATGTGAATGGGAAATTGTTACTGAGATATATACACTACTATGTATACGACAGATAGTTAATGAGAAGCTACCGTATAACACAGGGGATTCTACGCAGTGCGCTGTTGTGACCTATGCGGGATGGGAGTCTGAGAAAGAGTGGACACACGTGTGCATGTGGCTGATTCACTTTGCCATACAGCAAGGGACTAACCAACATTTAAAGCAATTATCCTCCAGTAAATTACTTTTTAATATTAAAGTAAAAGAAAGTGTGGCTGTTTTTAATCAACTATAGTCTATTTTATTCTGTTAGCTAATGACATTTTGGTGGGAGCTACGTATAAAATAGAAGGTAGATTTTATGCCGTTTTGATCGCACTTTGGTTTCATTATATTTGTCTGAAAGCCAAGTTAGAGTGCTCTTAGACATCACCATCATGAAACAGGGAATAAATTCTCCATCCTCTTCATAGCCAGCTAAGCACAGCTTATCATTTCTAATAAACGACATCCTCTGTCTTCCCTGATGAGTTCTGCTAGTCTGCTCTTGTCAGAAAGACACGCGCGCAGCACCTCACCAGGTGGCCAGGTTAATGTTTAATTGTCATGTTTATTCCACTGAAACATAGATTTGCCTGATGAGCTGAGAAAAATGAAGGTGAGGTGAAAGTGGTGGGCTGAGTTCTCATGGTGCACGGTTCACTGTCTTGGAAGACGCACACCTGTCACTTGGATAAGGGCTTGGGATTCCGATGCTCTTACACACCCTGGCAGTGGGACTCTGAGCTGACAGGTCTATTTTGGAGAGCGCTTCGGAGATTTCTGTGACATCTAGCCACGTGTCATATTTTAACAATCTTTCCCAATTTTCTCTAAGTGGGCATATTGAGGAGTCATTTTCCAAAATGTATGCCAAAGGATGCTCACTCCAGAAAAAAGGTCATAATTGGTTCCAACAGATGACCAGTCTTATCTGTGAGATATTTGATCCCGTGGTCGATCTTTGAAATTTGCACAAGCTGTTCACATTTTCAAGGCTCCGGGGAGCTGAGCGGTAGAGACTCTGTGTAACTGCATCACTGAGCACGTGGAGCTTCCCCGACTTAAGAGCAGGGTTTTCCCCTTCGCTCTTGAGAGTCCCTGGGACAGCAAGGAGATCTAACCAGTCCATCCTAAAGGAAATCAACCCGGAATATTCATTGGAAGGACTGTTGCTGAAGCTGAAACTCCAATACTTGGCCACCTGATATGAAGAACTGACTCATTGGAAAAGACTCTGATGCTGGGAAAGACTGAAGGCAGGAGGAGAAGGCGGCAGGGAAGATGAGATGGTTGGATGGCATCATCAACTCAATGGACATGAGTTGGAGCAAACTCTGGGAAACAGTGAAGGACAGAGGAGCCTGGTGCACTATAGTCCATGAGGTTGCAGAGAGGCGGGCATGACCTAGCAACTAAACAGCAGCAACATTCTCGTTCACACCTCCCGATACACACCCATACTTCTTACACAACTTCCTACACCAGCCTCTCAAGCACCCATCTAGGAACCTGCTAGAGAAAGAACATATGCATCAAAACGACGACTAAATTAGAAGATCTCTGTTAACCTCTGATTGTGTTTCCTTAGCCTGAGCTGGAATTGTGAAACATTTTCCCCTTCACTTGTACTTTTTCATGTACTAAGTTTTGTCCTCTGATTTAGTGACTCAATTGTTATAGCTTGTAAATTCCAGGACAGCATAAACTGACATTTGGGTTGGTGAACATGTCTCACTTTCAATGTCAATATTGAAGTTAATTCATTACAGTTGGACCACGAAAGTATCACCTAACATCCTGGAGGGAGGGGCAATGGTTAGCGGGCTCCATCGAGCTGTGTGACATCTGTTTGTGGCTAAGTAGATAATGAGGGTTGTAAATGGACAGCATTTGAGCTAGGTAATTTGTCACCTAGTTAGGCATTTTAAAATACTCATTACAGAATCTAACGACTGTGTCCAGCCATGGGATCCTTAATGGGAAATATTACTCAGCAATGTCTGGGAAGGTTGAGAGCCTCCTGGATCTTTTTGTTCCAGTCTTGGGAGATCGATGCTCTAAAAACACCTGACTCCTCTGCATTCTGTTTGTTTTTGTGTGTGGAAAGTAATTTGTTGTTGTTCAGTTGCTATGTTGTGTCCGACTCTCTGCAACCCCATGGGTTACAGCATGCCAGGCTCCTCTGTCCTCCACTGTCTCCTGGAGTTTGCGCCAATTCATGTCCATTAGTCAGTGACGCTATCTAACCATTTCATCCTCTGCCACCCCCTTCTCCTTTTGCCTTCAATATTTCCCAGCATCCGAGTGTTTTCCAATGAGTTGACTCTTTGAATCAGGCAGCCAAATTATTGGAACTTCAGCATCAGTCCTTCCAATGACTATACAGGGTTGATTTTCTTTAGGATTGACTGGTTTGATCTTACAGTCCAAGGAACTCTCAAGAGTCTTCTCCAGTACCACGGTTCAAAAGCAACAATTCTTTGGCACTCAGCCTTCTTTATGGCCCAACTCTTACATCTGTACTTAACTACTGGAAAAACTACAGCTCTGACAATGTGGACATTTGTTGGCAAAGTGATGTCTTTCTTTTACCTTCATGGAAAGAAAGCTGTTCTCTGTGAATTCAGGGAAAGGGAGGTGATGCTTCTCATAGATCAGATTGCCTGTATCTTTAAATGTGCCAAGGGAACAAAGGCGTTCCAAGGGGTGCTGTTGCAATCTGGCCCCTTAACTCTGAAGACCTCTTGCCAAAACCATAACACAGGTGAATGTCCACTGGGGTGACATCAAACTCTGACCTTCAGTGGTACACTGGATCAAGTTCTTCAGACTCTAACGAGACATAAAAAGTAAATAGAGTTGACAGGCCTAAGTTTAATTAGGAGTTTTGTGATGAGCAGAATGTGTCACCAAGAATAATTAGTTAAAAATTTCCCATGAGTTAATATTTGGGTCAGAAGTACTTGTGAAATTGTCTAGTTGTTCAGTCACTAAGTTGTGTCTGACTCTTTGCAACCCCATGGGCTGCGGCATGCCAGCCTTCCTTGTCCTCCACTATCTCCTGGAGTTTGCTCAGGTTTCTATCCATTGTCTACTGCATAGACAGAAATTGTCTATTATGCACGTTTTTTTTTCTATCATCACAATTACTGTTTTCTTATACCCCATCCCAGGGCCAAGAGCAGAGATCTTATAACCTAAGTGAGTAAGTGAAAATGTTAGTCACTAAGTCTTGTCTGAGTCTTTGCAACCCCATGGACTGTAGACCACCAGGCTTCTCTGTCCATGGAATTCTGCAGGCAAGAATACTGGAGTGGGTTGCCATTCCCTTCTCCAGAGGATCTTCTCGACCCAGGGATCAAACCCAGGTCTCCTGCATTGCAAGCAGATTCTCTACCGTCTGAGCCGCCTAGCCTGGGGCACATAAAATTCAAAGAATAAATAGTTGTAGATCCTTTTCCACCCCCTTTCCAATCTACTATTTTTTACATCAATGCCAAAAGGAAATGGAAATAAATATGGATATATATACAGTATAGGTATAGGTGTAATAGATGTATATGAATGTATACATGCATACAAGCAAATCTTTCTTTTTCCTCCAAAGACACCCAGGAAGAGTGAAAACTATAACATGGTGGTGTTAAGGGCAATGTGTATTATCCCTGCTTTTGTTCTATGTATTGAAACTAATCTTGCTGTTATAAATGCATCACTATGATTGTCTTGATTTAGCCTGGCAGGTATGATTCCTACTCAGAGCCAAATGCTTCCGAGTCAGGATCCCATGAGCTCACCAAATTCCTTCATCGCTTCCTGTCAGACTCATTGGCCCTCCTTACACTGTTGTGCTTTCCCATAATATCTTAAATATAGTAACCATAAATTCTGCTGTTGTTTATTTCCCCCAAATTGAAGCCAGAAAGTCATGGACTAGTCATTCATCGTGGGCTTTGGCTCAGTGACTTGAAACTGAAAGCCTAAGAGAAGCGAGAGCGCTGACTGTGCAGAGGTGGCCAGATGCCCGGGGGTGAAGTGAAACTGACTGAGGACGAGAGAAGTCGCACCTCAGCTTCTAGAACTTCTGCAGAGATAACTTGCTTTTTAAAAGTAGCTCCTTTTCCGCTGAGACTCCTATTTTGGAAATGTATTATGGATGCTTTTTCATCTGTTGATCTGCTAAATCTTCATTTAACAATCATAAAACAATGTTTAATGACAACAAGACCGTTGCTTTCTCTGGTATTTTAATTTATGAGGATTCTGTAAATGTGTTCTAATGCTAGTAATTTGGTGTTTGAAAGTGGGGTTGTTAAACTAATGGATAAGTAACAAACCTGAATTTGCCAACAAACAGTATTTTTAGACAGAAAAAGCCTTCTTGAGAATGAAGTCAATCTTAGCAAAGGAGAACCTGCAGATTGATAATACTTGCTCACGTAATTTAAGCCTCTGGATACAGCTGTACCTGAAGCTGACTATTTCTCACCACATGAGCCAATATATTCCAGTTTTTTCTTAGGCAATTTTGAGCCAGACTTCTGTTACTTGCTATCAAGAGTTCTTATTAATGCATTTCCCCAACACATAACCTGCTTTTGTCATTTTTCACACTGAAGTTATCTAATTCAGTCTAAAAAGTGAAATTTCCAGGGGAAAAAAGATGTTGCTATGTCTCCTTCCATTATTTAAAAAATCCATCTGGAGTTTATTTTAAATAATAGCTTTCGTTAATAATTAAAATAACACTGTATGCTTTCAGCATTATGTAATGCAAGCAGAACCAAGATTATTACTTAATACAGCTGGTGAATTTGTCCATTTACTTACTATTTTAGCTATTTCCCTCCCTACCTGTTTTCCTAAGACACAGATATATTACAGCAAAGATTTAAGATATAAGGGTGAAGAAAATTAGCAAAACCTAAAAGCCTGTGGTAAGACGAAGCCAGAAGAAATGCAAAAAAAGCCCTAGAACATACTAATCTATATTCTTATTCAACTATTATTATTGATCTGTACCCTTACAAAAATTTGTACCTGAAGTACAAACTGGGCTCTGAGCTTCCAGCAGGTAATGAGAAAACTGAAACAAATTACTGATCTTCACTTAAAAATTATCCAGTGTGTTCAGGAATTCAATCTTTTTCTAGTAGAGAATGCAAAAAATTTTACTTAAATGCTGTGTTTCTCATAAAGATGAGAAGGTGGTATCATAAATCCAGTTCAGCACACACAGGAATTTAAGTGAGATTTTCTGTATTCTGTTAATGGAATGTGATAGGGACCCACAGCCCCGCTTCTGCTGATTTCTTGAAAGTACCTTGAAGAACAGGTGGACAAACTGGGATTCAAGCATGTCTTTGCTGAATATTCTTGGCACCTTTTTAATAAATAAGTTTGTAACAGGCTGTAATCCACACTTCCTTTGTGACCCCATGGACTGTAACCCGCCAGGCTCCTCTGTCCATGGGATTTCCCAGGCAAGAATACTGGAGTGGGGTACCTTTTCCTCCTCCAGGGGATCTTCCTGACCCAGAGATCTAACCCGGGTCTCCACTGCAGGCAGATTCTTTACTGTCTGAGCCACCTTTATACAAAATGGCACTTTTAATAAATAAGTTTGTAACAGGCTGTAATCCACACTTCCTCAAAGCCTTGACTATACTTAAACTCTATGGGTAACCTGTCTTCCCAAGTTATAGCAGACCCTGTAGTTATAAAACCCATTAAAAAGTTCTCATGGGGATTGTAGTGTCCTTGGAGGCTAGATCAACATCTGCTGCATGTCTAGGTGCTTCCAAAGTCATCTCTCAAAAGGTTAAAACTTGAAGATAATCCAACCTCAGCAGACTAATTTACACGTTGCTGATGTTATTTAGAGAGGTCACGAGCAAAGAGACGTGAGGTCAGGTGACAGCACAGCAGAGAGATGAAATAGTTATTGAAATGTACTAAGCACGTTTTATGCATCCTTTTTATTCTTCTCTGAAAGCTGAGGAAAGGAAGCTCAGTTCAGTTCAGTCGCTCAGTCGTGTCTGACTCTTTGCGACCTTATGAACCGCAGCATGCCAGGCCTCCCTCCCTGTCCATCACCAACTCCCAGAGTTCACCCAAAGTCATGTCCATTGAGTCAGTGATGCCATCCAGCCATCTCATCCTCTGTTGTCCCCTCCTCCTCCTGCCCCCAATCCCTCCCAGCATCAGGGTCTTTTCCAATGAGTCAGCTCTTCGCATCAGGTGGCCAAAGTATTGGAGTTTCAGCTTCAGCATCAGTCCTTCCAATGAACACCCAGGACTGGTCTCCTTTAGGATGGACTGGTTGGATCTCCTTGCAGTCCAAGGGACTCTCAAGAGTCTTCTCCAACACCACAGTTCAAAAGCATCAATTTTTCAGCGCTCAGCTTTCTTTATAGTACAACTCTCACATCCATGCATGACCACTGGAAAAACCATAGCCTTGACTAGACAGACCTTTGTTGGCAAAGGAATGTCTCTGCTTTTTAATATGCTGCCTAGGTTGGTCATAACTTTCCTTCCAAGGAAATTTCATGGCTGCAATCGCCATCTGCAGTGATTTTGGAGCTCAGAAAAATAAAGTCTGACACTGCTTCCACTGTTTCCCCAGTTGTTTGTAAACAACTTACTATAGGACCCTCCTCACTGTGCTCCATGCTGCCCATCACATCCCTGGAAATTACTCATAACTGGAAGTTTCTACTCTTTGACCAACGTCTCCCCATTGTCCCAGCACCCCACCCCATGACAACGATTATTCTACTCTATGTGTTGGGTTTTTTTAAAGATTCCACATATAAGTGGTATCACACAGTAGTTTTCTTTCTCTGTCTCACTTATTTCACTCAGCATAAAGCTCTCAAGTTCCATCCATGTTGTTGCAAATGGAAGAATTTCCTCTTTCTCATGGATGAATAATATTCATATCTATATATCTACATCTATCTATCTACCTATCTATCGATCTATCAATCTATCTATCTATCTATACATTCACTCTTGAGAGTTCCTTGGACAGCAAGGAAATCAGACCAGTCAATCCTAAAGGAAATCAACCCTGAATATTCATTGGAAGAACTGATGCTGAAGTTCAATACTTTGGCCACCTGATGCGAAGAGCCGACTCATTAGAAAAGACCCTGATGCTGGGAAAGATTGAGGGCAGGAGGAGAAGGGGATGACAGAGGATGAGATGGTTGGATGGCATCCCCGACTCAATGGACATGAGCTGGAGCAGTCTCTGGGAGATAGTGAAGCACAGCTCAGGGGGTTGCAGAGTTGGACACAACTTAGCAAATGAACAACAACGGCAACATGTTAGCCATCATCTGCTAATGGATACTTAGTGGTTTCGGTTTCTCGGTTGTGATTAATGCTGCAGTGAACAAGGGTGTGCAGGGACCTCTCTGAGACACTGTATGTCTCAGACTGTATGACTGCATGTCCTGTGGGTTTAGTCATTGGTGTCCATGGGGATTGGTTCCAAAACCGTCAAGGATACCAACACCTGAAGATGCTTAAGATCCTTACAGTCAGCCCTCCGTATCCCCGGGTTCTTGGTGCAGAGGGAGGTTGTATACCTAGGTCTAGACTGTTTTCCATAGCGGCCGCACAAATTGACATCCCCCCAAGAGTGCACAGAGGTCCTCTTCTCTCCACACGCTCACCCGCACTTGTTATCTCCTCTTTCGGATAGCAGCCATTCTAACTGGTGTGAGGTGATATCTCCTTGTGGTTTTGGTTGGTATTTTCCTGATGATTAGTGATGTTGGGCATTTTTCCTGTGCTTGTTACTGTCTGTGTGTCTTCTTTGGGAAAACATCTCTGCAGGGGCTCTGCCCGCACTTTAATCGGCTCGGGTTCCATCCCCTTTGTTTTCGTTATTGCTGCTTTTGCTATGCCGCAGTATTTGGTTGTACGAGTTCCTTATGTATTTTGGATATTAACTGCGTATCCCATAGATGGCTCGCAGATACTTTCTCCCACTCTGCGTGTTGCCGCTTCATTTTGCTGATTTTGCTTCTTTTGCTGTGCAGATATCCCACTTGCTTGTTTTTGATGGTTGTTTGCGCTTTCAGTGGGATATCCAAAAAAGGCGCTGCCAAAACCAACGGCAAGAAGATTTTTCCTTATCTTTTTTGTAGGAGTTTTGCAGTTTTAAGTCTTATATTTAACTCTTTAATCCATTTGAGCTATTTTTTTTGTGAGTGGTGTAAGATAGGAGTCCAGTTTCTTTCTTCTATATGTGATTATCCTGTTTTCTCACTCATTGAAGACATTGGTCTTGCCTCAGTGAATATTCTTGGCTTCTGTGTCAAATATAAATTGCCTGTATATGCATGAATTTGTTTCTGAGCTCTCAATTCTGCTTCATTCATCTGTCATAGTTTTGTAGTATACTTTGAAATGGGGAATTATGATGCCTCTAGCTTTGTTCTTCTTTATCAGAATTGTTTTGGCTCTTTGGGGTCTTTTCCAGTTTCATAGGAATTTTAGGATGACTTTTCTATTTCTGTGAAAACATGCCATTGGAATATTGATGGAAATTGCATTAAAGCAATAGATACCTTTGGGTATTATAAATCTTTTAACAATATTAATTCTGATCTATGAACATGGGGTAGCTCTCCATTTGTTTGTTTTCTTTAATTTCTTTCATCAAATTCTTACAGTTTTCAGTGTACAGGTCTTTTACCTACTTGGTTAAATTTATTCCTAAGTATTTCCTAAGTTAAGTTTATTTCTAAGTTTTTGATGCTGCCACAAAGGGAATTTTTAAATTTCTTTTTCAGACATTTTCTTGTTAGTGAATAGAAATACAGTTGACTTCTGCCTGTTCATTTTGAATCTTGCAACTTTACTGAATTTGTTCCAATAGGTTTTTTGGTGGAGTTTTTAGCATTTTCTGTATATAACATTATATTATCTGCACACAGAGTCCATTTTGTTCCTTTCTTTCCAATTCATATGCCTTTTATTTCTTTTTCGTGACTCACTGTGCCAGGCCTTGTCCTGGGGCAGCCGCGTCTGTAAATGGACTTTTTTGGAGTTCCAGCTGCTTTGAGTGTTCTTGTTGTCCAGTCTCTCAGTTGTGTTGACCCTTCGCGACCCCACAGACTGCAGCACGCCAGGCTTTTCTGTCCTTCACTGTCTCCTTGAGTTTGCTCAAACTCATATCCATTGAGTTGATGATGCCATCTAACCATGTCATCCTCTGTCATCCCCTTCTCCTAATGCCCTCAACCTTTCCCAGCATCAGAGTCTTTTCCAGGGAGCTGGCTCTTTGCATCAGGTGGCCGAAGTAGTGAAGCTTCAACTTCAGCATCAGTCCTTCCAATGAATATTCAGGGCTGATTTCCTTTAAGATTTACTGGTTTGATCTCCTTGTTGCCCAGGGGACTCTTAAGAGTTTTCTCCAGCACCATAGTTCGAAAGCAGTTCTTTGGTGCTCAGGCTTGTCTATGGTCCAACGCTCACATCCATACATGACTACTGGAAAAACCATAGCTTTGACTAGACGGACCTTTGTCAGCAAAGTGATGTCTCTGCTTTTTAATATGCTGTCTAGGTTGGTCATAGCTTTTTTCCTAAGGAGTAAGCATTTTTAAATTTCATGGCTACAGTCACCATCTGCAGTGATTTTGGGTCCCAAGAAAATAAAGTCTGTCACTGTTTCCTTTTTTCCCCGAACTACTTGCCATGAAGTGATGTGACCTGATGCCATGATCTTAGTTTTCTGAATGTTGAGTTTTAAGCCACTCTCCTCTCTCAGCTTCACTCTCCTCTCTCAGCTTCATCAAGAGACTCTTCAATTCCTCTTCACTTTCTGCCATAAAGGTGGTGTCATCTGCATATCTGAGATTATTGATATTCCCCCCGGCAGTCTTGATTCCAGCTTGTGCTTCATCCAGCCTGACATTTCGCATGGTGTACTCTGCATGTAAGTTAAATAAACAGGGTGACAATATACAGCCTTGATGTACTCCTTTCCCAATTTGGAACCAGTCTATTGTTCCATGTCCGGATCTAACTGTTGCTTCTTGACCTGCATACAGGTTTCTCAGGAGGCAGGTAAGGTGGTCTGGTATTCCCATCTCTTTCAGAATTTTCCACAGTTTGTTGTGATCTACGCAGTCAAAGGTTTTAGCATAGTCAATAAAGCAGAAATAGATGTTCTTCTGGAATTCTGTAGCTTTTTCTATGACCCAACAGATATTGGCGATTTGATCTTTGGTTCCTCTGCCTTTCCTAAATCCAATTTGTACATCTGGAAGTTCTTGGTTCACATACTGTTGAAGCCTAGCTTGAAGGATTTTAAGCATTACATTGCTAGCTTGTGAAATGAGTGCAATTGTGTGATAGTTTGAACATTCTTTGGCATTGCCCTTCTTTGGGATTGGAATGAAAACTGACCTTTTCCAGTCCTATGGCCACTGCTGAGTTTTCCAAATTTGCTGGCATATTGAATGCAGCACTTTCACAGCATCATCTTTTAGGATTTGAAATAGTTCAGCTGGAATTCCATCACCTCCACTAGCTTTGTTTGTAGTAATGCTTCTTAAAGCCCACTGAGTTCACTCTAGGATGTCCGGCTCTAGGTGAGTAGCCACATTGTGGTTATCTGGGTCATTTAGAGCTTTTAGTACAGTTCTATGTATTCTTGCCCCCTCTTCTTAATCTCTTCTGCTTCTTTTAAGGTCCCTACCATTTCTGTCCTTTATTGAGCCCATTTTGCATGAAATATTCCCTTGGAATCTCTAATTTTGTTGAAGAGATTTCTAGTCTTTCCTATTCTATTTTTTTTTAATCTCTTTGCATTGTTCACTTAAGAAGGCTTTCTTTTCTCTTCTTGCTGTTCTCTGAACTCTGCATTCAGTTGGGTGTATCTATCCCTTTCTCCTTTGCCTTTTGTTTCTCTCCTTTTCTCAGCTGTTTGTAAGGCCTCCTCAGACAGCCACTGTGCCTTCTTGCATTTCTTTTTCTTAGGATGGTTTTGGCCACCACCTCCTGTGCAGTGTTATGAACCTCCGTCCATAGTTCTTCAGGCATTGTCTCTACCAGATCTAATCCCTTGAATCTATTCATCACCTCCACTGTATAATCATAGGGGATTGGATTTAGGTCATACCTGAATGGCATAGTGGTTTTCTTTACTTTCTTCAATTTGAGCCTAATTTTGCAATAAGGAGCTGATGGTCTGAGCCACAGTCAGCTCTTGGTCTTGTTCTTGCTGACTGTATAGAGCTTCTCCATCTTTGGCCACAAAGAAAGTAATCTGTCTGATCTTGGTATTGACCATCTGGTGATGTCCGTGTGCAGAGCTGTCTCTTGCTGGAATAAGGTGTTTGCTGTGACCAGTGCGTTCTCTTGGAAGAACTCTGTTAGCCTTTGCCCTGCTTTGCTTTGAACCCCTGAGGCCTAACTTGCCTGTTACCCCAGGCATCTCTTGACTTTCTACTTTTGCATTCCAGTCCCCTATGATGAAAAGGACATCTTTTTTGGGTGTTAGTTCTAGAAGGTCTTGTAGGTCTTCACAGAATCATTCTACTTCAGCTTCTTTGACCTTAGTGGTTGGGGCATAGACTTGGATTACTGTGATATTGAATGGTTTGCCTTGGAAAGGAACTGATATCATTCTTTCATTTTTGAGATTGACCCAAGTTCTGCATTTTGGACTCTTTTGTTGACTATGGGGGCTACTCCATTTCTTCTAAGGGATTCCTGCCCACAGTAGTAGATATAATGGTCATCTGTGTTAAATTCACCCATTCCAGTCCATGTTAGTTCACTGATTCCTAAAATGTGGATGTTCACTCTTGCCATCTCATTTGACCACTTCCAATTTGCCTTGATTCATGGACCTAACATTCCAGGTTCTCATGCAATGTCGTTCTTTACTGCAGCAGCCTTTACTTTCCCACCAGACACACCCACAGCAGGGTGTCATTTGGGCTTTGGCTCCGTCTCTTCTTTCTTTCTGGAGCTGTTTCTCCACTCTTCTCCAGTAGCATAATGGAAACCTACTTACCTGGGTGGCTCATCTTTCAGTGTCCTATCTTTTTGCCTTTTCATGCCGTTCATGGGGTTCTCAACGCAAGAATACTGAAGTGGTTTGCCGTTCCCTTCTCCAGTGGACCACATTCTGTCAGGCCCTGCCTAGCAGACGCAGGCCTTCGGCTGCTGCACGTAGCTGCAGGACATACCCAGCACCCTGGCTGTCCGCTGCTGGTCCCCTTGAGCATGTGAACCTTCACCAGGCGCTGGGTATCAGTCAGTGAGCCACCGGGGGCCTGGGCAGGGGTCCTGCTGGCCTTGTTGGCGGATGCCGATGGGTGTTGAAGGATGCCCAGGAGTGGATGGCTCACTGGACTCTCTGTGGCCACTGGCCGCCATGAGGCCGATCCACTGCCCCAGAGCCTAGAGGCGCAAAGGGCTCCTGGCCTGACTGTGGCCACTGGTCACACTGTTAGGATAAGGTATTTTAGAGGGGTTACACTTTGTTGACAGAACTCAAGGAGGATATGAGACAAAGAGTTGCAATTTAAATTTGGAAATAATATTTTTGAGCCAAGCCTAAACAAAGGTTTGGAAAAGGAAGGATAGCAGGGAATTATGAAGCAGACAGAGATTGGATCAGAGCTCTTGAGTTTAAAGGCCGAAATAAAATATAAAGTTTTGAAAATAATTCAGATAAAGGTAAACTTTTTGACTTGAAATATCTAAATTGTATTCTCTTTCCAATTTTTAAGTACTCAACTCTATAATGATAACTGAATCTGATAGGATGCAAATATTCATTTTAACTTTCATAAAGTTGCTTTTGTAAACACAAGAAATAATGACATAATCGAATCACTTCTTTTGCTTCTTTTTCTTAGCATCTGTTTAGAATTATATAAGTAAAGAATTTTGTCAAGAGGAACAGTTTTAATCCAATTAATTTTCTAGTTTTGTGGGACATTTTTTCCTCCAAGAGAAAATGCATATATCCACTCAGTGTGGATCTGCTGTGACAAATTTGCATTTATCCTTTGTTCACAGCTCACAGTAGGAAAATGTAATCAGGTATTAACCACACTTCTACTTCCAATAAAGTATAATTTTAATGTCTTGCAATTTGAAGACTTAAAAAAGAAATCACACCAAAGCAAATGATTCCTTTCAGAAGCCAGTAATAGAACGTGCCATGAAGGTCAAAATCATCTAGGAAGGAGAGGGCTAATTCATGTATGTAAATGAAAAGTGGGCTGTGGGTTAATACTTAGGCTTAGTGAAATATTGACTTTTGGCTCCTGGGTTTTTATAGATTATTAAATAAATCAGCCTAGAGAATGACTTACTTTATCCACACCATGCTTAGGAAGCAATGCAGCAGCCAAGCCTAACTTTCCAGTATCAGTCAAGGCTATAGTTTTTGGTTTGAATATCTTGAAGTGCTTGAAAAACAATATTCTTAAATTCTCGAGATTGTGGCTATGCTGTAGTGAGCAACCAGAATTTGGCCCATATCACACTGAAGGCATGTGTCTCTCTTCTAAGACACTTAACAGCATATTAGCTATTTACTGCTTGGCTTCCCTGGTGGCTCAGAGTAATGTAATGCAGGAGACCTGAGTTTGATCCTGGAGTTGGGAAGATCCCCTGGAGAAGGAAATGGCAACCCACTCCAGTATTCTTGCCTTTGAGAATTCCATGGACAGAGGAGTCTGGCAGACTATAGTCCATGGGGTTGCAAAGAGCTGGACACGACTGATGGACTAACACTTTCACTCTCAACAGATTACTTCAACATGGCTGAAAATACACATTTCTTACCTCACTTGGTCTCTTGAATCAGGAATTCTGGAGCAGCTTAGCTGGTAGTTCTGGTTGGAAGTCTCTCTTGAGGTTTCACTCATGATGCAAGCTGGGATTGTGTTATCTGAAGGCTTGACTGGGGCTGGAAGATCCACTCCCAAGAAGGTTCATTTATGCGGTGCTCATTGTTGGCAGGAGGACTCAATTCTACAAGGCAAGGACCTTTCCACAAGCTGCTTAAGCATTCTCATGGTGTTACAGCCAACTTCCTCTAGATCCAGTGATCCAAGACAGCAGAATAGTAGCCATAATGTTTCTTAAGACCACACTTTGGAAGTCACACTCTGTCTTTTCTGCAGTATCATAGTTAGCCCTAGCCAGTAACAGAGGAGATACTGTTTTAGAGGGTGAGAATCATTGAGGACCAGCTTGGAGGTTGGCTTCCACATGTTTCATGTGAAGTGAATTGTATGGCATATTACAGTTTTGCGGATCCTTAAATTGGAAATAAATAGAACCAAGAAGAAATATGGTATTTAGGTATCTAAGAGCAAGCTTGTTACTATCAGATAGCTTTTGATCACCCTTGAAATGCAGCACCCCTCAACCCAGTAGAGACCATTGTTCATGTTCAGTTGCTTAGTCGTGTCTGACTCTTTGGACCCCATGGACTGCAGCACACCAGGCTTCCCTGTTCTTCACTGTCTCCCAGAGTTTTCTCACATTCACGTCCATTGAGTAGATGATGCCATCCAACTGTCTCATCCTCTGTCGTCCCCCTTTCCTCCTGCCTTCAATCTTTCCCAGCATCAGGGTCTTTTCCAATGAGTCACCTCTTTGTATCAGGTGGCCAAAGTATTGGAGCTCCAGCATCAGTCCTTCCAATATATATTCGGGATTGATTTCCTTTAGGATTGACTTGTTTGATCTCCCTGCTGTCCAAGGGACTCTCAAGAGTCTTCAGATGTGACAGTTGAACCACATAGAAGGCTGAGCACCAAAGAATTGATGGTTTCAAACTGTGGTGCTGGAGAAGACTCTTGAGTAGAAACTATTACTAGTTATAAATAATTAATGTGCTGGCTCAGAAAATCAAGTATGTAATTCAGGCAAGGAGAATAAGACAGAAAACAATCACTCTAATTTTCTCTGGAATACATTGGCAATTATATACTTTTCTGCTTTCTCAATTGGCACATATCCAAGAAGTTCCTTGAACTTTGAGACAGATGGTAGATCATTGCTACTGTTTGTTATTGCACTATCTCAAAATTTTCCTACGTTTAACATTTGAAAATATATTTTCTGAAGCATCAAATATGAAATTTGTTGAATTATCTGTAATTTGTGCAACCTGTACATGGAACCAATAGGTGTGGATATGATCAAAAGATGCAGTTATTCATGGGCCATGCATCTTTTCATTTGCTACTGTAAAAAATCCTCTAGTACCTTAGATTAGATTAATTAAATCTAGGATCATAAGTGTGTGTGCTCAGTTGCCTTTGACTCTTTGCAACCAGATGGGCTGTAGCCCGCCAGGCTGTTCTGTCCATGGAATTTTCAGAATCCTATGCCTCTGTTTCAAACTGAAAGATCTTTCAATCATTCAAACCTGAAAATCATTTTCAGGTCTCTACTTTCTTGTATAAGTTGTTCATTCACAAACATTTATTGATGCCTGCTGCTGCTGGGCTTCCCAGGGGCCACTAGTGGTAAAGCACCCGCCTGCCAGGGCAGGAGATGGAAGAGACTTGGGTTCAGTCCCTGGGTCGGGAAGATCCCCTGCAGGAGGGCATGGCAGCCCACTCCAGTATTCTTGCCTGGAGAATCCCAGGGACAGAGGAGCCTGACGGGCTGCAGTCCAGGGGGTCAAGGCTTAGCACACATGCCGCCGCTGCTGTTTATTCGCTAAGTTGTGTCTGACTCTCTGTGACCCCGTGGACTGTAGCCCACCAGGCTCCTTTGTCCACAGGATTTTCCAAGCAAGTATATAGGAGTGAGTTGCCATTTCCTTCTCCAGAGATCCTCCCAACCCAGGAACGGAATCCACGTGTCCTGCATTGGCGGGTGGATTCTTTACCACTGAGCCACTGGGAAGCCCTCTATTGATGCCTGGGTGGCTCCCACTGGTGTAGAAAATGGGGATGCAGAGGCTGACTGAGAGAGACAAGGTTCCCTTCTCTCACGGCCTTTGCATTTTAGTGGGGGACACATAAAATAAATGCATGGACGTGCCACATGGCAGATGATCAGTGCTCTGAGAAAAGACCAGCAGGGTCTCAGATGTGTCGTTTCAGGTCAGAAGTTAGGGAGCGCTGCCCTGTTGCAGGCAGATCTGGAGGAAGGATGACGTGGAGGCGGGCCGAGGCCTGGAGGAAGCGTGTTTAAGGCAGAGGGCTTGGAGGTGCCTTCTTGTGTTTGCGGAGCTGAAGACCTGCAGTGAGACCTGAACTCAGTGACCAACGGGAGAGGGGAGAGAAAAGGAAGCCAGAGGCAAGGTCACGGGACTGTGTGTGTTTTTTCACCGTAAGGATTTTTGAATTTTAGTATGAATGGTATGAAAAGCCACCGGAGGATTCTGAGCAGACAAGCGACATCATCTGTCCTTGGTTTTAAAAGGATCGCTGTGGACTCTGGGTGAAAAACGTGTAATAGAGGGTCAAGGAGGGATGAATCGGGCAGGTCAGTAGATGGAAGAATATACTCTTGCATTAGCCCAGGAGACAGACACCGGTGACAGTGTGTGGAGGTTGCTGTTGGGGAGAAATGCTTGCGGTCTGGATGCCTTTTGGAGAGAGCACTCACGTGTCTACCGGGTGTGTCAAGATCAGTAATAAAATCTGCTACACCGGAATGTACCTCGTGCGCGGTGCTGTGGGGGAAAGCCAGCTCAGGGGCTTCCCTGGGGGCCCAGTGGTTAGGACTCCACGTCTCCACTGCAGGGGTGCGGCTCTGCTCCCTGGTTGGGGAACTAGAATCCCCCGTGCCTAGCAGCACAGTGAAGAAAAACCCAGACTGATGTGCGCGTCATTTGGCTGCTGCCCCAACCCCCTCGTAGTGCTCATCTCGTCTTTCCAAAGTAGTTTCACCAACTAGTCACGTGTATGAGCTGGATTTTAAACCAGATGTGCAAACTGGTTCACAAGCAGACCGTTGTCTTGCTTGATAATTTTGAGTCCTTACTCTGTCTCCAAGACCACATTGATCATTTTGTATATCTTACCTAATCTAAACCTGTCAATAGCAGATGGGAGTACACGGCTTTTCAAAATTGGAATAAATGAATATATATCAAACGTAATGCTTGACATATAGGTTTAAAAAAAGCAGAATGGTGTAAATACCCAGACATCTGTAACATTTCCTCTTGTTCTTTAAGCATAGAAATTACTATATAAGGAAGAACGTTGTATCTTATGTGTGATTTAAGGGGTAATTTAAGATTATTTTATTTTATTCCAGATTACTACTATCCAAAACAAATATATTGTAGATGATTTATGTAATTTTACATTTTTAGTAGACAATAAAAAACAGTAAAAGTAATCAGGTGAAATTAATTTTAATGATCTGTTTTATTATATTATTTATAAAGTTAATGCTAAATATTAACATTTAAACTAAATATACTAAAATAGAAATAATTTTATTTCTTTCATTTTGTCTAACTCAGTATATTCAGTGTAACTTAATTTCAACAGGCAATCAATGCAGAAATTATTGCAATAGTTTATATATATTTTTTCGTACTAAGACTTTAGAATCACTTGTGTTTTACATTGACAGCATCTCTCAGGTCGGCCTGGCCGCTGATCGATGGCTCTGTAGCCCTCTGTGGCAACTGGGTACCGTTTTGGAGCGTTTATCTGACGACGTAAGGCTCTAACCTCAGTCTAATAGGACAGAAGGCCTGAGGCAGTGGTTCTCTGGATTTATGTTACATTCATCTGGGAAGTATTTTACAATACCAACGGTTGGGCCTTACTCCTGATACGTTAATTATAGTCTTTGGTGCTCATGGAAGCCAGGCAGGAGAACTTTAATTTCTCCTTGTGGTTATATTTGGGCAGACAGTGCTGAGAAACCTTGCAAAATTATGAGGTCATTTAAAAGAAAAGTCCCAAAGAGGGGCTCCACAAGGAATTTGCATGCATGGCTGGTTTTAAAGGAAACTTTTCCAAGAACCTCCATGTTCATTTGTTTTCTTTCCTACAACTGAGAAAATGCCTTGATTAAAGCATCACATTCATTCTCCTTTCTTGTCTTTTTTAAAATTGCCTTCTTTCCACTTTACTGAAGAAAGGTCTACCTCAAATAGAAACTTACTCTTATGTATTGTGCTGAAGACTACATTTCTGCATTTCTCAAAAAGCAAACAAACAGAAGAGATAAAGACAAAGTGAGAAATTGGGTATAAAGGAGACAGCCTTTGATCATTTCAGGGCAAACCACCCTCACCCCGTGTCCACCTATCCATCTCATTAAAGAGATACACTTGTAATAAATTTCCTGCTAGGATTTGCCAGGCATACATATTGTTTTGCTTGGTCCTGAGTTAATAATACTCATAGTTACAAACCAATTGAGTGAAACATTGTAATGCCATGGGGCTTATGGTTATAAGAAATGTAAACAAAATTTTAACATTTTAGTTTGCCTTATATGTCTTTGTTGCAGAGAAGTAGGTTGATGTGTTTATATTTTTAAGCATAAAAATATTTTAGAATAAAATTCTCTAGTGGATATAGAATAGCAAAGCAATTTAAAGGGAAAAAATAAGCCATTTAAAAGTTCTGACTGCTGAAGAACATTCTTGTTCTTGTATATTTGAAATGGCTGACTGCAGATGTCAAGTTGAAATGATATTTATATTTTTTCAAATAAATATAAAAGAGTGATCTAACTTTTTAAGAGTCAGTACTTTCAATCTTACAGAAAGTATGGCCTTTTCAATTTAAGATGAAAAGATGTAGGTGTCAACTTAATATGTCAAGGTAGATAGAGATTTTCAAAAATGTGTAGAAGGTTGGGAACGGAAAGCACTTGAAGACCAGAATTTAGTGTACTTGCCAACCAGGGTTTGGATCAAAAGTCTATCACTTCCTACATAAATGTCCTTTACCAGAGCTGTTTACCCTCCTTAAACCTCACTTTCATTATCTGTAAAAAGGGTAATACTGCTAACACCTACCTTCATTCCCCTGATGTGGGGGTGAACTGTGACACCGGAAGTTGACATGTCGTAAGTACTGAAAGTTGATATCTTTCAGTATCTTTCTAATAACTGTCAGAATGAGTGGAAGAAATGGTGCCAATTAGAATGATAAAACCTACGAGAAGCTCATGCATGCTTCCCAAGAGCTAGTTCCAGATGTTGTCAGCTCTCTCCACCTCTAGCTGTTGGCATGCTGAGGTATAACAAGTGTCCAATAAAATAAGTTGGGTTGACAAAGCTTGGAGGTAGCTGGTCTTTACTATTAACTAGAGAGCAGTCTACCCTAGTCATCTGTGGTCTCTTCTTCGCATTCAGCCTCACTGATAGAGTTTACTCTGGGTCTGCATACGTGCTCAGTTGTGTCCGACTCTCTGCGACCCCACGGACTGTGGCCCACCAGGCTCCTCTGTCCTTGGGATTTCCCGGGCAAGAACACTGGAGAGGGTCGCCATTTCCTCCTCCAGGGGATTGTCCCAATCCAGGGATCGAACCTGTGTCTCCTGCGTTGGCAGGCAGATTCTTTACCACGGAGCCAGCAGGGAAGCCCGCTGCGGTTTGTAACTCCAGGTCGTTCTGACCAGAAGACAGGCACAGCTGGCAGCCGAGCCGTCAGGCCAGCTTCCCGTCGACGCAGAAGGCGTCCCCGCTCCCAGGGAGCGAGGGCGCTGGCACACTCCAGGTGCCGCTTCTGGCTGAGAGCTGGGGCTCTTTTGTTGACTCACTTTTCTCTTGACGAGGGCCCCCTCTCACTTCTTGCCGTGACTGGTCGTTTTTGTAACTGTGTTTGGGACACTGAGCCCAGGAGAGCAGGGGAGGCTGAAATGCCTCCCTTTCTTTATCCGTTGATGTGAAGCATTTCATCAGTTTGATCAGATCAGAGGCTGAGCAGATCTGGGGACGGTTTCTGACTTTAATCATCTAACAATATCTTAGATGTCAAAGACCTGGAATCAGAGTACCTTTGCTGTTTCACAAAAATATGATAAAATACAAATAACATAAATTTTACCGTCTTAACCACTTTATGCGTGCGGTTTGGTAGCGTTAAGGACATCCACACTGCTGTGCAACCGTCTCCGTAACTCTTTTTATCTCGCAAAACTGAAACTCTACCCATTAACCAGTAACTCCACAGCTCCCACGCCACCCCCAGCCTCCAATAATCGTTCTACTCTCTGTCTCTAAGAATTTGACTATTCTAGATATCTCATGTGTACAGAATCATACTGTATTTGTCTCTTTTTTGGTGACTGGCTTATTTCACTTAGCATAATGTCCTCAAAGCTTATCTATGTTGTAGCATGTGTTAGAATTTCCTTCCTTTTTAAGGCTGAATAATATTCCATTGTAGGGCTTCCCTGGTGGTCAGACAGTAAAGAATCTGCCTATAATGCAGGAGAGCCGGGTTCCATCCTGGGTTGGGAAGATCCCTTGGAGAAGGGAATGGCTACCCACTCCAGCATTCTTGCCTGGAGAATTCCAGAGAGGAGCCTGGTAGGCATAGCCTACAGTCATGGGGTCACAAAGAGTCGGACGTGACTTAGCGACTAAGAGCAAACAAAACAAATATTCCATTGTACGTGTTACACCCCATTTTGCTTATCTGTCATCTGTTGGTGGACACTGTGCTTCTTCCACTTTCAGGCTACTGCAGACAATGCTTCTGTGAATATGGGAGCACAAACATCTCGTCAAGTCCCTGCTTTCCACGCTTTCGGATATATACCTAGAAGGGAAATCGTTGGACCGTGTGGAAATTCTATTTTCAATTTTTGGAGGAACCACCATGGTGCTTTCCACTGTGGCTGCTCCATTTTACATTCCCATCAATGCACAAGTGTCTCAGCTTCCCCACATCCTTGCTAACATTTGCTGGTTTCTCGACAGTAGCCGTATCGATGGGTGTGAGGTGACGCCTTTGCTTTTGAGCACTGCACCCAGCTGCCTGGGAAGCAGAGTGCTGACATAGTGATCTTATTCTGAGCTGGGTTCAGTTAAACTCAGTTCACCTCAGGGGTCAAATGCTTTGAATCTGAGTTTAAGCCACTCCCTTGTAAGTACTGCCTGAAAAATCCCATGGACAGAGGATGCTTGTTGGCTGTAGTTCATGGGGTTGCAGAGCCAGACCTGACTGAGCGGCTAAGCGTGCATTGAGCTGAGCACAGTCCAAGCACCACTTGAATTCTACACCCTGAATCTGGTAGGCCTCCAAAATACTAGCCATTCTGAAGTGAAAACATCCTTGCTCATCTCAGAAGAGCTTATACCTCTGGATTTTTTACTTCTCGAGTTCTTGGTGTCCACATCTCTTTGCGGACTTTAAGTAAAAGTATGGTTTTTTCCTTTGTGTGATCTGTGATTTCTTTCTGCTTGGCATAAAAGTCATTCCTTATCCTTCTTAGTTTTTTATTTGGTTTTGTGCATTTGGAAGTAACAAATCTTTTAAAATTATTTTAAGGAAAAAATGCACTCGTGATAGGTTGTGAAAAATCAACAAACAGATATTTGTATTAAATAGAGTTGGGGGACTTGAGGGGGCCGTTCTCACATCCCTGTGATGATAGCAGAACCCAGCAGGAAGAAGAAAATTTCCTCTTCTCTCCCCCCCACCATTTTAAATTTAAATTAAAGAATTGGCAGGTGGGGGGGGCTATATTGGGCCTTCATTGTGGTGTGCAGGCTTCTCTAGTTGTGGTATGTAGAGTTAATTGCCCTTGGGACATGGGATCTTAGGTCCCCAACCAGGGATCGAACTGTGGTCCCCTGCTTGGACAGTCAAAGTGAAAGTCGCTCAGTCATGTCTGGTTCTTTGCGACCCCGTGAGCTATACAATCCATGGGATTCTCCAGCCCAGAATACTGGAGTGGGAAGCCCTTCCCTTTTCCAGGGGATCTTCTCAACCCAGGGATCGAACCTGCATTGGAAGGCGGGTTCTTCACCACTGGACCACCAGGGAAGTCCCCCTGTTCTTCCTTGACGAGGGCTCAGCCAGTGAAAACTGTGGGCTCCGTTTACAGCCCTCCACTTCCTCTCCCTCCCTTAGAAGCATCCTCCTTCCTTGCCCTCCAGGGACTTGCACGTGGCTCGCAGTGGTTGGAGACCGTGAACTGCAGTTCTCTTTAGATCCTGAACAAACCCATCTTTCCTGGAGGAATATCTGGCGCTGTGTTTGCTTCAGGTCAACAAAGAACACCCAGCTGTCTCAGACTTGCAGGGAAAAGCTAAAGATGTCTCCCGAGGAATGAGAATCAGGAACCAGAAAACCACCAGAAAGTAGAAAGGATGCTTATTCTTATTAGTCTCTCTTATTCTCCTTCTTATCATTAAGTGGCTGTGCATTTTGGCTTCATTTCCTCCTTTTCACTTTCTCTGCTTCTTTTCACACCAAGAGAGACGGCCGCTGTTGCTATGGAGCGACATCATTTCTGGTTCTTTCTTTGACACTGAGCACCATTCCAGTGCCACATTAGAGGGTCTCAAGAGGGAGAATCTGGTTAGCAGAGCCTTGATGTGGGGTCCACTCCGGGACGAGTCGGCTGTTGCCCTGAGGTCAGGCTCTTACATTATAAATATGGCCGCAGTGATTCGCTCCTTTGGTTACATGAGTCTTCACAGAGAGGGGGAATATGACATATGCCATCCAGATATTCCAAAAGGTTATTTTAAAATAGCCCTCTGACCCACTTTGCTCCAACCATACACCCCCTAGGAAGGATCTTAGTGGAAAGTCTTTTTTGGACATTATTGCAGAAAGTAATGTATGCCTGTGAAATGTCTGACATCAATTAGCATACATATTAAATGTCGATCTTATTTTCAAAAACTAATTTACAACTCTCTCACCAGCTTCTTTTCAAAAACTGATTTGGAACTGTCCAGCCAGTGATCTCCTCCAATAACAAAGCACACTTCTTGCTCATTTTATTGAATAATCAGAAAGCAATTCTCACTTATTGCTTAATGGCTGGATAATTAGACCTGAGCAATGGTGGTCTCCTCCTGTGTGTGCTTGTTGAAGTTTATAGCACTTTTCACGGGTTGACTTTTAATTAAGGAAAGCATTGAAGACCTACATTAAATTATTATGGTGGGTATCTTACTAGGGCCCCAGGGGGCAGAGAACAAAGTAGGCAGGGGTGGTGGAAAGAATGGGGAGGGAGGGAGAGGTATGTCCTCAAAGTCTCAAGTCTGGGGGGTTCATTTAATAATTTAGTAATAAAGAAGCTATTACTTGAAGTTATTCTTTATTTATGCCTAGATGTGGCTTTCTTCCCTAGCTTGTTCAATGGCATTCTACAGAGTGATGAGACAGAGGGCCTCATCGTCTCAGTGATATAAACATGAGTTACTCACCCATTTTTCTTCTTTCAAAATACCTGGCAATATTGAATCTATGGGGGCAGTAACTAGCTTAATAGTACCCTAATAAGCTTTCCTGCAAGAGAGAAGAGATTTATGCTCACTCGTATTAGCGGCAAAAATAATGTGTCCATTCAGTCTGATTCTTCTGGGATTAGGAAATTTCCTCCTGGACTCTGGAATGCCCATAAATCGGCATGAAGACTCAAGCACTGAGGTCACTGCAGAATTATTAGTGAAACATAGTCTTTGATTATAACGAAACACAGACCACATGCACGTCCAGAAAATGAAGCCCCTATATTCGAGCAGTTACAAGCCCAGAGTGCAATCTCCTCGATGACAGTTTCCAAGATGAAGAGCTGAATAACTCAACGATGCACTAACTATATCGAAGCTTTAGAATTGGTCTACGTCCACCGAGGCCCTTTGATTACTCGCTTGTGTCAGCCTTGCTCATGAATTATGTGTCTGTGGATTCTTCATGAATATAAATCCCCATCTCTCTGGTATAGTTATATGTAGTTAGATCATTTATGTGATGACGATTCCCATGCGCTGAAGGGAAAAGGGAGACACTTGGCGGTGTTTAAAAAACACGAAGAGTTTTCTGGCACCAAGGAAACTCTCAAGGGCCCGGAAAAACACTATGTGCCGTCCAACCCCTGCCGCCATACAGGGCGTTAACGTAAACCCTCACAGTGCCTTCATTTCAGAGTAGATTTGCCTTCCCTGCGTCATTTCTTGCTAAATTTAGGGGAAAGAAGTGGGGGTCTTAATGAAGACATTAATAGTTTGCTAGGAGAAGGCAATGGCACCCCACTCCAGTACTCTTGCCTGGAAAATCCCATGGACGGAGGAGCCTGGTGGGCCGCAGTCCATGGGGTCGCGAAGAGTCGGACACGTCTGACGTGACT
Organism: Cervus canadensis; assembly: GCF_019320065.1. Taxonomy (NCBI): domain Eukaryota; kingdom Metazoa; phylum Chordata; class Mammalia; order Artiodactyla; family Cervidae; genus Cervus; species Cervus canadensis. The sequence continues at coordinate 79,956,648 of NC_057395.1, forward strand.
TAGCAGCAGCAGCAGCAGTCTTTATGTGGAGCACCCTAGCTTATCAGGGTAGATCATTTGAGCTCCATGTTAATTATTTAGTTTCTCTTTTCTAGCTTTTTAAAAAAATGTTTTAATGAATGGAAGTGTGAATTTTACTTTATTTATTTTTCAGCCACACTGCATGGCCCATGGGATCTCAGTTCCCAAACAGGGATCGGAGACTCACCCCCTGCAGAGGAAATGTGGAGTCTTAACCTTGGCCGCCAGGGGAGTCCCTCTTTTGTAGTTTTGAATGATGGGTCTTCCCTGGCGGCCCAGTGGTTGAGACCCCATGCTTCCAGTGCACGGTGGCATGACTTCAATCTGTGGGCAGGAGCTAGGATCCCACATGCCGTGCGAAATGGCCAAAAAGTAAAAGTAAATAAAATATCAATAAGAATAATACAGTAATTTTAAAAAATACTTTAAAAATATTTAGAAAACGGTATTACTAAGGTATTGTAATTGGTGAGCACTTGCCAGAGAAACAGAATCAGTGGGAGGAAATTATAGATATCTGATAGATACATGGATGGTGGTTGTTCAGTTGCTCAGAAGCCTCCGTCTCTTTGCAACCCCGTGGACTGCAGCACACCAGGCCCCCCTGTCCTTCACTGTCCCTGGGAGTTTGCTCAAACTCACGTCCATTGAGCTGATGATGCCATCTCATCCTCTGTCACCCCCTTCTCCTCCTGCCCTCAATCTTTGCCAGCTTCATGGTCTTTTCCAGTGAGTTGGCTCTTTGCATCAGGTGGCCAAAGTATTTGAGTTTCAGCATCAGTCCTTTCAATGAATATTCAGGGTTGATTTCCTTTAGGATTGATTGGTTTCATCTCCTTGCAGTCTAAGGGACTCTCAAGATACATGGATACATCATAGATAGACAGGTAGGGACTTATTTTGAGAAACTGGCTTTCATGATTATGAAGCCTGTCAAGTCTGAAATCTGTACGGCAGGCCAGCAAACTGGAAATTCTAGGCTGATGTCTTGAGCCCTGAGGCAGAAATTCTTCTGCAGAGGAACTTCAGCTTGCTCTTAACTTTTCATCTGGGTGAGGTCCACCCAAATGATCAAAGGTAATGTTCTTTACTGGAAGTCAGCTGATCAGGAATGTCAGTCACATCTACAGAATACCTTCCTAGCAACACTTAGATTAATCTTTCATTGAATAACTGGGAACTATAGTACAGCCAAATTGACACATAAAGCTAACCACCACAGGATATTTTGGTTGTGATTTACAAGACAACGAATAAAACTGCCTTCGTAATAATGGTTAATGTACACTGAGGTTAGTTACATGGCAGGTAGTGTTCTGACACCTGTATATGTCACCTTATCCCAAGGTTTTGCAGTTGGTGATGGCAGAGACGGGATTTGAAATTAACTACCTGACTCCAGAGGTTGGACTTTGAACTGCTCAGCTATATGGACTCCAAATACTGTTTCAGAAGAGCACTTGTTGAATCATGTATCTGGATGGGGTAAGGACAGCTCTAGCTTCAGGTGTGGCTGGATTCAGGGCCCAGAGAATGTGATTGGATATTCACCTTTTTATCCATATACTTGGGCTTCCTTCTCCGGAAGGTCTTCTTCCAGTGACAGCTCCCGGGTTGTGTTTTCTGAGCTCAGTAGCTTCAGGGAGAGGAGAGAAAAGAAGAACTTCCCTTTCTCAGCAGTTCGGACAGGAGCTCTGGGCTCAGATCTGAGATCCTTGCGTAGGCCATGCACTCAGTCTTCAGCCGACCCACACGTTCAGGAGAGTGGGATAACGCACTGGGGCACCAGGGCCTGGGCCTTGTCCTCGTGGGAGGCGCGCGCTCCCACCTCTTGAATCCCTCAGGGGGAGTGCGGGAGAGCTGACTCCTCAGGACAAATCTGGGCAGGCAGGAGAACACAGGCGCCCCCTCTGATTTCTGCTCTCTACACTCAGGGCGCCTCCCTTCTGTCTCCACGTCTCTTGGCGTGTCTCTGAAGAGCCTGCTCCGTCTGAGCCCAGGTCTCTCGCCAGCCCGCACCCCCTCGTCCCCTCCGGCGATCTTCTGTCGTCGGCACTTCGGGCTCCCGTCGAGCTGCGCCTTCTGAGAGCCCTGCGTTTGCTCCTGCTGTTTCCCCACCAAGAATGACTTTCCCGACACAGCGCCTTCTTTTCGCAAAGGCTGACTTGCGCTTCACCTCTTTAGTGACGCCTCCACCACGCTTGCTTTGATCAGCGGAGTCACCCCTTCCTTATTTATTCAGAAGCTCCCGCTACGTTCCATGACCTGGAAGGAGATTTGGACTCTGGCAGATCGGGGAGCCTGGACCCCTCTCCTCGTGGAGCCCGGCTCTCCTTGCCGCGGGATCGGGAGAAGGGGGTCTGTGCTCGGCCGTCTTCTCTCACTAGCGCGCGCAGTGCAGCCCCAACAGGGGGCAAGACACCGGGTCCTGAGGCAGACAGCCCCGGATTCCGGCCCGTTCTGCCGCGTGAGCTTGGGTGCATTGATGGACTTCTCCGTGCTTCACTGTTTTGTCTCTGCAGTGGGGATAACAATTCCTATCTCTTTTTTTAAAAAAATATGTACTTATTTATTTAACTGCATTGGATCTTAGCGGCTGTGGCATACGGGATCACGTTCCCTGACCAGGGATCGAATCCGGGCCCCCTGCATTGGGCGTGCTGGGTCTTAGCCGCTGGACCACCAAGGAGGTCCCAGTGACTCCTATCTTGTTGGATGGCTTTCGGTCCTCAGTAAGGCAATGGCTATAAAGTGAGTGTCGCTGCCTCAGATCACAAGCTCTCAAAGCAATGACAGCTCTACTGTAGCCAGTGTTCCGTCTGCGTGTCCGCGAACGCCTGGTCACATCAACCACGCACTGTCATGGCGCCACTCCCCTGGAGGTGGGAAGGAAACGGCTGCCCCGGCATGGGCTCTTCCAAAGTGGAAGTCCTGAATTTTAACACAAAGCTAAAAAAAAAAACATAAAAGGTTATAATAAAGTTATACTATCAAGGCATTAACTCTTATCCCCATAAATCAACTTCTTTAACAGAAGTTGATTGCTGTTTAGGTGGGTTAGATGGGAAATCTCAGAGTACTTCCCCAACCAAATCCACTCCTTAGAACAAGCTTTCCTTCATTAATGGAGTCAGGATTCGTGGTTCCCTTTGAGACTAGGTAAGGCAGCGAGTTTAATATTTTCTCCCTCAAGCAATGTGGTGATGGATGGAATGTTTAACTGCCTTCTCATATTATCGGCCCATCCACTGAGGACACAGCACCATCCTTTTAATATGATTTCCCACTAAATGATGCATGTTGCCCAACATCTGGAGACTTGGATTCAAACCCAAGCCCGAGTTATAAATGCAAGTGGATTTAATTGCCTCTATTTAGCCCTTATCAGCAAACTCAAGAAGAGATGACACAGCCTCTGGGCAGGGCTTGGGGGAAGGCTGAGGTGTCTCCAGGTGCGGACACAGGGGAGACTTGAGAAGAGGAGCTTGAGAGCTGAGGAGAGAGAAGAACTTGCTTGTGCATCAGGAGATGAATGCAGAGATGTCCACTGCTGGCATTTATCAGAGCTGGAAAAGGGACAGAAGCTCGTTTTCCATCAACAGGGGGGCTGATAAATAAACGGCAGTTCATTCATGCAGGGGAATGAATGGCAGGTCTGCGTGAGGTCTGCAGTTATAATAAGGATAAATTTCGATGACATAGTATTTAGCCAAAAAAATGGTCTACCATTTATCTATATTTTTAAAGAATAGGAAACCATATTATATACCACTTCAGAATACATTACAAGGACATACATAGATATTGTGTGCATATATACATACATTTGTGTTTATTTTTGAGTATATAAATGTGTGTGTGTGTGCTCAGTTGCTCATTCATGTCTGACTCTTTGCAACCTTACGGACTGTAGTCCGCCAGGCTCCTTTGTCCATGGAATTTTCAGGCAAGCATACTGGAGCAGGTTGCCATTTCCTCCTCCAGGGGATCTTCCTGACCCAGGGATCGAACCTGTGTCTCCTGGGCCTCCCATATTGTGGAAGATTCTCTACTGCTGCACTACCAGGGAAGCCCCGTATGTGTGTGTGTGTGTGTGTGTGTGTGTGTGTGTGTGTATAGATTTACACGTAAGAGTCTAAAAATATATATAGTAATCATTTCAGGAAAGAAGCAGAGGGAAGATAGAAGAAATAAGGCTTAAGTCAAATTTGCAATCTATTTTTTTAAAAGAGGAAGACAAAAAGAGTTAGAGAAAATATAAAAGTCTGTTAACTATGATTAAATCTTGTCAGTATGTATAGTGTTGCAAGATTATTTTCGGAATGCCTAACATGATTATTATTAAAACTTTACAGGAAAGAGCAGAAATTTGCAAGAGAATTTTGTGAATATTGGGAGACTGACAGTGACCATCATTTCAGAACTTCAGATAAGTGAACAATTTACTCACCAACTTAATAATAATTGCAGTCATAGCGTGAAAGAATACTCTGTAAGCTATTGAATTTTACATCAGCCATAAAAATAATTTCTGGCCCAGCAGGGATTAGAAATTAGGACTAATCATAAAGAAAAGCAGCTGGTGATTCTAAAATACCTCATCACTCCTGTGTTTAGTCAGAAGGCCCGGTCAGAGGGAGATGTCCTTAAATTCAGAGTCTTTTTGACACCCCCCTTTTTTAACCCCTGCTTCAATGTCCTGCTGGCAAATGCATTTCTAAATCTTGACGTTCCTCAGAATGGTTTGTACTCCTAGTATCTTAGTTAGTGAGGGCTGCCATAATAAAGTACTGCAAACTGGGTGGCTTAAACAACAGAAATTTATTTTCATTAACTATTTCATTTCAATTTTTTAAAAAAGCTTCTCTTAGGATGCGACTTTTGTTTTCCTTTCATAGCGGTGATTCAAAATATCCCTCATAAATAAACCAGTAGTTATTTTAAATGACTCGTGATGTTCTGTGATGGTGAATTTTATGGGTCACGTTAACTGGGCCACAAGGTGCCCAGCTATTTGGTCAAACACTATTCTGGTGTGTCTGTGAGGGTGTTTTGGCTGGAGATTAACATTTGAGTTGATATGCTGAGTAAAGCCGATGGCCCTCGGCAATATGGATGGACCCCATCAATCTGTTAGAGGCCTGGATAGAACAGAAAAGCAAAAGAGAATTCTCTCTCACTGTTTGACTCTAGAGCTGGCGCGTCAGCCTTCTCTTGCCTTTGGACCCAGGCCGCACAGCACACCGTCAGCTTCCATGGCTGCAAGCAAGGCCTCAGGACTTGAGCTGGAGCCGTCATCAGCTGCCTGGGGCCTCCAGCGTGTGGGCTCCCCAGCCTCCATAACTGTGAGTCACTTCCTTATGATGTAGATATTATGTATAATAATCCTCAGGATAGAGAGGTAAGATGGATCTCCTGTTGATTCTGTTTCTCCAGGAACTCAGACCTTCCATCCTGCAATATTATCATGAGAATAATTTCTAAAATGCTGTTGTCTTTGTTGCACATGACTAGGACACTTATTTAAAAAACAAGGAAATGTAGAAAAGCAGAAGAAAAAATAAAAATTACTTATGTTTCCACCTTCACAGAGCAATCAGACTGAACATTTTAGGGTGTACCTGTCCAGTGGTTCCTTTCTATCATCTATTCATCGGTAACGTGTTGAATAGTGTCCCCCACCAGATTCACGTCCACTGGAACCTCAGATGGGATCTTACTTGGACACAGTCTTTGCAGAGGACTTCATTACTTAAGATGAGGTCGTTCTTGATGAAGATCAGCCCCAAGTTCCATGCATGATGTCCTTAGAAGATGAGGAGAAGGCACGCAGAGAGAATGCTGTTGAACGCGGAGGCAGAGACTGGACCGGGGCACCTACAGACTGAGGACCAACCACGGTTGCCAAGGCAACCACCAGAAGCCAGGACAGAAGCAAGAGAGTCTTCCTCAGGGCTTCCAGAAGAAACCGGCCCTGTCGACAGCTGGCTTCATAATTCTGGCTTCCAGAAATTTGAGCCAATACGTTTCTGTTGTTTTAAATCCACCCAGTTTGCAGTAATTTATTATGGCCGTCGGGCTTCCCCGGGGGCTCAGTGGTGAAGAATCTGCCTGCAAAGCGGGAGACCCCAGTTCAGTCCCTGGTCAGGAAGATCCCCTGGAGGAGGGCATGGCCACCCACTCCAGTGTTCTTGCCTGGAGAATCTCGTGGACAGAGGGGCCTGGCGGGCTGCAGTCCATGGGGTCTCAAAGAATCGGATACGACTAAGGCAACTGAACATGAGCACATTATGGCAGCTACAGGAAATTGTCCATACACATAGGCTTGAAAAATGAGAATGAGATTATATTGTATAGGGCTTCCCAGGTGGCAGAGTGGTAAAGAATCTGCCTGCCAATGCAGGAGCAGCAGGAGATGCGGATTTGATCCCTGGGTCGGGAAGATCCCCTGGAGGAGGAAATGGCAACCCACTCCAGTATTCTTGCCTGGGAAATGCCATGGACAGAGGAGCCTGGCGAGATACAGTCCATGGGGTCCAAGAGTCGAATGTGACTTAGCGTGTGCGTGCACATATACACACACTGTTTTGTAGCTTATTTATTTTAATTGAAATATTTGAATCATATTTGTATGTTATTTAATATTCTTCTGTAGTGTTATTTTTTTATTTCATTTCTTTTATGGGTGTACACTATTTTATTTATTAGTCTCCTATTATGCTTTTGAACTACTAGGTTTTCCCCAGATTTTCATTATTAAATATATTGTGCTCATGTATCTTCTCATGGCTAAATATTTGATTTAAATGTTCATATATTTTCCTTAGAATAAAGTCTTAGGTGTTAGATTCTCGTAAGAACTAAGTAGGCAGGGACCTTGTCTGTCTTGTTCCCTGCCACTATCCATCAAATAGTTCTAGACATATAATAAGAAAATTGCCCATTTGTTTAGACCTGCTGGGCAAAATAAAATTGAAAGGCTTTGTTCATTTTTACAGCTTTGGGAATATATTGCCAAACTGTATATCAGATAATTTTTCAGGTGTCAAACTAAAGGAATAATGTTTTTCCTGGGTGAACTCATGCAGTCTGACTCTAGTGATTAGATTTGTTCTACCCTAAAGTCTTCTCTTATGCAATCATTACTTATGAGTCCGGAAGTAGTTTCATATACAAACTTCCTGATTTAGTTACTTTAGGCTATCTGTGGTGCTATCAATTTTTGAAATTGTGTATTTTCTCCTCTGGCACAAACCATACCTCATACTGTTCAATTAACCCAAATTTAGAATGTAGGCCCAGGAGATGGAGATTACTCAACAGTTTGGCACTTATTTTGATTTGAGTCATACTTATACTTGAGAAGTGATGATTATGGATCATGATTCAATGAATACTTCCGTATGTTATCAGAAATATTAGTAAGAAAGGCAAGGAAATGTGTAGTAATAAGGATGAATTCATCACCAACTATTGAAAACTATTTTCAATGATTTTCATTCTTTTTTCCCAAAATAGCAGATGGCTTAATTCTTTCAACCAGCTGCTAAGAAAAGAAATATTTGAATGATAAGGAGCATAAAATTGTTTCCCCTTGTAACACATGCAACAACAAAGTCTTTAGTGCACATATAGATATGCCTATATAGATAGATGTGTGTGTGTATATATATATACATATATATATAATAAATGATCAGATTAAAAAGAATAAAACCCAGTCAGCAAAGCCCAAGTCTGGACAAAATTATTGTATACATTTTTAGTGGTTGATCTATGCACATATCTATATATATGCCTTTCAGGCGGCACTTGTGGTAAAGAACCCACCTGCCAATGCAGGAGATGCAAGAGACAGGAGTTCAATCCCTGGGTTGAGGAGGGTGTGGAAACCCACTCCAGTGTTCTTGCCTGGAGAATCCCATGGACAGAGGAGCCTGGTGAGCTGTGGTCAATACGGTCACATAGCGTAGGACACTACTGAGACGACTTAGCATGCACACACGCGTGCATATACATGTGCATATGTGTGTATGTATGTATATGACATTTAGCAATATACTCAGAATCAATTTTTACCACTTCACATGAAATATAGAAGCCATATGGGTCCCTGTACCCTCCCCATTTTATGTTTTAGTTGCTTTATGTATAGAATTCACATACATTGAAAACCCTATCAGTGTTATAATTTTTGATTTCATCATTCAAACATGATTTAAAGAGCTTGAGAGGGAAAGAATAGTCATAGCAGACCATATTACCGTTTCCTTTTCTTTTTCTTCAAGAACACATTTTATTTTATTTTTTCATTTGGCTGTGCTGCTCAGCTTGAGGAATCTTAGTTCCCTGGCAGTGATGGTGCTGAGTCCCTTCGCTGGACCACCAGGGAATTCCCACAAAAATACATTTTAAATAGATGTTAGAAGTTAGGGAGTGGTTAATAGAGGTACCCCTCAAATGATCTGGAACAAGCATTAAAAGCTTGCATCACTGAGGGCTTTTCTGAAAATGCAAGCAACAGAAATCTTCACTTACTTCTTTTAGCAGGGAAGGATTTACTAGAAGATTTTGGGGAGCTCGCAGTTCCCCTGGAAGGGGCAAGAGACAAGCTCGGAGATTATGCAGCCACAAACAACGCCCCAAACTAGTCCTTTGGAGACACAGCTCTGATAGCTGTTTGGGCAGACATGCGCGTGTGCTCAGTCACTCAGAAAGCGTCCGGCTCTTTTTGACTTTAAGGACTGTAGCCCCTCAGGCTCCTTTGTCCATGGAATTTTCCAGGCAAGAACACTGAAGTGGGTTGCCATTTCCTTCTCCGGGGGTTTTCCCGATCCGAGGATCAAACCCACGTGTCCTGTGTCTCCTGCATTGGCAGGCATGTTTTTTTACCACTGAGCCACCTGGGCAGCCTTTGGGCAGGGATACATGGTTTATACACCGTGTCACCGCTGCAGCCCCGGGTGGCTGTTGCTGCTCAGCTGCTAAGCCTTGTCCAGCTCTTTGTGACCTCATGGACTGCAGCACGCCAGACTTCCCTGTCCTTCACTGTCTCCTGGAGCTTGCTCAAACTCATGTCGAGTCAGTGATGTCATCCAACCATCTCATCCTCTGTCTTCTCCTTCTCCTCTTGCCCTCAGTCTTTCCCAGCATCAGGGTCTTTTCCAATGAGTCGCCTCTTCACATCAGGTGGCCAAAGTATTGGAGATTCAGCTTCAGCATCAATCCTTCCAATGGATAGTCAGGGTTGGTTTCTTTTAGGATTGACTGGTTTGATCTTTTTGCTGTCCAAGGAACTCTCAAGAGTTGCTGCTGCTAGAACCACTATCTGCTGGCCCCAAGAGAACGGATGTTACTAAGACTCTTTAGCTTACTTGCCTTCCTTCCGTTACTAGCACCTTCCTTATACCTCCTAATTTGATTCAAAGTCTGGAGTGGATGTGTCTAAGTCAGAGCTTAGAACATGTGTCCTGTGATGTCTTACTTGCAATAGCATCTAGGAAAGAAAGTATCCAGCATTTTCAGTTTCTATTATAATGAAAAGAAAGCTCTGAATCATAAGGTAGAAATATTCCCCAAACAGGGAAATGAAAGAAAAAAAAAAGACAAATTCCAATAGATTTCAGTTTTGAGTCAGATATTTTACTCCTTAGTGTATGTGGTCTTGGTAGAATGAGAGTTTCTTTTCTGTTTTTAATTGGAGGATAGTTGCTTTACAAACTTTTGTTAGTTTCTGCCGTATGTCGACATGAATCAGCCACAGGTACACACACGTCCCTCCCTCTGTAGGTTTTCTCGGTGTAGCGTTCTGTGGGATGATCTGTTTCTCAGTGAGTCTGCTATAGTTCACGGAGACAATGACTGTCAGATATTTATTACAGAGTCTTGCACAGAATAGGTAATTACATGTTATTGTTAAAAACAGTCTAGTGGTGTCGTAATTGTCGTTATTGAATGAGAAGTCATATTAGCAGGAAATGAAGGGTTATTTTTGCAAGAATAACTAACCATTTGGTTTTGAACCCATTGAGCTTGAGGTATCAGGAAATACAGAGGTCAAAGAATATTGCAAGATGATGGTGGCTGTAGGGGTCAGAATCTTCAGAAAGCTCAAGACTAGAGATATTCCATTAATTCTCCACTTTGTGCGGGTAGATAAATATAGGGCCGAAGCTGCTGTGGAATTAAACCATTCACTACATTTTCCTTTTGTCCGAAAGGACCATATCAACAGCCAAAGAACCCCTTTACTTCCTTGATTGAAATTAAAATCCAATATAAAAGGGGAATGAAGATGATGCATATTTTATGCCTTGGCCTCTCTGCCAGTGATTAATATCTTTTTATGCCCTGGGGTAAAACAGAAACCATTATTTTAGAGGCATTAGCACAGGAGAAATAAACTCTCAAAGCTGTAATAGATTGGCTATGCACATTCATAGGCTCTACTGTTTTCCTAGCAATTACCACAATTTATATGTGTGTAATATATATCACATTTTGTGTTATATCATGTATTAAAATACATTTACATTATAGGCATTGTATTATGTATTTATCTTCAGTCAGTGCAGTTGCTCAGTCGTGTCTGACTCTTTGCAACCCCATGGACTGCAGCATGCCAGGCTTCCCTGTCCATCACCAACCCCCAGAGCTTGCTCAAACTCACATCCATCGAGTAGGTGATGCCACTCGATGTGGTATTTATCTTAATATATTAATATAATTGATGGATAGTGAACATTCTTATATAAACAATTATCAACAAAAATTAATATTTGTGTTTATGCGCATTAGTTGCTCAGTCATGTCTGACTCTTTGTGACCCCATGGACTGTAGCCCGCCAGGCTCCTCTGTCCATGGAGTTCTCCAGGCAAGGATACTGGAGTGGGTAGTCATTCTCCTCTAGGGGATCTACCTAACCCAGGGATCAAACCTGGGTCTCCTGAATTGTAGGTGGATTCTTTACTCTCTGAGCCACCAAGAAAGCCCAAATCAATATTTAATTATTATAAATTATTTATAGTATAAATAAAAGTATATGTTTGCCTTAGATTTATGGCAGGTTATTTATTGTCTTTCCTTTGGAAATGATGTAAAATTTTCATACCTACTATTCATAAAAGGTGGTAATTTAAAAAGAAATATCAAATGCACAATGTTACAGGTAGTTTAGAAATATGACAAAAGTTGCAATAGAGATAAATACAAAATATAGGAATGTATGAATAGAGCAAAAAGCTGTGAAGACAGTGTTCATGGGGCTGACATTTGGGGAAATTGAGCTGTATGATAAAGCGCAAATCCTTTATTTTTAGCCCTTGGTTGTATCCCTAAATTCACTGTGGCCAAGATACTCCCCACCTTCTCCCTTGGTCATAGAACCCGTTCTTCCCTCCACCAAATATCCAAGCCCATTAGGGGAAGCTGGGGAGTGAAGCTTGATTGGTCCAAACACGTTGTAGTGGGATGATCTCACTCCTTTTGCTGAGTGACTCGGTTTAGCATGTCACCCCACCCAGTAGTATGTAACCCCATTTAGGCTTTCCAAGTGCCTCAGGGGTAAAGAATGTACTTGCCAACGCAGGAGATGTGGGTTTGATCCCGAGTTGGGAAGATCCTCTGGAGGAGGAGATGGGCAACTCACTCCAGTATTCTTGCATGAGAAATTCCACGGACAGAAGAGCCTGGCTGGCTGCAGACGTGGACACGACAGAGTGGCTGAACACACACACACATGACCAAATTCTACCCAACAGACACAAGGGTTAGTCTACTTTGATGATGCTTGTCAATTTAGAGAAGCTCTCTCATTTTCCTCCAGGTATAGCTATGAAAGGAAGAAATGCCGTAAACTGTGCAGCCATCTCAAGACCTGGAACTCTAAAGTCTGAGGACCAATATCCTGAGGGTGGTAATACTGAAATAAGGTAAGAGACAGTCTCTAAAGACAGTTTTGGAACTAGCAAAACCATCCCTGTAACCATCCCTGTAGCTGCCCTCCCTCCAGACTTCTTGTTCAGTGAAATAATAAATTCCCTACTGAGTCTGCCCCTTATGTATCGAATAGTTAGATTTTTCTCCTACTTGCAGCCGAAAGCATCCCCGCGATTCACTCACCTCCCGCCTCTTCTTGCTGGTGTACTTTCCAAGAGCTTGTCTGGCTGCTCTGCCTCTGGCCCTTCAGCTTGTTTCTGACTTCCGAGCCTTTTCTCACAAGGCTTCCTCTTTCTGGGGGCCACCCTCCTTCCTCCTGACGAGGCTCCTTGGAAACTGAGCTCTGCATGACAGACTGAGCTCATCCCGAGTGAAGGAAGTCAGAAAGTGACAAGCAAATACTGTATATTAACCACATATATGCATCTGCAGAAATGGCACTGATGAGCCTGTTTGCAGGGCAGGAACAGGGACGCAGATGTAGGCAGGGGCGTGTGGGTGGGGATGGGGGAGGGAGAGGGTGAGGGGAACCAAGAGAGAGCAATGACATGCACACGCGTGAAGCTGCAGTGTATCACGGGAGCTCAGCTCAGAGCTCTGTGATGACCTGCAGAGCTGTGACGGCTTGAGAGGCGAGAGGGAGGCTCCAGACGGAGGGGATATAAGTGTACCTGTGGCTGATCCACATGGTTTACAGCAGAAGCTAACACACCCTTATAAAGCAGTTATACGCTAACTGTTAAAGAAGAAAACTCAAGCATCACCTTGAGAGCCTCTCGTGGGGGCTGGGGTGCTCTGAGCACCCAGTGCTCCCCTCTCCTCGCCACGCTGGCTGTGACTTTCTGCTCATGTGCCTCTGCCTCTCCTGGCTCCTCTCCACAGTGATGGGAATGATGTTCTGTTTTAGCTTGGTGTCCCAAGGCTCCCATCACATCCATGGACGCAGCAGAGTATGAGAAAGGTTTGGCCAGAGCACTTCTTCCTTGAGCAGTAGTGAGCAGCACAGCGTGTGAGGTGGGCTCAGTCTTGTCCAACTCTTTGCCGCCCCAAGGACTGTGGCCCTCCAGGCTCCTCCCTCCATGGGATTCTCCAGGCAAGAATACTGGAGTGGGTTGCCATTTCCTTCTCCTGGGGATCTTCCAGACCCAGGGATTGAACTCGCATCTCTCGGGACTCCTGCATTGGCAGGTGAACCCTTTACCACCAGGCCACCTGGAAAGCCCTGGCAAATAGCACTAAGAACTTGATATTTGGAGGCTGTGGTCCAAACCCGAGTCCATTGTTTATGTGATATTGAACAAGACACCACAGGACGCAGTTCCGTTATGGGGAAAATGGATGCCACAGTGGTATGTACCGTGTATGTATTTAAATGATATAATGATGCTCATCAATTGCCTTGTTGATAATAAATTCTGTCATTGTTCATAATTCATTAGCTTTCCCCCGGGTGCTTACATATATGCTCAGAGATATGATAAACAGGTCTGTACTTTTATATTTCCTACTTATCTCTGTATCTAGCTCTTGATAAAAAGAACTAGAGTCCCACAGCCCAATGATATTGCATTTTATTGCTTGAATCTTGTCTCAGCACTGCCTGCTATACTTGAGAAATATGCCTTGTCTAATACCTAGGTCACAAATGCATATTTGTGAGTTTAAAATAAAGAACAAATGTTTGTGATAGTGAATGCATAATTTAACCTTTTCATCATTTGATATGAAGTCTAAATTAATCTAAGAGCACAGTTTCAACATGAGGTGAAATTTTTGACCTTTAATGATGCTTCGGTATCTTGACATTCTTACCTTGTGCTAATTTTAAGTGACTCTTTGATATATGTTCACAAATGTTTACTGAAGCAGAGTTTGAAAGGGCAAAAGGGGGAAGGAAGGAAGGGAGGAGGGTAAGGGAAGAGAGGAAAAAGTCTGAATCTTCATCAGTAAATGAAAAGATCTCTGAATAAACTGTAAGATAGCTTTACATGGATTTAGCAAGTATTTAAAAGAATTATGTCTTAATACACCTCTATAGTTTCACCTGAAGGTGTGTCCATGATATAGTAAAATATGAGTGTAAATTGCAGAGTTGTATCCTGGGAAAGATTGAAGGCAAAAGGAGAGGAGGGTGGCAGAGGATGAAATGGTTAGATAGCATCACTGACTCAGAGGACTTGAATTTGAGCGAATTCCGGGAGATAGTGAAGGACAGGGAAGCCTGGCGTGCTGCAGTCCACGGGACTGCAGAGAGTCGGACACAACTTAGCGACTGAACAGCCACAACATGTATGAGATGTGCGAAAATATTTGCTTTTATTTGTAGAAGCTGAAAAAAATGTGTGGAAAGAGAGACACCAAACTGTGTGATAACATTGGTTACCTCAAAGAGGAGGGAGACAGGTGGATGCATTTAATATTTTTACATATGTCTCTGCTTTTTTATTTGTTGCAGTCAAAATTACTGCGATATAATTTACCCTAAAACTCAACCATCAAAGTGTACAATGAAAAAATATTTAGTAAATTTCCCAAACTGTGCCACTATCTTTATAAGGCATTTCTAAGCCATTTCATCATTCGCCAAAAAACCTAGGGTTCAATTACAATTAATCCTCATTCCTTACCCCCAAGCAACCACTCATCTAATTTCTGTCTCTACAGATTTGCCTTTTCTGGATATTTCTTATGAATGAAATCATACAATATGTGATCCTTTGTGTCTGGTTTCTGTCACTTAGCATGTTTTTGAGGTTTATCCACATTGATGAACCACCTATCAGTTCTTCATTCCTTTTTTTTTTTTTTCTTCATTCCTTTTTATGGTCAGAGTATTCCACTGTCTGAACCCTGGTACATTCTGTTTGTCCATTCACTAATTAATAGACATTTGGGTAGGGTTGCCAGATTAAATACGGAATGCCCAATTTAATTTGCTCCAAATAATGTGGGATATACTTATGCTAGAAAAAAATGTGTCATTGTTTATCTGAAATGTGAATGTAACCAAACATCTACTGTTTTTATTGACTAAATGAACCAACTTTACATTTGAAGTTTCCACTTCTTGGCTCCCATGAATAAATGCTGCTGTGAACATTTTCATGCAAGTGTCTCTGTGGATGTGTGTGCATTTTTGTAATTTGGAAGAAAGAAAAACTACCAATTAAGTAAAACCTCCCTTTCTGAATGGATTCCAGGAGCACCAGCAATTTGAAAGTCAGTGAAATAGCTTAAGCTATTGTTAACAAATCTATTGCAGAGAAAGGCACATAAATATTGGGCTCTGCTTTAATTACATGTCAACATCTCCTCCTATGGCAACTCTGGGCTGCCTTGGTTTATTTTATTACTTGCTGGATTGCCTATGGTTATTTAAGAGGCTCATAAAACTTGGATACCAGACCTGCTTGACATCTAAATAATCTAAGTCCAGCTCATTAAAAGCTGAGATCAATAGCTTGCTGAATACGTTCACACAGGTGTTGTGTTTTTCATTTAGGAACATTTTGGCTTGCGGGAGAGAATGAGGTTTGCCATTTGCTATCTTGCTATCATATCCCACCTCCCACTTTCGCCCTTCCTGTTTCCTGGGCCGGAAACACTGTTGCCCTGATGGCTGCATGACTCACCGGTTAATTTCATCCAGTTCTCTGCTCAAATATCCCTCATCAGACAGCTTTCCATAAACACCCACTCAGGCCTGCCCAGAACCTGGCCCCTGTCACATCTTTATAAATAGGTTTGATAGGTTTAGCAGATGGAAACACAGGATGCCTAGCAAACTTTCCATTTCAGATAAAGAAAAAAATCCCTTTTTAGTCAAAGCAAGTCGCATCATATTTGGGGCATTCCCCGATGGCTCAGTGGGTAAAGAATCTGCCTGCAATGCAGGAGGCACAGGTCTGATCCCTGGGTCTGATCCCTGGGTCAGGAAAATCCCCTGGAGGAGGGCATGGCAACCCACTGCAGTTTTCTTGTCATGGAGAATCCCATGGACTGAGGAGCCTGGCAGGTTACAGTCCAAAGGCTCACAAAGGGTTGGACATGACTGGGCAACTTTGCATTCATGCGTGCTGAATATAGAGTTATGTGTGGTTTATCTGACATAAAGCCATTTAACTGGGCACCCTGAATTTTGACAACCCTCCTCACAACCCTTCATACAACCAGACATTATATAACGTATGTATCTGCTTATTTAATTTATTATTGCCATCATCCTGAGAGAATGTGGCTGTATTTGCTTCATACATACATACATACATTCATACATACATAATGTGTTGTCATAACACATTACTGCAAATGGGGGGTTGAAAAAGCAGAAACTTATTCCCCCACAGTTCTGGAGGCCAGAAGTCTGACGTGAAGATGCCCACAGGGCCGTGGTCTGTCCTCAGACTCTCAGAGCATCTTCTCTGGGACCGTCCAGCTCCCGGCGGCTCTTGGCAGCGCTCATGGCTTGTGGCCCTATCAGCCCAGCCTCTGCCTCTGTCTTCTTGTGACCTTCATCCCTGTTCATCTGCATATCATTTTCTTGTCTGCCTCTTTTAAGGACACCTGTCACTGGACTTGGCACTCAGCCTGGTCCAGGACGATCTCATCTTGAGATCTTTAATTACATCCACCAAGACCCTTTCCTCAAATAGGGTCCCATTTACAGGTTTTCAGGGCAGGCCTGTAAGTCGGGGGCCAGGGGGCGGGGGGAACCCTGTTCAACCACTACAGTGGCACATAGAAGTTTGGCACATAGAAGTTTGACCAAAAAGCTCATTCATATTTTTTCATGAAATCGTACGGAAAAATGCAAACGAACTTTTTGGCCAACCCAGTGTGTTGGAAGAATGAGTGGAGACATCAGCGGGGGGTGGGCATTTGGGGTGAGGGTTCTATCCCACAGACATCTCTGCAGAACCTAGTGTTTACTGACGTCAGGAGGGAGCTGGGTGTGCGCGCGTCTTCAGGTCCCCGAGGGCCACCCAGTAGAGATGCTGGCAACTTGGTGGTGGGGTTTGGAGTGGGGCTGTGGGCGCCCGGGGCCTCGCGACGGCAGCTGAGGCGTCTGAGCCGCTGCGCAAGGCCGGGGCAGAAAGCGCCAGGAAGCGGGCGGAGGATGGCCCTCCACGGGGCTCCACCGCGCGAGGAGCCGCGGGCAGCGGGGAACCTGCCCGCACGTCCCCGTCCCCGTCCCGGCGCCTCGAGCCGCAGCCGGAGTCCTCGGGCCGCGGCCGTTCCCACAGCCGCGAGCGTGAGCGCGCCGGAGGGCCGGCCTGTCGGGGGGCTTTACCTCCTGGTTCGGAACAAGGAGCCCAAATCAAAGTCTCCTGCTTCCTCTTATGGACTGGAGACCAAATGGAATTTGAAGGCGCCGGATTACCGGGAGAAGGCGACGTCGGAGCCCGAAACCGCTGCTGGGTTTTGCCGACACAGACACCGCGCTAAGAGGGGAACGCAGCGCGGGGTGCTGTAGGGGCACTTGCTTAGTCTTTTTTTTTTTTTTTCAGTTTTAGTTACTTTAAAAAAAGTTATTTGTTTATGTATTTATTTAGTTAGTTATTTTTGGTTGTGCTGAGTCTTCCTGCTTCAGTACGACTGCGCTTTTCTCTAGTTGTACCGAGTGGGGGCCGCTGTCTGTCGCGGTGCGGGGCGTCTCCTGCGGGGCGTCTCCTGCGGGGGCGTCTCTTGCGGGGGCGTCTCTTGCGGGGGCGTCTCCTGTTGCGGGGCGTCTCTTGCGGGGGCGTCTCCTGTTGCGGGGCGTCTCTTGCGGGGGCGTCTCTTGCGGGGTCTTCTGTTGCGGGGCGTCTCCTGCGGGGCGTCTCTTGCGGGGGCGTCTCTTGCGGGGTCTTCTGTTGCGGGGGCGTCTCTTGCGGGGTCTTCTGTTGCGGGGCGTCTCTTGCGGGGGCGTCTCCTGTTGCGGGGCGTCTCTTGCGGGACGTCTCCTGTTGCGGGGCGTCTCTTGCGGGGGCGTCTCGCTGCGCGGGCTTCTTTTGTCGCAGAGCACGGGCCCTGGGGCGCAGAGGCTCAGGAGTTGTGAGGCAGACTCACTAACTGGGGCACACGGAATTAGTTGCTCCATTGCATGTGGGATCTTCCTAGACCAGGGATCAAAGCCCTGTCTCCCGCATTGGCAGGCAGGTTCCCTGAGCCGCCAGGGAAGCCCTTAAGGTTGAGCTTTAAGAGTTCTTTGTATATTTTGGATTAACAGTTCTTTATCAGCTGTGTCTTTTGCAAACGTTTTCTCCAAGACTGTGACTTGTCTTCTTGTTCTCTTGACATTATCTTTCACAGAGTAGAAGTTTTTAATTTTAATGACATCCAACTTAGCAATTCTTTAAAAAAAAAAAAAAATTCATTTATTTGGGTCCGTAGGGTCTTAGTTGCCCTGCAGCATCCGGGATCTTAGTTCCCAGACCAGTGATTGAACCTGTGTCCTCTGCATCGAAATGTGGATTCTTAAACCCTGGACCACCAGGAATTTGTTCAGAATTATTTTGGTATTTCTCCCAGGGAATTGCTCTTGGGGAAGCGAGGGAGCTTTGCAGGAAAAGTAGAATTGTTAATGTGAAGAAGGTGATATAGATCTAGTGAGACTGGGCTCCTAATTCCGACGTTGTTTCTAACGAGCTGTCTGGCTCCTGTTGGTCTCTTTCCTCATCTATGACGTGTGACCAACAATTTGTATGTCATGGGGTTGTTGTGAAGATTGAAAATTCGCGTGAAAGCGTGTGAAACCCCCAGGTCTGTGGCTGACAGAGAAGGGCCGCAGCGCATGGTATTGTTCTCCGACTCACACCCTGCTGAGAGAGGCTTGCCAGACGGTGCCTGCAGTGACGTGAGCACCCAGCCCTCCGTCAGCACTGTTCGGTGCTGGGCCCCCGGGGAGTGAGCAGGGACACCCCTGCTCTGTAGAGCTCTCCTTGCAGTGGTTCTGTTTCTTGTTTTAGTTGCTAATTCTGATTCTTTTGCGACCCCATGGACTGCAGCCCACCAGGCTCCTCTGTCCATGGGATTCTCCAGGCAAGAAGACTGGAGTGGGTCACCCTTTCCTTCTCCAGGGGATCTTCCGGACCCAGGGATTGAACCTGTGTCTCCTGCATTGGCAGGCAGGTTCTTTACCACTGAGCCGCCAGGGAAGCAGATTGACAGAGGTGGGGGAAAACAGTGAAACAAGTGTGCAAGTAAATAAATAGCAGAAGTTCAGGCAGTGATGAGTCAGAGGGAGGGAAAGGAAAGCAGCTTAACAGGGATAGAGTGGACCTAGGGCCAGCCTCGGGGGTGTGCCTCTGGATACAAGGTTAGGAGGTAAGGGAAGAAGACCTCTTTAAGGAGATGACTTTGGAGTAGAGACCTCATGTGTGATGGGAAGACTCACTGGACTACCTGGGGAGACAGTTCCTCTGAGCACAGGTAACCAGAGTGAAGATCTTACAGTGGAAACAAGTTTGGGAAATTCTAGGGACATCTCATTTCTAATTGTAGGCTGAATATTGGCAGCAAAATATGCTCATTCATAGAAGGGATTGATTTAATGAATGCCCCTTGGGTCCCTACAATTACACGGGGCCATGCTGAGAGAGGAGATAAAAAACAAACCCGTAATTGCCACGTTCAAAGGAGCCGGCAATGTAATTGAGGAAACAAGTGTGTATAAAGGAGTGATCTGGAAAGAGCGGAATAAAGTATTTATTAATGCCAGGATTTCAAATGCCAGTGTTGGCTTCATGGGGTGAAAAAGTCCCTCATAAATCCTTTCCTGGGATGGGGTTGATGAGATAACTTCCTCCAGGGTGTGGGGTGTACAGATTGGATGGAGAAAAACTCTTTAAGAACTCAGGCCTCTCAGCACCATCATGCATAATTTAGGAGGGGGATGGAAGGAGACAAAAGATTAATGTATGCCAAACATGTAAACATGTACAACCCAGAAATCAGCAGAAGTCACTGTTCTTGAAGATTCGGCAAAGGCCAGCTCCAGGACAGCACATGGCCAATCTGTGTTCTGGGGGAGGCTTCTATGCTCACAGCAGTATTCCTGTAAACAATGGGTCTTATGTCCCATGTTCACTGGTATTTACATTTGACTCTTTTTTCTACTAGAGGTCCCAGCAGGACCTGCTTTTGTTCAGTTTCTATAACCGTCAGCATTATTATTTATCTTTTATAAATAGCTTCAATAATCATTAAGCTTTAGCATCTGTTTTAAACAAATATTTATTCACGTTTGGCTGTGCAGGGTCTTCGTCTCTGCTCAGGTTTTCTTCGGGTTGCGGGGGGCGGGGGCTGCTCCCCAGTTGGGGTGTGAGGGCTTCTCGCGGCAGTGGTTTTGTCTTGTCGCGGAACATGAAGCCTGGAGCGTAGGCTTCGGTAGTTGTGGCCCGCAGGCTTAGCAGCTCCGTGGCCTGCGGGATCTCCCCTGACCAGGGCTCACACCCGAGTCTTCCCTTTTGGCAGGAGGCTTCTTCACCGCTGAGCCACCAGGAAGCCAGTGATTTTCTAAAGATAGAGATGCACTACTCCAACCAAGCTTTAGGAAGGTTTTTCCCAAGTCTTGTCAATCATTCTTTTTCTCTCTCCTCTCTCATTTTCCTCTCTTCCTGCATATTTATGCATCTTTTGTCTGTAATTTTCCAGTCATCATTTGTAATACCACGTCTAGCATTGTTTTTGTGAAATTCAGAAAAGCACAAGGAAAGTTAGTTTTCAAACCAGAATATTTGTGTTACTGATTTTTATGATGTTACGTAATGATTTTAAAATACAAGTACATGTATATCTTTAAATTTATTCAGACATTGCTTTATCTTGCATTTTTGTATTTGGTGATATTATGACTTTAGATTTTTTTATTAAAAACATTTAGATCAGCTCAATATTAAATTTCATATTTTATTCTTTTCGATGAACAAGACTAATAAACAAACAAGATGAAAGTGCCATTGCTTATTGAACTACAGGTATGAATCTCAATTCCGATGAGATTCTGGAATTGGAGATCTATTTCAGAGATTATTTGCGCCAATAAACTTTTTCTGGAGATGCCATATGTAAATTTCTCTTCACCACAGATTCAAAACATTCAGTGCTCCAAGAAATAAACCGACTGATTAAAAAAAAAGTGTGTTCTCTTATTTGTTAAATAAGATTAACAAATGAATTTACAGTTATGCTCTCAGAAAAATAATAAGAGTGACTTTGCATCACCTCATGGAACCTCACCCTTTGTAGAATGTAGAGTCATTTTCAAATAAATACAATAAAACCATCATCCTTTCTTGTATTTTAAAGTAGCAGCTGACAAACACTATACTTGCTTATATTTATACGTGTCTTTACTGTTGAAGAAGTCTAGCTGTCTTGTCTTAACCTTTTGTTTAAGGTGGAGTTAAGTTATTGCTCTGAGTGAATAAAACTTATCACTGTAGTAAGATCTACCTGTAGGAAACCTCCTTTGACGATTCCCATGTTGACTTTATTAGTGCATTGTATAGTACATCTTTCTGAATATAGTAAGTCCCCTGCATATGAATGAGTTCCAGTCTGAGAGTGCGTTCGTAACTCCAATTTGTTCATGACGTCCAACAAAGTTAGCCTAGGTACCCAACTAACACAGTGGGCTATGCAGTACTGTACTCTGATAGGTTTATAACACTTGTCACACATATGATGCGTAAAAGACAAACAAAAAATAAACGAAACATTTTTCATCTTGCGATACAGTGCCTTGGAAAGCACAGTAGGACCAGCTGCATCATTGCGGCTTTTCCGCTTGCTTCTGGACATCCTGGGCTTGAAATAAGGAATTGGACTGCCATGGTTTATACAGGACTCTAGAATAGCACACACAGAAGCACAATCGCTGAGGAGCACGCCTGCCCGTGGCAGTATACACAGACGTGGGAACTAACTTACCTTGGACACGTGAACACAGGTTTGCAACTTGAAGGTTTGTATGTAGGGGACTTACTGTACTATGTGTTATAATTTGTGATAACAGAATTTAGTTGTTAGATATAGTGAGCTGTTTGAGAGCCATATTCACCTGAATTCAGTGGTGGGAGGCCATGTTTGTGGATAAGAAAGCTCACTGTTGTAAGGTCCTGACTCTCCTAGGTGAATCTGTTAACTGGCATTTTGGTTGGAATTGCAGTGAATAGGATTTTTCAGTGAACCTAAAGCACGTTTCATGGAATTCATTTGGAAAAATGAAAAAAATGATTCAAAGCAACTGGAGAAAGATCAAAACAAGAACGAAGCATTTCCCTTGCCTCGTATCAGTAGTTGCTATGAGGTGTAGTAATTAAATTGTTGTTGTTCAGTCATTCAGTCTTGTCCGACTCTTTGTTACCCCGTGGTCTGCAGCACGCCAGGCTTCCCTGTCTTTCACTATCTCTCGGAGTTTGCTCAAGCTCATGTCCATTGAGTTGGTGATGCCATCCAATCATCTCATCCTCTGTTGTCCCCTTCTCCTCCCGCCTTCTATCTCTTCCAGGATCAGGGTCTTTTCCAATGAGTCAGTTCTTCACATCAGGTGGCCAAAGGATTGGAGTTTCAGCTTTAGCATCAGTCCTTCCAATGCATATTCATGGTTAATTTCCTTTAGGGTTGACTGGTTTGATCTCCTTGCTGTCCAAGGGACTCTCAAGAGTCTTCTCCAACACCACAGTTCAAAAGCATCAATTCTTCGGTGCTCAGCTTTCTTTATAGTCCAACTCTCACATCCATACATGACTACTGGAAAAACCATAGCTAGACCATGACTAGACGGACCTTTGTCAGGAAAGTAATGTCTCTGCTTTTCAATAGACTTTCCAAAATAGTTCTTTTGTCTGAGTCCTATCTTAGGTACTGTAAGGAACAGAAAGAGATGTATGAAAATTAGAGATGTTTAGAGCAGGAAATATTTAGAGGCAGTGTATAGTTGAGCTACCTGTTAACCTTTTCCTATATCCTTGGCTTTAGTTCCCAGAAGTATAAGAAGAGCCTAAGCTTGTCAATGGTGAGGGTTGGTGTTGATACTGTTTAGATTTGCTACGACTTGGGAGGAGTGGGTGAAAGACCCTCTGTTTCCCCCGTTAGTTATGATTCTTGATTTCGAATCAGAAGGCATGTCCTTGGGCAGATCCCGAGGCTTGTCTTGCCCTTCTCCCTGTCTGTAGGAGATGAACCTATTTGGCATCCTAGATGTTTCTCCCGTGAGAGGGAGCCCCGCCCCCGGAAGTAGTCCAGGAACTGCAGCACCCAACTGCGCCCTTCAGCAGCCCTGTGGGGTCGAGCCTTTGAACTGGGCTGACAGTTCTGATGATGGCGGTGCTGTGTTGGGCAGAATGCAATCCAGCTTGTTCCTACAGAGTTTTATTGGCTTTGCAAGTTTTAAAACTCATAAAAGATGTTTTGTCAGTAAGAGAAACCAGCCTACGGGGGAACAGATAATTATGTAATAAGGCATCGTTTTCCATGGTCTAATAACCATAACCTGTTTTAACTGTTACAGATTATAATGTCCATAAAACCTTGGTCATTTATTATCTGTTTTTCACATCTTCTCCTTTCAGTGGAGATGTTAGAAAAGGTCAGACTGCTGTCAGAACCCAGTGATGAAGAGCAGGCTGGTACTTTGGAAAATGGCAGTCCTCGCAGCGTTCAGGGCTATAAACTTTTTAAATTGAATTGTAAAAGTTTATCACTAATAAAGAAACTCTTTTAGGTGATTTTAATGTTATTTGGTCGTTTGAAATATTTCACAGATGGAAACAGATGGTAAGGTCATGAAATGGGTGAGTATTCAGCATTATAAAATGCAAAATGCCTTTTCTCCACGTTAGAGATGGAGCCGTGCAGTCAGGATAACGCTCTAGGGTATTACCCACTTTCTACAAGGAGCAGGTGCTTCACTTGGCACTTGTATACAGAGAAGGGTTGAGAACAGCCAGATCTGTTAGTAAAATAAACATATATTTCTTATTCTCTCCTTCAAATGACCTTGACCACTTTCTTTCTTATGGTGGGTAAGTTACACTTCACCTGAGATAAGAATAGGAATTCATGATTAGCAAAAGATAGTGATCATAAGGGGCTTCCCTGGCGGCTCAGGGGTAAAGGATCCACCTACCAATGCAGGAGATCAGGTTTGATCCCTGAGATGAGAAGATCCCCTGGAGAAGGAAATGGCAACCCACTCCAGTATTCCTGCCTGGGAAATCCCGTGGACAGAGGAGCCTGGGGGGCTACAGTGCATGGGGTTACAAAAGAGTCAGTCAGGACTTAGTGACTAAACACCAACAATGTTCATCAGAGGATCAGTTCTAAGAAGACATATATTTAGACTGTGAATTCCCTGAAGGCAGATCCTTGGTCTTTCAGAGTCATTCATTCATGCATGCATCCAATAAACAATTAGTGAATACTTGCTATGTGCCAGGCATTTCTCTGGACACTTAGAATACTTAGAAATCTTTATGGAATTTACACAGGAGTAGCATAAGCCATGCAAAAACAATAAAGCAGATAAGCAAATCAGTGTGTTAAGTAGAATAACATATTTGAAAGTGAAAAGTGCAATAGGAAAAAGCAAAGCAAAGCAGGTTAAATGTAACTGGAAGGGAGCTGAGGTGAGGAGTGAGGTTCCCTAGAAATAGTCCCTGTTATTTAGTATGTATCTTGTGGATCTTCATTTCACAATTTTAAACAATAGATTCTTGATAAACACAGCATTATCACTTCCTTTCACCTCTCATGAAAATGCTCCATGTCGGTGACTATTTCTCTACAATGTAAAGAAATGAACATGGCAGCTAGGGAGGCCCTCCTGGAAAAGGTGGTGTTTGAGCAATGACGTAAAGGGGATGCACAATAGACCGACCTGGATGAAGAGAGTTCCAGGGAGAAGGAAGCCCCAGTGCAAAGCCATGGAGATGGGCACATGCCTGGCATGGCTGAGGAGGAACAAGGAGGCCAGGGGGCTTGCAGGTGGCTCTAGTCGTAAAGATTCTGCCTGCCAGTACAGGAGACACAAGAGACATGGGTTCGGTTCCTGAGTCGGGAGGATCCTCTGGAGGAGGGCATGACAACCCACTCCAGTATTCTTGCCTTGAGAATCACATGGACAGAGGAGCCTAGCGGACTACAGTCCATAGGGTTGCAAAGACTTGGACACGACCGAAGCATAGCATGCACGCAAGGAGGCCAGGATGGTTGTAGAGGCGAGAGCAAGCAGAAGAGAAGGAGAGGGAAGCAGAGAGCAAATGGGTAGGTGGTCCTAGGTCATTGAGGACACAGAAGGCCATTGCCAAGGCTTTGGTAACTATGTGAGATAATGGATGTTAACTAAACATGTGCTAATCATTTTCCAATGTATGCATCTATCAAGTCATCATGTTGTGTACCTGAAACTAATGCACTGTTTTGTGCCAATTATATTTTAATAAAACTTGAAATTCAAAATTAGGAAAGGAGTACGTCAAGGCTGTATATTGTCACCATGCTTATTTAACTTATATGCAAAGCACATCATGCAAAATGCCAGCCTGGATGAAGCACAAGCTGGAATGAAGATTGCCGGGAGAAATGTCAATAACCTCAGGTATGCAGATGACATCACCCTTATGGCAGAAAGCAAAGAGGAACTAAAGAGCCTCTTGATGAAGGTGAAAGAGGAGTTGAAAAAGTTGGCTTTAAAACTTAACATTCAAAAAACAAAGATCATGGCATCTGGTCCCATCACTTCATGGTAAATAGATGGGGAAACAATGGAAACAGTGACAGACTATTTTCTTCGGCTCCAAAATCACTGCAGATGGTGACTGCAGCCATGAAATTAAAAGACACTTGCTCCTTGGAAGAAAAGTTATGACCAACTTAGACAGCATCTTAAAAAGCAGAGACATTACTTTGCCAACAAAGGTTCGTCTAGTTAAAGCTATGGTTTTTCCAGTAGTCATGTATGGATGTGAGAGTTGGATTATAAAGAAAGCTGAGCAACAAAGAATTGATGCTTTTGAACTGTGGTGTTGGAGAAGACTCTTGAGAGTCCTTTGGACTGCAAGGAGATCAAACCAGCTAATCCTAAAGGAAATCAATCCTGAGTATTCACTGGAAGGAATGATGCTGAAGCTGAAGCTCCAATCCTTTGGCCACCTGATGCAAAGAACTGACTCCTTGGAAAAGACCCTGTTGCTGGGAAAGATTGAAGGTGGGGGGAGAAGGGGACAACAGAGGATGAGATGATTGGATGGCATCACCGAGTCAATGGACATGAGTTTGAGCAAGCTCCGGGAGATGGTGAAGGACAGGGAAGCCTGGTATGCTGAAGTCCATGGGGTCACATAACTGAGTGACTGAACAACAAAAACTTGAAAAAAAAAAAAAACAGGAATCCCCTGGAAGCTTAAAATACATTGTTAGTAGGTAAAGGCTGAAGCAGAAAGACCAACTAGGAAGCTGTTGGTCTGGGGAAATGAGGGTGCTTGGGTCAAGGTGAACTTTGGAGTTGGTGAGAGGTGGGCGGACTTTAGGTGTGTTTGAGCCAAGAGGACCCTTGCAGATTATGTGTGGCCTATGAAAGAAACAAGTCAAGGATGGCACCCAGGTTTTAGCCTGAGCAATGGAAAGAGGAAGCTACCATTTCCTGAGATGAGTGGTTTCATTTCCACTTTGGACAAGTTGAGTTTGAGATGCCTTTAGTCATTTGAGTGGAGGTGCCAAGTAGGCAGCTGGGTATTTGGCAGAGTCTAAAATTTGAGAGAGTGCTGGACTCACATGGAAATTTGGAAGTTATTGATATATATATATGGCATTTAAATCTAAATATCGTATGATATGTGGTATTTAAAGCTATGAGACTAGATGAGATCACTAACGGCGGGAGTATAGATAAAGAAGAGGACTCAGAACTGACTTTGTGACTAGCTCGAGAAAAGCTGAGTTGATGAACAAAACAAATGAGTCGTGATAGCAGTTAGCACCCTCCTCCACAAAGTAACTCAGATCAAGAGCACCACATATGTCCCTCAGGAAAGCAGCAAAATGGAGCTGTTTACAACTTGAAGCCGTGTTCCCGGGTGCAGGCTTTCCCCGGGTGCAGGACGGAAGCGGGGCCCAGATGAAGGAGGTCACAGCGGGAGGAGAGACGTCACGCTGGGCCGTGTGTGCAGTCAGCCCCTCAGGCATCCAACAGGGACATTTTAGCTGCTTAGTACGCGCTGGGCACAGACTGCTTCTGTGGGGGGCTTGGTGTGTTTGTCCCCCAGCATCAGTTCCTTGTTTCTGACCCCCCCCCCAATTTCCCTGCAGGTATTCCTCCTCCCGGGAGTGTGCAGTCCTACCGGGAGGGTAAACCGGGAAGCCAGGTCCAGCTTGGTGCTTCCAAGAGACCAAGTATGTGACCTAAGCTTGGCCAGTTGGACTCTGTATACCAGGGTTCTGGCTTTTCAGCCAGAAGAGATGAAATATTTAATGCCCATGAGCCTATGGAACATAATTCAAGTCACAAATACAAACTACCCACACAATTTAAAATTTTCCAGTAGTGACTAAAAAACAGGCCAAAGAAATCATTTAAAAAATTTATTTATTTTTTAATTGCAGGATAATTGCTTTATAGAATTTTGCTGTTTTCTGTCAAACCTCAGCATGACTCAGCCGTAGGTATACATGTGTCCCCTCCCTCTTGAATCCCCCTCCCGTCTCCCGCCCCATCCCACCCTCTAGGTGGATACAGAGCCCCTGTCTGAGTTCCCTGAGACCTACAGCAAATTCCCATTGGCTATATATCTTACATATGGTGATGTAATTCATCTTATTTATTTTATTTGCCTCACTGTGTCCCAAGTAGTGTCATTTCAATATGTAATTTTTATAAAAATTATTCTGGCACAAACTCTTTGAGATCTGGTGCGTGCGCTTACCGAGCGTGTGTGCTCCACCCCTCAGTCATGTCTGACTCTCTGTGACCCCCTGGACTGTAGCCCACCAGGCTCCTCTGTCCATGGTATTTTTCAGGCAAGAGTACTGGAGCGGGTTGCCATTTCCTGCTCCAGGGGAATCTTCCTGACCCAGGAATTGAACCTATGTCTCGGTCTCCTGCATCGGCAGGCGGATTCTTTACACGGGCGCCGCCTGGGAAGCTCTTGGCAGCCTGAAAGCACAGCTCTTTTCAGACGAGCCTCAGTTCAGCGTGCGGTCGCCACGTGTGGCGGTCTTGTTGACTGAAGAGAACAGACCTGAATTCACTCATTTCCTCGGCAGCCCGGATCAAACGGTACCTTCCACAAGGGTCATAACAGCAGGTTCTGCTTCCTGATCCTTCAGCGCTTCCTCAGCTGTTGCAAAGTCCTCTCCAAGGAGTCCAAACTCCTGAGAGGACTGAGTCAGTGAGCGTCCGACAGCTCCTAATATAGTCCCTTTTGCTTGGGTAGCTAGAGTGAGCTCCTATGAGTTGCATTCAAAGGATTGTCGCTGCTATGTTCCTTTTGCAACAGAAAAAAGAAGGCTTGGGCTAGATCAAGACCTTTTCACAGTTCTACTCTTAAGGGTGGAGTCAGAAAGTGGACTAAACCTTTGAAAGGAGTAACATAGGTCTGCATGTGGTTAGTTGAAAAAAATCTGCAACATAGAGCTTTGAGGGAAAAGAATGAAGTGCACAGAATATTTGTATATCTTTTCAAAATCACACATGTATATATATTTGTGGGCATGTCTATACAACTTCTGGGGTCCTTCCCTGGTGGCTCAGATGGTAAAGAATCTGCATGCAATGCAGGAGACCCGGGTTCGATCCCTGGTTGGGAAGATCTCCTGGAGATGTAAATGGCAGCCTACTCCAGTGTTCTTGCCTGGAGAATTCCAAGGACAGAGGAGCCTGGCAGACTCCAGTCCATGGGGTCACAAAGAGCTGGACATGACTGCGTGACTAACACTTTCACTTTCATGTACAACTCCTCAATGGAGAGAGACAGACCTGCTGAACAGTGGCGGCCTTTGGAGGACACAGGTAGGCGACGGGCAGCCCGCGTGCTCTGGGTTCAATGGTGTGTCTTCCCCGGGCTCACATATTGGCGCCCTAACCGTCCCCTACCCCCGCATCTGAGAATGCGGCTGTGCTTGGAGATGGGGGGGGGGTGTCTTTGCAGAGGTGATTAAATTAAAATGAGGTCATTCACGGGGCCCCTAGTCCAGTATGACTAAGGTCCTTGTAGGAAGAGGAGATGTGGACAAAGAATCATGCAGAGAGGAGGCTGGGTGATGGCAGGAAGAGGGCTACCTGTCAACCAGGCGAGAGGAACAGAGCCTCTGCTCACAGCCCTCAGGACAGACCAACCTACATCTCAGACTCCTGGTTCCTCTACAACTGCGAGACAATAAACACCTGTGGCTGAAGCCGCCTAGTCCGTGATGCTTTGTCAAGGCAGCACCAGCAAAACACACAGGGTCATTGACCAGAGAGGCAGACTTGTACCCGTCGTTTGATCACTGTTGACGACGTTGTGCTGGCTTCTGCTGCATGCGGGTGTGGAGCAGACATGAGGGCACAGATGGCCCCTCCCTCCGGAGCCGCCCTCCCGCCTCCCGCCCCCCGCCCCGCCCCCCCACTCTCCTACCCAGCCCCCCTCGCCCCGCCCCCGGCCCCGCCCCCCGCCCCGCCCCCGTCCCCGCCCCATCCCCTGGCCCTCCCAGGGCGTCAGAGGGCCGGGCTCAGCCCCGGTGTCAGGCAGAGCTCCCGGCTGCCGTCTCCTACACACCGCGTGTGTGTCCCCACTGCTCTCTCAGCTGGCCCCCCCTCCTCCCCTGCTGTGTCCGCAAATCCTCACTCTGTTCGTACGTCCGCATCTCTGTTCCCGCCCTGCAGATAGGTTTATCGGTACCATTTTTCTACATTCCATATATATGTGCTAATATACAGTATTTATTTTTCTGACTTACTTCACTCTGTATAACATGCTCTAGGCTCATCCACTTCATTAGAACTGACTCGAATGCATTTGTTTTTCTGGCTGAGTCGTATTCCATTGTATACGCGTACCACTACTTCTTCATCCATTCGTCTGCCGACGGACGTCTAGGTTGCTTCCACGTCCTCGCTGTTGTAAGCAGTGCTGCAGTGAACACTGGGGCAGGGTTAGGGGCAGGGTCTTTTTCAGTTACGGTTTCTCAGGGTATATGCCCGCTATTGTTACCTGTCATTTGAAAGGTTTCTCTTCTAAATGTTTTAATTATCTTGTGTGTGTGTGTGTGTTCAGTTGCTCAGTTGTGTCCTTCTCTTTGCGACCCCATGGACTGTAGCTGCCAGGCTCCTCTGTCCATGGGATTTTTCCGGCAAGATACTGGAGCGGATTACCATTTCCTCTTCCAGGGGATCTTCCGGACCCAGGGCTTGAACCTGCGTCTCCTGTACCGCAGGTGAATTCTTTGACCTGCGTGAGTCTTCAGGGAAACCCCTTTATCGTGTACATTTCTGTTTAAACATCAAAAAGTGGAAAGGTTAACAGTGAGGTCTCGGAGTCCCGCTTATCTTCCTGTATCCCTCTTCTTTCTTTCAGCACTCTCCTCCTCTGAACTCTTGTCTCCTATGAAGGGATCTGATCAGGATGAGCGATACCCTGAGAGCTCTAGAGCTAGGAAGGGAGAGCAGACTCATGACCTGGTTCTTCCCTGTTTCATCTGGATGCTGACTTCCTGGCCTTCTTGTTTAATGGTGGGAAGGCTCTGGTGTATATTAGAACAACTACAGGGTCGTCTTTATTTTATTCCTCTCTCTATCCTTATGTCCATTTCATTATTACACTTTATGAGGTTCCTGATCTGGAACAATAGATGTATAGTTCCTCTGTTACAAGCAACAGAAAGTGCACTGTATGGTCGTTAGCAGAAAAATAATCCATCCAAAGAAAACAAGGAATCTAACTGATTCCAAGAGAAAGCTGTAGAATCAGGTTTTGAAAAGGACCAGAGGTAGGGAAGGCTTAGGGGTGAGAGGACTCGTGGTCAGAGATGGTGTGCTGTTCCTTTGTCGTTATTGCTCTTTAGTAACTGATTGTGTCTGACTCTTTGCAACCCCTTTAGGATGTCACCAGTGATGTAAACCAGCTCTTTTTTTTAATGAATCATTTCCTTCAAGATGCCATGCTCAAAGGAAAAAGTTTCTAATAAGCTTAAGTTGGGTCATAAGCCCATCCTTGCTCAGGGAGGGCAGAATATTACTATTTTTCTCATATTCTCTCCAGCAGAGAAGGTGCTCACTGCAAAGCAGACTCAATATGCTTTTGCCAGAGGGAATCCTAAGTAGCAAAAGCAACATGCGAGTTCTCTTGGATGATAATTAATTTGTTTATTCCACAATGTGACAGTTATTCAACCACTGGCGGTATTCTCTGGAAAGATCTTTCAGATATTATAATCTCCTGGGGGCAGAGGCATAGTTTTCTTATACGGCATCCACGATGACAAACGATTAATAGGTGCCTAGAGTCAAAATGCAAAATAAATTTCGTTCCATTTTGCCTGGATAGCTTTCCTTTTACTTGTATGGGTCCCTTCTCTTGGTTTTACTTTTTACTGAAAAATTGCTTTTCTTTTTCAATGCAGCCCTTGCTGCATTGGCCAAATCTTACTTTATTCCTCAAGTAATTGAAAAACCTATCTAACACCCTCATCAGTGGGAAAAAAAAGGTAGGCTTAGAATCTTTTCCTTTCACTGATGCATTTACAGACCCAGTTAGTATAAGACAGATTTTAGAAACACTGTTCTTAAAGTTTAAAATTAAGTTGTTCAAAGGTACATGTAGCTATTTCATTATGTCTGATGGTAAAGTACATTGATGTGGGCTGTGGTTATGAAATTGCTATTTTATTTTTAGCTAATGAAAGTAGAAATTTAAAGTGTTGAAATTTGGGTCTGTATTTTAATCATGTTTCTCAAAAGCGACTTGGGTTGGGATTTGATAATTCTGTAGAGAGAATATGAGCTCCTGGAGTCCTGCAGACCCATGTATCCTCGTAAAACCCATGGTCATTCCAGGCATGGAAGATGTATCAAATGAGAGAGGGTGTGTGCAGACCTGGTTGAGAACATGTGTCAAGCTTTCAACAAACATAGTTCCCTTCCATCCCTGTCTTCTTTTTACATGACTCTGTAGAGGAGAGAGAGGCAACATAGTTGTGAGCAAAGGACTTAGGCTGAGACTTAAATTCAAAACTGGAATCTACCACATGCTAGCTATGTGGCTACTGGCAAGTGACTTAATTTCTTAGAGCTTTAGCATCTTCGAAAGTAAAAGAGGAGAGTGAAAAAGTTGGCTTAAAGCTTAACATTCAGAAAACTAAGATCATGGCATCTGGTCCCATCACCTCATGGGAAATAGATGGGGAGACAGTGGAAATGGTGTCAGACTTTATTTTTGGGGGCTCCAAAATCACTGCAGATGGTGACTGCAGCCATGAAATTAAAAGACACTTACTCCTGGGAAGGAAAGTTATGACCCAACCTAGACAGCATATTGAAAAGCAGAGACATTACTTTGCCAACAAAGGTCCGTCTGGTCAAGGCTACGGTTTTTCCAGTGGTCATGTATGGATGTGAGAGTTGTACTGTGAAGAAAGCTGAGCGCCGAAAAATTGATGTTTTTGAACTGTGGTGTTGGAGAAGTCTCTTGAGAGTCCCTTGGACTGCAAGGAGATCCAACCAGTCCATCCTAAAGCAGATCAGTCCTGGGTGTTCATTGGAAGGACTGATGCTGAAGCTGAAACTCCAATACTCTGGCCATCTGATGTGAAGAACTGACTCATTGGAAAAGACCCTGATGCTGGGAGGGGTTGGGGGCAGGAGAAGAAGGGGACGACAGAGGATGAGATGGCTGGATGGCATCACTGACTCGATGGGCATGAGTCTGAGTAAACTCCGGGAGTTGGTGATGGACAGGGAGGCCTGGTGTGCTGCGATTCATGGGGTCGCAAAGAGTCAGACATGACTGAGTGACTGAACTGAACTGAACTTAGCATCTTCATTCAGAAAGCCAAACCAAAAATAATGATTTTTTTACTGTGATTGTGATTTTTAAGATCCAATGAGATACTTGCTGTGTCTTTTCTCTGCACATACTGAGTACTCAATAAACT
The DNA here is from genome assembly GCF_019320065.1 of Cervus canadensis. Classification (NCBI taxonomy): domain Eukaryota; kingdom Metazoa; phylum Chordata; class Mammalia; order Artiodactyla; family Cervidae; genus Cervus; species Cervus canadensis. The sequence goes on from NC_057395.1 coordinate 79,989,718, forward strand.
GTAATTACTATTATTGGCAACTCACATATTTACATGACTGACTCATTTCTACTGTTGACAGCAGATACTCTATAATACATTTAAAGCAGCTTAATGATTTGTTTCTTTAACCTGTCTAGAGGATTTGGTTCATATGAATACGATGGCTCTGATCTGAAACCACAGCAAACCGTGTAACCCACAATTTCCTAGAATGTTTCTGGAGCATACCCCTGCCATAGATGGAATAAAATGAGTCATTAGGAAAAGATTTTGTCTTCATACAGGATTGGGGAATTTTTGATCAACCAAATTTTATATACTCTCTTTATTACAGGACTTTTCAGAGCCTTTAGCAGACAAGCACGCATAGTGAGTTTCCAGAAACAAATCATGTAGGCAGAGTTTTCTAATACTGGTCTGTTTTTGACCAGTAAACACACTGTCATGGGATCAGGACTATTCAGAAACACTGTGATGGCACAGCTCTTTTACCACCCGCCTGTCAAGAGGCACACGGTGTGGTCATAACACAAAATCCAGCTTGCCCAGAGCAGCCACTGTGAATTGTGAATTTAATCTAGTTGTTCTTGAAAGCTGGACTTTTTTTTTTTTCTTCCCCCAAATTGAATTGCAGCCTATGAGGGAGAAACAAATGCTTCCCCGCTGCTCACACTCCTGCTCAGTCTGTAAATGTTAGGAAACGCCATAAAAAAGAAATTTTAATTCCTGCAGCAATAAATATGCAAATACTCATTTTCTCCAAATATGGCTAGGCATCATTTCCCCTCTTTCACCACCTCAGAGGCCCTAAGCGGGTTTGAATCTGTTGACAAAGCTTTTTCCAGCCATCTCGCTGACTTTTTCTTTTGTGTGCTACCAATCTGTTAGCCATATTCCCAGGGAACCTGTGTGGAGAGCAAGTGTGCTCTCCCCTCCTCCCCTCCCTCCCTCTCCCCTCCCTCCTCCCTCCCCCCTCTCCCCTCCCCCCCCCTCCTCCCCTCCCTCCCTCTCCCCTGGCAAGTCCAGAACTGAGTCAGTCTCAGTCTATGCTGTTGATATATGTCATCCCCAGTTTAGTCCTTTGTTCCTAGCCTACCATTGATCTCCAAGGAATTTTGCTTGCAGGATATTGAAGTCCTATTTTTTTTTTAAACGTATGAAGTGTTCTAGTTTTCTCCATATTTCTGTGCCCAAGTGAATCGTAAGCAAAAGACAAAGAAAAAACATTTCAGGTATCTGTGAGTCCTCAGAAGTACAATGATGCTTCCATCCAAAGCTGAAGTTGGAAATAGGACAGGAAAGAAAAAATCTTGGGGAATAGAGTCAAACAGATTGCTCAAAGCTTGCACTTCAGATCGAAGAGCACCATTTTCTAAGGTTTGCTTCATGTGACTTGGGCAAGACTTTCTTTAGTGTCTTGTCCACTCATTATATTAAGTGATAGTATGTACATTTTCAGGATCCTCTTGGCAATGGGTATTATAGTAAGATATTGTCTTGTCTTTGCACCTATGGAAATAATTTGAGCTTCACAAAATTGAGACCAGGTTGGGGTGCAATGTAGATAGGGTAGATGATGGAAAAAAGCAAATTTTGCATGCTGGTGTTAAATCTTGCCCTGGGTTGCCCACCTGTGTACTTCTAGAGCCTAGGAGAATGGGTGGCACATAGTGAGTATTCAGTCACTATGTGTTTAAGGATCAGACGGATGCCTTCAGAGAGGTTGCTTCAGCTGTGAACACTTGAGCCGAGTATTTATGTGTGGAGTTGCATGTCACAGCTCAGTTATGCCATGACTAAGTGTAGCGTGATCGTTAACACCGGCCAGAGAGCTGAGAGAGGAAAGCCCAGGATGGCTCTGTCTCATCTATATGGTTTTGTGCAAGTTACCGAGTATTGCTAAGCCTGACTCGCCTCATCTCCGCAGTGGGGACAGTGAGAGCTTCAAGAGGTTTCATGCAATGGTTGCTGAGGACAGAGTGTGCGAAATACCTTTGCATAGTACCTGGCATGTACTAAGCATTCAGTAAATATTAACATTATGACTATAAACTGCGTATCAAGTGGGTTCAAATTGGATCAGTCCACAGTAACACCATAGGTCGCAGGATGCTCTGGAATGTAAACTGTGTGTGAAAATTGTAAGTACAGGCATTGAGTCCAAGATGAAAACGTGGCCTGTATTACACTGTCAATAACTCACTGCCCCGACCCTTCGCCCCACCCCTGCAAGCACGGTGATAGTTCATAGCGTGTCTCGTAGAAGGCTCTATAAAGAGTTATTTCACGACGCCGCTCTGGAGTAATGGTTCTTTTTTTTTAAATTTTTTTAAATTGGAGGATAATGGGTTTACAGTGTCCTGTGGGTGTCTTAGCCAGGCAGCAGCTTGAATCGTCCTAACTACACAGAGATCCTCCCCCTCCTGAGCCCCCCTTCCACCCCTCACGCACCTTCTAGGTCCTTACAGGCTGGGCTCCCTGTGTTACGCAGCATCTTCCCGCTAGTTACTTATTGCATACACGGTGGTGTGTGCGCGTCAAGGCCTCTCTCTCAGTTCGTCCCACCCTCTCCTTCCCCTGCTGTGTCTGCAAGTCTGTTTTCTATGTCTGCATCTCTATCCCTGCCCTGCAAATAAGTTCATCGGTACTATTTTTCTAGATTCCGTATGTATATGCATTAATGTACAATATTTGTTTTTTCTCCTTCTGACTTCACTATGTATAACAGGCTCTAAGTTCATCCATCTCACTAAAACTGACTCAAATGTGTTCCTTTTTATGGCTGAGTAATATACCGTTGTGTATATGTACCACAACTTCTTTATCCACTCATTTGTCAACGGACATCCGGTCGCTTCCGTGTCCTGGCTGTTGTAAACAGTGCTGCAGTGAACACGGGGGTACATGTGTCTTTTTGAATTGTGCTTTTCTCGGGGTGTATGCCCGGTCGTGGAGTTGTTGGGTCACACGGTACTTTTATTCCTAGTTTTTAAAGCAGTCTTCATACTGTTCTCTATAGGAGCTGTATCAGCTTACATTCCCACCAACAGTGCAAAAGGATGCCCTTTTCTCCTCATCCTCTCCAGCATTTATTGTTAGGTTTCTGACTAGTTTGAGGTGACACCTGTCCCCCAGCCCTCCCCGACCTGGGGACCTTCGGCAGTTATCTGCAGTCATTTGTGGTTGTCACGACTGCAGGAGTGGGGCGGCCGAGTGTGCTCCTGGCTTTTAGGGGCTGGCGGTTGGGATGCTGGTAAACACACCTTGGAGGACAGGATGGTCCTCTGGGACCCCAGAGGAAGAATGGGCCGTAGAGCCCAAACCGAGAAAGCCTGCTTTGGATTTGTGGTTTGAAAAATATGTGAGTTTTTTCAGACCCCTTGTCAGAGTCAACCATTTTCGAACATGAGGAATTTATAAAATTATTTTGAGAGTTTGAAGAAGGGTTAAGTCAAGTGGCCGGCCTGGCTGTGAGAACTGTCATAAGGCGACCGTCTCGGGGAGCCCCACCCCTGTTCCTCTTTCGGAGCACGGCGGCCAGGCTGAGGGGGCAGGGCAGGGAGCTGCAGTGTGACGAAAATGCCTCCCAAGGATCCCCTGCTCTGGAATGTCTTCAGTGAGGCATTTTCAAAAATTCAAACGCACTCACTGGTGACAAGATCCTAATTAACCCAGATTTCATTAAAAATAAAGAGAGCTATTTGCAGTGATGCAGAATTTCTTCATTAGATGGTAAAACAACCCTGTGAGGTAGGCCGATAAAGTTAATTCTGGGTAGTAATAGTAACAGTAGCAGCTATCATCAGTGGGAAAGAATCCGCCTGCCAATGCAGGAGATGTAGGAGGTGTAAGTTTGATCCCTGGGTCAGGAAGATTCCTAGAGTAGGAAATGGCAGCCCACTCCAGTACTCTTGCCTGGGAAATCCCATGGACAGAGGAGCCTGGTGGGATAGAGTCCATGGGGTCACACAGAGTCAGACATGACCGAGCACACATGCATGCACTCACGCACACACTGCATTTCTTGGCTGATGGCGCAGGAGTGGGATCTCAGGTCACCAGTGGGTGCGTTCGATTATTCAAATAACATAAACTGCACATGTCACATTGGGAAAGTTGCCCAGGGAAGCATAGCAAAAAGTGTATCAGTGTTTTCACCAGGGACTAATTCTTGCAGAAGACAGGTCATCATGCTCTGATCGCATCGCCGGGATGTTATTATCGTAGCTTCCTCCAGGTATTCACTGCAAGAGGCATGGCGAGGGAGACAGATCTAAAGGCTGCCTAGGGAAACTGGAAGAAGAGCGTCCTGTGTGCCTGGTGTGTGTGTGCAGGTAAGCGTGTGTCCCCCATGTGCCTGTGTGTGCAGGTATGCCTGTGTGCCTGTGTGCGTGTGTGTGCAGGTATGTGTGTGTCCCCTGTGGGCCTGTGCATGCAGGTATGTGTGTGTCCCCCGTGTGCCTGTGTGTGCAGGTATGCGTGTGTCCCCTATGGGCCTGTGTATGCAGGTATGCGTGTGTGCCTGTGTGCATGTGTGTGCAGGTATGCGTGTGTCCCCTGTGGGCCTGTGTGTGCAGGTATGCCTGTGTGCCTGTGTGCCTGTGCGTGCAGGTATGCGTGTGTCCCCCGTGGGCCTGTGCGTGCAGGTATGCGTGTGTACCCATGTGCCTGTGTGTGCAGATATGCATGTGTCCCCCATGTGCATGTGCATGCAGGTATGCGTGTGTACCCTGTGGGTCTGTGTGTGCGTTCACGTGCCTGTGTGTATGTCCCCTGTGAGTGTGTGTATGTTTTCTCTGTGAGTGTGTATATCTGTGTGTGATGGCATGTGTGTGTCCATCTGTGGGTGTGTGCGAATACACCTGTGTATGTTCTGGTCACAGACCAGAAGCTACCTTCGCTCTGTAATTACATTGTCAGATGCAATAGCATTTGGTGAGCCTGACATTGGAATTGCCTTTGAGTTGATAATTGCTTGGCCCCGGAGCTGCCCCCGAGTCGAGTCTGGATGGATGATGTGGGGGTGCTTTTCCCTGACTCAACAGACCTGGGATGTAGACAGTGTCTGAGGAGCACGGCCTCCCTCACAGCCAAGAGAACGTCCTGGGGGAACCTCCCAGGCTGCCTAAGGGTCACCGAGCAGGGTCTGGTCCACGGGCTGGGCAGCCCCAACTCAGGACCATGCAGAGCTTTGTATCCTTTATTGCTACCCCCTTTTTACCTTTTGGTTCTCTGGTTTATTTTTTGGCCCAGTCATCTGATGATGGGGGAATCCAGGGAAGCAAGACACCAGAAATGACTCCGGTTGTTAACCTAATGATGCCCACACCTCGTCAAGAATCCTCCTGCATCATCTGATGTGACTGCCTGGCACCGGGGGCAGCGTGGGTCCTTCCCTGTTGTTGACATCTCCTAAAACCAAAGATGTTTCCCCTATTCATTCTGTGTTTAAATACTTTAGATCTCTCTGATGATGATTCCTTGGAGACTTCATATCCTATACACATACATCTCTCTATCCATTAACTAGTAATTCCTTTTCTAAAAACCTATTCTACAATTTTTCTCCCCAAATCCAGTAGGGTAGACCATAAGGACATCAACTTCACCATTATTTGTAACTCATTTCTTCATCCTATACATGTTTTTCATTTGTATTTCTCTATCTTTTTCTGGCCGTGCCGGGTCTTGGTTGCTGTGCGCGCTTCCTCTGGTTGCGGAGAACAGGCTCTCTCCTCTGGATGCGGTGTGCGGGCTTCTCGCCGCGGTGGCCTCTCTTGTGAAGCGCGGGCTCCGGCGCTCACGGGCTTCCGTAGCTGCGGCGCGTGGGCTCAGCAGCGGCGGGTGGGCTCAGCAGCGGCGGCCCCCGGCTCGGGAGCACAGGCTCAGCGGTGTGGTGCCTGGGTTTAGTTGCTCTGCAGGTGGGGTCTTCCCGGACCAGGGATCGAACTCGTGCCTTCTGCATTGGCCGGTGTATTCTTTACCACTGAGCCATCTGGAAGCCCCACAGATGTTTGTTGAGTACTTACTACCTTCAAGACTTTGGGGAACCAGCTGTAAATGGATATTTAAATGTGTTTCTCTTTTCCTCACAGAGCTTATGGCCTTGTTGGGAAAGACGATAAACAGACCACTTCACTAAAATAGATAATATTCCATGAGAAGGAAATGACACGTGTGCCGGGGATGTACGTGTGATTTCCAGCGTGGCTGCCAGAAACGCCGTCCTGAGTGTTGAGATTTGGGTAAAGACCAGGGGGACTTGAGGAACGGGCTCTGGTGGACCGCTGGGGAAGAGAGGTTGGGCGGAGGAAACAGCATGTGCAAAGTCCCCGGGGTAGGACAGAGCCTGGCATGCGCAAGGGACAGCGGGGTGACCCGAGGGGCTGGGACTGAGGGAGGGACGTGGGAGAAGTCGACGGGGGTGTCTGTGTTACCCGGGGGCGCACGGATGCGGCAGCGGCTGCGGTGACCTTGGCCTTGACCTTGACCTTGGCGGTGACCTTGAGTGACACGGGAGAGAAGGGGACGGTTCTGAGCAGGGGTGTGATGGGATCTGTCTTATGTCGTGGGTGTTTAATTTTCACTTATTTTTTATTCTTGGCAGCACGGGGTTTTCCTTGCCATGGGCAAGCGCTCGCCTACCTGCGGCGAGCAGGGGCTCCTCTTCGCTGCGGGGCCGGCGTCTCAGCGCTGGGCCCTCTCGTCGCGGAGCCCGCGCTCTGGGCGTGCGGGCCTCAGGAGTTGCGGTGCGCGGGCGCAGAAGCTGCGGCCCGCGGGCTTCGTGGCCCCGAGGCAGATGGGATCTTCCCGAACCAGGGGTAGAAGCCGTGTCCCCTGCATCGGCAGGCAGATTCCCATCCACTGTGCCACCGGGGAAGTCCTGTCTTGTGCTTTAATCAAACCATACTGGCTGCTGAGCAGCGACTGGACGGCATGGAGGAGACAAGGGCCAAGGCCGAGAGCGGTGGCGGCCGTGGTGAACACCCCGCGGAGACACAAGGGCAGCCTGGGCTGGGACAGAAGACGGCAAGGCGGGGAGAGGTGGCCAGAGCGGGATACGCCTGCAGGTAGAGACCGCAGGATTTATAAAGTACCTGTGTGTCTATCAGGAGAAGAATTCTGAAAAAGCTACAGCATACGCATTCAATAAAATAATGAGATTAGAGCTATAAGAGTATTTCTATGTTATATAGTTGCATGGAAGTGTCAAGGTGAACAGCAATGGGATAGTAAATTTCCTAGGTTATAAAAATGCATATATGTGCTCAAATATGCTATTTCCATTTTTTAAAATCTGAATACAGCAAACTTGAACAGTAGTTTCTTCCAAGTTGGATAACTGAAACTGGGTTGTGGAAGGGAAATTTCCAATGTTACCTAGATTAGTTTTTGCAGGTTTTTTTGTTTGTTTGTACATGCTAAGTTGCTTTCAGCATGTCCAACTCTTTGCAGCCCCATGGACTGTAGCCCACCAGGCTCCTCTGCCCAGGGGATTTTCTAGGCAAGAATACTGAAGTGGGTTGCCATGCCCTCCTCCAGAAGGTCTTCCCAACCCAGGGACCAAGCCCGCGTCTCCTGTGTCTCCTGCATTGGCGGGCAGGTGTTTCACCACTAGAAGCACCTCGGAAGCCCCTGTCTGTTTGTAAGCAGTGTTCCTTGCTTTTCACTGTTTTTTTTTTTTTTTAATAAAACATAAAGGGGAATATAGTCACCTCCCAAAGCTTATTATAAAGACATTTTTATAAAGACCATAACAAACCCCATGTCCCATAAAGCAGGCATATATTTTCAGAAAGGCTGTTACCAAGTTTTGGTTCACCATTTTTTCACTGTGGCCAATTGTAAAATGTTTGAGGGAAACAGAATATTTTATTTCTGTGTCTGACTCAAGATTTTCTGCTTCTCTGTGGCGACTGAGAATGAAATCGGGCATTGTTGGTTTGCAATCAGAATCCAGTACTTCAGGGGAGCAAGACCTAACAGCTTCAGCTGCCAGCAGTCAGAATGGAGATGGAGATACTTTCGGGAACTTGGCACTGATCTTCAATTCAGAAACTGCTCTTCTAGTGTAAGTTGGAGACCCTGTGAAATGAAACTGCAGTTGTTCAGGTCTATTTAAGTCTTCACGTTTATACATTCCATCTTCCAAGGATTTGTGGAGATCCCCGTAACACCGCCAATTGGTTAATGAAATGTAACTAAGAATAGAGGCCGTGGTGTTGAAACCTAACCTTACCCCCTCTGGTCAGATCTGTAAAATCTTGGTGATTGCCTACTCTTTGCAGCCCCATGGATTGTGGCCTGCCAGGCTCCTCTGTCCACAGAATGCTCCAGGCAAGAATACTGGAGTGGGTTGCCATTTCCTGCTCCAGGGGATCTTCCTGACCCAGGGATCGAACCTGCAGCTCCTGTGTCTCCCGCTCTAGTTGGTGGCTGCTTTGCCGGCAGTGCCACCTGGGAAGCCCAATCAAGAAGATAGGCATTTGTTAATAAAGAGAGTTTTATAATTTTAGGGAAATCTGTGATGTCCAAATTCAAATCTTGTCTCTATGTTTGACTTTTTCTGAATGTGCAATTGACAGAAATAGCTATAATCTCTATTATGGGTAGTTCTAAAATAGTCAAAGATAATCTGTATAATGGAAGCTGTCATATTTCTCAGGAGTAGCAATAGAAACCATAAAATCATTTGCTAACTTTGAGTCCACTGTGATCAAATCATTTTTAAAAATATATGAAATCAGACATTCTAAAGGCTGTCACAAAATGCCACCAAGTCTAAATTTTCTTTTGCTTAAGGGCACTAGTGACAGGCCACAGTGCAACATATGGGCTTTCTGAGTTTGGAAGTCTGCCATCAGCAAGGCTGGGGCCGCCTGTGGATTTGCTGCCTCAGACTGGAAAAAATTGAATTGTAAAGAACATTGTTCTCCAGTCGCACCTTCCATGGAGATGGTGACTGCTCTTCTGAGTTAGTGCCAAGGAAGCGTTAGCCGCATTGACATTCTCGTGCTTATGGTACCAGAACACAGAAGAATCTAGATTAGTAGTTCTCAATCTAGCACAGTTTTTCCCACCTGGAGACACATAGCAATGAGTGGAGACATTTTTGCATGTCATGATTTGGGGACGGGGTCTTACTGGAATATAATAGAGACCATGGGTGCTGCTAAGCAGGCTCCCCGGGTGGCTCAGCGGTAAACCCGCCTGCCAATGCAGGAGACCTGGGTTCGATCCCTGGGTCAGGAAGACCCCCTGGAGGAGGAAATGGCAACCCACTCCAGTACACTTGCCTGGGAAATCCCATGGACAGAGGAGCTACAGTCCATGGGATCACAGTGGGTCAGACATGATGGATGGAGTGAGTAACAGCAACAACATACTCCTTAGCAGTGGAATGGTGTGATCTCAGCTGTGTTTTTCAAAGATGCCTCTAATTTCCCTGTGGACAGGTGCGCTGTATGTGGGCAGGCACTGAAAATTCGGTTATCACTCTAAGGCATGGGAGAAAAGATGGTGGTTTGAGTTAGAGGACAGTAGAGGTGAAGAGAAGCAGGAGGATACATACTTAGAGATCATCAAGGTCAATGATAGGAAGGAATCAAGAACGACTCAACGTGGAGCTTGAGCTGGTTTGTGAATGAAGTTTCAGGTAATTAGAGGATAAAGTCCAGAGGGGAAACCCCCTTGAGAGTATCTATCACGCGGGATGCAGCTCAGACTGGAAACAGGAGCCCTGCCTTCACCACACCAAGTGTCAGATGATAGTTGGAGTCAAGGAGGCAGTTGGATATATAGGGATGTATTTAGAGGGCAGAGCAGTGACTCGGGCAGGGAGACACATTTGAAAGTCCTCTTAGAGGCGTGTTTAAGGATATGCCCTGGATGAGATGTTTCTGGCTAGGTAACAGAGAAGAGGGCTGATGATGCATCCTTGGGGCGCTGCTATGCCTGGAGGTGGAGTAGAAGCAGCACCAGAGAGGCAGCGAGAAAACAGAAGTGCGGAGACGCAGAGGTTTCGGAAGGACGGAGTGAGTGCGCTGCGTCAGTCACCGAGAAGGATGGGGAAGGTCCAGGGACCTCAGCAGCGTCGGGATCAGCAGTGAACATGATGAAACGGGCTCTGTGGAGTCTCAGGTGAGGAACCCAGGTGGGCGTCATCAGAAGGCACCCGTTGATACCCTAGGCTTTCTGATACCACTCATGTTTGACCCTTATGACTTGAGACACTAATAAATAGTTAAATAAGAACGAACAAAACCAATATGGTTTCACTTATATGAATCAGAAATTTTTTTCAGCTGATTTCATATATATGGGAACCATACTAGTAAATATCTTCCATGTGTTCATTTATTATTTAATTTTTAAATACAAATATATACAGGGCACTCCTCACACAGGTGTTACAGAGGTGAGGAAAGACACGCTGTGTCCTTTATCCTGATGAAAGGACAAGACAAAAAGAGATAATAACAGGTCACTTTGTAAGTTGTGTAGGCGCCTTGAGGGAAACAGTCAGGGTGCGTGAAGAGTGAACAATGGTGGGTGTCTCCAGGGTGGATGGGTTGATTCCAGGACTCGCTGAACTTGAAGGATGCAGACTCTGCCATGCTGGTTGCTGAAGAGTAACTGTGAAAAAAGGATGGCCCAGCGGTGTCGAGTCCGGCGAACCCCCGAGGGGGAAAGCACTTGCACATTTCAGAAGCACCCTGTGTGAGGGGCAGGTGCAGGATCGGGCTAGGGAGGCAGGCAGGGCCTCCTTAGGAGGGAACTTGAATATCCACTTGCTATTCATTGAATATCTTTCCAAAGTTGCCTGAACAACTATTTGTTTAAAAATAAACTTTTTTTTTTTTTGAGTAACACATAAATCAGAAAGAAGTATTTCGTAGTACAATATTCCTAGACAGCATTTTAGCAATTTGCATTAAAGAAATCTGAAACACTTGCCTACTTTTAGGCCAAAGATTCCATTTCCAGGAATTTAAGCTCAGGAAATAATTTTCCACATTCACAAATTGATATATAAGAATGTCCACTTGCATTTCTGAAACTCCTTAAATTCTGCACTTAAAACTAGTGTGGTGGTGATCGTGGCTTAGTCGCTAAGTTTTCGACTTTTTTTGTTTTTGACTCTTACAACCCCTTGGACTATAGCCGGCCAGGCTCCTCTGTCCATGGGATTTTCCCAGGCAAGAATACTGGAGTGGGTAGCCATTCCCTTCTTCAGAGACTCTTCCCAACCCAGGGAATGGGTTCTCCTGCATTGCAGGTGGATTCCCTACTGCTGAGCCACCAGGAAGTCTGCTTAAAACTAGAAGATGTTATCAAGTGTAGTTTGTATCTTAAGAGAGCTGATTTTTTTAAAAAGAAAAGAGTACCTGATGTAGCAAAATATTAAAAATAATCTAATGTTCATTAATATGAATTGGTTAATACCTTCTGGTCCATTCATACTCTCATTAGACAGCCATAACAATTTCTGAAATAGTTTATTTCATTGACATGAAAAAAATCCATAATATTTAGTAAGCAAAGATGAGTCAAAAAGAGCAAATATAATTTTATTTGTATTTAACTTAGAAAGATAAACATATCCTATAGATATACATATAAAACAGACTAAGAATAATTTTTTTTTCCTGAGTGTTGAGATTCTGGGTAATTTTTACTCACTTCTTTCTACTTTCCTTTATTATCTGATTTTTTTTTAATTGAGCATCATGAAGTACTTTGTGTTAGAAAAACACTAAAGTTTTTACTATGTTTAAACAGAACAAACTTTAGCAGCAACAAAAAAGGACATTTTTGTGAGTTAAGTGCTGCAGTTTAATCACATCTTTAGGAACCACTGAATACAGCCCCCACCTCATTTCAAAAGAATCGAGTGTTAGAATTAACGTCTACTGTGACGACCACCTGTTCTGGAAAACAGGCCAGATGGCGTTTATCTTCTCTCTCTGATGTGCTTTAAGAGGGTATTATTGGACCTTGTAGAAGCTTCTCGGCAGCAGTAGTTACAAAACATCTTTGCAACTAGGTCATTCCAATTATCTTTTAACAAAGAGGCAAGATATTTAAAAAATGTCTGTCTCACAACTTATCCGGTAGCTATTGAATGTGTTTGTCCAAAGGAGTTCATGTTTATATCCATCCTCTCGTTTTTCTTGGGTAGGGTGTTTTCATCCTCCTGCCTTTGAGTAGCTGACCCTGAAAGGGACGGGCCGTGATTAAGACACGCCCACAGACAATTACACTACATGGTGGAAGGCACGACCAGGACAGATTGGTAAAAAAAACCATCGCATTGCAAGGTGAAGGGCATTTCCAAGGTGGTTGTTTTTAAGTCAAAGTTTACTGAAGGTGCATCTCATGTTCATACTTTTCATGGACTGAACTTGAGTAATCCTTTTTATTTTCGTAGCAGAAACATTCAAAGACCTCAGTCTAACACAGATGACCTTCCATTTATGTTGTAAATTAAAACGATAAAACCCAAGCCAGTGTAAATTGGTAGTCCATTTTGTTCAATGCTTCATCTTCTGTGCACAGATTATTTTTATTATGGATTTTCCATGCTACAGATTTTCTGACTACTGGACTGTTAAGAGGGGCTAAGTGACTCAAATTAGGCATGGTTTAATTGGTGACCATTCAACAAGTATGTTTTGAACACCTCTTGAAGTGCATACTTTCCAAATCCTGAGATTTGGTGTGGCGTATAGCAAAGGATTAAGCATTAAATTCCAGCTCATCTTTTTTAAAAGTTTCATGAATTTTCTTAAATGTTCAGGTATTGAGATGTATTTACATCTGAGATTTACGTCTCAGTCGGGTGTTTGTTCTGAAGTCTACACCTAAGGTGAAAAGCATGTTTTGTCCAGCATCACGTAAATCTACCTGTCCGGCGGGGTATGCCCCATTCGCTCAGGGACCCGGAAGTCTCGTCTCTTGTTGATTCCACGCTGTGTGTGGATGCTCAGTCACTTCCTGTCCGACTCTTTGCCACCCCATGGACTGTAGCCCGCCCGGCTCCTCTGTCCATGGGATTCTCCAGGCAAGGATCCTGGAGTGGGTTGCCGTGCCCTCCTCCAGGGAATCCTCCCAACCCAGGGATCAAGCCTGCATCTCCTGTATTGCAGGCGCTTTCTTTACCCACAGAGCCAACTGGGAAGTCCCTGATTCTACTTCAACTTCTCTCTTTTTCTAATCTAAAGAAATATTTTCCACTCTAATGGGTTAGAAAGCAGTGCTTTTATTCATCATTTATTTCCCCAAGCTTGTGACTCACTATTTGAACGTCATTTAAAATATAATAAAGTCTATTCAATCGTATTGTTCCCTACAAAGGATTAATAATATTTTTTTGTTGGAACCAAAACGGCATGTTGTCAGGACTCTATGAAATTTAATTTACAGCTAGTAAGGTATTTGCTACTTCAGTCTTTATCAAACCATTTCCAAGTTCTATTTTTAATCCAGGTAACAGAACATCCATATATAATATAGTAGTGTCACATGTGTGTAATACACTGTGAGTAATTATACACATGTTAAAACATGGCTCAAAATGTTTTAACTGAGAGAAGTGCATGGATTGCTTATTTAACGTGAGTTGGGCTTGGCAACCAGTGATGTAGTAATTATATTTGGAGGAGAGTCAGGGTATAAAATGAAAATTCCAGTAGGGTCGAGAAACAGAGTTTAATATTTTAAAAATATTTTCTAGCCTCTCACACACTATCTGCCCTTGAAGGGTTCACAAACTCCAGGCAATAATCAGTCCCGTGCTGGCTTGCCCCTTTCATCATAGCCCGAGACAAGTGAGAGCTGCCACATTGCCTGGTTCTGCCCTTCTCCTGCGTGCCCGCTGCCATCCTGGCTTTTCTCAGACAGGGCACACTCCCCTGGACTGTCTCCCTCACTGGACTTTGCCTTGCTGTATTTCCCTAGGCCCTCCTTGATCCAGCCTCACCTACAGAGACCTGCTTGACTGTTTCTCATGGAGGTGACATTCTCCTTCCTTAGAAATTCCAGAGCAGTGGCACATGGATGGGGCAGGTCTGGATGTCTCACAGTGAGCTGGTAGCTCTTTAAAAACCTGTTTTCCAGGGTTTTCCCCTGGAGTCTGATAGTGGGTTCAGAGAAGGGAGTCATTGGGCATTTCTTGGGAATCTGTATTTCTAAAAGCTCTCCGGTTAATTCCAATGGACAGTTGTGCTCAGAAAATCAGAAACATCCAGAGATCTTGCTTACTGGATATTTAGCCCAGCCTCCCTGATGGTGTTCATTATCTTTTTAGTAATTACCTCATCATTGTAAATTGATTGTAAATAACTCAGAGTCAGGGATTATTGTTATTTTGCTGTGGTAGGTAATCAAAAAATCATTTGTTGTTGTTCAGTCGCTAAGTCATGTCCGACTTTTTGCAACCCCATGAACTGCAGCACACCAGGCTTCTCTGTCCATCACCATCTCCCAGAGCTTGATCAAACTCATGTCTATTGAGTCAGTGATGCCATCCAACCATCTCATCCTCTGTCACCCCCTTCTCCCTTCTCCTCCTGCCTTCAATCTTTCCCAGCTTCAGGGTCTTTTCAAATGAGTCAGCTTTTTGCATCAGTTGGCCAAAGCACTGGAACTTCAGCTTCAACATCAGTCCTTGCAATGAATATTCTGTACTGATTTCCTTTAGGATAGACTGGTTTGATCTCCTTGCAGTCCAAGGGACTCTCAAGAGTCTTTTCCAACACCACAGTTCAAAAGCATCAATTCTTTGGAGCTCAGCCTTCTTTATGGTCTCTTTAGGGTCTCACATCCATACATAGCTCTGACTATATGGACTTTTGTCGGCAAAGTGATGCCTCTACTTTTTATTTTTTTTTTTTATTTTTTCTTTTTTTGCCTCTGCTTTTTAATATGCTGTCTAGGTTTATTGTAGCTTTTCTTCCAAGGAGCAAGTGTCTTTTAATTTCATGGCTGCAGTCACCATCCACAGTGATTTTGGAGCCCCAGAAAATAAAGTCTGTCACTGTTTCCACTTTTCCCCCATTTGCCATGAAGTGATGGGACCAGATGTCATGATCCTAGTATTTTGAATGTTGAGTTTTAAACCAGTTTTTCACTCTCCTATTTCATCCTCATCAAGAGGCTCTTTGGTTCCTCTTCAATTTCTGCCATTAGAGTGGTATCATCTGCATATCTAAGGTAATTCATTATCAAATAAGGATTGATGGATGGATGGGTCTTAATGCACTGAACTCTTTCTAGGATTATTCTATGAGACATTATGAAATACTAATGAAATTAATGGAGTTCTAAGGAAAAAGTAGATAACGTTAATAACTGAATCCCTTGCATGCCACTAGGTGAGTGTTCATTTTCACTCTTGAAATTTTATTTAAAAAGAGCTATGATGCTCTGAAATTCCTCCATGTGTTTCTTCCAATCAGAGTAAATGATCTTTTAAAAACTTAAAAAATTGTTTCTACAAATTTCTCTCAAGTTATCTCTAAGCAAATAACGTTCAAAGGATTTTATTTTTAATGAGAGGAGCTTTGAATCAGAAAACGAATATGCAGAAACCAATTAACAGCCAGTAAATTAGAATAAAAAGAACTTTTCTACTATCAAAAGAGAGCTCTCATTTACATGCAAATATGTGGAGGGAAAAAACATTGTAAGCAGCAATTTATCTTTAATGGATAGCAGACCTAGACAAGAGACACAGATCAATAGTTTCTCAAACCCACTTCTGGTTAGAATGGCAAAGAAATGGGCCAGTATGCTTAAGGATGAACAATTTTAGTAATAGTTACTACATTACTATTTAGTAATCTTGCCACATGAGAAAATTTATTAATTTACCCAATTGGCATTTGTATGTAAATTGTTCATTAACAACCCTCAGAATAAATTTAGAATATCTAGATCCATAGATCGTCCATGCTTCTGTCTTCTGTACTGTGAGAGATGCCGTGTTTTTCAAGAAGAGGAACTACTCTAAAGACGAATGATTACAGATGGCATAGGGCCGTTGGGGCATTGAATGCTATAAATCTGCGCTTAGTGAACAACTAAGATACACATTTAATTATTTTGACATTCATAGAAGGCTAGGCCTATTGATGATTTAGTTGTGATTTTTAGAAGTTTCCCTAGTGCAGTGGTGATTAACTGGTGGTTTTGATATTAGTTAATGAGGGGTGTGTTTTGTTTCATTAATGGACTCTACCCATCCCTGTATCCCCATCTACCCACCACCCACCCGAAAGCCAAGAGCCAGCATTCATTATGGCGACCAGACTGTGTCACGTGGAGGGAACGGAAGGATTTCTCATTTTCATTCTTCCCCAGCCTGGCGTCATTCTTTCCTTCTTATCTGCTGACAACTTTACATTCCGCTGTCAGTTTAGTAAAAAGCATTTTGGCAGGCAGTGTTTATGAAAGTCTGCAACAGCTAAGGAATAAACACTTGATCCAGGAAGAATTTTCACTGAAAATCCCTTACTCCAGAGCAGGTTAACTGCTCATGGCAGGGAACATTGTACCCCAAATCATTTCCAACCTGGTTATCTCAAACTAACAAATCAATTTTTTTCCTTGGAAAAACAAAATACTTCGCAAAACATGCTTAAGAATTGATCTGTAAATTCTATATATAATGTATAGTATGTGATGTATACATGAACGTTGAAACAGCTGTTATACTATCTGCATGCTTTATATACGCAATACATGTGCAGGCGTGTGAGTGCTCAGTCATGTCTGACCTTTGTGACCCCGCAGACTGTAGCCCACCAGACTCCTCTGTCCATGGGATTTCCCAGGCCAGAATCCTGGAGTGGGTTGCCATTTCCTCCTCCAGGGAATCTTTTGGACCCAGGGATTGAACCCGTGTCTCTTGCTTCTCCTGCATGGGCAGGCAGGTTCTTTACCACTAGGGGCACTGCATATATATATGTACACACACACACACACGTATGTTGTTGCTTAGTCATTAAGTCATGTTCAACTCTTTGTGACCTCATAGACTACTGCTTGCCAGGTGCCTCTGTCCTCCACTGTCTCCTGGAATTTGCTTAAATTCATGTCCATTGAGTTGGTGATGCCATCTAACCATCTCATCCCCTGCTGTGGCCCCACTTTTGCCTTCAATATTTCCCAGCATCAGGGTCTTTTCCAATGAGTTGGCTCTCTGCATCAAGTGGCCAAAATTTTGGAGCTTCAGCTTCAGCATCAGTCCTTCCAATGAATATTCAGGGTTGATCTCCTTTAGGATGGACTGGTTTGATCTCCTTGCAGTCCAAGGGACTCTCAAGAGTCTTCTCCAACACCACAGTTCAAAAGCATCAATTCTTTTGTGCTCAGCTTTCTTTATATTCCAGCTCTCACATCAGCACATGAGTACTGGAAAAACCGTAGCTTTGTCTCTACAGACCTCTGTCAGCAAAGTGATGTCTCTGCCTTTTAGTATGTTGTCTAGGCTTGTCATGGCTTTCCTTCCAAGAAGCAAGCATACATATGATACATACATTTCATATACATTTCATGTATTACGTTCTTTGTTCAATATTTTCAGCCTATGCCATTCCCTTACTCAAAACCCTTTCTGGCCTCTTATCCCTTTGAGAATAAAATTTGAAGTCCCCACCATGGCCTGTGAGGCCAGAGAAGAGATTTACCTCCTCATCTTTCAGATCCAGTGTTCCACTCCAGCTGTTATTTGTCCTAATTCAACCACACTGACCTTTTTAATTTTTTCCCCTTTTCCTTGAACTTGACAAGCTTGTTCTTATCTTAGTATTTGCACTACTAGGCTTCTCTGCCTAGAATGCTTGCCCTCGTGATCTTTCTATGGCTGGCTCTTTTCTTTTCTGTAAATCTAGCTCTTAGTAATTCCCTGGCTGCCAGTGGTTAGGACTCCACACTTCCATTTCAGGGTTGACAAGAGTGAAGATTCTTGGTAGGAGAATTAAGATCCCATAAACTGTGGTGCAGGCCAAAAATACAGAAAAAACAGCTCTCACCTGAAATACCACCCACTAGAGAGATCGTCAGTCTTCCCAGGTGGAGCCGATGGTAAAGAACCTGCCTGGCAGTTCAGGAGATGTAAGAGATGCAGGTTCGATCCCTGTGTCAGGAAGATACCCTGGAGGAGGGCATGGCAACCCACTCAGTATTCTTGCCCAGAGGATCTAATGGACAGAGGAGCCTGGTGGACTACATCCACAGGGTCACAGAGTCGGACACGACTGAAGTGGCTTAGTGCACACCACACACACACACACACACACACACATCTTTAGAAGTCTCTCTAAAGGAGCTACCCTGGCCCTCACACCGGAGCACGTGTCACCATCAGCTGGAGACAGTTTTAGAGCCTCCCATGCCCGGTGTTTCTGATTCAGGCACTTTGGCATGAGGCCCAAGAGGAGCATGTGAAGAAGTTCCGTGGTGCTGCTGTTGCTGACCTGGAGATTTCTTTGAGAACTGCGGCTCTAACACGTTGAGTGCGTGCTCAGTGACTCTGACCCTGTGGACTGTAGCCCACCAGGCTCCTGTGTCCATGGGATTTTCCAGGCAAGAATACTGGAGTGGGTTGCCATTTCCTCCTCCAAGTGCATTGCCTTCTATAGCTCCAGTACCTAGACTGATGCCTAACACCTAACAGGTATCCCCTAAATACCTTTTGACTCATTCATTCAATAAATCAATTTGCTACCCATTCGATGCCAGATGCTGGGTGAGGAGCCAGGGGACCAAGATTCATAAAGAAGATCCTTGCTCTGAAGAGTTCATGAGCTGTTGAGGAACACCACCCCCAACCAGCACACAATCCCGTGTAATGGGGTAATTGCCACACAAGCCACGGTCACCTGACAACATAAATGATCCTGGTTAAAGGCTGATTTTCCAACATTTGGGTAGAAATGAGTGAGTTTATGGAAGCATGTCCTTGATTGGTAGATTCATAACCTTTTAAAATCCTGTGTGCCTCTGGACATAAACATGGCCTTGATAATTGGGAAATGCTTAAGAGTGACTTGACTGGCAGTCTCTCAACAGAGCCTCATTAAGAATTTGCTACTTAAAAATGACTTTGGATGGAAAAATTGACAAAATTTTTTTTCTTATTTGCATTTAGGAAGCCTGGCAGAAATGAGTGTTTCAGTGTTAGCAATGGATTTTTCCAAGTTAATTATAAAACAAAACAAAACTCCAATTAAAAGAAAAAGAAATTTAGAGTTTTAATGTGACCGACAAAACAGAAATATTTAGACACAATATAGTTAGAACATATAGCTGGTAAACTTTAATCAGTTTTGAGGGAAATATGAAACCTTAGTCAAATCCATCTTGCCCTTTTTCTTAAAGATCAGCTGTGATTGAAACTTGACTACCTGTCTCCATTGGAAAGGACAGATCTCCTTACATTAGAGGTTACTACCTTTTTTCAGCCTGTGAACAAGCATTTTATTTCCTGCTTGGAAAAGGAACACAGAAAGACAAATCATTTTGTAAGTAATCCCAAGAAGTCTTACTCTCTGGTTCCCATTTCCCAAATTAAGACTCTGTTTACTGTTAATTTTCATAAGGATAAACAAGTCGTAATGTTTTGAGTGCATCAGAGGTAAATAAAACCAAATTATATTACAAAATAAATTGGTGGAAAGATGCCTTTGTATTTCACAGCAATTAGCTGCATGATTGGTTATTGTTTTGCCTTGAGTTTTACATTCAGAAAATAAAATTTGAAAATTAGGTTGGGAATAATGCAAGACATTTGCTCCATTTATTACCAATTACTTTTTGAAGCCTGTACTTATGCATAACACTCTTTGAATTTCAATGTCATGAGCAAAATTCCTGGGATGTTTCATTTCAAATTCTAACCTGTGGAAGAAATTCATTAGTTGACAATTTACCTTATGACTTCAGGCTGCTGTAATGAGAAAGTGGCATTAAAAAAGTATTTGTTGAGCAATTGCTTTTCAAGGCCTTTGGTGTTTACAGAGCGTAAAAGATGCATATGTTTATGAGAGATGGTTCGTTGCAGATCAATTTAGGTACTCATATATTCATAGCCTCTGTGTTTTGGAAATTCTAATTGCCAACACCAAATTAAAGTCATCGATGTTTTAAAAAAAATGTGCTTACATTTTATTATTGCCATGTTCTGTATATTGGATTATAAATATTTATATACCCAAGTGGAAATATGTCTCTTAGTGGCTCTGTAAGGTAGATATATAGAAAAGAAGAATGTTTCCAACTCAAAACAACACCATCACCACCAACCAAAAAGCCACGCTCATGATTCAGTCCTTCCAAATCAGCTTTTGCTTTGTAGCATTTTCCTTGCACAGCTCCAGAAAACTCCCATAAGCAAAAAGTAGGCAAAGTAAATCTGAAGACAGCAGTGAGATCAAAGTCTTCAACTACTAGTACTATTTATTTTGTTTAGTTGCTAATTCGTGTCTGACTCTTTTGCAACCCCATAGACCATAGCCTGCCAGGCTCCTCCGTCCCTGGGATTTCCCAGGCGAGAACACTGGATGGGCTGCCACATCGTCCTCCGGGGATCTGGAGTCCCCCGCGCTGCAGATAGATTCTTCACCACTGAGCCATCAAGGAAGCTCAACTACCATAGCTTTGCTCAATAATGTATCGTGCACAGCGTCATGAAGATCTGACTTGAGAACCAATGTTCAGAAACATCAAAATGGTTGTTATGCTTTCCGTGTAATTTCCGGGGCTAATATTTCCGCTCCTGTAATGATTATTGCTTATGAAGGTTGCATGTTAATTATCTGACATGATTCACTCCTTTAATTAAGTGCCTCAAAAAACTGCCAGATTCCCAATTCACTTCAGGCCAAATTCATCTATTTGGGTAAAACCAGCTGATGTGTTTCTGGGGACTGAGGCTTTGGGATTCTGCTGTTTCAGTTCATTTGAGGAAAAGCTCATTGAGAGGCTTTATCTCTCCCTGAGACTTCTAACACTAGCAGCAACAACAATAATCATAAAAACTGCGGCCATTGATACAGCGTTCACAGTATGCCGATGATTATGTGTCATCTCATTTAAAGTTTGCGCCAACCTGAAGAAGTTACTATGCTGATACTTCATTTTTAGGAATGAGACAAGGTGTAAAATTTTCCATAGCTTCTATAGTTCCTAAGTGGTGTTGCCAGCATTTAAATACAGGTTTTAACCTCAGAGCTTGGTACACGCTACACCACCTGTGACCTTATATTGTACAACCAGTTAGGGATTTCACTATAATCCAGGAGATTTTGGTTGGGTGATTTTGAGCAATTTTCAAACAATTTGCACCATATGTCTCCAAGTTTTATAAAGTTCAGGAGCCATTTGAAGGAAGAACATTCTTGCAGAACCCCTGTGTTGGCTTAAATTGCTTCTATTATAATGTTTTTTAATAAACAAGCCAAACTATGACAGTCTTCTTACTTTTATGTCTCATATACAACTATAAAACCACAACAGATTTACAAATTAATTTCAAATGAAACTCTAAAACCAATAAAACTGAACTGGAAGGCATCAACATAATAGATGTCATTATGTTTGCCGAATCCAAATTTCTGCTGGTAAAGTGAAAATGTGATAACAGCTAGAACCAAGGTTTTTTTAAGTTTAGTGTGCGAAAGAATCCATCTGCCAATGCAGGAGACCCAGGTTTGATCCCTGGGTTGGGAAGATCCCCTGGAGAAGGAAATGGCAACCCACTCCAGTGTTCTTGCCTGGAAACCCCATGGACAGAGGTGCCTTACTGGCTACAGTCCACGGGGTCACAAAGAGTTGGGCACGACTTAGCGACTAAACAACACCAACCAGGCCAAGTGTGGTTATAATAGTTCATGCCAGGCAGTTACTCCTTTCTCCCACCATTTTTAATTTATTTGAGCTGGTCATTTCTTCGATGGACTATGGCTTTTTATATCGTCTCTTGTTATGAGTGAATTGTTTACCTGCCAAGTTCACTTCTATTCCTCTCTTTGTAAAAGGAGAGATTAAATTATAGTGGCATAAACAACCTCAACTCAGTCATACACACATGCTCTCACACTGAGAAGGAACAGCGATCCTCAGGTGTGTGGTGCTGAGTGCAGACGTTACTGCTGCAGTCTCAGTTTATGCCCCCTTTCTGAAACACACAGGAAGAGTGCAGGTTCCCCTCTGCATGAAGCTAAGTGTAGGACGGCATGATTTGGTCAAGGAAAGGTGAGCAGATGCAGTAAGAACCACTGCACAGTATCCCATATGCTCTTTCCAGCTGCAGACACCGGGGACACATTTTGATATTTCCATCCATCTGAAGCAGCCCCCATCACTCAGCCAACCCATGGCCCTGCAGTGAGAAGTAGACTCTGATTGTCTTCATCACTGAGGTTTAGAAGGTTTTCATTATAGCAACATAACTTAATCTCATTTGACTGATGCAGAAATCATCCACATAATCCAGAATGCCCTGATGTTAATTTGGAGGGAGTTTTGTTACCATTTAACTGAAAGCATGAAATTCAAAAGATCCCTTGGGATCATTCTCAGCATTCCAGTGTATTCTCAAGGTTTCCTGAGAGTTCCTCAGTCTGAAGTTTGTAAGCTATTATTCTTTCTATCCAGACTGAATGAATCACAAACTGGAATCAAGTTTGCTGAGAGAAATATCAACAACCTCAGATACATAGATGACACCACTTTAATAGCAGAAAGTGAACAGGAACTAAAGAATCTCTTGGTGAAGGTGAAAGAGGAAAGTGAAACAGCTGGCTTAAAACTCAACATTCAAAAAACTAAGATCATGGCATCTAGTCCCATCACTTCATGGGAAATAGATGGGGAATATGTGGAAACAGTGGCAGGTTTCATTTGCTTGGGCTCCAAAATCAATGCGGATGGTGACCGTACCACAAGACTAAAAGACAGCTGCTCCTTGGAAGAATAACTATGACCAACCTGGACAGTGTATTAAAAAGCAGAGGCATCACTTTGCCAACTAAGGTCCGTACAGTCAAAGCTGTGGTTTTTCCAGTAGTCATGTATGGATGTGAGAGCTGGACCATAAAGAAGGCTTGAAGAATTGATGCTTTTGAACTGTGGTGTTGGAGAAGACTCTTGAGAGTCCCTTCGACAGCAAAGAGATCCAACCAGCCCATCCTAAAGGAGATCAACCCTGAATATTCATTGGAAGGACTGATGATGAAGCTAAAGCTCCAATACTTTGGCCACCTGATGTGAAGAGCTGACTCATTGGAAAAGACCCTGATGCTGGGAAAGATTGAGGGCAGCAGGAGAAGGGGACGACAGAGGATGAGATGGTTGGATGACATCACCGACTCAATGGGCATGAGTTTGAGCAAACTCTGGGAGATAGTGAAGGACAGAGAAGCCTGGTGTGCTGTGGTCCATGGGGTCGCAGAGAGTTGGATACGACTTAGCAACTGAACAACAATTCTTTCTATACAGTACTGCTCCTTTTATTTATTTATTTATGACACTTATTTTTGGCTGCACTGGGTCTAGTTGCCTTCTCCAGTTGTGGAGAGCGGGGGCTCCTCTCTGGTTGTGGAGCACGGCTCTGGGGGCTCACAGGATTTATTGGTTGTGGCCCAAGGGCTCATGAGTTGTGGCTCTTGGGCTCCAGAGGAGGGGCTCAGCAGTTGTGGTGCGTGCGCTCAGCTGCACCTCAGCCTGAGGAATCTTCCTGGACCCGGGACTGAACCCACGTCCCCTGCATCGGCAGGCAGATTCTCACCCACTGTTCAACCAGAGACGTCCTGCTCCTTCTTTTATAAATTACATTTTCCAATGGCGCTTGGATATAGTTGCCTTTTTATTTAAAATTCTCTGAACAGTTATCCTCAGTGCCAGGGAACTGCTGTTTGACTCTAAATTGATTGGATCAAAGGAAATGCAATTTCCTGGCTGTCTACATCAGGCCACTTCATCTAGAGAAACCTTTTGTGTCTAGAACTTCAGAACACAAAGAGAACTGCTCCGCGCTGAGTCCTCACTCTGCTCCACACTCGAGTTGGGCGTTTGTGGTCAGCACTCAGGACCGATGGATCCAGCACCTACCTCCAACCATTCCTCCCTGGGAATCTGCGTGACCACATTCAGAGCTTCCCCCTCCACCTAGCCGTGACCCTGTGATGCAGGCGGCCCGTCATGTCTGAGGCCATTTGGATGGGTTCTGGAACTGCTGCTGCTTCATTATAAAGCTGGTAGCTTAGTCTGGCCATTCCTCACTTCTTGCTCTGACCACAGTGGTATTAGCTGGAACCACAGCAGCTGCATTTTGAGTCTGAGGGAAAAGCCAGGAGACTTTCCCATGTGGAGCCACTGGAATAAGACCAGCAGCTGTCTAGTTCCATTCTTCTTGTTACCTAAGAACCACAGACTTCAATTCAGGCTGTCTGTACTCATCGTTGAAGGCAATCCCAAATGACATTTACCTGCATTTCCTCACTAAACCTCACAGAATGCAGAGAATGGTGTAGGGAAGGAGCAAATTAGCCAAGACCTCGTGGTCAGGGTCAGGCTCTTTGCCCCAGGGCCTCTCTCGCCCTTGCCCCACATTTTGTAAATAATGATTATGTAACAGCTGAGCGCGCTTATAGCACTGCGCATGCGCATCACGGCGAACTCGCTTGGACACGGGCTACTTTTGTTACATAAGCTTCACCTGGAAAATCCCTGCGGGGCTGCGTTATGTTGTGTCTGCCGCTATGGCTGTTTGCCAGGGAGGAGGGAATAAATGCAGTTCCTAGGACGCTTCGGGTTTTCTTCCATCCTCTTAGGTCGGGCCTTGCCTACCATGGGTTCTGCGGACAGTGTGGACCGCGTGGACAGTAAGACTACCGCGTCATGGACAGGATCAGCAATCCAGACGGATATAGTGAGATTATACCCATTCCAGAGGTCAGAAAAAGGAAATCTAGACAGGTAAGTAAGCTTTTCTCTACACCATCTTCTTGGATGGTATCATGATCTAAGTTTATAGCTTAAGCTGCATGAAGAGGGGGCCTTGTTCGTCTTGGTCTCATCAGAGCTCATCATAATTCGTCATCATTATATCTGGTGACATACCGGGAATAGGCTTCTCAGGTGACTCATTGGTAAAGAATCCATCTGCCAATACAGGAGATTCAGCTTCAATGCCTGGGTCAGGAAGATCCCCTGGAGGAGGAAGTGGCAACCCATTCCAATATTCTTTCCTGGGAAATCCCATGGACAGAGCCTGGCAGACTACAGTTCATGGGGTCACAAAGAGTCAGACATGACTTAGCGGCTAACAGCAACAGCAAATACCTGGAATATTCTCAGAAAAGTGTTAGATGAATTACCAAGGGTCATGCAGCATTAAGGAAGAATTCCAGTTCAGTATTATTCTATAGTCTTAACCCCATCTTGCCAACATGAATAGCTGACTCCCTATCAGAGACTTACTCCTAATTCCCTCTTTGCAGAAATGAGAGTTGTACAGATATACACCATAGGATTATCCCTTTGGGGGAAAAATATCTCTTAGGAAAAACCTACTCTACAAAAGCTTTCTCAACTTTACAAAAGCCATCACCAAACACTGAGATATTCTAATTAGCAAATTCCTTGCGGCATCATTCAGACACCCAAAGGAAAGAGAAGAGCCAGGGGTGTTTGGGAAATTTTCCTCAGGGAAGAGGTTGGGGGGGAGGAGGAATCTCAGCCTGCTAATTAAAAGGGTGAACTTGAGCTAAAGAGCCAAGTGGGACTGTTGTAGTAACGCCAGCCAAGTAAGAAAGCATTTCTCAGAGTTGCTATTCAGAAAGAAAACCTCTTGGTCTAGAAAGTGTTGCTTGTGATGCAAGATGCCAAGTCTTCAGGCCCAAGCTTGGAAGATTTTGAAGCATTTATACCATGTCAGTCATCCCACTCCCCAGGCACAGACAGGGAAGATTGCTTATAATGTTATGCAAATAGCCAGGAGGGAGAAAAACACTAGGTAATTTTCTAGCATCATTTGTTAATGTTATTAAAGGTCATAGCAAAGAAAATAATTGGAAAGATTCACCCTAACAGTCATATCTCCCCTCATTACTTTTGGGTAGTTAAGAAAATTTTTTAGATTTAAGTAAATATGTCATATTAAAATCATGTGATTAGAATTCATTAAATATCAGTTATATGATCTTATTAGTTAGCTGTTGTTGTGTAACAACTCTCCTCCCCCAAACACAGTGATTCAGTGAGCATTTGTTATTGATTATGAGGCTAGGGGAACCAGAGATCAAATTTCCAACATCCGCTGGATCAAAGCAAGAGAGTTTCAGAAGAATATCTACTTCTGCTTTATTGACTACGCCAAAACCTTTGACTGTGAGGATCGCAACAAACTGTGGAAAATCCTTCAAGAGATGGGAATACTAGACCACCTGACCCGCTTCCTGAGAAATCTGTATGCAGGTCAAGAGGCAACAGTTAGAACTGGACATGGAAAACAGACTGGCTCCAAATCGGGAAAGGAGTACATTAAGGCTGTACATTGTCATCCTTATATACAGAGTACAGCATTCGAAATACCAGGCTGGATGAAGCACAGCTGGAATCAAGATTGCTGGGAGAAGTATCAATAATCTCAGATATGCAGATGACACCACCCTTGTGGCAGAAAGTGAGGAGAAACTAAAGAGCATCTTGATGAAAATCAAAGGAGAGTGAAAAAGTTGGCTTAATGCTCAACATTCAGAAAACTAAGATCATGGCATCCAGTTCCATCACTTCATGGCAAATAGATGGGGAAACAATGGAAACAGCGAGAGACTTTATTTTTGGGGGCTCCAAAATCACTGCGGATGGTGACTGCAGCCATGAAATTAAAAGACTCTTGCTCCTTGGAAGAAAAGCTGTGACCAACCTAGACAGCATATTAAAAAGCAGAGACATCACTTTGCCAACAAAGGTCTGTCTAGTCAAAGCCAAGGTTTTTCCAGTAGTCATGTATGGATGTGAGAGTTGGACTATAAAGAAAGCTGAGCAACAAAGAATTGATGCTTTTGAACTGTGGTGTTGGAGAAGACTCTTGAGAGTCCCTTGGACTGCAAGGAGATCCAACCAGTCCATCCTAAAGGAAATCAGTCCTGAATATTCATTGGAAGGACTGATTTTGAAGCTGAAACTCCAATACTCTGGCCACCTGATGCAAAGAACTGACTCATTGGAAAAGACCCTGATGGTGGGAAAGACTGAGGGCAGGAGGAGAAGGGAACGACAGAGAATGAGATGGTTGGATGGCATTACCAACTCGATGGGCATGAGTTTGAGTAAGCTCCGAGAGTTGGTGATGGACAGGGAAGCCTGGCGTGCTGCAGTCCATGGAGTCGCAAAGAGTCGGACACGACTGAGTGAACTGAACTGAGCTGATTGAGGCTATGGATCAGACGGGTAATTTTGATCTTTGTAGAATTTGGTTGATTTCAGCTGAACTTATTGCTGTGTCATCTACAGAACAAGTCAGTGGCTCTGATGGTTAGATGGACTCAGTTGTATAGGGCTTTGTTGGCTGGTCCAGAATGGCATTGGCCAGAATAGTTGGACTCTCCTTGATGTCCTCTCTCATCTGCCCTTGGTCTGATCCAGGCTTGTTCCCATGCTGGCAGCAGAGTATGTGTGTGTGTGTGTGTGTGTCTGTGTGTGTGTGTGTGTGTAGGCTCTGTGTGTGTGTGTGTGTAGGCTCTGTGTGTGTGTGTGTGTGTAGGCTGTGTGTGTGTGTGTGTGTGTGTGTGTCTGTGTAGGCTCTGTGTGTGTGTGTGTCTGTGTGTGTGTGTGTGTCTGTGTGTCTGTGTGTGTAGGCTCTGTGTGTGTGTGTGTGTGTGTGTGTGTGTCTGTGTGTGTGTGTGTGTAGGCTCTGTGTGTGTGTGTGTGTCTGTGTAGGCTCTGTGTGTGTGTGTGTCTGTGTGTGTGTGTGTGTCTGTGTGTCTGTGTGTGTAGGCTCTGTGTGTGTGTGTGTGTGTGTGTGTGTGTCTGTGTGTGTGTGTGTGTAGGCTCTGTCTGTGTGTGTGTGTGTGTCTGTGTGTGTGTGTGTGTAGGCTCTGTGTGTGTGTGTGTGTGCACACTCATGCATGCACATGCGCTTAGTTGCTCAGTTGTGTCTAAATCTTTGAGATCCCAGAGACTGTAGCCCGCCAGGCTCCTCTGTCCATGGGGTTTCCCAGGCAAGAACACTGGAGTGGGTTGCCGTTTCCTCCTCCAGGGGATCTTCCAGACCTCGGGATGGAACCTGCATCTCTTGCGTCTCCTTCATTGGCAGGTGGGCTGTTTACCACTGTGCCACCTGGGAAGCCCACGGAGGCAGTACCCCTAGAGAGAGCAGAGGTGTTAGGGCCTCTTGATTGGTTTTTAGCACTCTTCATCTCACAGCTGCTGGTCATTCTTCGCTCAGCCCTGTGGAGTTTTCTCTGTGCCGACACAGCTTGCCATTCTGAAAAGCGAAGGGCCCCCTGTGCACGTACCTGGGGCTCTGTTCCCCAGCTGTCTCTCTTCGGGAACTCCACTGTGTGTCCTCCAGCAGCCTCTGCCTTCCTGGGCCTCAGTCTTCACCCCCTCACCTCGGTGAGATCACCGTGCTCTTCGCATCCTCTTTTTTTTTTTTTTAATATTTATTGATTTGGCTGTGCCAGGACTTAGTTGTGACAGGTGGGACTTGGTTCCCTGACCAGGATCGAGCCTGGGCCCCTGCATTGGGAGCGTGCAGTCTCAACCACTGCACCACCAGGATGTCCCGCATCTTGCCTTCTTGAGCTTCAGTCCAACCCGTGCTTGTCAGGCCAGAGCTGAGACTCAGCTGACGCTCCCGCTCTGTTGGCAGAGGTGATTAAGATGTGATTCTTTTTGGTGAATATGCTGGGTCACCTAATCACTCCTCTCTGCATGACTGAGAAGCCATTCAAATACTCAACATTTTTAGAAGTCAAATTTCACAGTGGTAGAAACAAACATGAAACCTAATTCTACTAAGTAACTGTTGCTATTATTTTTAACATATTTTAATAAGGAAATGGATTTACCTTAGACATTTTTTTCTTTATGTGTTTTCTTGACTTTGGATTAGAAATATTGTAAGTTTGACATTTCTTCTGGGGCATACCCATCCTCACCAATTTATTCCTCCTTACAGTGCCTGCTGTGGGGATTATGCTTCTGAGACATCAAAAATAGTGTGATGGTGGTAGGTCTTTAGCCATAACTCCTAAAACAGCACCACACACACTGCAAAACTTAAGGATGTGAGGAGGAAGAGAGAGCAGTCCTTGCTTTTCTTATTCGTATTTGGGTTAAGTTTTTAATATAAGTCCTTACTAATAAAGTTCTTAATGGAAGCTAGCATACATATCTAGATAAACTGATTTTTTCCCCTTAACTCACAGTGAATTTAAAAATAATGTTTGTGACCCCAGGCTCAGCTTTTATGGGCATTTTTCAATTCACGGTCCAGTGAACAGAAATATGAATCATTTGCCACATCAGTGCACTAACGAAATGTTACATCACTAAATTGCTCAGAAATGGCCCCGTGCTCGTCCACGGACCATCATCACACACTCACACACACACACACACGCAGAATCATCTGTATAGGAAGGCAAAAATCTAAGTCCAAAGCTTGATCTGATCCATTTTCTCCTCTGTGAAGAAGACATCTCACTCCCTATGGAGAAGCACAGGGTGACGTGTGGTGGGGGTAGGTGGCAATTTCAGATTGATGGCCGACCACAGCAAGAACACGGAAAGAAATGATGGCTGGTTCCGCTTATTAATCATTTCTCGACAGCCTGCCCTAATAGCACCATTTTTATAGCTTTGCGGTAAATTCTGTTTCCAGACTGCAGTCACTCAGTTATAGATCATCCGTGTTTGTAACAGTTCTCCCAATTTTCAGTACAAAATCTGGAATCAAGAAGGGGCCGGGAGAAAGCCAGGAGGCTGCAGGAATGCAGTTTCAACGAATCGGGAGCCTTCTGTCAGTTTTGATTTTGAATTAAATGCAAACACGATGATATTGAAAACACGACCAAAGGCCATTGCTTTTGAAGAGAAATAAAAGGTATGATCAGAGTAAGAGATAAGCCCCTTTGCTCACTGATAAGGCTGCTCCACGCCTTGTAATTTACGGTCGGCTCGCCTCATCCCCCTCTTGAGAAACTTGTATGTAGGTCAGGAAGCAACAGTTAGAACTGGACATGGAACAGCAGACTGGTTCCAAATAGGAAAAGGAATACATCAAGGCTCTGTATTGTCAACCCTGCTTATTTAACTTATATGCAGAGTACATCATGAGAAACTCTGGGCTGGAAGAAGCACAAGCTGGAATCAAGATTGTCGGGAGAAATATCAATAACCTCAGATATGCAGATGACACCACCCTTATGGCAGAAAGTGAAGAGGAACTAAAAAGCCTCTTGATGAAAGTGAAAGAGGAGAGTGAAAAAGTTGGCTTAAAGCTCAACATTCAGAAAAATAAGATCATGGCATCTGGTCCCATCACCTCATGGGGCATAGATGGGAAGACAGTGGAAACAGTGTCAGACTTTATTTTTTTGGGTTCCAAAATCACTGCAGATGGTGATTGCAGCCATGAAATTAAAAGACGCTTACTCCTTGGAAGGAAAGTTATGACCAACCTAGACAGCACATTAAAAAGCAGAGACATTACTTTGCCAACAAAGGTCGGTCTGGTCAAGGCTATGGTTTTTCCAGTGGTTATGTATGGATGTGAGAGTTGGACTAGAAAGAAAGCTGGGCGCCAAAAAATTGATGCTTTTGAACTGTGGTGTTGGAGAAGACTCTTGAGAGTCCCTTTGGACTGCAAGGAGATCCAACCAGTCCATCCTGAAGGAGACAAGTCCTGGATGTTCATTGGAAGGACTGATGCTGAAGCTGAAACTCCAATACTTTGGCCACCTCATGCGAAGAGTTGACTCATTGGAAAAGACCCTGATGCTGGGAGGGATTCGGGGCAGGAGGAGGAGGGGACGACAGAGGATGAGATGGCTGGATGGCATCACCGACTCGATGGGCATAAGTTTGAGTAAACTCCGGGAGTTGGTGATGGACAGGGAGGCCTGGTGTGCTGCGATTCATGGGGTTGCAAAGAGTCGGTCACGACTGAGTGACTGAACTGAACTGAGTGCCGCATTTGCAAGTTGCGCACGCACGCATCCACCCAGCTAGCGAACCTGTTTCTGATCCTTGGCTGGTTGAGCCATGGGTTCCGTATCGTTGAACTTGGAGGGCAACTCTCCTAAGCCATCTTATGTAAGGAACTCGAGCACCCAGGGACTGTGGTGGGTCCTGGAGCTAATTCCCTAGTGATAGGGAGGCGAGTGGGTGTTGGTAGATGGTTTTCTTCATAGAGGAGTTAAATGATGAAGGCAGTCTTGGTACTGAATTTGTCTTCCCAATGGTCCATATAGAATCCTTATAGATTCTGTCTTTCTGGTGGTGTCCTGTCCCCCTTCTCAGATCAGTTTCCATCTCCAGTGGAAGATTGTTTCTGTTGCACTCAGGCGCGGTGTAGGCGGAGTTCACTGATAAAGCACCTGGACGGTCTCTAGATTCTAGAACCTGCCGTGAACGGTGCTCCTCCTCCCCTGGCCTCAGGATTCTGAGTGCGGTGCCCCAGCTCGGGGCCCTGTATCACTGTAACTGTAAACACCATCCTTGCTTGACTGCTCACTGCACCAGGCTCTCTGCACAGGCACAGACGTGTTCCCTCCTAAATGAGGCGGGTGTGTGAAGCTCCCGGGAAGCTCTGCAAGACGGCGTTGACTGCGAACAGGAAGGCAGGAGGGGGTGTGACCTGTGCATCGAAGGGCAGGTGCCCCTGTGGGCCACTGGGGCTCAA
Source organism: Cervus canadensis (assembly GCF_019320065.1). Taxonomy (NCBI): domain Eukaryota; kingdom Metazoa; phylum Chordata; class Mammalia; order Artiodactyla; family Cervidae; genus Cervus; species Cervus canadensis. Next base: position 80,021,618 of record NC_057395.1, read on the forward strand.
TTCATTTGGGACCCAGGGGGGAGTATGCATAACCAGCCAGGGCTGTCCCCGAAGAGGCCAGGAAGCGGTGGCACTGTTTCAGGGTCATTTCTGGGGGCATCTTCCCCAGTCCGGCTCTGTCTCATGTGTGTGCCAAGCAGGTGCCCAGGCAGGAGACGCCCACCAGGCCGAGAGAAGGCAGTCAGCTGTAGGTGTGGATGCAGCAGGCTTTGCTGGCCTGCAGAGTAGTGGGATGATGTGAGCGGGCTTTGGGCAGCGTCTGCTCTGGCCTTTCCCACCATCTCCTTAATCTTGCCAATGCCTGTGAGGTCTGTCCCACTGCCTCCATTTTACAGACAAGCAAACCAAGGCTGGGGGTTGGTGTGACCTGCACACGGGTGGCAGAGTTACGACTCAGACTTGAGTCTGTCTGTTTCCTGAACCCCTGCCGATAACCCCCGGACTATACCACCTCTCCTAAGGCCACATCGCCTCTGGCCAGCCCTGTAGCCACTACATCCATGGCCAGTACACACACAGAAGTGAACTGTCTGCCTGTCAGCTTCTCCAGGAGCCATCCAAGATGTCCAGAACGCATCTTCACCACAGATACCATCCGAAGACTTCCCGTCTTCCATTTTCTTCTCAAAATGTCTTTATTTCCCTCCAAATATCTACGTGGCTCTTCTCTTTAATTGCTTCAGGCCTTTACTCAGATAATGCCTTCTCACTAACGCCTTCAAAACCATCCCATTTACAAGCTTGAATTTTAAAGCATGTAAATTGGTGTGGCCACTACGGAAAACGGTATGGGAATTTCTCAAAAAGCTAAAAATAGAACTACTGTATGACCCATCAGTACCACTCCTGGGTATTCAGTTCAGTTCAGTTCAGTTGCTCAGTTGTGTCTGACTCTTTGTGACCCCATGAACCGCAGCATGCCAGGCCTCCCTGTCCATCACCAACTCCTGGAGTTCACCCAAAGTCATGTCCATCGAGTCAGTGATGCCATCCAACCATCTCATCCTCTGTTGTCCCCTTCTCCTCCTGCCCTCAGTCTTTCCCAGCATCAGAGTCTTTTCAAATGAGTCAGCTCTTCGCATCAGGTGGCCAAAATATTGGAGTTTCAGCTTCAGCATCAGTCCTTCCAATGAACACCCAGGACTGATCTGCTTTAGGATGGACTGGTTGGATCTCCTTGCAGTCCAAGGGACTCTCAAGAGTCTTCTCCAACACCACAGTTCAAAAGCATCAATTTTTCAGCACTCAGCTTTCTTCACAGTCCAACTCTCACACCCATACATGACCACTGGAAAAACCATAGATTTGACTAGATGGACCTTTGTTGGCAAAGTGATGTCTCTGCTTTTTAAAATGCTGTCTAGGTTGGTCATAACTTTCCTTCCAAGGAGTAAGCATCTTTTAATTTCATGGCTGCAGTCACCATCCGCAGTGATTTTGGAGCCCAGAAAAATAAAGTCTTGACACTGTTTCCACTGTCTCCCCTCTATTTCCCATGAAGTGATGGGACCAGATGCCATGATCTTAGTTTTCTGAATGTTGAGCTTTAAGCCAACTTTTTCACTCTCCTCTTTCACTTTCATCAAGAGGCTTTTTAGTTCCTCTTCACTTTCTGCCATAAGGGTGGTGTCATATGCATATTTGAGGTTATTGATATTTCTCCCGGCAGTCTTGATTCCATCTTGTGCTTCATCCAGCCCAGAGTTTCTCATGATGTACTCTGCATATGTTAAATAAGCAGAGTGACAATATACAGCCTTGACGTACTCCTTTTCCTATTTGGAACCAGTCTGTTGTTCCATGTCCAGTTCTAACTGTTGCTTACTGACCTGCATACAGATTTCTCAAGAGGCAGGTTAAGTGGTCTGGTATTCCCATCTCTTGAAGCATTTTCCACAGTATATTGTGATCCACACAGTCAAAGGCTTTGGCATAGTCAAAATCCCAAAACACTAATTCAAAACGTTGCCTGCACCCTTGTGTTCATAGAAGCATTATTTACGATTTCCAAGGTACGGAAACAACCTCAGTGTCCGTCAGCTGATGACGGGATAAAGAAGACGTGGCGTGTGTATGTATCTATATATTCTCTACCAGCTCCCAGGCGGCTCAGTGGTAAAGAATCTGCCTGCCTGTGCAGGAGGTACACGAGATGAGGGTTCGATTTCTGGGTGGGAAAGATCCCCTGGAGGGGGAAATGGCAACCCACTCCAGTATTCTTGCCTGGGAAATCCCATGGACAGAGGAGCCTGGAGGGCTACAGTCCATGGGGTCATAAAGAGTCGGGCACGCGTGAGCAGCACATGGGTACACACACAGACACACACACAGACACACAGACACTCACACAGACACACAGACACTCACACACACAGACACACACACAGATACTCACACACTCACACACACAGACACACACACGCACACACACACACTCACACAAGACACACACACTCACACACACACACACACTCACAAACACACACAGACACACACACACTTACACAGGCATACAGACACACACACAGATACATACACTCACACACACAGACACTCACACAGACAGACGCACGCACACACACATGCACACACACACACACAGATACACTCACACAGACACACACACACACTCACACACACACAGACTGGAACACTACTTGTGCTGTGCTGTCCTTAGTCACTCAGACATGTTCGACTCTTTGCAACCCCGTGGACTGTAGCCTGCCAGGCACATGGAATACTACTTAATTAGCCATAAAGAAAAAAGAAATTTTGCCATTGGCAACAGCGTGGATGGACTTGGAGAGCTTTGTGCTTGGTGAAGTAAGTCAGATGGAGAAAGACATACTGTATGATATCACTTATATGAGGAATCTAAAAAATGCAACAAACTAGTAAATATTAAAAAAAGAGGCAGACTCGTAGATACAGAGAACAAATTAGGGGTTACCAGTGGGGAGAGGGAAGGGAGGAGGGGCAAGAGCGGGGCAGGGGACTGAGGCGCACCCTCTCAGGTGTCAGCTATGCCACAAGCACACACCGGAGCACACGCGTCAGAGCGCTCTTCCCCTCCTGACCCTTCCGCCTCGCTCGGGCATCTCCGCTCAGGCGTCGCTTCCTTGAGGAAATCTTTCCTGACACCACTGCACGCTCTGCTGCTGTTCTGGATCAGATTCCATTTTCACAGACTGTTTCTTTTCAACATGACGTTTCTCTTACTTGGATGCCAAGCTCTCATTCCCGTGATTACGTGATTATTCAACCTCTTCTTCCTAAACTGAAAACTGTCCTCATCTTTATCCCCACCGTCCCTCCCTGGCCGATGCCAGCCTGACCCGTTCCTCAGGCACCAGCCTCTCAACGACAGCAGCGCCGCCCTGACCCCATCCTGACAACCTCCCGCTCGTGTGCAGTCGCGTCTGACGCCTTCCAGCCCCACGGACTGTGGCCTGACAGGCTCCTCTGTCCATAGGCCTTTTCAGGCAAGCGTACTGGAGTGGGTTGCCATCTCTTCCTCTAGGGAATCTTCCCGACTCAGGGATTGAACCCCCCTCTCCCGTGTCTCCTGCCTTGGCAGGCGGATTCTCTACCCGCTGAGCCATAGGGGAAGTGCCCTAACCATAAGCATCTCTAAATACAATATTTTTCACTATAGTGGAGATCACCCTAGGGATGCTGAGGGCCAAGCCACAGAAGATTTGAAGAGAAGGCTCTGTTTTGCTTTTCAGTGAGCTATTTCCTTCCTCAGCAGAGCTGAGCTAATTTGTTAGATCCTGGCCTCAACTGCACCCATCAATAATTAAGTAAAGTATCTCACAGACCTGCATCTTTGGATTTGCTTTTGAATTCCTAGAGGGGGAAGGCACTTAATGAAACAGTCAAAGAAAAGTCACTTATCCTTCAAGTTGCATTTCAAAGAGACTTTGAATGAGCACATACAAGATCACCAAGGCAAATGATGTGTTTGAGGAGATGCAGTGATTGGATTCAGCTCCTCAGATTGTACATAATGCATTTAACTTCTTACAGAACAAAATATGAATTGAAAACTAAACTCAGCTTTTCTGTTGAGATGTGACTATTTTTTTCATAAAGACTTTCTATGACTTTATATAAGAGTTGATAAATATCTTTAAAAAAGTATTTAAATATTTATTTATTTCGCTGCACCAGGTCTTAGTTGCACATGGGCTCTTCGATCTTCATTGTAGCTTCAGTTCAGTTCAGTTCAGTTGCTCAGTCGTGTCCTACTCTTCTCAACCCCATGGACCGCAGCACGCCAGGCCTCTCTGTTCATCACCAACTCCTGGAGTTTACTCAAACTCATGTCCGTTGAGTCGGTGATGCCATCCAACCATCTCATCCTCTGTGGTCCCCTTCTCCTCCTGCCCTCAATCTTTCCCAGCATCAGGGTCTTTTCCAATGAGTCAGCTCTTCGCATCAGGTGGCCAAAGTATTGGAGTTTCCACTTTAGCATCAGTCCTTACAATGAACACTCAGGACTGATTTCCTTTAGGATGGGCTGGTTGGATCTCCTTGCAGTCCAAGGGACTCTCAAGAGTCTTCTCCAACACCAGAAGCATCAATTCAGAAGCATCAATTCTTCGGCGCTCTGACTTTTCGCTGTGGCGTGCGGGGTTTTTAACTGTGGCGTGCAGACTCTTAGTTGTGGCATGTGGGATCTAGTTTCCCGACGAGGGATCAAACCCAGGCCCCCTGCATTGGACGGTGGATTCTTAACCACTGGACCACCAGGAAAGCCCCAGGAACATCATTCTCCCTTCTGCCTGGGATAATACTGATTGCCCTTCTCTTTGGCCTTACTTCCTGCCTCTTTCCCCCTGCAAATCAATTCCAAACATTTGACTAGGGCTGTGTATTTATCCCTTACCAAGAGCCCCCTTCGACCATTTTCAGACCAGGTCTTCTTTTGCTTCTGTCGAGTAGACTGTAAGTACATACCCTACTCTTGGCTTTGAATCTGCATAATACATGTGCGTGATGGGATTCATTACATTGAACACGTAAGCCGATGGTAGTTTGCAGAGCCATATGTTTACATATCATGTCTGAAGTCAAGCTGTTATCATCTTTATTATAGCTCAAAATGATCTGCCATTAAATCCATCCATCCTCCATGTGTCTGGTAATAAAGCTTTCTTGGAATCATATAATACTTCAGTCTCTACCATGAGGCATTCCTGCTGTGGCTGGCTGGGTGCAGAGGGTGAGGGTTACTTGTTTATATGTTCTGCTCCCAGAGCGGCAAGCCTTGCCTTTGAGCTGCACACCCTGAGAAGGTCCAGCTTTTGTTTGGGTGGAAAGCCAAGTCAATAGTTACATCAAGTGATTAAATACAGCGTGGCGCTGCCAGCCAAGGGTCAGATCATTAAACAGGGGGCACGCGGAAAGACAGCTTTAGAATAACACAAAGAACGTATTCATCTGAGAATAAGGGGGCCAGAATTCTCGTTCTTGTTGTGCAGCAGGTCACTCTATGACTTGTTCTCTCTGCTCCATTTTCTCATCTGTTTTATATGGAGATAAATCTGGCAAATTCTAAAGCCCTTTTTATATACAATTTACAAAATGTATTGGGAGATTAACCAGCTCTTTTGAATGCATCCAAAAATAAATGTTAATAGATGGAATTATTTTTGATGTTATGCAGTCACTAAAATAGGGGTCTTTAAAGAGTAAGTAATGACATGAGTCACTATGCAAAAAATAATTCCCCGAACCATAGATTCCTGGCTTTTTTTTTTTAAAGAAAATATATGCAGGTAGGAAAAGAGGGACAAAGATTTTAGCAGTATGTATTTCTGGATGATTAACCTATTGTGATTCTATTTTTATTCCTAAATTCTGTTTTTTTCAAGATTTCCAAAATCTGTCAAAATTTCCTTGATTCCTTCTCATCGCCTCTCAGATCTGAATCTTTGTGAGATGTCCAGACCTTGATCTCAATTATGCAGACCCACACTCCTTCCCACCTTCTCACAGTAAATGTTTGTAAAATCCTCTTACGTAGCATGAAGTGAAATTTGTCAGTAACATAACTGTACATGTAAGATAAATACAATGCTGTAACTATAATGAGAGAGAAATAAAAGTAAAGTAAATCTTGATGAAAATAACACGCCTTTTAAAATATAAATGCTTGAACTTGATGACCCTAGAGGTCACAATGAAATCTCTTGACATTTGTCACAGGTGGAAGCAGCATGGACTTGGCAGCTTCCAGTACAGGCTGACTCAGATGGGTGGACAGTAATTCAGGTACCATGATCTGAATGATTATCGGGGGTAGATAGGATTTTGCAAAAGAGGAAAATTTAGTAAATTTCCAGCAAAACAGAGTGCAGGCTTGTCTTGATTGTCACAGTAGTTTTATGTTTGGGAAAGTCACTGAATATTAGAATTCTACAAAAATACATTGTGTTCCTATGTAGATGAATTTTAGGTTCTAATCCCAGTTCACTTTAGCAGGGTTTTCACTTTTAAATGGTATTTGAAAGTTAGGCCAAAAAAGAAAAAGGGCAGAAGGTAAGACAGTTTTCCCTTGGGCAGGACGGTCTTGTGCATTGCAAGACTCTTGTATTTCAAGCTGATTCCCTGATTCCCTAAATCAGCTCCTTGTTCCTTGAGCATGGCGTGTCGAGTCATGCCTCTGGACATCTTCATTTTTAATCATTACTCTCGGCTGCGCTGGGCCTTCGCTGCTGCTTGCAGGCCTTCTCTGGGGCAGCAGGCAGGGGCCCCTCTCTGGGTGAGCTCCGCGGCTCCTCGTTGTTACGGACACAGGCTCTGGTGTGCGGGCCCCAGTGGTTGTGGCACACAGTGGCCCCGCAGCATGTGGGATCGCCCTGGACCAGGGACTGCACCTGTGTTCAACTGGACCTGCTCTGGCAGGCGGATTCTTCACCACCAGACCACCAGGGAAGCCGCCTCTGTGCTTCCATATGTACCAGTCCCTCTGTTTGGGGTGTCCCACTTCCCTAGCTTCCTATCAAAATACCTTTCCATTTCATCAAATCTGAGATGCCTTTGATGTCTATGATGTACCATGATTTGTGCCATCAGGAAAGAAAAACGTGCTGCCAAGAAGTCTAAGGCATGCTATTGTGTATAAGTTGCGTCCCAATTTCTGAGACATAAAATGTGAATGAGAACGTGCATTTGGAACAATGAAATCTGGTCTTTACCCATCCGAGTCAGGCTGCCTTAAGTGAAAGTCACTCGGTTGTGTCCGACTCCGCACCTCCCTGGACTATGGAATTCTCCAGGCCAGAACACTGGAGTAAGTAACCACTCCCTCCTCCAGGGGATCTCCCCAACCCAGGGATTGGACCCGGGTCTCCCGCATTGCAGGCGGATTCTTTACCAGCTGAGGCACCAGGGAAGCCCAGGGAGACCGTGCCTGAGTATCTGTGATCCAGCCTGGGCCAGGGCCTCTGCTCAAGCACCGGCTCCGCCACTTAGAGTGATGGTACTCCCTCTCCTTCACGCTTCCATTGAGGTTAACGGGTGCGTTCTCAGAAGACCCAACAAGATAATTCCTGTAAAGCACCAAGCTCGGTGTCTGCCACAGCAGGAAACCCTCATGACTGTTCTATGTATTATTATTAATGCATGACTGTTCTATGTAATATTACCAATAATGGGCAGTTGTCACATCACCTTCACTGTGGATTGGTCCCAAATTCTCTCAATCAGAATTACCCCTTCCTTTTGGGAGTCTTGCATCTCCATGCACCATACCCTAAACCTTGCTGGTTATCAAGAAGTTCAGCAAGGTCCCTAGACATCTTCAAGACACATTTGGAAAAGAATATTGACGTTTGTGTATATTGACATGCAAACATACACGCAGACACACACATACCATGAAGCCTTGAAAGAAGTCACTTAATTTCTGGAAATAGTGGGTAACGTTTACTCACTGCTGACTCCAGGCCAGGTGCTGTGGGAGCACTCCCCGGGCGTGATCTTTAATCCCAGTGACGATCCTTTGAAGCAGACACAGCACACTCCTAATTCACGAGGAAGAAACTGCACATTCGCTCACGCAGCCGCCGGGACAGAGCTGGGCTGTTTCCCAGGGTCTCTTGGTCCCAGAGCCCGAAAGTGAACCTGTGACGTATCTTTGTTCTTTACATCGGTGTCAGAACCAAGTCTATCATCAGCTGGCTTGTCTTGCGAGTTTGTGTGTTTTCTCCCCCATCTCCCCGCGAAGACGGTTTGCTCTTTCACATCCGGGGATTTTAGCTACAACAACGTTTGATCATTTTTTCCCCAGCAGCTTCTTAATGCTGCACAAAGCTGCATTAGAAAGAAAGGAAGATTTTCTATCCATAATTTTATTCCCAAACAGTGAGCCAGGAAGCAAGAGAGAGTGAGGAGGTGGGGTTTTATGGATGCACTAAGGCCCTGTCTGTATGGGGATGAATTCTGAAAAGAAAACTGAACTAGCGCTCTGAGAAAGCGGGCGTGTGTCTTTATTACGGTAGACATGTGGCTCCTCCAGGTAAACAGCTGAGCCCTGATTCCTCTCTGAGGAGCCATACAACCGTGCAGTTCTGCATCTGATGGCCTGAAGTCAGGAAACCAAAGGCAAGGTTTTTGTGGGGGCTTTGTGGATTCAGCCCCTCTCCTGCTTCCTCTCCCCAGTGATGCATGGTCCTGAAAACAGCAAAGATGATGGAAATTGTAACTAACAGCTTAGTAAATATGCAGGTCATTTTTTCTTTCTTATTGCTTTGGGAAAGATGGCATTACAAATTTGCCAACTCATTTTTTTTCCCCAGGCAGTGAAAGCAAAACTATTTGTTGAAGTGTGTGGAGCTGCCAAAATCCTGCTGAGCGGCCCCCAACATCTGGAATTCAAACTGCTGCAAATGCAGGGAGCAAGAAAGCTATTCTCCTGCTGCTCCCGGCAGATAAAGTCATGCTCATTAAGGCTTAGAATGATATCCAGGGATTCAGTTCGACTGTGAGAATCGCTATTGTCTTGTGAAAGCCTTGCCTCTTGCTACTGAAATCTCATCAAAGAGCATGAGATGCTGTCTAAAATAAGGGTGATGTTTCCCTCTGTATATACGTTCTCAATTAAAGGTACTTTTATTTAAACATACAGCCATTTGATATACAGAACCCAGGCAAATAAAAATTTTTAGTTAGCCTGTTACTCAGGTGGCCCTAGTAGTAAAGAACCCGCCTGCCGATGCAGGAGACATGAGAAACTCAGGTTCAGTCTCTGGGTCGGGAAGATCCGCTGGAAGAAGGCATAGCAGCCCACTCCAGTATTCCTGCCTGGAGAATCCCGGGGACAGAGGAGCCTGGTAAGTCCGTGGGGTCGCAAAAGAGACACAACTGAGTGGCTCAGCACACAAGCACAGCTCAGTGGGCAGGGTCGGATTATCTCCCTGTGAGCTAAGCAAAGGCAGTCACAGTCGGGCAGGGGGCAGAGTCCCCTGAGACAGGCGCTAGGTATGAGTGTAATAACAAAAGCAATGGAAAGCAAGTCAACGAAACAGCTCCAACGTGGAGTCAGAACTGGCTTCTCCCTGGATCAAGCCCAACAGTGGATTTCCACAATGATGAGCCTGTTGTCTGCAGCATTTTTACATTTCTTTTCTATCATCAATATGACTTCCCTGGTGGCTCAGACGGTAAAGCGTCTGCCTACCATGCAGGAGACCCAGGTTCAATCCTTGGGTTGGGAGGATCTTCTGGAGAAGGAAATGGCAATCCACTCCAGTATTCTTGCCTGGAAAATCCCACGGACAGAGGAGTGTGGTGGGCTACAGTCCATAGGGTCGCAAAGAGTCGGACATGACTGAGTGACTTCACTTTCACTTACTTTTCTGTCATCAAAGATAGATTAAATTCTGTTGAGTATATATATGTTTAGTATTTTGCACATGTATTTGAATTATTTCATCAGTTTTAACTCCTTAAGTTCAGGATGGCAGCTGCTCCCTTCGGGCCGCCTGCGGGCCCCGGCCCTGTGCAGGTGCTGGTGGAGGCATCTTTAACCGATGACAGGGCTCCTTCCTCTGGGGCTTCCATCTGACTTCAGCGTCCAAGCCACTACTAAAAACTGGACCACGCTGATGCTAAATACGGAATAACATGTTTCTGCCATCAAATTAATCGATAAGATTTTGCACAAAGAATATTCAGTTCAGGGCTAGATAAACAGAATTCTGTTGATCTTATGCAAAACTGTGTTGCATGGATTGTATTTCAGCTGATATGTCTTTTATATGATATTAGCTATTTCCTCAGTGTTTATAAAACTGATCAAAACTCTGCAGGCTGCTGGTGAACTTAGGCAATGTTAGTAACATAAAGAAACAATCCATGTATTTTAAAGGGTTAAATGAGATTAACTTAACATACTATATTTGTTGTTGTTCGGTTGCTAAGTTGTGTCCGACTCTTTGAGACCCCATAGACTGTAGCACGCCAGGCTCCTTTGTCCTCTGCTATCTCCTGGAGTTTACTCAAATTTACATACATCCACTGAGTCAATGATACTATCCAACCATCTCATCCTCTGTTGCCCCCTTCTCCTTTTGTCTTCAATCTTTCCCAGCATCAGGGTCTTTCCCAGTGAATTGGCTCTTGCATCAGGTGGCTAAAGTCCTGGAGCTTCAACATCAGTCCTTCCAATGGATATTCAGAGTTGATTTCCTTTAAGATGGACTAGTCTGATCTTTCTGTCAAGGAACTCTCGAGAGTCTTCTCCAGCACCACAATTCAAAAGCATCAGTTTTTCGGTGCTCAGCCTTCAAGGGTCCAGCTCTCATGTTCATACATGGCTACTGGGAAAAACATAACTTGAACTAGATGGACCTTTGTTGGCAAAGTAATGTCTCTGCTTTTTAATATGCTGTCTAGGTTGGTCATGGCTTTTCTTCCAAGGAGCAAGCATCTTTTAATTTCATGGCTGCAGTCACCATCTGCAGTGATTTTGGAACCCAAGAAAATAAAGTCTCTCACTGTTTCCATTGTTTCCCCATCTATTTGCCATGGAGTGATGGGACCAGATGCCATGATCTTAGTATTCTGAATGTTGTCACCTCAATAGCACCATTTTAATCTTCCATAAATGTCACATCTTTTCTATAGAACTAATATATTGATAACTTTATTAAGCACAGCTAATGTATTGTTTTCCTTTTCCACATGCTAAAAAAAAGATCATCAGTTAGAAAATATGATGCCATATAAGATTCCATTCATAGTAATAAATTTATATACATATATACACACCTGATGATACATTTTTGTTTACTTTATTTTTTAACTTTTTATTTTGTATTAGGTTCTAGTCAATTAATAAACAATGCTATGATTGTTTCAAGTCAGCAGTGAAGGGACTCAGCTATACATATACATGTGGGAATACATTTTTTTAAATGCAGGTTTAAAAAAAAAACAGATTTTTAAAACAAAACTTTTCAGAGGGACCTAAAATAAAACAGGAAGAAAAGAGAGTAATGGTTACTGAAGTAAGGCAAATTCAGCAGACAGAATGCTTATCTAGAAAAGATCACCCACCAACTCCTATTCATTAGAACGTGAGCTCCAATATGCTTGACTTATCAGTGGTTGATTCACTGAGCCAAGTCCTGGCCAATGAGACACACTCTGGCAAGTTTGTTAATAGGCATGATGTTAAGAAAAGATCGGAAGTACAGAGTGTAGGGAGGAATGCGTTAACTTTTATCTCGGTCTCTCAAAGGGATAGCTGTCTTAATAGATTAAGCCTGTATTATTTGTTAAGCAATTTTTCCCGTGGAAACACAAGATGAAAAAAGTGAAAAGTGCAGTTCTGGACTGTAGATCCGTCTCTAAGATCTATTTTTATGCTCGCAAATAGGGAATGATCAATACCACGCTCAGCAGCTGAATTCACTGTTGCGGCTGCTGTGGCTAGAACGAGTCAGTGTCTCATCAACGTGTCTGCTCATTAAGTTTTTCCCTCCTAATCGCGTGGCTGGACTGAGATTCAGTAGCGATATGCGAACATAGCATCTACTCACCGGCAGACCTCGGAGAGGAGGAGCCGGGAAGAGCAGCCCCGCTGTGTGTCTCGGCTTTGAACAGAAGCGAGGGATATTTTTAAACCAAAAGTGAGAAAACGACAACTCCAGCTCTGCCTCAAACCGAAGGCATCAAAAGCTGTTACGATGTTTGAGTCTAAAAAGGAGAAAATGTGGGGTCCTTTATTTGTATTTATTTATCTATTGGACTATTACTGCTTTACAACGCTGCGTTAGTTTCCGCTCTACAACAGTGCGGATCGCTCCATGCGCACACAGACCCCCTCCCGCCGGAGTCCCTGCCGCCCCCCGCCCACCCCGCGGGGCCTTGGCACGGCGGCTCCCGCTGGCTCTGTCTCACACGTGGCCCCCTCCCCCCGAGTCCCTGCCGCCCCCTGCCCACCCCGCGGGGCCTTGGCACGGCGGCTCCCGCTGGCTCTGTCTCACACGTGGCCCCCTACCCCCCTCCCCCCAGTCCCTGCCGCCCCTGCCGCCCACCCCTCGGGGCCGTCCGGAGCTCCGAGCTGGGCTCCTGTTGCAGGGCGGCTCCCAGTGGCTCTGTCTCACACGTGGCAGTGTCTTTACGGCGTGTCCTCTTCCCCACCCCTACCCCGGGTGGTTTTAATCATTTCTGACACATTATTTCACAAAGCTCTGTTTGTTATAAGCCGTCCACGGAGGCTTACTGTCCACAGCTCCGGTGAGAGCAGGAGTTGGCACACTTCCCGTAAGGGCCAGAGAGGAAGTGTTGAATGCCTTGCTGGCCAGATGCTGTCTATCAGAATTTCTGAGGTCTGCTGCGGCATCGCATAAGCAGCGATAGACGATAAGTAAATGCATGGGCATGTGTTCCAATAAAACTTTATTGACAGTTACTGATATTTCAGTTTTATATAATTTACATGTGTCACGTTTTTCTTTTGATTTTTTTTCTCCATTCAAGATGTAAAAAATATGCATATTTAACCTCTGAGCTGTGTTAGATAGAAACCCAGATTTGGCCATCGTTTGCCAATCCCAGGATGATGGTGGTCATTGGCTAGCATTTTGTCAAAAACTGTCTTGGAGACTGAGTGTTTTTTAGGTGTCAGGAACCAGGCACTGGAGTTGTTCAGTTGATTAGTGGTGTCCAACTCTTTGTGACCCCCAAGGACCGCAGCACGCCAAGCTTCCCTTCACTATCTTCTAGAGTTTGCTCAAATTTGTGTCCATTGAGATGGTGATGCTATCTAACCATCTCATCCTCTGCCACCCCCTTCTCCTTTAGCTTTCAATCTTTCCCAGCATCAGGGTCTTTCCCAATGAGTCAGCCCTTCGAATCAGGTGGCCAAAGTTTTGGAGCTTTAGCTTCAGCATCAGTCCTTCCAAGGAATATTCAGGGTTGATTTCCTTTAGAATTGACTGGTTAGACCTCCTTGCAGTCCAAGGGATTCTTCAAGAATCTTCTCCAGTACCACAATTCGAAAGCATAAATTCTTTAGTGCTGGGCCTTCTTTATGGTCCAACTCCCACATCTGTACGTGACTCCTGGAAAAACTGTGGTTTTGACTATACGGACTTTGGTTGGCAAAGAGATATCTCTGCTTTTTAATATGCTGTCTAGGTTTGTTATAGCTTTCCTTCCAAGGAGCAAGCGATTTTTAATTTCACGGCTGTAGTCACCATCTGCAGTGATTTTGGAGCCCAAGAAAAAAAATCTGTCCTTGTTTCTACTTTTCCCCATCTATTTGCCATGCTACTGCTGCTGCTAAGTCACTTCAGTCATGTCCGACTCCATGTGATCCCATAGACGGCAGCCCACCAGGCTCCCCCATCCCTGGGATTCTCCAGGCAAGAACACTGGAGTGGGTTGCCATTTCCTTTTCCAATGTGTGAAAGTGAAAAGTGAAAGTGAAGTTGCTCAGTCATGTCCAACTCTTAGCGACCCCATGGACTGCAGCCTACCAGGCTCCTCCATCCATGGGATTTTCCAGGCAAGAGTACTGGAGTGGGGTGCCATTGCCTTCTCCGCTATTTGCCATGAAGTGATGGCAAAAAAACAGATGCCATGATCTTAGTTTTTTTTTTTTTAATATTGAGTTTTAAGTTAGAGCAGCATTATTGCCTTGCTCTGCTTCTTATTAGTCATGGCACCGTGGGTCAGTTATTTAAGGTGCCTAACCTCAGTCCTCTCATCTGTAAAATGGGGATTTAAAAAAAATAATTGGTTTGGCTATGTCAGGGCTTGGTCGATCATGCGGGGTCCGTGCTGTGGCCCCCGTTCTGGTCCTGTGTGTTCTGTAGCTGTGGTGCAGAGGCTCCGTAGTCGTGGTGAGCGAGCTTGGTTTCTCTGCGGCATGTGGGATCTTAGTTCCCCGACCAGGGATCAAACCCAAGTCCCCGGCGTTGCAAGGAGGTTTCCTAACCTCTGGATCACCAGGGAAGACCCCTGATGATCTAGCTTGTAAGGTTGTTGTACAGACTCAGTAAGTGTAAGAAAGAGCCACTGATTACTGGAATAAATTAGGTGATTATGTTCAGATTGTTTTCTTGGAGCGCAATGTGCAGTCTGGATTCATTTCTCATGAACCTAGCATAGCCAGCTTTAGCTGGAGGCCCACGTACTTCGGGGAGGCTTGGAAACAGAGGAGGCTTTTGTGTGAGTTCTGTTTGCCTTGTTATATTAGGAGCATCCTCTGAGCCTTATCAGCTCATCCAGGGGGCATACAAAGCAGTGAAGGTCACCGTGGCTGACTGTGGGCGCTCAAGGACTCGGCAGCATGTTGCAGCCTCATGTGGCTGCTTAAGAGCCTCTCAGGGCTTCTGCAGAACAGCCCTTGACTCACATCCTTGAAGCTAGGCTGGTCATTTGTTTGCGGAGAGCTGTGAAGCCAGGGAGCTTAATCCTTCGCCCACACTCTAACAGATGCGGGCATGGCCTTACAGGTCCTCCACCGAAAGTAGGATGGAACTGGTGTTTTAGCCAAATGGGGCTGGACTGGGGGAGGCCTGTAAGAAGCTCTCCAGGGGGGTCTGCCAAGGAATACCTCACAGGGAAGGTGCACAGGAGAACTTCAGGCCGAGCCAGTGGGTGCCGTAGCTAAGCTTTAGAGACCCAGCTCTCATGCTCAGCCTCATCTGCAGATGGCTCACGCGGGGTCCCAGGGCTTCACCGGGGTCTCACACCCTCCTCATGAATGGCCTTGGCTGTCCTGCTTTGGAAGTAGTCCTCACCTGCCAAAATGTGTTTCTGTCATTAACGTTCATGGCGATTTGTGTCATACACCTCTTAACCACCTCTTAGTATTTTCCTTTAAAGTTGCATGTTTTAGAAGACAAAAATGGACACGAAGTAAGGTCCACCGGAAGGTGAATGGATAAATAAACTAAGGTAAATGTGTAAGGGACTATGGGCTTCCCCAGTGTCTCAGCAGTGAAGAAAAGAATCCACTTGCAATGCAGGAGGTGAAGGAGACATGGGTTTGATGCCTGGCTTGGGAAGATCCCCTGGAGGAGGGCGTGGCAACCCATTCCAGTGTTCTTGCCTGGAGAATCCCAGGGACAGAGGAGCCTGGCGGGCTACAGTCCATGGGGTCACAAAGGGCTGGACATGACTGAAGTGACTGTGCACACATGCGTGTGTAAGGGAACATGATGCAGCAGTTAAGACGAAGGAACAAGAGCTACCTGCATCATTATTGCACACTCAGTGTCGACTTACACAAATCATTAACGGTGAGAAAAAAAGCAAGTTGCAGAAGGATACATACAGTTTGACACCACAAATACAGTGCTTTGGGGACCAAAAAAGTCTTTTTTCAAGACTTTTATCAACATTAATATTACAATTTTAAAATATTTCGATCATTCTATTATAGGCAAAAATGATTTCTTGTTTTCATTTGCATTTCCCTGTGTTTTCTTGGACATGTTTTTTCTTCTATGAATTGCTTGTTTTCTATTAGAATTTTCATCTTTTCTTACTAATCTTTGAAAGTTCTTTATACACCAGGAATGCAATTATTTTGTTTTGCTTTTTAATTTTAATGTTATTGTTCAGTCACTCAGTTATCTTTGACTCTTTGCAACCCCATGGACTGCAGCACACCAGGCCTCCCTGTCCTTCACTATCTCCCGGAGCTTGCTCAGACTCATGTCCACTGAGTTGGTGATGTCATCCAAC
Organism: Cervus canadensis; assembly: GCF_019320065.1. Classification (NCBI taxonomy): domain Eukaryota; kingdom Metazoa; phylum Chordata; class Mammalia; order Artiodactyla; family Cervidae; genus Cervus; species Cervus canadensis. The sequence goes on from NC_057395.1 coordinate 80,037,833, forward strand.
CATCTCATCCTCAGTTGTCCCCTTCTCCTCCCGCCTCTATCTTTCCCAGCATCAGGGTCTTTTCCAATGAGTCAGTTCTTCGAATGAGGTGGCGAAAGTATTGGAGCTTCAGCTTCGGCATCAGTCCTTCCAACGAATGTTCAGTGTTGATTTCCTCTAGGATGGACTGTCCATAGGAGACCTGAGTGCCCACGGGACTCTCCTGAGAACCCCCGCCCCACTCTGAATTCACCCCCACAGGCTGGGTGAACGCTGGTCCCCCTACTCTAGGTTCTATGTCAAAAGGGCTGGTGTAAATGCTACAAGAATTATCTTGGGATTTACAGTTTAGCCTGTCCCAGGCTGGTCATTCAGCCAGCTGGATGTTTGAGATTGATTTTCAGTGTATGGCCTGAAGCTGTCCCCTTTCCCCAGTCTGCCATGGACCATTCCCTCTGTCGTTCCGGGCGGTACTCCTCTTGTTAAAACTCTTCTCTAAATACTGGTATCCTTCAAGGTCTGTTCTCTTCCACTCGAGTAGTTGAACATGGAAGCAGGGAAGACTTTCCAAAGGTCATACCCTTGTGATTAGCATCCAGGTAATTCCGTTAGTGAGTGTTCTGTGCTTGCAACTACAGTGAAACGGCCACGGCCCTCCTGAAACACACACAGCCTGAGACAGACATAAGACTGGCCTACCTGATTTGCCCAGTTCTCCTGAGACCAGCTCTTTCTCCTCTCAGAATTTTGCATTACATGTGTATGATGACTTTGACTGACATTTTCTACTAGAGAAGTGTCCCCAAAGCAAACACATTCTCTACTTATTTCTGTTTGCAAATCTACTTCTTTTTCACCAGCTATCATGATGGGGTATTTCAACAGGCATGTGGAACTGTCAATATACAATAAATACAAGTCAGAAGGCAGACTAATGGCAGGTGAGAGAGAACTTCTGTATGTGCTGTGTAGAAGGCAGAAGGGAAAAGGCAAGCATTTAAGTCAGACCTCCTGGAAATATTTCACAGAAGTGGGGTTTTGCAGCTATTGGAATTTCACTAAACCAATAAGAGGAGGCTCAAATCATCTAGTTCAAAGACAGCCAGACTTTTCCAGGAAAGGGGCAGCTAGGAAGGATTTTGGAGTCACACAGTCTCTGTTCTGACTCCCCTTCTCTGCCATTGTGGCAGGAAAGCAACCACAGAGAGCACGAAAGAGACGGCCGAGACTGTGCGCCAATAAAACTTTATTGACAGTGACAGGTGCTGGGCCAGATTCAGCCCAAAGATGTACTCGAATGGTGTCTGAGCTAGTTTATGTACATCATACAGAGCAGAAGATATTTGTTTTAGCCCACAACCTGAAAAGTGTATACCTTCCATAGCTACCTTCTTTTGGGGGGTGGGGGGGAAGTGGTTTCTTTCCTTTTTTAAAATTTGTATTTATTTACTTGGTGACAGGTCTTAGTTGTGACGTGTGGACTCTAGTTGTGGCATGCAGGCGCAGTTGCTCCTTGGCATGTGGAATCTTAGTTCCCTGACCAGGCATTGAACCTGAGTCCCCTGCATTACAAGGCAGATTCTTAACCCCTGCACCACCAGGGAAGTCTCTCTTCCTACTTTTAAATTTGATCAGTAGCCTGTCATATTTGTGTCTTTAAATACTATCTTTTAAAGTAGCTCAACTCATTGTACTATTTCGAAATTGCCAAGTTGGCTTTGATTTTCGTTGGCATGCAATCCTTCCATATTTCCAAGAACTGCCAACATCCCTAAGAAGTATTCTTTAATGAAAACATCAATAGTGAAATAATAAGTTCTCACTTTGAAAAAGTTCAGCAGTGGCATTAATGACTCTTAGCTGGGGTATCAAATATTGGAAGGATTAAAATTTTAATTGCAGCAATGATAATGGTACTATTTATTTAGCATTCATTATGGGATTGGCTCTACTAAACCTTTGTGCCTTAAAAGAGATGGCTGTTATTATCCCCATTATAAATTTGAAGGAATAGAGTATCTAAGCTTTTAAGTGATATGTGTAATGCCCATATACATCTGAACATAAAGTTCAAGAGGTCACGCTAGATGTGGAATTGGCTTTGGGTGTCACTGAACAAGCAAATCAACTCCCCATCTCTCTTTCTAACTGAAAGTAAAAGGTTGATCTCATTGATCTTAATATCTCTTTAAATATCCTTGTTTGAAATAACATCCAGTCACTCAAAAGCAGCCATGTGTTGAGCATTGCTCAATTCTAGTAACACCAGTATTTCTCTTTAGACTTTTCTTTGTAGAAAGAAGAAACTGTTATTTCTTATAGAACACAGGATGTATTTGACTACCCCAAAGAAAAGAACCATTGTTATAAAGACAATCAGTTTAGTTCAGTCACTCAGTCATGTCCAACTCTTTGTGACCCCTTGGACTGCAGCACGCCAGGCCTCCCTGTCCATCACCGACTCCCGGAGTCCACCCAAACTCATGTCCATTGAGTTGGTGATGCCATCTAACCATCGCCTCCTCTGTTGTCCCCTTCTCCTCCTGCCTTCAATCTTTCCCAGCATCAGGGTCTTTTCCAATGAGTCAGTTCTTTGCATCAGGTGGCCAAAGTATTGGAGTTTCAGCTTCAAATAGCTTTGACTATATGCACCTTTGTCAGCAAAGTGATGTTTGTTTTTTAATATGCTGTCTAGGTTGGTCATAACTTTTCTTCCAAGGAGCAAGTGTCTTTTAATTTCATGGCTGCAGGCACTATCTGCAGTGATTTTGGAGCCCAAGAAAATAAAGTCTTTCACTATTTCCATTGTTTCCCCATCTATTTGCCATAAAGTGATGGGACCGGATGCCATGATCTTTGTTTTTTGAATGTTGAGTTTTAAGCCAGCTTTTTCACCTTCCTCTTTCACTTTGATCAAGAGGCTCTTTAGTTCCTCTTTGCTTTCTGCTCCAAGAGTGGTGTCATCTTTATATTTAAGGTTATTGTTTTTCTCCTGAAAATCTTGACTCCAGCTTGTGCTTCATCCTGTCCGGCATTTTGCATGATGTACTCTGCATATAAGTTAAGCAAGCAGGGTGACCATATACAGCCTTGACATACTCCTTTTCCAATTTGGAGCCAGTTTATTGTTCCATGTCTGGTTCTATTGCTTCTTGACCTGCATATAGATTTCTCAAGAGGCAGGTAAAGTGGTCTTGTATTCCCATCTCTTTAAGAATTTTCCACAGTTTGTTGTGATCCACACAGTCAAAGGCTTTAGCATAACAAAGTAGATGTTTTTCTGGAACTTTCTTGCTTTTTCTATGATCCAACGGATGTTGGCAATTTGATCTCTGGTTCCTCTGCCTTTTCTAAATTCAGCTTGAACATCTGGAAGCTCTCGGTTCACGTACGGTTCACGTACTGTTGGAGTCTAGCTTGGAGAATTTTGAGTATTACTTTGCTAGTGTGTGAGATGAGTGCAATTGTGTGGTTGTTTGAATGTTCTTTAGCATTGCCTTTCTTTGGGATTAGAATGAAAGCTAACCTTTCGAGTCCTGTGGCCACTGCTGAGTTTTCCAAGTTTGCTGGCCTACTGAGTGCAGCACTTTCACAGCATCATCTTTTAGGAGTTGAAATAGCTCAGCTGGAATCCCATACATCCACTAGCTTTGATGCTTCCTAAGGCCCACTTGACCTCACATTCCAGGATGTCTGGCCCAGGTGAGTGATCACACCATCATGATTATCTGGGTCATTAACATCTTTTTGTGTAGTTTTTCTGTGAATTCTTGCCACCTCTTCTTTATATCTTCTGGTTCTGTTAGGTCCATACCATTTCTGTCCTTTATTGAGCCCATCTTTGCATGAAATGTTCCCTTGGTATCTCTGGTTTTCTTGAAGAGATCTCTAGTCTTTTCTATTCTATTGTTTTCCTCTGTTTCTTTGCATTGATCACTTAGGAGGGCTTTCCTATCTCCCCTTGCTATTCTTTGGAACTCTGCATTCAGATGGGTGTATCTTTCTTTTTCTCCTTTGCCTTTCACTTCTCTTCTTTCCTCAATTATTTGTAAGGCCTCCTCAGACAATCATTTTGCTTTTTTGCATTTCTTTTCCTTGGGGATGGTTTTGATCACCACCTCCTATACAATGTTACAATCTATGGGAATTTCCCTGGTGGTCTGCTGGTTAAGATTTTGCACTTCCAATACAGGAGGCATGGGTTTGATCCCTGGTCAGGGAACTAAGATCTCACATGCCATGGGGTGTGACCAAAAAATAAATAAATAAAATTAAAAGGAAAAAATATTTATTATAGATCACAGCCAAAAGAATAAATAAATAAAAGGAAAATGAAAAAAAAAAAAAGAAAGAAAAAAAAAAAAAAAAAAGAAAAAAAAATGAAAAAAAAAAAAAAAAAAAGAAAAAAAAAAAAAAAAAAAAAAAAAAAAAAAAAAAAAAAAAAAAAAAAAAAAAAAAAAAGAAAAAAAAAAAAGAAAAAAAAAAAAAAGAAAAAAAAAAAAAAAAGAAAAAAAAAAAAAAAAAAAAAAAAAAAAAAAAAAAAAAAAAAAAAAAAAAAAAAAAAAAAAAAAAAAAAAAAAAAAAAAAAAAAAAAAAAAAAAAAAAAAAAAAAAAAAAAAAAAAAAAAAAAAAAAGAAAAAAAAAAAAAGGAAAATGAAGAATATACGTACTGTGGGTCACAGGGCTTGAATATAACCCGGTTTTGAGTTGTGTGTATTAATGTAGCTAGCGATGATATATCTCCAGGATTTTAGGTGGGAGACTTCAGGTAAAAGGAAAGCTATAGAGGAACTGAAAATATTTAATTGGAACATGAGTGTTGGAAACAAAGTTCCCCTTATGCCAAAAATAAGCTCTACTGGATTAGTGAGCAGGAAGCAATTAAAATTTTATATATTTGTGCTAGAGCCAATCTGTGCAGGAGTTTTATAATTGCCAGCAACAGCAACCACATATGGCAAATGTAAACCACAGGGAATTTACTAGAATAGTGTGGAGCCATCAAGTTGGAAGACTCGCAGAATTAAAAGGAAACTTGTCCACCAGACCAAGGGTCCAGGAACATCCATATCTGGAGTGACCTGGCTGCAGATGACAGCAGCGTTTTCATGTTTTTCTCTCTCTCTCTCTTTAAAAGATACATTTGTATATTATTTATGGCTGTGCTGGGTCTTTGCTGCTGCCCGGGAGCTTCTCTCCAACTGAGGCGCTGGGGCTCCTCCCCAGCCGGGGTGCGGGCTCTTCCCCAGCGGAGGCGCTGGGGCCTCTCTCCAGCTGGGGTGCGGGCTCCTCCCCAGCTGAGGTGCGGGGGCCTCTCCCAGCTGAGGCGCGGGGGCTCCTCTGCAGGTGAGGTGCGGGGGCTCCTCCCCAGCCGGGGTGCGGGCTCCTCCCCAGCCGAGGCGCGGGGGCCCCCCTCCCAGCCGAGGCGCGGGGGCCCTTCTCCAGCCGAGGCGCGGGGGCCTCTCCCCAGCCGGGGTGCGGGCTCCTCCCTCCAGCCGAGGCGCGGGGGCCCCCCTCCAGCTGAGGCGCGGGGGCCCCCCCTCCAGCCGGGGCGCGGGGGCCCTTCTCCAGCCGGGGCGCGGGGGCCCCCCTCCCAGCCGAGGCGCGGGGGCCCTTCTCCAGCCGGGGCGCGGGGGCCCCCCTCCCAGCCGGGGCGCGGGGGCCCCTCTCCAGCCGGGGCGCGGGGGCCCCCCTCCAGCCGAGGCGTCGGGGCCTCTCGCTGCCGGGCTTTCTCTCGCTGTGGAGCAGGGGCTGCAGCCTGTGCAGGCGTCCGTGGCTGCCGCTCGTGGGCTCCAGGGCGCAGGCTCGGGACTGTGGCGCACGGTCAGTTGTCCCACGGCACGTGGGATCTTCCCGGACCAGGGATCGAACCCACATCCGTTGCATTGGCAGGTGGATTCTTTATCTACCCACCAGGGAAGCCCTTGTCACTCTTTTTATCAGTTGTTAAAATTAAAATCCTGGGAGGAAGCACCCTATGGTGAAGCTTATTCACAATAACTCCTTTTCTCAAGGCAAGAAAATGTTTCCCCCCCACACACACAATATTCCCTAGAGGGAGGCAATGGTTTAGGATTAGCGTACTACCAAGACTACATACAAATGCGGAGAGGAGTCTCCCCGGAAAAAAAAATAGAATGAGCAGGCAAAGAATGAAGTGGCCCTAAGAATGTTGCTTTTAAACCATCAATTTCTAAATAAGTTCATGCCCGGTTCTTGGATTTATTCAGTTAAATACCAGATGAGAACCAGCATGTTCCATTTGGACAAATCTGGCCTTAGATAATGAGCTTTTACCTTTCCAAATTATTCCTAACGTGCAAAGTAGATTTCTGATTTCTCTGTCCCAAACAATAGTAAGATACAATTATGTCCTGTTAAACACCTGCTAAGTTAGAATGAGATGGGTGGCGGAAAAAACGTGGAGTTGTGGAATGCTGCTGTTGTGGGAATGTGGAATTGATTTTCATTACATTAAGACCCCAGACAAGGGTGTCTATCTCTGCCTCCATTCCAGGACAACTGGCCATTGGATGAATGTGATGTAGAATTAAGGATTTTTATTCTACCCACAGCATTTTCCTCACTAATGTTCAATGAGTTTAATGCCATGCAAGTGAGGTAGTATTTGATAATTAATCAAGAACTTCCTTTGCCGCATCTACTTCAAGGTGGAAGTCTTCTACTTATTCAACATTTAATGAGTGACTACTGCATGTCAGGTACTAGGCCAACCCCAGGGTGTTACAGGAATAACAAAAAAGTCATAGTTTCAATACTGGAGAAGAGTCTAATCAGGGAAACAGATATGCCAAGTGTCGTGATGGAAGCGCAGCTGGACATATATTACATGCTAGAAACTCATAGAATAGGATCATAGCCCAGTGTGGGATTCCCACCTGGAGTTCCTAGAAGACAAAAATATAGCACAAGGGTTTTCAAAATATGATCCGTTGACCAGCAGCCTAAGCCTCACCTGGGAACTTTTATAAAGGCAAAGTCTGGGTGCTCCTCCAGACCTCCTGAATCAGAAACTTTGGAGTTCAGCCCCAGCAATCGTAGTTCTAATGAGCTCTCCAGGTGAGTAATGCTGATGCTTGTCAAGTTCAAGAGTCGTGTCGATACATCAAAACTGCTGAGAGGTCAGGCTTTCCTGGTAGATCAGTGGATCTCAGTTCTGGCTGCAGGTTAGAATCAGTTGGGGGAATTTTAAAATTCCTCGATGCTCAGACTCAATCAACTCTCACGGCTGGGGCATGTGCTTCTCTCTATATGTATACACAAAAATACATATTTTAAAAATGTCCAAGTGATTTAAATACTAGACTGAAGTTTGCCAACTTCAACCTTCAATTACTGACTGTCTCATAAGTGACAAGGGGCTTCCCAGGTGGCACAGTGGTAAAGAATCTGCCTGCCAGCGCAGGAGACACAAGAGATGTGGGTTCGATCCCTGTGTTGGGAAGATCCCTTGGAGCAGGAAGTGGCAACATACTCTGTACGTTTGCCTGGAGAATCCCGTGCGCAGAGGAGCCTGGCGGCTTCAGTCCATGGGGTTGCCAAGAGCTGGACTTGCTGAGCGTCTGAGCACAGCGCACAAATGGCAAAACAGTAGGTAGGGCAGACGCGGACAAGGAAGAGAAAGAGGAGCAGCAGCGTGTTTCTCAACGGTGATGGCAGACGATGATCAGGGGGTTACAAGTGCAAAGAGAGAATACAAGGAAATAATGAAGCAAGAAAGGGGGAAACGGGGAAGGAGCAGCAAAAGCTTACTGAACTGTGCGCTAGACTCGGAATCTCATTATTTCATTCAGATCTCACGACACTCCATCCAAGCAGTTGACATAAGACCCATTTTAAAGATGAGAAAACTGAGATTCAGAAACCATACGTAGTTCATCCCAGCTATGACACTGTAAGTCACAGAGTCAATAGTGGCGTGAAGTCATCCACCTTCTGGTTCCCAGGCCCTTGTTTGCTGTCTGCAAGGTGGTGGCAGGCCGGTGGCCAGCCAGATTTCCTGCCATCAATCCGCCCTTCTGGGAGTCCCATAGTCGTGTCCCCTTTTCCCGACCCCGTGGACTGCAGCCCGCCAGGCTCCTCTGTCCGTGGAATTCTCCAGGCAAGAATACTGGAGTGGGTAGCCATTCCCTTCTCCGGGGGATTTTCCTGGCCCAGGTCTCCTGAATTGCAGGCAGATTCTTTACCATCTGAACCACCAGGGAAGCTCATGACCAGTAGATTTAGTTGCATTTTCTACTCTCGGGTGTTTGAGACCCAATGAGGAGAGAGAAAAATCAACATAGTCTTGATTATTTGTTTTTCACCCCACAGAATTATCAAATTTCATATTAAATTTTATTGGAGTATAGATGCTTTACAACACTGGTTAGTTTCTACTATAGCAAAGTGAATCAGCCATATGTACACACATCCCCTCTTCTTGGGGTTTCCTTCCCATCGGTCACCACAGAGCTTTGACTACCGTTCAAACCTACCGACAGTAGGTTCTCATTAATTATCTGCTTTATTCATAGCATCAATAGTGTACATATGTCAATTCTAATCTCTCAATTCATCCACCCCTGCTTTCTCCCTTGGTATCCATACATTTTTCTCTATGTCTGTGTCTCCATTTCTGCTTTGTAAATAAGATCATCTATACCAGTTTTTTCAGATTCCACATATTTGTGTCAATATATGATATTTGTTTTTCTCTCTCTGACTTACTTCACTATGTATGACAGTCTCCAGGTCCATCCAGGTCTCTACAAATGACCCAGTTCTGTTCCTTTTTATGGCTGAGTAATATTCCATTGTATGTAAGTAGCGAATCTTCTTTATCTGTTCCTCTGTTGATGGTTTAGATTTTGTGTATAAGTGCCTTGGAGCAAACAAATCCAGCTTGCTCTGGTGGGAAGTCTTCATTTGGAAAACGTGATTTGAGTCAGGTTTGCCAACCAGTCCCATCCTTTTCCCTGTAGGAAAATTATACACATAAATGAAGTTACAATGTGAATATTCTTGGATTCCTTGGAAATATGTACATGCAAATTACACAGGTTGCAAGTAACATGTTATGATTGACTAAATCAGGTGTTTTATTCAGCTGACGTTGGAGGTGAACATGTATTTCTGAATTTCTGGATACATATTTCCTAGCACCTTCCTGCTATGAAAACATTTTGCAGCACATCTGCTTCAGCAAAGTGTGCTTGCAGCCTTATCCATGGTCACCTGGTGATTTGATCAGTAATCAACTAGAGTGAAGATGATGTGAGTAACTTATTACAGGGCAACGAAGCATGCTTAGAATTTATTACCTCCTGTCCTTGCAGACGTGAAATATGGGCGAGCTTATTTTGTAACACCTTGAAATCATTTCAGAGGCAATAGATTAGTCAGCTTCACTTAGCAAGCAAGCAGTGTCGATCATTTGTCACTTGTAGGTGGACTTTTTCTTCCTTTTCCCTCGTTGTCCAAAGAACATGGTGATTTAAGGCGAGACAAGTTTCAGGACTGACTAGAAGGGCTGATGCTGAAGCTGAAGCTCCAATACTTTGGCCACCTGATGTGAAGAGCCGACTCATTGGGAAAGACCCTGATGCTGGGAAAGATTGAGGGCAGGAGGAGGAGGGGACGACAGAGGATGAGATGATTGGATGGCATCACCGATTCAATGGACGTGAGTTTGAGCAAGCTCTGAGAAAGTGATGGACAGGGAAGCCTGGCATGCTGCAGTCTGTGGGGTTGGTTGCAAAGTGTCAGACACGACTGAGTGAATGAACAACCACAGCAAAGTCTGGGGATTCATTTCCACTCTCACAGACTCTGTACCTTGTCCACAACTGGGACTCAGAAGACTGTGCAAAGCAGTCAGATTTCATTTGCCACAGATGGTGCTTTGACCGTGCTGACAAAATGTTATCTGTGTGCTAAATCGGTATCCAAATCTGGCCTCCTGACAGAATTGACTTGAACCTACAGCAGAAATTCAGCAAAAAAAAAAAAAAAAAGAAAAAGAAAGAAAGAAATAGAATGAACAACCTCTGGATGAACAACCATGGAAATCCTTGCTTACAGCACTTAGAGTGAGAGTTGCCCGTTCTATTCCTGGTTTCCAAAAGTTGGGCCAGTGAAGATCAGACAACCATCTTTTATATTTGTCAGTAGGCTGGCAGTTCCAAAAGACAAAAATATGACTCATACTATTTTCAGTAATAATTTATTGGCTGATGGAACAGAAAAGTTCAGAGTCATCTTTAGGCATGGCTGAACTCGGGTGCTCAGACTTATTTATCTGGATCTCTTCTCTTTGCTTTATTCTGCTTGGGCTTTCGTCAGGCTCTTGAGTCATCACAGCAAAAGGCCCTCCAGCAGTTCTAGATATACATCCTGTTAGAATAGCAACCCCACCATAAAAAGAATTTCCTTTTTATAATGATTTCATCAAAATCTTCAAGTTGTATCTTGCTGGTTTGGCCTGTGTACACTCCTGAACCAATGTGGTATCCAGATATTAATTTAAAAAATGCTCTGACTGGACTTGCCTTCAGCATATGATTATTGCTGAAGGAACGTAAGTAGATTCAATCTCACATAGACGATATGGACTAAATTAAGGAAGATTTCCTTCCAAAGGATGAAGACAGGTTATTACTAAAGCCATCCTCATTAGTATAGTGAGTATCCCCACCTGTCACATGGAGACCAGGGTTCAATTCCCTGTTGGGGAGGCAACACATCCTTTTGGGTTTCCCAGGTGGTGCAGTGGTAAAGAATCCACCTGCTGATTTATGAGACACAAGAGATGCGGTTCAATCCCTGAGTCAGGAAGATCCTCTGGAGGAGGAAATTGCCACCCACTCCGGTATTCTTGCCTAGGAAACCCCATGGACAGAGGAGCCTGATGGGCTACAGTCAATGGAGTCCTAAAGAGTCAGACACGACTGAGCACATACACGTTAAAGAACAGAGGGAGGGTGATGGGCTGGAAAAGTCAACCAACCAGCCAACAAAAGTGCCCATCTGTTGAGAATGGAGATGGGAAGTCCATTAATATCAAAACCATTCGCATCCCCAACAGTTTCTCTCTTCAGGTCTCTAGCAGAACAGTCAAACTATGACCACTGTATCCACCCTTGGAAGAGGACCTCAGAAAGCCACTTTCCTTACGATCTCAGTGCCTGCCTTCAAAAGAGGCTCAAACAGTTCAGCTCAGTATGGACCTTACATCAAAAATTACCACAAGGTCCTTGCCTTTGATTCTTGATGACGACACTGGATGTTACCGGCGACCCCGACATATTCTAAAGGAAGAAAGAAGTTCTAGGGTTCACGTAAGGGATTTTGAAACTGTTTAAAGACAGCTTGAATTTAAGAGTGCTTACATTTTTAACCACCAAACTGAAAAGAGGAGAAATGCTGGTTTTAAATTTTAATGTTAGGGAAATAGGCTCTGTCAGGAGGTGTAAGGCCTCACGGCCTGTGGAAGAATGTGAGCACATTCAGACTCTAAATTCCCCCTAAATGTCACAGGAGCCATTTTACATCAGTCACGTGGAAAATAAAGAAGGAGATAGTGCAATTTCCAGGAGGAAAACTGTAGCTTAGAAGTTATACCTTCCCTGTCCCCATATGGATTCTGCATTATACTTGTGAATCTCAGAAGCCAAAGGGTTTATTCGAAAGCTCAAAGATGTGTGCCCATGCCGCAAAGCTGGGATTTTAATTCTTTCTCTTGGAAGATGAATATGAAAGTAGGAGAGGTTTGAGAAAGATGAAAAGACGAATTGAGTTTCAAAGAAGAAGGTGACCCTAAAGTTTAATACTGTGGCTCATCTTTTAATTAAATAAGGATTCAGATATACACTTATTATCAATGAGGACATTTCAAAGAGAGATGCTTCTCCTTGAAAAGGGGGTAATATACCTAGCCCCTATTATTTATTTTCTGCAATTCCTTTAGTGGTCGTAAAAGGGGACCTATAGAAAAATGACCCCCTCAGTGTTCTCATAGCACTTTGATCATAGGCCTGTTATAGAAATTCATTCATTCACTCACTCACTTGTTTAAGAAATATTTATTGAGTATCAGCTATAGTCCAGGTAATGTGGACTCATCAAGGAACAAGACAGACAAAGCTAGTGCTCTCCTAGAACTGACAGTTGAGACCCAAATAAAAACAAATACACAGGGGCTTGCCTGGTGGTCCACTGGTTAAGAATCTGCCTTGTGATGTAGGGGACATGGGTTCAGTCCCTGGCAGGGGAACAAAGATCCGGCACGCCACAGAATAACTGAGCCTGAGTGCCACAGGTGGAGAATCTCTGCTCTACAACGAGAGATGCAGCAAAATAAATAATTTTTTTTTAAAAAGCAAGTAAACAAAGCAGATATACAAGATAATTATGAAACAACTAATCCAGTTTCTATACTGTTACTTTAAGAAAGGAGAGGGGAGTTCTATTCTAGATTTAAAGTGACATAATCAAATGCAAACTGTGGGCCTTGATTTGATTCGAGGTTTAACATACCCATTGAAAAAGATGACTTGGAAACAACTGGAGGAATTTGAATGTGCCCTGGGTATTAATGATGTTAAGGGGATACTGGACTTCCCTGGGGCTCAGTTGGTAAAGAATCCGCCCGCAAAGCGGGAGACCCGGGTTCGATTCTTGGGTTGGGAAGATCCACTGGAGAAAGGATAGGCTACCCTCTCCAATATTCTTGCCTGGAGAATCCCACGGACAGAGGAGCCTGGCGGGCTACAGTCCATGGCTTCACAGGGTCGGACATGATTGAGCAACTTTCATTCACTCACTCAGGGAACGTTTGTGTACATGTTTTCTGTATGTGTAGTGCAATTATGAAGCAAAATGTCTTTAGTTTTTTGAGATTTATACTAGTGTATACACAGGGTAGGGCTTCCCAGGTGGCGCTAGTGGTAAAGAACTTGCATGCCACTGCGGGAGACTTGAGGCACAAGTTAGATCCCTGGGTGGGGCAGATCCCCTGGAGGAGGGCACAGCAACCCACTCCAGTGTTCTCGCCTGGGGAGCCCCAGGGACAGAGGAGCCTGGCGGGCTACAGTCCGTGGGGTCGCAAAGAGTCAGACTTAGCACACACACACACACACACACACACACACAGGATAAAATGTCAAGATAGCTGCAGCTTTGCTTAAAACTGCATGTGTGCTAAATTGCTTCAGTTGTGTCCGTGTCCATGGGATTCTCCAATATTCTCAAGAATACTGGGTTGCCATGCCCTCCTCCAGGGGACCTTCCCCACCAGGGACTGAAGCTGCGTCTCCTGCATTGCAGGTGGATTCTTTACCACCCAGCCACCAGGGAAGCCCTTGCTTCAGAGTGTTCAACAATAAAAAGGTAAATTTAAAAATGGCACAGAATTAAATCTTGTTGATGGGTGTACGAGACTCCATTATGATTGTCTCACTACTTTTCTGTGTGCTTGGACATTTTTGTAATCGACATGCAAGTTCTGTTCATTATACCATGTAAGACAGAATCAGAGGCTGAGATTAAGTGATGAATTGGCTGTCTTGAGTCTGAGTGGTCAGGAAAGACACAATGAAGAGGTGACTGGGAGGTGACTTCTAACGTGAGACCTGAAGGAAGAGAATGAGTTGGCCTCATTAAGAGCAGAAAGTATTTCTGACAAAGAGGACAACGTGTTCAAAGACATGGTGACTTGATCTCAGATAGCATTCATCATAAGGAATCCAGTTAAAAACAAAAGCTATTAGAACTAGAAAATAAGTTAAACAACGTTAAATTAAACAAGGTTGCAGGGGACAGAATCAATACACAAAGAATAACTATCTTTAGCAATAAAAAATCCAATAGCAATAAAAAGCAGTATACAAGATATAGTGAATAAAAGATCCAAGGAGGAAATTAAGAATTTCATTTGTAATAGCATCAAAAGAACAAAGTTCTTAGAATTTAACAAAATAAGTGTAAAACTCACAGTCTAAAAACTGTAATGCATTGTTGAAAGTAACTAAAGGAGGTCTAAATAAATGGAGAGGCAGCTCTTGCTTATGGATTGGAATTCAGAATCTTGTTAAGAAGGTGGTCCTCTTCACATTGGTCTATAAATTCAATCCTTGGGCCACTATAGCTTGTTTTCATCAGAGCTCTGTACTTTATTCAGCAAAACACTTTCCTAAATAAATGATTAAATCCAAGTATATTCCAAAGATGAATAAATAGTAGAAGCAGTAGTATATGATTGAATGCCAATGTTAGAAAAAAATTGAAAAATGAAGTTTGTATTTTCAAGATGGACTACATGAATACCAAACAAAAGTATGGTTATCACATCTAAATAAAAGTCCTGATTTCATAAAACTTTGCATATTGATTTTATTCATTCATTAGCTTCTAAATAATTTTTTATCCAAAACAGCATGTAAGTAATTACAAATATTCCATGCAACAAGATTTTATTAGGCATTTATGTGCCAAATACTCTGTTAAAAATAGGAGATTTAAAAAAGATAAGGCATAATCCCTCTCCTCAAAGTTTCAATGATTTGTACACATTTTTAATTTATCTCATGTTAATAGCTCACTGACTAGCTTATCCATCTTGGGCAAGTTAGTTAACATCTTTGTGCCTGTTTCTCTCTCTGTGTGTGTATATATTAGTTTATTATGGAAAATTTCAAACGTACACCAAAGTAGAGAGAATTATGTAATAAACCCCCATACATCTATCAACCAGTTTTAGTCATTTTCAACCAAATGTATTTTTTTTCTTAATGTCCTCTCTTTGCCCCTTATCCCTTAACAACTGGATTGCTTTGAAAGCCATCCTGGACATCATATTGTTTTCATCTGTCAGCACTTCCTTATTGCTGCTCAGTCACCAAGGGATGTTTGACTCTGCGACCCCAAGGACCCTAGCACGCCAGGCCTCCCTGTCTATCACTGTCTCCCGGAGCTTGCTCAAACTCACGTCCATTGAGCCGGTGATGCCATCCAACCATCTCATCCTCTGTTGTCCCCTTCTCTCCCACCTTCAATCTTTCCCAGCATCAGGGTCTTTTTTAATGAGTCAGCTCTTCGCATCAGGTGGCCACAGTATTGGAGTTTCAGCTTCAACATCAGTCCTTCCAATAAACACTCAGGACTGATCTTTAGGATGGACTGGTTGGATCTCCTTGCAGTCCAAGGGACTCTCAAGAGTCTTGTCCAACACCACAGTTCAAAAGCATCAATTCTTCGGTGCTCAGCTTTCTTTATAGTCTAACTCTCACATCCATACATGACCACTGGAAAAACCATAGCCTTGACTAGGCAGACCTTTGTTGGCAAAGTAATGTCTCTGCTTTTTAATAAGCTGTCTAGGTTGGTCATAGCTTTTCTTCCAAGGAGCCAGTGTCTTTTAATTTCATGGCTACAGTCACCATCTGCAGTGATTTTGGAGCCCAAGAAAATAAAGTCTGACACTGTTTCCACTGTTCCCCTATCTATTTGCCATGAAGTGATGGGACTGGATGCCATGATCTTAGTTTTTTGAATTTGAACTTTAAGCCAGCTTTTTCACTTTCCTCTTTTACTTTCATCAAGAGGCTCTTTAGTTCCTGTTCATTTTCTGCCATTGAAGTGACATCATCTGCATATCTGAGGTTATTGATATTTCTCCCAGCAATCTTGATTCCAGCTGTGCTTCATCCAGCCCAGCGTTTCTCATGATGTACTCTGCATATAAGCTAAATAAGCAGGGTGACAATATACAGCCTGACGTACTCCTTTCCCATTTTTGAGCCAGTCTCTTGCTCCATGTCCAGTTCTAACTGTTGCTTCTTGTCTTGCATCAACACTTCCATAATCATAACACGATCATTAAATGCAGAAAATAACAAAAATTCCTTAATTTTATGAAGTATCTAATCAATCTTAAAATGTCTCAGCATGTGTCACATTTCTTTTTAAAAATTTTATTTATTTTTTACTTGTTTGATTCTGGCCGCGCTGGGTCTTCACTGCTGTGTGCGGGCCTCCTCCAGCTGTGGCGAGCAGGCGCTCCTCTCCGGGCGCGGCTTCTCATTGTGATGTCTGCTCTTGTTGCAGGGCACACACTCCAGGGCCCGTGGGCTTCCGTAGTGTGGCTCCCGGGCTTCGTTGCCCTGTGGCTGTGGGATCTTCCCAGACCAGGGATCGAACCTATGCTTCCTGCACTGGCAGGCAGATTCTGAACCATTGGACCACCAGGAAAGTGTACACATTTTCTTTTTAGATGATTTTTTTTTTCCAAATCAGAATTCAAAGTCCACATGTGCGCAAATTCACTTCCCACTCCCTCTTCTCGCTTCCCTCCAACCTGGTTGGAGAAACTAGATTGTTCTGAATCACTGCCATCGTGGATTTTGTTGGTTGCTTCCCGTGGCGTCATTTAAGAGGTCACACTGTCATTTGATATTTTTGTAAGTGGAGTCGAGTTCCCTCTTTCCCATCCCTGGAGAATATAGGTAGGAGGTGGTGCTGCCTTCAGCATCCCAGCAGGAAGAATAGGATATCTGGTGTTGTTTGGGTGATGTTATGATTGACCCATCCATTATGGAGTTCCTTACTGGCTTTTTACCTTAAAGTATTCATTATTTCAGTAGGCTTTGAAAGTGGCTCAGTGGTAAAGAATCTGCCTGCCAGTGTGGGAGACACATGAGCTATGGGTTCGATCCTTGGTTCAGGAAGATCCCCTGAAGTAGGAAATGGCAACTCACTCCAGTATTGTTGCCTGGGAAATCCCATGGACAGAGGAGCTTGGCGGGCTACAGTCCATGAGGTCACAAAGAGTCAGACAGGACTGAGCACGCACGCATTGAAAGTGGCAACTTGTCCCATCCTAGTGGTCTTTCTCTGTGTGTGCGTGGGTTACCTGCGACTTTTCTGAGCTGAACAATTTCCCTGATCTATTGTATGGTCACCGTGAAGTGCAGTTCACAGAGGACTGGCAGGAAAAGTGCTTGATTATTTTCCCTTCAGTTCAGTTCATTTCAGTCACTCAGTCGTGTCCGACTCTTTGCGACCCCATGGACTGCAGCACGCCAGGCCTCCCTGCCCATCTCACCAACTCCTGGAGTCCACCCAAACTCATGTCCATTGAGTCAATGGTGATGTCATCCAACCATCTCATCCTCTGTGGTCCCCTTCTCCTCCCGCCTTCAATCTTTCCGAGCATCAGGGTCTTTTCAAAAGAGTCAGTTCTTCACATCAGGTGGCCACAGTACTAGAGTTTCAGCTTCAACATCAGTCCTTCCAATGAACACCCAGGACTGATCTCCTTTAGGATGGAATGGTTGGATCTCCTTGCAGTCCAAGGGACTCTCAAGAGTCTTCTCCAACATCCAGTTCAAAAGCATCAATTCTTCAGTGCTCAGCTTTCTTTATGTTCCAACTCTCACATCCATACATGACTAGTGGAAAAGCCATAGCTTTGACTAGACGGACCTTTGCTGGCAAGGAAATGTCTCTGCTTTTTAATATGCTGTCTAGGTTGATCATAGCTTTCCTTCCAAGGAGCAAGTGTCTTTTAATTTCATGGCTGCAGTCACCATCTGCAGTGATTTTGGAGCCCAAAAAAAGAAAGTCTCTCACTGTTTCCATTGTTTCCTCATCTATTTGCTATGAAGCAGTGAGACCAGATGCCATGATCTTAGTTTTCTGAATGTTGAGTTTTAAGCCAACTTTTCACTCTCTCTTTCACTTTCATCAGGAGGCTTTCTTTGCTTTCTGCCATAAGGGTGGTGTCATCTTCATATCTGAGGTTATTGATATTTCTCCCGGCAATCTTGATTCCAGCTTGTGCTTCATCCACCCAGCGTTTCTCATGATGTACTCTGCACATAAGCTAAATAAGCAGGGTGACAGTATACAGCCTTGACGTACTCCTTTCCTGGTTTGGAACCAGTCTGTTGTTCCAGGTCCAGTTCTCACTGTCACTTCTTGACCTGCATTCAGATTTCTCAGGAGGCAGGTCAGGCATTCTGGTATTCCCGTCTCTTTAAGAATTTTCCACAGTTTGTTGTGATCCACACAGAGTCTTTGGCAAAGTTTATAAAGCAGAAATAGATGTTTTTCTGGAACTCTCTCGCTTTTTCAATGATCCAACGAATGTTGGCAATTTGATATCTGGTTCCTCTGCCTTTTCTAAATCTAGCTTGCACTTCTGTAGTTCGCGGTTCACGTGCTGCTGGAGCCTGGCTTGGAGAATTCTGTGCATTACTTTCCCTTAGTTAACAAAGATGATGAACTAAGGTTTCTTTTTTCTGTTTAAATGATTTTAGTATTATTTTTTTGTATTATCATGAATGTACTTTTTATTTTTTCATTTATTTTTATTAGTTGGAGGCTAGTTACTTTATAATATTGTAGTGGTTTTTGCCATACATTGACATGAATCAGCCATGGATCTACACGTGTTCCCCATCCTGAACCCCCCTCCCCACTCCCTCCCCATCCCATCCCTCTGGGTCATCCCAGTGCACCAGCCCCGAGCACTTGTCTCATGCATCCAACCTGGACTGGTGATCTGTTTCACCTTTGATAATATACATGTTTCGATGCTCTTCTCTCAGATCATCCCACCTTTGCCTTCTCCCATAGAGTCCAAAAGTCTGTTCTATACATCTGTGTCTCTTTTTCTGTTCTGTTCTATACATCTGTGTCTCTTTTTCTGTCTTGCATATAGGGTTATTGTTAACCATCTTTCTAAATTCCATATATATGTGTTAGTATTCTGTATTGGTGTTTATCTTTCTGGCTTATTTCACTCTGTATAATGGGCTCCAGTTTCATCCATCTCATTAGAACTGATTCAAATAAATTCTTTTTAATGGCTGAGTAATATTCCATGGTGTATATGTACCACAGCTTTCTTATCCATTCGTCTGCTGATGGGCATCTAGGTCGCTTCCATGTCCTGGCTATTATAAACAGTGCTGTGATGAATATTGGGGTGCACGTGTCTCTTTCAGATCTGGTTTCCTCGGTGTGTATGCCCAGGAGTGGGATTGCTGGGTCATATGGCAGTTGTATTTCCAGTTTTTTAAGAAATCTCCACACTGTTCTCCATAGCGGCTGTACTAGTTTGCATTCCCACCAACAGTGTAAGAGGGTTCCCTTTTCTCCACACCCTCTCCAGCATTTATTGCTTGTAGACTTTAAAAATATGGAACGCTTCACGAACTTGCATGTCATCCTTGCGCAGGGGCCATGCTAATCTTCTCTGTATCGTTCCAATTTTAGTATATGTGCTGCCGAACTGAGCACTGACTGAAGGTATTTTTTAAAAAATTTTATTTTTAATTGAAGGATAATTGCTTTCAGTATTGTCTTGGACTCTGCCAAGCATCATGAATCAGCCGTAGGTATTGTAAGTCCTCTCCCTCCGGAACCTCCCTCCCATCTCCCACGCCGCCCCATCCCTCCTGTCAGAGAGCCCCAGTTTGAGTATTTTAACACAGTTGTTTTTCCACCCCTTGTCTTTTTTCCTTTTTCTTCCTTTTTTGAGGCTTAATTCTTTTTATCTCTGGCTGAGGGGAGCTTGTTCAAATCACTCCTGAGTCCTTTGGACATAATGTCAAGAGTCTCTTACAGCTTTCCTGGTTCCTGGCACGAAGCGTTCCTAACTCCGCGTGTACTTTGCCTGCCCCAGACCTGGCACGTGCTGTTTCTCCAGACAGCCCTAGTTCTCGGCATCTACAGGCTGGTCTCTGTCTCTTGGCCTTTTAGTGGACAGAGATAGGGTATACACTTAGTTCTTCAGAAAAAAGTAAACCATGAGTTTATACTGCTATTACCCATTTAAACTTGTGGTTACAAGATTTTTATTTAATTTCTTTAATTTTATATTTGAATTTCTTTACTTTTATGATGAAAAATCCTGGTTACTAGCTACTTCTTTGCTTTAATTTTCATCATGTTTATAAATGTGTATCAGAATAATAATATAGCTATTTGCATATATATGATTAATCACACATTTGTGTGCATGTCTGTGAGAAAAATAATACCACTTTATTAAAACATCTTTGCCCTTATAGTGTATCCCACTAAGGATATACTGTCAAATTACTGTGTTTTAAAGTCATTTAGAATAATTTCTGAATGTTTGGTTAAGCCACAAATCAATACTCATTCGGTTGCTTTGTTGTATTTTGCTTTCATTTTAGGTTTTTTTTTAAAAGACTTTGTTTTATAACTGTGTAAAAGTTAAATTGATAAATCAAGAAATATCCAGAGAATTTTAGCTTTCATCCCTGCCCCTTGACCTATTTTTTCCTTTGCTTTATGGATTATCTTTTATTTTTAACATTTCTGGTTTATCCTTTCATTGTATATTTATATTATAAGCAAATGTATGTATATGTATATGTTTATATTAGTGTAATGCTCATTTCTTAGATAAAATGTAGCTCCTCTATGTACTATTCTGTATCTTGTTTTTCTTTTCCCCACTTAAAGATATATAGAGCCTGCCATTACAGAGTGGAATAAGTCAGAAAGAGAGAAACAAATACCTTATTATGTATTAATGCATGTATATATGGGATCTAGAGAAATGGTCCTGATGAACCTACTGCAGGGAAGGAGTGGAGATGCAGGTGTAGAGGGTGGACTTGCGGACACGGTGGGGGGCCGGGGGTATGAACGGAGAGAGTATCATCACACGCACGCCGTCAGGTGTGAGACGCCAGCTGCTGAGGGGTGTCTGCAGCACTGGGAGCCCGGCCAGGTGCTCTGGGATGACCTGGGTGGGGGGGAGGCTCTGGAGGGAAGGGATATATATATAAAATTATGGCTGTTTCCCATCGTTGTATGGCAAAAAACCAACACAAAATTCTGAAACAATTTTCTTCCAATTAAAAAAGAAACAAAATATATTCTGGAAACCGCTTCACAGCATCATGTTAATAAGGTATTCCCTATTTTTTCAGCCGTCTCTTTGCGCCCTATTATGTGGACATTCTATTGCTTATAAATCCTGTCTCTGCAGATAGCCATTTGTGCTATTTCCAATCTCCCACTATTTCAAATAGGGCTGCAAGGAATAGCCTTGTCCGTATGGAGGTTTCATTTGTTACTGCTCTTTTGGTTTTATCTGGTTTCAGTTTTTGCTGCTGTATCTTTAGGATCCATCTCTAGAAGAGGAACTGAAAGAGCGAAGGGTAGAGGCATTTGCAATTGTGCTCTGCATTGATAAATTCCACATGTTACTTTCTTATCCTACCAGCAATGTATAAACATTCTTCTTTCCCCACAACTGCACCAAGAGGTTATTTTTGTCACCCTGATAGGGGAATGAAAGTGATGATGTCATGGCAAAATGTCATGCTGTGAGAGCTGATTCAGCGAACCATAGATCTTCCCTAACACTGGGCTCCACTAATAATTCACAATAAAACAAAGTGAGTAGAAGCAAGGAGATAGCATTCTTCTCTGCGGGGACCTCAAACTATCAGATGCAGCTTCCGAAAAGTGTTCCTCTTGGCTCCAGTGCAACTGGTGTCAGTGTCAGAGTAAGATGGTAACGACCACGTGTGTGACTCAGGTCAGCCCAGAGGAGCTCCTAGCGACCACGTGTGACTCAGGTCAGCCCAGAGGAGCTCCTAGCAACCACGTGTGTGACTCAGGTCGGCCCAGAGGAGCTCATAGTGACCACGTGTGACTCAGGTCGGCCTAGAGGAGCTCATAGTGACCACGTGTGTGACTTAGGTCGGCCCAGAGGAGCTCATAGTGACCACGTGTGTGACTCAGGTCGGCCCAGAGGAGCTCCTAGCGACCACGTGTGACTCAGGTCAGCCCAGAGGAGCTCCTAGCGACCACGTGTGACTCAGGTTGGCCCAGAGGAACTCCTAGCGACCACGTGTGACTCAGGTCGGCCCAGAGGAGCTCCTAGCGACCATGTGTGTGACTCAGGTCGGCCCAGAGGAGCTCCTAGCGACCACGTGTGACTCAGGTCAGCCCAGAGGAGCCCGTATCAGGTTTACAGCTTCTTGGTTTTTAGACTTTGTTAGTTACACAAAGAGAGAGGCTGTGCAACTCAGCTTCCACTTTCTGGACTTCCTTGCTCCTCACATTAACACATTCCAGTGGTTTGTTTATGACAAGCAATCTTGATAGATCAGCTATATCCTGGTAAAGGTGTTAGAATGTTTAAAAAGAAGTCTGAGGTAAATCCAAGAAGGGGCTCAGGGGAGTCCCAGGTTTGCTGTTTTCCTTCCAATTATCATATCTTGGCTATTTTATCCTGAGTCAAGATTAAGCACCTTGTCTTCAGTTTTCCGTCTGTCTGAATTTTCTCCTGTGAACCATCTGTTCACATGCATTGCTTCTTTTCCTGATAGCCTTGTGGTGGCTGCTAGCTTACTCCCTGAGTTGTCTCTGTCTCTTTTGACCCCATGGACTGTAGCCCACCAGGCTCCTTTGTCCATGGACATTTCCAGGCAAGAATACTGGGGTAGGTTGCCATTTCCTTCTCTAGGGGATCTTCCTGACCCAGGTATCGAACACATGTCTTCTGCATTGCAGGCAGATTCTTTAGCAACTGAGCCACTAGGGAAGCTCTCTAATAGCCTCAGTTCAGTTCAGTCACTCAGTCATGTCTGATTCTTTGTGAACCCATGAACTGCAGCACTCCAGGCTTCCCTGTCCATCTCCTACTCCTGGAGCTTGCTCACACACATATTCAAGGTGAAGAGGAACTAAAGATCCTCTTGATGAACATGAAAGAGGAGAGTGAAAAAGTTGGCTTAAAGTTCAAATTCAAAAAACGAAGATCATGGCATCCAGTTCCATCACTTCATGGCAAATAGACAGGGAAACAATGGAAACAGTGACTGACTTTATTTTCTTGGGCTCCAAAATCACTGCAGATGGTGACTGCAGCCATGAAATTAAAAGATGCTTGCTCCTTGGAAGAAAAGCTATGACCAACCTAGACAGCATATTAAAAAGCAGAGACATTACTTTGCCAACAAAAGTCTATCTAGTCAAAGCTATGGTTTTTCCAGTGGTCATGTATGGATGTAAGAGTTGGACCATGAAAAAAGCTAAGTGCTGAAGAATTGATGCTTTTGACCTGTGGTGTTGGAGAAGACTCTTGAGAGTCCCTTGGACTACAAGGGACTAGTGTCATCTGAATATCTGAGGTTACTGATATTTCTCCCTAAATTTTGTACCTCTAATTACTTCTGTTGGTTGTATCATGGTTCCTTAAATTAAAAGATGAAACAGAAATTATATTTATCTCTTAATCTTATTGTACATATTAAATGATATTAAATATATAAAATGATTAGAGCAGTGTCTGAAATTTAAATTGCACAATTACTTATTTAATTTAGCTGTATGTGTATATACATATATATGAGTCTTCTCTGGTGGATCAGATGGTAAAAAATCCACCTGAAATGTAAGAGACCCCTGTTTGATTCTTTGGTCAGGAAGATCCCCTGGAGAAGGGATAGGCTACCCACTCTAGTATTCTTGGGCTTGCCTGCTGACTCAGATGGTAAAGAATCTGCCTGCAATGCAGGAGACTAGGTTCGATCCCTGGGTTGGAAAAGATCCCTGGGAAGATCCCCTGGGGAAGGGAATGGCAGCCCACTCCAGTATTTCTTGCCTGAAGAAACCCATGGACAGAGGAGCCTGGCAGGCTGCAGTCCATGGTGTTGCAAAGAGTCAGACATGTCTGAGTGATTAAGCATGCATGCATGTATATGGTTGGATAGCATCACTGACTCAAGGGACATGAGTTTGAGCAAACTCAGGGAGATAGTGAAAGACAGGGAAGCCTGGTGTGCTGCAGTTCATGGGTCGCAAAAAGTTGGATATAACTTAGCGACTGAGCAACAACAAATATATATGTATCTCCATGTGTTCAGTGAAATATTTCAGAGTTAAGCAATTCTTTCCAATAGCAAGCGTTTTTACATCTGCAATTTGGAATTATGAAAGCCACAATCACTTTCTGAAGAGATCAGTATTTGCAAAACTGATCATGTGTCACCTTCATAATTTTTGCCATCATCTGTGCATCCTACCACTTCTAGTTTTCTTTAGTATTTTTCTTTAAATGAAAAAGTTTCTCTATTTTCTTTTAAATGTATATGTAAAGATATACATATAAATAAATGCAGATTCTATATATAGTGTATCTTTCTGTGTTACATATATTAAAATAAAGATATTGGTTTTTTTTAAACCTCAACACATGAATGTGTTTCATATCGCACATGGTGAAAAACATTAATGAATTTCTGCTTTAGACAAGAGCCTCCTTCTTACCATCTCAGGTGACTGACAAGCTTATTTTTAAACACTTCTTGAGTAGGTTTTATAATCACTCTTTATTATAGCTAGAATGTAAATTTTTAAAAAGTGGGATCTTTGGTCTGATTCACTGATCCATACGTGTTTTGGAATTCTTTCATTCATTCAGCTCTTCTGTCTTTTTCTTCAAGTCCTGCTCTGGGGCTAACATGGGTCTTGTCATGATGTGTTTAAACTACTGTGGTTTAAATTAGTGTCCATTCGGTTGAAAAAATGGAAGAATTGGGAATTTTGGCTCTCTTCTAGAAGATTCATGAAAAAAAATTTGGATTTTTTTTCCCCCCGCAGCTAGCTGTGTTTCATTCACATTTCCCCTTCACTTCTGGAAGTTTCCCTATAGATTATTTTTGAATCGTGAGGTTTTAAATATTTGCAGTGGGTAACTCTGATGCTATCACAATATAATTAGAAATATAGAAGTGTGGGGTAAAATCCAGCTAGGGTATATTTGGCTTTCGTTTGATCTGCAACTTATATAACTAGCAATAACCCAGTCCCCAGATGCTAAATGTTGCCTGTAATTAGAAAGGCCCACTTTTATAATTGATGGTTAAAATGACGTTTACTGGTGCTTAATGGGCTTCCTTTAGGTATTCTTATCATAAGGAATGTGTAGGCTGCCTGTTTATGCCTTTCAAAGATTCCCCCAAATCGTTTTAAGAAAATAAGGTCACTTTATAAAGCACAATTCTCTTTTGTTCTATTTTGTTAAATGACATAGTTGGTAAGTTTTCAAAGTGCCATCTGCATTCTATAATTAGAGCAGTATATTTTTCTTCCAAACATTTGTCAAATTAAGGATCCCAAGGTCTCAGGCATAATTTTTCACATCTTGTGCATAATGCTGGAAGCTTCTGTAGGTACCAATTCAAGATGAGGATAAGACATTAGTAGGAAAAGCAAGATTAAAAGAAAAAAAAGTGTTAGACTTGGGGGAAATGTGTGAGTTAAAGTCACAGAATCAGCCGTGTACTCACTGGGGAGTCTCTGAATCTCCCCAGCCTTCCGTTTCTTCTCTGAAAGATGGGAATCATCAGGCAGGTCAGAAAGGTGTGTCGGGACTTCCCTGGCGGTCCAGTGGTTAAGACTTTGTCCTCACAAAGACCCGCGCTGAGCAGGGGGTGGGGTTTGTTCTCTGGTTGAGGAGTTAAGACCCCACATGCCTCTCGACCAAAATCCAGAACATAAAACAGAAACAGTGCTGTAACAAAGTCAATAAAGATTTAAAAATGGTGCAGATTAAAAAAAGAGAGAGAGAGAAAGGTGTCTTAAAGAGACGAGGGTGCAATTCAACAAACTCTTTCCTCAGTCTCTATCATAGCTAAGGTCCTTCCTAAGTGTATGTGAGACCAAAAAATAGGATGAAAGCCTGTCTTTAGGGACTTTGTAGTTTGTTCTCAATGACAGGAATATAAAGATAATTATGTTATAATATAGAGAGGCAGAAAGTGTCAAAATAAACATGGATGAAAGACCAAAAGATAAATTGATAATTATTTCTTCATTGATAAGTTGATAATCGTTTCTTCATTAATTCATTCACCAAATATTGACTTTGAACCATAAATGTCTAATAAAACTTGTAATCTCAAAACAAGTCATTTATCCAAATATCAACAATGAAAAATGTATTTTTCTACATGTTTTGTGGGCTTTTCTCAGCCTCCCAAGATGCCCTTCAATCCCTGTGATGTGTTATCTTCCACAAGGAGCCTGAGTCCTGGTAGGCATAGTTGTCAAGGGCATGTTTGAGATTAAAAACAACCCATTTCCTGGAAATTCTCTGCAAAATTCACAAGGGCTACCTTTAAAGCTGAAAGAATGCCCACCATACAGTATTAGCAAAAAAAGTTAAGGTAGAATATTGTTTACAGACTGCTGAATGTCCACAAATAAGCACGGGTTTGAGAAGGGCTTTAGGCTTACATTAGTTGCACAGTCCTGCCTTGAGATAGCAAATGACTACAGCGTTTTGCTTCTTTAATATCCTGGTGGAAAAGCATAACATTCACTCATTCAACAAAAGGCCAGCTTCAGGCACTCCTGCTGCAAAATTTTCAGCAATTAACAAGATAGATCTCACATCCTAATGAAGGAAGGGAAAAAGCATTAAATTCTGTTTCAAAGAGTTATTTCCTTATTGATGGGGTGCGGGGTTTGCCTTGCGGCGCGGCTTTCTCTAGTGGCGGCGGGGGATGCCCTCCCTTGCGGCGCGCGCGCTTCCCACTGCGGCGGCTTCTCTCTCGGCTCCAGGAGCGCGGGCTTCAGCAGTTGCAGCACGCGGGCTCGGTAGTTGCCGCTCGAGGGCTCTGGAGCACAGGCTCAGTATTCCTGGCGAGCTGGATTAGTTGCTCTGCGCCATGTGGGATCTCCCCAGCGAGAGATCGAATCTATGTCTGCCTCCTTGGAAGGTGGATTCTTAACCTCTGGGCCACCAGGGAAGTGCCATTAAATTCTTACCTGAGCAAAAAAATGATGATTGCAGGAAGTTGTATGAAAACAAAAAACAAGGGAATAGAGTACTTGGTAGAGGTAAATCTTGATAGAGTGATAAGAGAGAGTCTCTCCAAAGGAGTGCATTTTAGGATCTGAATGATGAGAACTAGTGGGCCATGTGAAGATCCATCAAGGAAGCATGGCTTGTAGCATTAATAACAGGTGAAAATGCCCAAACATTGGAATGAACTTGAATTACTCAAGGAGCACAGTGAAAATGGGAGAGTTGATGACTTGGACTAAAAAGGTGATGGAGAGGGTACGGGCAGGAATTTCTTAAATGGTTTCTGATTTCAAAAATGCAAATCTGGCTCCTGTATAGAACATGAATTGAAACAGGCCAAGAGTACCATGGGGACTGGTTCAGGCGCTGTTGCTGTTACATGGTAAAGAGAGTGTGACGGTTTGGTGTGGGGGGAAGCCATGAAGATTGTCAGCTTACGGTGTGTTAAACATTGCGTTCATGCTTCAAGAACATGAAAACCAGCAGCACTCTGAAAAGGTAATCACTTTACGTTTCTCAGGTCAGAAGATTGGAGCTTAGAGAGGGTAAAACGTTGCACACAGTCACAGAGTTGGTAGACAGCAGACGACACTGACTTGGTCAAACTTCAAAGACCTGCTCCTTTTTAAATAATAATTTTATTTGTTTATTTTTGGCTGTGTTGGGTCTTTGTTGCTGTTCACGATCTTTCTCTAGTTGCAGAGAGTGGGGGCTACTCTGTAGCTGCGGGGTGTGGGCTTCCCACGGCAGTGGCTTCTCCTGTTGTGGAGCGCGGGCTCCAGGAGCATGGGCTTCAGCAGCTGCGGTTCAGAGGCTCAGCGGCTGCAGCTCACGGGCTCAGCGGCTGAGGCTCACGGGCTCAGCAGATGCGGCTCAGGGGCGCAGTTGCTTTGCAGCATGTGGGATCCTCCTGGACCAGGGATCCAACTTGTATCCCCTGCATTGGCAGACGCTTATCCACTGCACCACCAGGAAAGTCCCAGAGACTATGATCTGAGTGCTGAGACACCAGAACTTCAAGGAATCGGTTGAGGTAGACTTTCATGCAGGCGTGATGGGAGTGAGACCACAGTCTGAGGATGGGGCAGAACCTGCCTCTCCCTGAGGGGAATATTTTGTCCACAGATCTGTTGACAACTGTGAAGGGCCTGAGATTTTATCCTACTTGCGAGTGAACAGTTTCTTGTTTCCTAGGAGGAGACACGAGGTTCTTGGGACAGAGACAAAGGACTTGAGTGTGGACAGCAAGTGGCCTGAGCGTCTTGTTTGGTTGGGCTCCCGCTGCCCTCCAAGTCCCGCAGGGGTGAGGAGAGGAGGCATTCCCAGGCCCGAGCGGCTCAGGTGGGTTTGCGTTACAGCTGAGGAGCCCTGAGCTGGGGAGTCTGCCGGTTACAGCAAACTGTAAGCCAGCCTGCTCGCTGTCTGGAGGGGAAGTTACCTCATCCTTTAAAGTTGCTTGCTGTGAACAGAACCCTGAAGTGTGACCTGGGTGAAGAGAAGTCGGGGCCTTGCATTCGTGGCACAGCCACGAGAGTATGGAGGAGTGCTTCAGGGCCCACGGCAGCTGCCCACCCCCCACCCCTCCTCCCCACAGGGTCTACAGCTCACCCCAGTGGGAACAGAGCCACTTACTCGGGACTGATGCAGGAATTTGTCCCAAATTCAACCCTCACACTGTTTTAGAAAGATCTGGGAAATGCATCAGGAACCAGAGTCTTGGGGTAAGAGATTTGAATGCTTTTGGCTGCAAGTAAACGAAGCAGAGACATTACCAACAAAGGTCCGTCTGGTCAAGGCTATGGTTTTTCCAGTGGTCACATATGGATGTGAGAGTTGGACTGTGAAGAAAGCTGAGCACCAAAGAATTGATGCTTTTGAACTATGGTGTTGGAGAAGACTCTTGAGAGTCCCTTGGACTGCAAGGAGATCCAACCAGTCCATCCTAAAGGAGATCAGTCCTGGGTGTTCATTGGAAGGACTGATGCTGAAGCTGAAACTTCAGTAATTTGGCCACCTCATGTGACGAGCTGACTCATTGGAAAAGACCCTGATGCTGGGAGGGATTGGGGGCAGGAGGAGAAAGGGACGACAGAGGATGAGATGGCTGAATGGCATCACCGACTTGATGGACATGGGTTTGAGTAAACTCCGGGAGTTGGTGATGGACAGGGAGGCGTGGTGTGCTGCAATTCATGGGGTCACAAAGAGTCAGGCACGACTGAGCGACTGAACTGAACTGAAGGGAATATTGGCACAGTGGTAAAGAATCTGCCTGCCAATGCAAGAGATTGTGGGTTTGATCCCTGGGTCAGTAACATGCCCTGGCAAAGGAAATGGCAACCCACTCCAGTATTCTCGCCTGGGAAAGAAGAGACGGAGGAGCCTGGTGGGCTACAGTTCATGGATCGAAAAGAGTCAGACACAACTGAGCATACACACGCACATAAGGGAATATTCACCTTTTAGGATCTTATAGGGGTTTCGTTTCCTCATAGAAAATGAAGGTATGGTAAAAGGTGATTTGCTGGTGATGATTCAGTGGCTGAAGAAATACTGGGGCCCCAGGTCCACATTCCTGAGATTCTCTAAACTTTCCACTTGGTATAAGACAGACCTGACTCATCTGAGCGTGATGTTCTTATTCAATCACTTCCAAAGCAAGGAGGAGGCAGGCAGAGTACTTCTTTTCCAACACCATCCCCTTGTCAGGGGTGAAAATTCACTGCTTCAGGAATCCCCAGGAGATTTCTGCTTAGATCTCATTGGTCACAGATTGGTCACATGACCACCCTTTCCTTCCCGAGGGACCTCTGCCAGACATGTGAATAAAACTGAGGTTCTGTGACTGAGGAGAAAAGGAGTTTTTCGTGTTTGATTGTCACACTTGTACCCCAGTTCGTTTCTGGCATTTAGACAAGGGCTCCAGGCAAGAAGGATGGAGTGGAAATCCCATAATCATTGAAGCAAGCCGTGGCTCTGTGGGTGGTTCCCCAGGGCAGCAGGGAGGAAGCATTCTGTCTTTCACACCAGCCTGGCTTGGCGATAGCTACGGAGCCTGCCAATTAATTTGGCAAAGACTGCCCTTCGGTGAACTTTAAATAAAGAGCACAAAAGGGGACAAATGGGAATTATTTTGTAATCTGACTCAAACCTTGCAGGTTCCTGAGTCACTGAATAGAGCGAGGACAAGGTCTTCTCAGCATATGCCGTCAGCCGGCCGGAAGCAGGAGGGAGCAGAGGGAAAGCTGTTTGTGAGCCTGGAACCTGTCACAAAAATCCCAAACAAGCAGAATGAATGCTGCGTCTCTCAGTGGGCACCACGGCCCGAGGTTCGGCAGTCTGCTTGCCTGCAGGTTTAGTCAGCGTTATTCTCCTCAGTTTTTAATAGTATTCACCATATTGACAGTAATTTGCAGGTTTTTAAGTTCTGCATATGTTCCCACAGAAATAATCCTCCTTTTTTGCTTCTCTGAGACCTTGTTCAGGAAACACCTGAGCCAAGCAAAAATAATAAATAAATAAAAATGTTAAAGCTGTGCATTAATCAGAAAATGTCTTTGGAAATTTCTCCAGGCTTTTACACATCAAGTACTGCCCCCACTGAAATGGCAGTGGCAACATCAGGAGATTTATTGCTACGAATTGGAATCATAATCATGGGATGTTTTTCACTGAGAATTATTTTACACTATTAGGTCTCTGGATATATTTTTTAAAGTTTAAAAAATAACTTCTTGGGTTCTTTTCCTAGAAAAAATAGCACATTTATTTATCATGCAAAGAGTTTGTTATTGTAATTTATTAGAGGTCTTAAGTGTACTGTAACTGTGACTATGTTTTTATATGGACAGCTGTGTGTGTGTGTGTGTGTGTATAGGAAATCTCAAAATGACATCAAGGAGGAATCCTATAGACAACTGGTTCAAATATTGGCCCAAATAATAATATAGTTCCAACCAGATAATTATCATTGTAGATCTGGGGAGCCTGGCAGTTTTGAAGTCAGACCTCGGGCTTTCAATTCCTACCCTGTCATTTGATCTTGGGAAAGTGACTTCAGTTCTCTGAGCCTCAGTTCCTTCATCTGTTGGTTGAGTTAATAACAGCAAATAAGAGTAATATTAATCGCAATAACAGCAATGATGATGATGATGCTGCTGAAACTAGTTAATAGTTATTGAGTGAGGGGCACTGTTCTAAGTGCCTCTCAAGTATTGTTGCTGTTTAGCTGCTAAGTCACGTCCAAGTCTTTTGCAACCCCATGGACTGCAGGCTCCCCTGTCCATGGGATTTTCCAGGCAGGAACACTGGAGTGGGTTGTGTATTGAATCATTAATTAATTAATTATGAATATTAATAATTACAGAGGCTTATGAGGATAAGATGTTATGTGTGTATAATTAAACTACTTCACACACTATAAATATTTTAAAATATGTACAGACCAGTTAGGCATCCAGACCCAGACAAAGAGCCCCGGGCTGTACTAGTTGTTTCATTTTAGAGGCAATGCCAAGGTGTTCTGGGCAAATGATTTTCAAAGTATATCCTGCCCTGCCAGAATGCACAAAACACCTAACAGCATAGGACCTCTGGTCTAGATTCTTTTGCAGTAGAGGCTGAAAAACTTCCACGTGTTTGCATATTTCCCCTGGTAGCTCAGTGATAAAGCATATGCCTGCGCTGCAGGAGACTTGGGAGATGTAGGTTCGATCCCTGAGTCAGGAAGATCCCCTGGAGAAGGAAATGGCAACCCACTCCAGTACTCTTGCCTAGTGAATCCCATGGACAGAGGAGCCTGGCAGGCTACAATCCATAGGGTTGCAAAAAGTCGGACACCTTAGTGATGAACAACAATAACTGGATCTTTCTGGTTTGAACCACAAAAGTTTAAATATTTGCACAACAGACTGTTTCAAGAACGTTGCGGAGGACAGTCACACCGCCTGCTGCTGCCGTCCCAGATCGGCTCCTCCTCACCCCGCTGGCGGTTTCCTCTCCCGGGTCTGGCGCACAGCAGTGCTGGGCAACATCCGAGGACAGCCAGCAGGCCCGGCAGGGAAGGTTCCGACGGGCTTTCTGAGCCCCCTGCTTTCAGCAGAGTTGCTGAGCCCTCCCCTGTCGACTTTGAAACAATGAACGCAGAAACCTGGCTCCCCCCTTTCATTGATTCATTTAAGCGCTACCCCTTCTCCAGGGAGCACAGAGGGCCGTCTCTCGGAGTCATTCAGATCACACACATTCCGAAATGTCTAAAAGCTGCAGCGTTTCCGCGTGCATCTGATAAAAAAGCTTCTCCTCTCACCTTATCCCATGAGACCCAGCCTGATCCCGACCTTGCCTGGCTCTCATTTTGCATCACTGTCGCTGCCTCTCTGCTCCAGTCCTCCTGCCTTATTGCCTCTCATCGAAGGAGCCAAACTGACACCGCTGCAAGGCCTTCACTCTGCCTGCTTGCTCTTCTCTACCTTTGCCTGGCTTGTTGTTGTTGAGTTGCTAAGTTGTGTCTGACTCTCTGTGACCCCGTGGACTATAGCCCACCAGACTCCACTGTCCATGGGATTCTCCAGGCAAGAATACTGGAGTGGGTTGCCATTTCCTTCTCTGGGGGATCTTACTTATCCAGGGATTGAACCCATGTCTCCTGCATTGGCAGGTGGATTCTTTACCTCTGAGCCACCACGGAAGCCTTTCCCTTGACTGGTTCAATTTACATATTTCCATCACACTGAGACTTTTCATATCAACTCGACTTAAAGTAATTCCCCTTCTCCAGTGCCTGGAACAGGGCCAAACACATAATAGGTGCTAGTACTTAATTAATTTAAATCACATGAAGGATGCTTCTATGATGTGCAAATTGCTCTCTTTTAAAGAAAATATTTAGGTGTATAATTAAACTCAAGGAGGACTCATGAGATTTTAGGTGATCTCTTGGAAGGCATAGAATGGCTAACCTTTAGAATGGTGCGTTCCAGTTTAAGTAGGTCCAGGAGCCAGGCAGGTAAGCAGTGTGAAGTCAACCTAATTTTAAAGGAAAGAGAAAGGGTGAGAGGTGTGGCTTAACTTGAGTGTTATCCCTGACCTCAGATAATCAAATTCAGTTTAAAAAGTTAAGACAAATAAAAGCCGTAGCCTTAGCCGTGGGTTCAGCTGACTGGTTTCTAACCCTTGATGTGCTGCTTCCTCTGCTAAGAGCCTTCCTTCACGCTCTGTGTGTGTTCTTTCACTTACCATCACTCTACCCTGTAAGGGAAACGCTATGATTGACATCCTTTATACAGTCAGCCTTCCGTATCTGGGGGTTCTTCATCTGCAGATTCAACCAACTGGACTGAAAATATTCAAAAGAAGAAAAAAAAGCCAGAAAACTCCAAAAAGCAAAGCTTGAATTTGCCAAACCCCCCAAATTATTTGCATAATATTTACATTATATTAGGTATTATCAGGAATCTAGAGATGATTTAAAGTGTACTGGAGTATTTTATTTATTTTATCCCTATGTATCTTATATCAGGAAAGTACAATTTTTAGAGTGGAATATTATTAAAATACTAATGCTGGACAAATAGACTAAAATATCATTTAAAGGTTGTCCATAAGCTGAGACAGTGCTAAATTTTTGGACAGACGACTGAAAAACAGCCTGCTAGAAGAGAATCAGGGCAAAGGATTGACCCTCCTCTGCTTGGCAAGTTGCTGTTATTCAGTTGCTCAGTCCTGTCTCCTCTCTGTGACCCCACGGACTGTAGCTCTCCAGGCTCCTCTGTCCATGGTGTTCTCCAGGCAAGAACACTGGAGTGGGTGCTTAGCAAGTTACATGCAAGGAAAAGATCATGTCTGGTCACTTTGTATTTCATAGAGACCTGCAATAGCACAGAATGCTTTGCAAAATTTTTTCCTCATGTGTTATCAGCAGGTCCCTTTGGAAAATAAAATAATGCTTAATTCTTAAAAAAAAAAAGATTATCCATATAAAATAAAACAAAAGTTATTTGTGAAGCAAAAAAAAAAGCAAAATGAAAAGATAAAGTATACCGAAAGATACATGTAGGTTATATGTGCCATTATATAAAAGGGACTTGAGCATCCCTGGAGTTTGGGGTCCACGGGGTCTGGAACCAATCCCCTGAAGTTACTGATGGACTACTGGAAATTCGGTACTTGAGGTTTATAGAGCAGGGCGGACCTTTTCTGTAAAAGGCCTGATGGTAAATATTTTAGGCTCAGGGGTCTACACGGTCTCTGCTGCGGCCACTCAGCTCACAAGCAGTCACAGCCTTTATATCAACACATGCGTGTGGCAGCCTTCCAATCCAACTTGCTTTATAGAAGCAGCGGGCTGGACTTAGCTGTCTATAGTTTGCCAACCTCTCTTCTAGAGCGTAGGTAAATTGCTAGTATTTAAAGAGCTAAATGGCAGCCAGGTTTTGACCCACGCTTGTCCCGATTTTCAGATGCTAGGTTTACTGCCTGTGCTTCCTACTGGCCTCCCCAATAGGTCAGGGCCCCCACAGCTTTTAATAACTAGAATGCACGTTTGCTGACTGCTTACTACACACCAGGCGCTGCTTAAGGGGTCTGTGTGTATGTTCAATGATTTAGTTCTTATGGTGTTGATGGAAGAAAGTCTTAGTCACTCAGTCGTGTCCAACTCTTTGAGACTCTGTAGTCTGCAGCAAGCCAGGCTCTCTGTCCTCCACTATCTCCCAGCAAACAGGAGTTCGCTCAAAGTCATGTCCATTGAGTTGGTGATGCTCTCTAACCATCTCGTTCTCGGCCATGCCCTTCTCCTCCCACCTTCAATCTTTCCCAGCGTCAGGGTTTTTTCCAGGAAGTTGGCGCTTCGCATCAGGTGGCCAAAGTATTGGAGCTTCAGCTTCAGCATCAGTCCTTCCAGTGAATATTCAGCATTGATTTCTTTTAGGGTCAAAGTACCAGCAACATTTTTCTCCCTTGATTTTGCATGCTAAGAACTTTTTACACTTACAACAATACTATAAGGAGATACTTTTATTTCCCTAATGGGATGTTTGTGGAAATGGAGGCAGATTTTGTGCCTCTTCCAGGATCTTGGAGGTGGTGGTGGCTTAGTTGCTAAATTATGTCTGATTCTTTGTGACCCCTGGATTGTTACCCGCCAGGCTCCTCTGTCCATGGGATTCTCCAGTCAAAAATACTAGAGTGGGTTGCCATTTTCCTCTTCAGGTGATCTTTCTGACCCAGGGATTGAACCCAGTTCTCCTGCATTGCAGGAAGATTCTTTATTGACTGAGCCACTAGGGATGCCCAGGATCTTAATGCTGGTAAATGGTAGAGCCAAGATTTTAAAACTGAAAGTTGGGATCCTGCTCTGCGCTTTTAACAAAGATTTTCTTCTGCCGCTCATGTTATGTATTTGCTTTTGCTGAGGTTAGCAAGCTGATCACTTACAGTCATGTGGATTAAT
This sequence comes from Cervus canadensis, assembly GCF_019320065.1. Classification (NCBI taxonomy): domain Eukaryota; kingdom Metazoa; phylum Chordata; class Mammalia; order Artiodactyla; family Cervidae; genus Cervus; species Cervus canadensis. Next base: position 80,073,127 of record NC_057395.1, read on the forward strand.
TCCTCATTTGAATCTATGTTGTTTTATCCATTTTAGTTCATCCTTTATTCTCTCCTATGTTACCTCTTGTAGGTAACAAAAAGACTACTTAAAAAAGAGCATTCATAAGGTCAAATTCCTTTGAAATGCTGTGCCATTTAAGGTAATTGTTCCTAATATTTTAGCTTCTAACCCAAAAGTCAGGCTTGCTTTGAATGAAAGGTTAATAACCAGGAATCTCAACTGCACAGTACATCAGGGCAGATAAATGACTACTTGAACGGTAATGCAAAATTATAGCCTAGTTTAAGCCCACTGGGTTTGTTCTTGATTCTTAGACCAACCTTGCCAAAGGTTAAATGGAAAATTAAGGAAAAGACAAGTTTATCTCTTGGCAAATTCATGTTTCACCTTCTACAGCTTGCAGGACTTGATTGTCATGGCCAACATTTGCAGCAGAACTAGACTTGTAACTGGAGAGTTGCAGTTGTTTGCTATTTGACCATAGACTGACTCAGGGGATAAAAGACATGGACTTAGTCCTATTTTATTCAATAAATTAGATGTAAAATCTGGGGGAAAGGGTTGAGTCTATTCATGTATATTTGTCTTTTTAGGGCTACTGTGACAAAGTACCACAAATTGGGTGACTTAAAGTAACAGAAATGTACTGAGATAGTTTTGGAGACCAGATGTCTGAAATCAAGTTACTTGAGAGTCAGAGTGAATCTTGCCTTGCCTCTTTTAGCTTCTGGTGTTTGCCTGCAATCTTCACTGTTGTTTGGCTTGTAGATGCGTCATTGTAACTCTGCCTCTATCATCATGTATTTCTTCCTTCTTCCCCAGTAGCATTTTGGACGCCTATTTTGGACCTTCGGGGGCTCATCTTTCAGTGTCCTATCTTTCTGCATTTTCATACTGTTCATGGGGTTCTCGAGGCAAGAATACTGAGGCGGTTTGCCATTCCCTTCTCCAGTGGACCACGTTTGGTCAGAACTCTCCACCGTGACCCGTCCGTCTTGGGTGGCCCCACACAGCATGGCTTGTGGCTTCATTGAGTTACACAGGGCTGTGATCCATGTGATCAGTTTGGTTAGGTTCCTGTGATAGTGGTTTTCATTCTGGGGGCTGTGGGATCGTAGTTCTTGCTTCTTCTATCTGTCCTCTGATGGATGAGGATAAGAGGCCTGTGCAAGCTTCCGATGGGAGGGACCGGCTGTGGGGAAAGCTGGGTCTTGCTCTGGTGGGCAGGGCACGCTCAGGCCATTGTCATGTAGCCTCTCTGCCTCGATTGCCCTTAGCTTTGCCCCGTGTGTCTCTGTCTCTGAGCCCCTTCTCCTTTTCTTACAAAACCACCAGTCCTGTTGGGTAATGAGCCCACCCTACTTTATTTGGACTCATCTTCACTAATTACATCTATAATGACTGATTTCTAAATAAGATCACATTCTAAGGTACGAGGCACTAGAACTTCAGCATATCTTTTGGGGGAAGACAAAATTCAACCCATAACACCAGGTTTCCATGTTCTCATTTGTTTTAGGATGTTAAAATTATCTTCTCCATAGTAATGCTAAAGGGAGGCTAATGAAATTCAAGTCCTTTGAGGAAAAGCTACTCCATAATTATTAAACAAATCACTGCGAGACTTACCCAAGAGATGAGGACATATTCATGGGACAATCTTTATGAAATCTGGAATTTTTTTACACCCAACCAAGTTCTCTTTTTACAGGAGCTGGGCTCCCCACAGTGTATTTTTAACCAGAATAATAAATAACTTCAAAATAAGTGAGATATACACAAAAGGATGATAATTCCTGACCTAGATGTGATTCTGCAGCAAGTTTTAGAAATTGCTTTCTTTATTTATAAACTGGATATTTGTTAAGAGAAAACCAGTTTCTCCCCAGACATACAAAGAAGTGTTTCGTTTGTTTGTTCTGGAAGAAAAGGCAGTTTTCATTAACACAGACCATCCGTATTTGGCTTTTTCACTGAACGCATAGAAAAGAATATCAATTCAGACAGTAATTTCATAGAGGATGCAGGAAGTCCTCTTGGGCTTCTCAAGAAGTGAAGTTCATATGAAATGGGAAAACAAAAGCTTCCATAATCTTTTTTGGGGTGTGTTGCTCATTCACTCGCTTATTTGACAAAGAGAGAGCCCACCTGATTAAGGCAGAGACAACGAAGGAGCAAAGATGTATAAGATGTGGTCCTTCCACTCAGAGAACCCACAGGTGAGCAGAGAAAAACGTAAAGAAACAGCCAAAGTATGGTACGTTCTGTTGAAGACGTATTTCCGAAATGCTGCGGATACAGCTGATGCCATTGAAAGGAGCCAGGGAACGTGTTCTTGAGGCAGGGACAACAGCAGGGAATGTGACTGTGTAAGGCTGAGGAGTATAGACGCCATGCTATTTTCAATGTGTGGCTGGAGTGTAGAGCGTGAGGTGTGTGGATGGTGAGACAGTAGGAGGTGAGGTCCGAGGGGTAGGCTGAGCCATTCTGCAAATATTCTCTTATATGTTGATCCAAAGAATTTGAACTCTGCCATGAGAGAGAGTCGGCTTTTTTCATTTCCTCAATAATGTTTTTCTGAAATTAATCTCAGTCCGTTATATCAAACTTTAAGTATAGAAAAGTATAAATATGAAAATTAAAGTCACTTTTAATCTTGACATTCAAAGTAAAGCTTTTTGTGTTTTATGTGTATTTCTTGGTCTAGAGAAGTCCATGGACTATATAGTCCATGGGGTTGCAAAGAGTCGGACACGACTGAGAGATTTTCACTTTTCACTTTCACTTTCACTTTGTCTTTTAAAAATAATTCAGTAGGGACTCCCCTGATGGTCCAGTGGCTAAGCCGCTGTGCTTTCAATGCCGGGGGCCCAGTTTCCATCCCTGGCCAGGGAACTAGATCCCACATACTGCAACAAAAATCCCGTCTGCTGCAACTCAGACCTCATCCAGTCAAATAAATAAATAAAAATAAATATTTAAAAAATATGTAAATTAACACAATGTATTTATTTTAATTTTGGTTTATTATAATGTGAAAGTAGATAGGATTTTTGTCTCTCTCATTTTTTTTGTCACTTAACTTTATATTGTGGACTTTGTCCTGAAAGAATTTTTTCTAGATAGTCTTATGATATATCTACATTTTACAAAGTTTAACCCTGGTAGCAAGCAGAGATTTCTACACTCGAGGATAACGTTAAGGTGATATCAGTCCAAAACTTGAACTCCACTATTCCTAGCTATAGAATTGATTCAGTCTTGATGTATTTCAACTTGTCATGTGATTCACAGAAATAAAGCCAATCATTCATCTTTTATGGAATTGTATACATTTATTAAAAAATATAAAGGGGAAGTGATACATGAAACACAATTTTGAAAAAGAAATTATGGGTGTAGAAAAATAGCAGGTTTGAAGCAGTGCACTTATTTTCTGAAAATAAACATTCCTGTTTATTTAAACGTATAGTCTGACTATGCTAACTATGTGTGCTTTAAGCCTAAGACTTCCATAAACTGCATCATTATGAGACACATAAGCTTTATTGACAGCATTGCAACAATCTCAAATAATCTGTCTGGAGAACAACTCTTGGATCAAAATAACATCATAGTACACATGATTTTTTAAATTTATCCTTGAAATTTAAGACAATAATACCATTAGAAGGGATCAAAATAGTCTGAGTGGGCAGGAAATAAAATAACTGCACAGGAATGTGGGCTTGGACAGTGTCCCCTGCCTCTTGTCTAACTCTAAAATAGCTCAACGCTTTTAATGTGAAAAATCAGAAGTCTGTTGCATTTCAGTGATATTCAATAACATCCACAAAGTCCACTGAGCCAGAGAATTCACAAATAGTTAAGATAATCAGAATGATTTTTTAAAAGTTTGGCTTAAGTTGGAGGCTTTATCAACTCTGTTTTTTTTTTTTTCAACTCTTTTTTAATTCACCATCTCAAAACAAAGACCATTCATCTATAATGACATGTATCTTCAAGGATAAAGAAGAATAACTTAGGCATCTAGAGGGAAAAACCACATAATCTATAAAGAGACAAAATTCAGGCTGGCTGCAACTTTCTCTTCTGGGAGAGAGAGAATTTGACAGCCCTGACCATTTTTGAAAGATAATTTCCAGGAAGAGGTACACTCATGACTTACATACAGATTCAAAATGAACATGTACATTAAAGATTTTATTGTACTCACAGGAGGGGCCCAGGCTGATATTATAACTGGTTCAAAGAGAAAATCAGAATAGCACTGAGTAAAGGAATGCTGAGATGAACTGCGAGCAAAGACAAAACCCGGGGGGTGCAGTGGGTGGGGGAGTGAAGATAGTCTGAACCTCTTCCCAATAAGACATGCTCGGCACGTCTATCAGTTATCACAACTGCGACTTGTAACAGCTCAGGGTCAAGGATCAGAGTTAGAGTCAGCCAACAGAGAGTGTGCTGTGGAGCCCGAGTTGTGTTCCCTGGAGCACTTTCTCTGGTCCAGTGTCACAATGGTGAACTACCTCTCTTTGCCGAGTGATCTTCTATTTCCCATTATGCCAGTCATCTACAATCTAAACCCAGAATTAAATGAAATGATTCCCGCCCCCCCCCCCCTACAGATTTAGGCGTTTAAAAAAAAGATTTAAAAAAGCAAAAATCTAGGCCAACACTATTACTGTTAAAAGGCGAGGAACAAACACATTCCCGCTGCAGTCCAAGTTCCGTTAACCCAGGAGCTTCAGCTCTTTGGGTCACTGGTAGTGATAGATCCTGGTGGGTTTTTTTGGTTTTTTGTTTTTTTTTTTTAATATTTCTTTATTTATTTGGCTGTGCCAGGTCTCAGCTGTGGCTTGCAGGATCTTTAGTTGCAGCCTGTGGGATCTAGTTCCCTGACCAGGGATCAAACCTGGGCCCCCGGTGCTGGGAGGGTGGAGTCCGCCGCTGGACCACCGGGGAGGTTTCCCAGATCCTGGTTTTTGAGGTCTGGAGCTTTTATAATGACTTTAGCCCTCTTAAAAAGATGTATATAAAATTATGAGAAAAGCTTTAGATATAGGGCAAATACTTACAATAAGCAAAGAAAACATGAAATAAGTAATAAACCATTAAAAATCATGAGTCACAATTGATTTTAAAGCTGACTTTAAAAAACCCACACATGTCACAAAGTCCAGAAAAATAATACTTAAAAAAAAAAAAATTAACTGATTCACCCCTCTGTAGTACTCTTTCCCTACATTTTTTTTTTGTGTGTGTGTGGGCATATCTTTTGATATCACTGATATCATTCTTCTGTTCCTGTGACAGGGATTTTGCCATATTATTTTCTAGCGAGAGAACTGGAGGAAACTTGGGTTTTTCTTCTACTGTGGTTGGCTGTTTCTGTTTTGTGAGCAGTTTCGCGTGTTCTTTTGTCTGGTTCACAGACGCCGTCAGGACAGGACATGTCAGAGGGGCTGAGATGTGATTTAATACGCCGCTACTCAGCTTGTCCACTGTGGATTTAAGAATTCTGAAGTTCTCACGAGTGAGTGAATGTCGCTCAGTCGTGTCTGACTCTGCGACCCCATGGACTGTAGCCCACCAGACTCCTCTGTCCATGAAATTCTCCAGGCCAGAGTACTGGAGTGGGTAGCCGGTTCCCTTCTCCAGCGGATCTTCCCAGCCCAGGTCTCCTGCATTGCAGGCGGATTCTTTACCAGCTGAGCCACAAGGGAAGCCTAGTTCCCATCGAAAGAGGAATGAGAATGCAGGGTGTATTAATTGTTGTGCTAGTTGGTTTTAGTTGCTAAGTTACGTCCAACACTTGAGACCCCGTGGACGGTAGCCCGCCAGACTCCTCTGTCCATGAGATTTCCCAGACAAGAATGTGGAGTTGTTGCCATTTCTTTTTTCAGGGGATCTTCCCAACCCAGGGATCGAATCCACATCTGTTCTATTGACAGGTAGATTCCTTATCACTGCACCACCAAAGAAGCCCAAAGAGCAGCTGTCTAATTTAATTATGTGTAGACATTTTGCTCTTACAAAACTTACAAGAACACAAAATTATGTGTGTCTGTGTGAACGTATTGCTAGTAAGCCTTCCTCATTTCTCACTGTATCCCCAGTGTTTTGCCCATTACATAGATGATAAGAAGCATTTAATAAATCTATGTTTAATGATTAAATGCTTGATGAGCAACATGAAAGGAAGCATATATTTATCTAAGGATTCTTCGGTGCCCTCAAGGGATGCATGGACATATAGAAAATACTACCCAGAAGTAGTTTTGTTTATTTGCTTAGAATGGTTCATTTCTTGTAGAAACCTGTATTTATTTATTTACTTTTGGCTGCTTGGGCTCCTTGTTGCGGTGACGTGTCTTGCAGTGGAGCTCGGCTCTGGGGTGGGCTTTAGTTGTGGTGCACAGGCCTGACTGCCCTGCAGCATGTGGGGTCTTCCCAGACCAGGGATAGAACCCGTGTCCCCTGCACTGACAGGTGGATTCTTAACCGCTGCACCACCAGGGAAGTCCAAAAGCATTTTATTTTTTAAAAATAGGTATTCAACTTATTAAAGTTGTGAAAGGAAAACGAACTCTAGCTTAGTCTTGAAGCATATCACACTAATCTATTATTCTAGTTTTAAATCCTGCGGATATTATTAGTGACGACTTCTAATGGATCTTTGACAAATATTGGGCCTTTCCAAGCTAGAACATCTCAAATATTTTAAACAGCTTTTAGAAAGTTAATCTATTTGCTCTAAGTACCCCGAAGAGACTGAATTAATGAAAACAACCTTCTAGAGTAATTCTCAAGCCTTTTTCATTTACTAATGTTTAAACTTACAAAAATTTAAAGTCTTTTTTCTTAAATAGTTTCAAATGCATATTTATAAAGTGCGTACAGATTCAGTATTTACAGGGAAAAAAATGTTAATGCTATGAGTTTGTTACTCTCAAAATTTTTATACTTAATTTTAAAGTTTATTGTGTTCATATTTCAGTAATATAATTAAGCTTTCAATTTACTGGATTTATTCATGACCAGAGATTACATTCAGAAAGCTACCTGGGTTTTTAGTGACTGTTCTGCTGAAACTCATTGAGATCTATTTTATAGTCTACTGGTCATGTCTGCATAATTCCAGGATGTGATCAAATTGCCTGATTTCCCAAATTCAAGTTATACATATTTGCTAATTCATACAGGGAAGCCTGGCATGTTGCAGTTCACGGGATCGCAGAGTCTGACACTAACGAGCGACTGACAGCAAGTATCTGTTTACTGGGCTTCCCAGGTGGCGCTAGTGGTTAGGAACCCATCTGCCTCCCAATGCAGGAGGCACAAGAGATGTGAGTTTGTTCCCTCGGCTCGGAAGATCCCCTGGAGAAGGGCATGGCAACCCACTCCAGTATTTTTGCCTGGAAAATTCCAGGAGACTGACAGGCAAATTTTAATTTGCCTTAAAATTCCTGGGGCTGCAAAAAGGAGGCACCTGAGCACTTGCACACGTGTCTGTTTACAGATTCTGTAACTTTTACCCAAATCACTGATTTGATTTGATTTTTGCTTCTTTTTTCCCCATCTTGAAGCACATATCAGTCCTTGCTAACTCAGACTTATGAACACAGTAGAATTATAAAGACATATAAATATAATTTCTACTCCAGAATATAGCATGTGGAGTGCTGGGTTAGATGAAGCTCAAGGTGGAATCAATAGCCTCAGATATGCAGGTGACACCACCCTAATGGCAGAAAGTGAAAAGGAAATAAACAGCCTTTTGATGAAGGTGAAAGAGGAGAGTGAAAAAGCTGGCTTAAAATTCAACATTCAAAAAACTAAGATCATAGCACCCAGTCCCATCATACCATGGCAAATAGATGGGGAAAAAATGGAAATAGTGAGAGACTTTATTTTCTTGGGCTCCAAAATCACTGCAGTCATGAAATTAAAAGATACTTGCTCCTTCGAAGGAAAGCTATGACAAACCTAGACAGTGTATTAAAAAGCAGAGATATCACTTTGCCAACAAAGGTCTGTATAGTCAAAGCTACGATTTTTTTTCAGTAGTCATGTATAGATGTGAGAGTTGGACCATAAAGAAGGCTGAGCACTGAAGAACTGATGCTTTTAAACTGTGGTGCTGGAGAAGACTCTTGAGAGTCCCTTGGACAGCAAGGAGATCAAACCAGTCCATCCTAAAGGAAATCAGTCCTGAATATTCATTGGAAGGACTAATGCTGAAGCTGAAGCTCCAATACTTTGGCCTCTTTGCAAAGAGCTCACTCTTTGGAAAAGGCCCTGATGCTAGGAAAGATTGACGGCAGGAGAGGTGGATGACAGGTGGTTGGATGGCATCACCAACTCAGTGGACATGAGTTTGAGCAAGCTTTGGGAGATAGTGATGGACAGGGAGGCCTGCAGGCATGCCGCAGTTCATGGAGTCGCAAAGAGTCGGACACGACAGAAATACTTAACAACAACACCAGCAACAACCCCAGAATAAACACTTGCCCACTCAGTGAGCTCGTTTTTAAAATAAATATTTTACTTATTTACTTGTTTTATTTAAAATAAATATTCTCAAATTCATATAATTGAGGTGGTGTTAAGAATGATATCCAGCAGAATTCTGTATCCCTCACGTGGCCTTTGTCTGATTTGCATTTAAGCTCATGAGGTCATTCTGATGGCAGAAAATGTAGGTCCTCTTGCTAAAAATAAAATCAAAGACACCTTCCTGCTACCCAAAAGAATGAATCGAAGAATTTCAGAGAAAGAAAATGACAGTTTTTTTAAACTGTCAGTGATCAAGAGAGGTGCAATTTAATAATAGGGTTTAAATGTAATAGTAACATTAAATTTCAAAAATAATTTTTAAAAGAGAAGGTGCAAAAAATGAAGAATAAATCTATGGATCAAAAATCTCACATTATATAGATGCTATGTAATAGATAACAGAAGAGGTAGAAAGGAGCTGATATAAAACAAAAGTACTCAAATTTCCATCATGGATGTTTATGTATTTATACAATCTAATACAAATATCAAAAATAATTATTGAGGGAGCATGTATAATGTAAAATCATCATATTTGTCATTATATTTCCATATTATATCTTATTATTGAAAAAAAACAGGAGAGGGGGTCAGGTTTCAGGAAAATAAAAATTGCTGGCATCTTTATCTTCTACAGAAAGTTCGACTTCAAGAAATTTTGACATAGAAATGAAAAATACATGCATAAAATTATAAAACTAACTGCTGAGGGAATAAAAATAAGATAGTGTTGACAGCTGACTCCCCAAAGAGACAGACCATCAACATCACCTGCAGATCCGACAAAGGCGAGTTCATTGTTCATGGCAGTGCTGAACAGAGGGCAGTCTCGGAGCATCTCTAGATGGAAAAGCCCAGAGTGGGAGAGACCTTGAGGGCATTTTGATCTGATTTAAGGTAGATCTTTCAGTGCAGGGACCTGAATGGGATTTTGCAAAGTGTGCGGTATGATAGTTGAAGATTGATGGATGCAGAGAAGTGAAGATTTTGAAGTGAATCTATAGTAAATACACAATAATTTGGTGAATCCACTTGAGTAATCTGTTATTTAATAGGCTTCTGTTCCTTGTACTGAAGAGAACAAGGTGAATAGTCTAGTGTTCAGATACATGGATTTTCAGCAAGCTCCTGAAAGAAATAGTAAAGGTTTGCAACTTCATTTTCCCGGGCAGGAATTTCCTGGCTTAAGAGAGTCATGTTAAAGTAGACAGGAAGTTGTGTTGGTGTAGATGGTATCAGGTATCAACAACATGTTTTTAAAAATCAGCCTTATTAAAAATTAAAAAGCTTTGTCTATAGCTTTTATAGACAAAAGGCGGAAAGATGAATAACAAAATGAGCATAAAATCAGACAACAGACATTAAGAAGATCAAACACAACAATAAATGTTAAAAATGAAAGTGGATTAAGCTATCTGAGGAAAAGATGCGTTTAGCTGTGTGCCAATCGAAGCCTCATGCTCGTCTCCGTCGTGTCCGAGTCTTGTGACCCCCTGGACTGCAGCCCGCCAGGCTCCTCTGTCCATGGGATTCTCCAGGCAAGGATACTGGAGTGGGCTGCCATGCCCTCCTCCAGGGGATCTTCCCGACCCAGGAATGGAGTCTGCATCTCCTGCATTGGCAGGCGGGTTCTTTTCCACCCGTGTCTCCTGCACTGACCACAGATTCTTTACCCACTGAGTCACTTGGGAAACCCTCGCCCAACTCCAAAAAAATACGGTCATATGGTGGTTGTGGTGGTTTAGTCGCTAAGTCATGTCCAACTCTTGCAACCTCATGGACTGTAGCCCGCCAGGTTCCTCTGTCCGTAGCATTTCCCAGGCAAGAATACTGGAGTGGGTTGCCACTTCCTCCTCCATATGGTCATGTATCTTTATGCATAAAATCAAAGAGCATCAAAGTACATAAATCAAAAACTGTTGAGGCAAGAGAATGTAGGAGGAGGAATAACTCAGGATGAATGAGTGTATGGGTCTGGGTTTAGGGCTCGAAGAGATGCCGGTTCTTGAAGCCGTGAGCTGAGGGTGCAGGGGTTGCTGTCTAGCATTCAGCCTCTGACCCAGGTGGGGAAGTTAGATCTCTGACAGACGAGACGCGGCTGATGGAGAACAGGGCTACTATAGCAGTGTCCACACGGAAGAGAAGGAACTGGATTTCGATCTTCCACGGCACCCCTCTCTCCCAATAACATTATCATTTGTGATGAGTTCAAGACTTCACTGTGGAAAGTAAAACTTTAAAACTTGTGGAAGAAAATAGAGTGTGTTTGACGTTAGGATCCTGAAGGATTTCTTAAGACACAAAAATGAAAAAAATGACCCATAATTTGACTCCAATGAAAATTTAAACTTCTGTTTAATAAAAGACCCCATAAAGAAAAAGAAAAGACAACCCCAGACCCCTTTGATAACACACTGACAAAAATTTGTTGTCTGGAATACATTAACAAAAAAATTCCTATGTGAAAATATGGGCAAAAGACATAAACAAACATTGCACAGAATATAAAACGTGGATAGAAAGTAAGCATATGGGGACAACGCTCAACCCCATCATAGTCAGAAAAATGAGGATTAAGATCTCATGCTGATGTCCAGGAAGTGAGGAGTGCTGGAGCCGGAGGACGTGCAAAGGCCCCGAGGCAGGCTCCTGCTCGGCTGGTCAGGAAAGAGCAGGAAGGCCAGGGAGCCAGACAGAGGGAGGCAGAAGATGAGGACAGAGACGGGCAAGGGTGCAGACCATCAGTTTCTGTGTCACGTAATGCAGTCCTTGACTTAAGAGACTAGCAAGGTAATGTATAAAAATAATAAAGAGGAACATAAACATATAGCGGACACCACTGATAGGAGTGGCAAACTAATCTTGAGAGAAAAGGTCAAAGGGAGAGCGAAGTAGATGTTTTAGATAATTCAATATTTAAAAAATTCAGACCATGTTTGTTAAGGTATCTGCTAGACTCTCTATTAGGAACTAAGGGTTCAAAGATAAGGAAGAAGAAACTCTGCCATAGAAGGTGTCAGGTGTCTTAATAAATAATTATAAAAATAAACAGAAACAAGTAATGAGCTGTTCATATGTGATGTTCACAATAAAAACAATGTGTGTTTGTAAACTTATGAAGACCCAGTTTTTGGTCACTTCGACCCTTTTCCCCCAATTTCTACACTGTACAGCGCTGTAGCCAGAGGAAGTGCAAAGGCCCTAAGGCAGGATCCTGCTTGGCTTGGTGGTTGATGCTGTTTGTTGCCAATTTACATCTGAGAAAACAGCTACAGGGGAGACTAGATGATTTGTTAGAGCCGAGTTTCCCATGTTCCATGCTCTTGGCCTGTGGGGCTGGATAATTCTTTGTTGTGAGGCTGTCCTGTACACAGTAGGGTGTTCTGTAGCATCCTTGGTCTCCACGTACTAAAAGCAAGCAGCTCCCCACCCTCAAGCGCTGTGAAAACCACGACGTGTCTAGACAAATGTCTCCTGGGTGGCAAAGTCAACCCCATGGCGAACCACTGGTTCAGCAACAGAGTCGGGGTGAGGGTGGAAATTCAGACCAAATCTGCTCAACTCCAAAGGAGATAGTTGTTGATTGTTTTTACAGAGTTCTTACTGTAATGAACGGTGCCTTTCTGTACAGCTCTCTCGTGAGCACTGTCCATTCATGTTTAACATTCATGTAAAGCAACGCAGCTACTACGAATGGTTTGCCCTGGAGGAAGATACACGGGAGACCGCAATGCAGATGTTATTTTGATTTTCCATTGTTTGTTGAACATCTCAAGACACATGTAATATCAAATAACAACCTGCATCTCATTCATTCATCCAGCAATGCTGGGCGTTGCACCAGGCACTGAGGCCCTCCATGGACAAATTAGAAAGATCCTGACTTGTGCTCAATCTACTACTGGGGGTCGGAGAACAGACAGGAGACCCAATAGTACATCATGAGACAAGATAACTTCAATTTCTGCCATGAGTTTTGGAAAAAAAAAGTTTCCAAGGGAAAGTGTCTTGGTTGGAAGAAGGGAGTTAATTTGGACTCATATCAAGGAAGGCTTCTCAGAGGAGTTGATACAGGCTGAGAAATGAGTGATAAGAGTCAGCCATGTGAAAATCTGAAGAGTGTGTGGCAGAGAGGAACAAGCAGGCACTAAGATGCTAAGCAGTGAGTGAGTCTGGCGTATTTTGGGAACAGGAAGAAGTTCTTGGTGGACAGTGGGGGTTGAGCCAAGGTAAGAAGCACGTGAGGACCTGAGGCCATGCATGACCTTGTAAGCCAAAGGATTTTATTCTATATGCAAATGGAACATGACTTTGTTGAAGCCACTTCAAAAGGAAGACCAAATGTTATCTTTCTCCAAGCTAAAATACCAGTGCAGGGTCCTACATCTTCTTGCTTCTATCATTCATAGTTACATGTTTGCGATTATTTAAATGGACCCATGTGAGACTTAACGTTTGAAGCCAAGGGAAATCAAAGAAATATTTAAAATATATTAGTTTAGCTTTTATTCTCACTGCAGAACTTCTGCAAAACCAACTTTTTTTTTTTTATTACTCTAGCTCCTTAGAAAGTCTACCGAGCATTTGATTTCATTAAAAAGAGCCCACAAGCATCTATATTCTTTAGGAATTCTGATGTTGAGCGTCACTGGATGTCAGTGATTTTTAGATTTTTTTTTAGGAAGATATTGCTGTGATGATCTTATTTCAGGGCCAACAATCTAATGTCTATTACTTGTGAAGGGATAAAATAGAAATAATTTAAGTGCCCAGCAATGAAAAAAGAGAAATAAAATGTATTATTGTTATATGATAGAATACAATTCAGTAGTTTAATGACTAGATCTAAGTGTATCAAACTGTACAAGTCTCCATAGAAGGAGAAGGAAAAAGTAGGCTATAGTCAAATATGTATATAAAAATACATTTCCCCCTAGATTTATTGAGATACAATTGACACCTAATGTAGTATAAGCTTAAGGTACACAGATGCTAATTTGGTACATTTATATATTGCAAAGCGATGACCTCTGTGGCACGGCGGTCTGAGGGGGCACGAGAAGCTTGGGGGGACGGTGGGCACGTCCATTATCCTGGTTGTTCACTGTTGCTGTTCAGTTGCTAGGTCACGCCCAACTCTTTGAGACCCATGGACTGCAGCACACCAGGCTTCCCTGTCCTTCCCCATCTCCTGAAGTTTGCTCCAACTCATGTCCATTGAGTCAACGATGCCATCCAACCATCTCATCCTCTGTCGTCCCCTTCTCCTCCCACCTTCAGTCTTTCCCAGCATCAGGGTCTTTTCCAATGAGTCAGCTCTTCACGTCAGGTGGCCAAAGTATTGGAGCTTCAGCTTCAGCATCGGTCTTTTCAATGAATATTCAGAGTTGTGATAATTTCACAGGGTGTACACATTTGTCAGAACTGAAGAAATTTTATGCTTTATTATATTTGTGCTTTATAGCTGAATGTCAACTATACCTCAGTGAAACTATGAAAATTTATTATGGTTGGCCATTGGCATGAAAAGTTAAGTTGGTAGAAATTTTCCTTCCTTACTAGGGCATAAAGTGGTAGCATCCCTTAAAATTAATGGCATCTTAAATTTCATCAGCAGCAATAATGCCTTTGACCTGAGATTCTGGTGGCTGAAGTTTATGCTATTTTCAGCTAAAAACATGCTAAGTGATACGTTTTGGAAATACTGGAAGGGGATAATGTTGGAAGACTGTGGATTTGGTTTTAGCCATGTTAAGACTGGGATGGCAGGAACTTCCCTGGTAGTCCAGGGGTGAAGACTCCAAGCTCCCAAAGCAGGGGCCCCGGGTTCTATCCCTGCTTGGGGAATTGGATCCCACATGCTGCAACTAAGTTTGACTCACACGGGAATGAAGACTGAAGATCCAATGCACTGCAACCAAGGCAAGGTGCAGCCAAATAAATAAATAAAAATAAGTTTTTAAAAGTCCTCATAAAAAAAAACCACACCAAGATTGGGATGGGAGGAGGACCATTGTCCCAGTAACTTTCTAACTGGTCTCCGTCCTCTCAGGCTTTCTGTGGTCCAGGCCCCACCAGGCAGTCTTTCTGCCTTTGCCATAGACTGCCACCTTAGCCTGGCTCCTGCCTGCCTGGGATAAAACAGGCCTTCCCCTATGGTCCCTTCTCTTTGTGAAGCCGAGGTCATGTGGCTAAGCTCTGGCCAATGAGATAAAAGTGGAATTGATGCGCGCAGCCAATTCTAATCATCCGTCTAAGAAAGGAGTTCCTAAGACTGCAAATGGATCTGTCTGTCATATCTTATTGTAAATGCATCTGGTTTTTGCTGCCTTATAATTCATCGACACAGAAGCCCTGTTTTCGAAAGAAAAACAGACTAGACTCAGTTTAGCTGCATCTTTTGAGTGACGTTAAAACGGCGCTCCTCTGGATGTCAGCGCGGTCCAATGGCTAATCCCGGTTCTCAAGCAGGCTCCATCGGTGTCCCTGGACAAGCCAGTTATTCTTTCTGCTTCAGATCCTTCAGCTGTGAAACGTGGCTAATACTGCAGGCCTTGGGGGTGCTGTGGGGATTAATTAACGCTGGCAGAGCACTTTGAACAGGACGTTGTCCTCTTTGCACGTTTTATCCAGGGACTTCGACAAACTGTACCAGTAAGGCTGGTCCCATTTATCTCTGTTTTCCAGATCAGGTATTAAGGCAGCAGACATTAAAACCTTGCTCAAAGTCGCTCAGTGAACTGGGGGGTGAGGGCCCAGAGGAGACCTCTGGAATGTTGGCTTCTAATCTTGCAACAACCACTGAAACACGCTTTGTTTTGAAAAAAGGCTCTATAAATGCCCAACGCCTTTGTCACCTAGTTCCTTCTCTCGGGTCTCTGTCACGTGCTGGCCTAGATTTTCCTGAGTTGTCTTTGCGCTGACCTACAAAGAGGAGGCCTCTTCTCATCAGAAAAGAAACATGAGTATCTGGGAGAAGGTGAAGGATCACCAGACTCCAAAATGTGTATCACAGACAAGTTGACTGGAGGTTTCTGTTAGCTTTGGTGTCCTTGCTTAAAGACTTAACACGTGAGGTCCTCCTCTGCAGAGAGAAAGAGTCACTCTTTATCTTCTTTAATTGTATCTGGAATTTATTTTAAAAAACACGCACAGGAGAGAATTCACAGCTTCAGTAGTTCCCTTCTGCCACAGATGACCCCTGCTTATATTTCAGTACAGATACATTCTACCCGGCGCGGTGTGTGAGTGTGTATATGTGTGTGTGCATACCTTTAACACAGAAAGCAGGACCGCACCAGCACAGGAGCAGGCCTCTCCTCCCCCGCGCGTCATCTCCCAATTCAGCCCTCTGGTCAATCTGTCCACCCCTCACCTTCCCGGGGGGCCAGGTCCTCTCTCTCTGCCCTTTGCCGTTCAGTCGATCAGTCGTGTCCGACTCTCTGCGACCCCATGGACCGCAGCACGCCAGTCCTCCCCGTCCATCACCATCTCCCGGAGTTTACTCAGACTCACGTCCCTGGAGTCGGTGATGCCACCTGGCCATCTCATCCTCTGTCGTCCCCTTCTCCTCCCACCTTCAATCCTTCCCAGGGCCAGGGGCTCTCCCCGTGTCTCGTGGAGAACTTCAGTCACGTCTTCTGCTCCCGCTGGCCCGTCACCCCGTGAGGGCAGAGCCTGGTCTCTGTCTCTCTGCTCCACCAACACCTCGGGGCCAAGGAAGCCTGGCTCGCATATTTGTGGAACGAACAAATTAGAAGGGTCTCTCCTGCATCCATTCCAATGCTTGCGATGCGGATTTGTAACAATGCTGAAATGTCGCCTTTCCTGTGGACTCAGTTTCGGAGGAAGCCTCTAAGGTGCAGGGGAAGGGTGGGGTGGGGGCCCGTTTAGAAAACCTTCCGAAGCCAGGGTGCGGGGCATCTGCGCAGAAGTGACAAAACCAGTGACCAAAAAATGATGGTCCAGTGAGGGCTCGGATGTTAATGAAATGCACTGATAGGTGTGAAATTATGCACCAGAGAAAGTCACGTGATGCTAGGACCAGGAGCGAGCCCCCGACCCCCGTGGAAGATGGGGGCTGCAGAAATGAGGGAGCTGAGCCAGGAGGTAGTAGTTTGGAACCACTTTGCTTGCCCTGGTCGATCACGCTCCTCCAGCCTAAAGAGGACTTTGTGGGCAAAGAAATTCAAGGAGGAGGCGTCCCTGCAGACAACTGTCCTCTCCCCACGGGGCAGGGAAGAGGGGAAGCTTGTCCTTACTTCATGGCAAGGGAGCGGTTTTCAAGAGATTCGCTCAGCAGGCTGAGATGCGGGTCCCTGTGAGTGGGGCAGACATGCGGGCTGCCCCGGACCCCCTCCTCAAGAGTCTGAAGGCGGAGGTCCGCGGCTGACCCGTGGCCTTGAGCTCAGGGCAGCCCCGGGGGGAGCGGAGCACTCAGAACCGAGTGAGCTTTCCTGTGGGCCGCTGCGCACAGGCGGGGAACAGAGGCGTCAGGAGCACACGGGGGGCCCACCAAAGCCGGCAGCCCTGGGATCTGCGGGTGTGTGTGGGGGGGAGGTAAAGAGCAGCCCGACTGAGAAGGGGATTGAAGGTGAGCTCTTGGCAGGTGCATCTCTAGTGAACTCACGAAAACTCGGAGACAGAAAGAGCAGCCTTTATATGCCTGCAGCCCCGAAGGCATCCGGCCCCAGGCAAACCTTGGGGCAGGCAGGACTTCTCAGTGTTGCAGCCTCTCCAACCCTGGAGGTCTCCGACGCCTGCAGTTATTACCTGGAAGCAGAGGCAGAAAGTGAAGACTCCGCTCCCAACCCCGGTGACCTCTCAGGTCTGAACGGACTGTCGGAAAAACACTGAGAGCTGTTGGTGTTCTGTGGCTGCCAGGCTGGACGGGTGGCTGTCCGTCTTCCCCTGAGGTGTGGCTGTCTGTCCCTCCCCTGGAGGGGTGGCCGTCAGTCCCCCGAGAGGTTCGACTGTCCCGTCCTTCCCCTGGAGGGGTGGCTGTCCTTCCCCCTGGAGGGGTGGCTGTCCATCCTTCCCCTGGAGGTTCGACTGTCCTGTCCTCCCCTGGACTATTTTCCTCATCAGTCCCTCCTCCTCTGGGGTTGAAACACACGCTCCCTAGCTCAGCCGCTTGACCTTGCCCAGCTCCTTCCTGAATCATGGCTCTTCGGAGCGCCCTTCCGCTGGCTGGAGTGCCCATCCCGGACATTTCACAGCGCTTCTTCTCTTCTTCCCTGTCTTGGCTTCAGTGCCACATCCTCCGAGAAGACTACCCTGATTCTTCAAGGAGGACCGCTGCTTAGCGCCCTCATAGCACTCCACTCGCTCCGATCGCCACCTGCAGCTGTTGACGTTGTTTCCTCCCTCGTTTGTTCTCCCTCCCTGGGTCAGAAGCTCCCTGGGGACTGGACTTTGTGCGTCTGTATGGGGTGTGTGGGCATGCACGCGAGTGTGGCAAGGCTTAGGACGGACACTTTGCTCATAGCAGGAAGGGGCAGGGAAGCAAGCGATACCTGAAGCAGAGCAGCTCCCACGCTTCCCCCCACCTGGTTTCAGCATCACCTTCCACGTCACCCCCCTTTAGTGGCCTGAGCCCTGGGGAGGGGGCCCGAGGCCGAGCCCCCCTCCCTCCCGCCACAGCCCCCTCCCCCTTGTTGGCGCGGCCTCACCTTGAGGGGCCAAGGCTGCACATGTTTCTGTGACACTCCCACCGAGAGCAGCAGGCCACGGGGCCAAAGCTCAGGTTACTTTTGGTAAAGATTTTGGACACGTGCCATTTCAGCCTCTGCCCTGGTGCTGGGTGGCACCCGGCGAGAGAACGACCTCTTTTAATGAACTTGGGCACCTGCTCTGGCAGAGTGCAGAAACCTCTGGATCTTCTGCTTGGAAGAACTTAATAATGATGGTAATAGCAATAACAGTAATTGGCTGAATGGGATGCAGAGAGCAAGGCATGAGGTGTTCGTGTTCAAGTTAGAGTGGATCTCTGCTCTGAATGTATTGAAGTAGGCAGCCTTCGGGCTTCCCTGGTGGTTCAGATGGCAAAGAATCTGCCTACAATGCAGGAGACCTGGGTTTGATCCCTGCATGGGGATGATCCCCTGGAGAATGGACTGGCTACCCACTCCAGTGTTCTTGCCTAGAGAATCCCATGGACAGAGAAGCCTGGTGGGCTACAGTCCATGGAGTCACAAAGAGGCCTTTGGGTTAATTCCTGCCTCTGTGAGGCTGTGGTTATAAAGTTCTATTCCAGCGTGTGATAGTTTTCTTTTATAGCAAGATGTCCAAGTAGCAGAGTACTGTTACCTGTGTTCCATTTCACACTGACACTCCTTTCATTTTAGTTATGCTTTTAATAAGGACAGTGTGGTGGACTGGATGTGTCCCTCCAAAATTTAAAAGTTGAGTTTCTCTCCTCCCCGCAGTGTGATGGTCTCTGGACATAGGTCCTTTGGGAGACGATTAGACTTAGATGAGCTCATGACAGTGGGGCCCTCGTGAATAAGATTAGAAGATGCTTTTAGAAGACAAAGAGAGACCAGAGCCCTCTCTTCCTCTCTGGCATGTGAGCACCTAGCAAGAAGGCTGCTGTGTGCAAGCCAGGAAGAGGAGTCTGCAAGCACTTGATCTTGGACTTCCCAGCCTCCAAAACTGTGAGAAATAAGCCTCTGCTGTTTAAGCCACCCCGTCTACATATTTTGTTATAGCAGCCTGAGCTTAGAAAGGTGGTAGTGTCAGCTTTGGGACTGGAGGAGGCAAGAAGCTCCTAGAAGGGGTGGTTTAAGGAAGCATTCACCCTCAGGGTCTTGCAAATGGAGATTCAGCACTCGGTAGCCTGGAGAGCAAGTGCTTCCTTAAATTTTGCACAGTGTCCCATTCACTTCACCCTAGTCCAGGCCCTGGGGAGCATGCTGTTTATACCCCAAACCAAACGGGCTCAAATAAATAAGACAGAATAAAAAAAAGTAGATCTCGTCAGCGAGACGCAGAAGAGGTACAGTTCTGGCGTGAGGAATGATTCTATCTCTAGCTCTGTCTCCTCCTGCTTTCTCCTGTCTTGGATTTATTCTTGACTGGGCTCCCATTTTGGAAACAATATGGCCACGTAGCTGTGCATCTCAGGGAAGGTTTTGATTGGCTCTTCTGGGTCACGTGCCCATCTCGGTGCCAATCCCCGCGTCACAGGTGGTGTGTGCTGATTGGCCAGACTCGATCAAGTGTCCAGCCCAGGATGGGTGAGACTGTGGCTCCTGCAGAATCACTCATGGTTGAGACAGAAGTGATTCCCAAGTGACAGCGATTAGACCAGTTTGGACCTGAGGTCACCTTCCCCTTTGTCCATAGCTTTCTAGAAAATGCCACAAAAATGTTTGGAATTTTCTCAAGTAATCTATGCCCTCTAGGTGTGTCTGTACACAATTCAGTTGAGATTCTTGAGGCTTCAAGTTGTACCGTGGGGCCATAAGCAGGACTCCTTTGATTGCAAATGACAGAATACCTCAGTCTGAGCTGGTTTGAGCAAAAAGGAGATTTATTTACTTAGTGCAATTAAACAGCCCAAGAGTGGCTCTGGTGAGGTAGAAAATGCCAACTGACCCAGGAAACACCAATTCAATTTTGTTCTTTCAGAATTAAAGCCATGTCTGAACAGAGACTATATTCCCCATTCTCCTTGGAGACAGGTGTGGTCTTCTGACAACGTATCAGTCAGTGGAACGTAAGAGAAAGAGGTTTGAAATATCTGGATGAAATTTTTATTTGGAGGATGTTTTCCATCCATGCTCTCTCCTCCCTTCCTGGGAAGTGGCAGTTAATTACACCCAAGGATGGAAACCATGTCCGCAGCTGACCCACCTGCCTGAGTCCCTGAATGACCTTTTGGGACTGAGCTACCTATCTGCCCATCTGTTTTGTTCAATGAGAGATAAATCAACTTTTACCCAATCTAAATCATTGCATTTTGGGCTCTAATTGTAACAGCAGCTTCACAAGTATTTATAACATAGTAGTCTCCTGGGGGTGGGGTGGGCTACCTGGACTGCAAGGAGATCAAACCAGTCAATCCTAAAGGAAATGAACCCTGAATATTCATGGGAAGGACTGATGCTGATGCTGATGCTGAAGCTCCTATACTTTGGCCACGTGATGTGAAGAGCTGACTCACTGTAAAAGACTCTGATGCTGGGGAAGATTTAAGGCAGGAGGAGAAGGGGAGGGGAGAGAATGAGATGCTTGGATGGCATCACCAACTCAGTGGGCATAATGGACATGAATTGGCACAAACTCTGGGAGATTAGTGAAGGACAGGGAAGCCTGGCATGGGATCCATGGGATCGCAGAGAGTCTGATACCACTTAGTGACTGAACAATAACAACAGGTTCCTGGGGTGCTAGATCAGGGGGTTCCAAATGGTACCATCAGGATTTGGTTTGCTTCTCTAAATCTCTTGGTCTGCTTCTTCTGTGTGGCCTCCACTCCCAACGCTTCTGGGCTCTGTCCCTCTAGACTCTATTTCAGCCAAACACAGTATGAACCTTTGGCCCAGTAGTCATCAAAAGTAACATATCTCTTAACGCACCAACTTAGGTCGTGTGTCCATGTCTAAACCAATCAGTATGTTTGAAAGAAGGCAGTGTACAAGGCTGCTCCCCTGTGCTGGTGATTACACCCCAGGTAACAACAGTGCCCAGTACTGGAAGAAGGTTATTTGCATGCTATGGAAGCAAACAAAAATGGGTACATACGAAGTTCTAAGTGTTAAAATTGAGTTAAAAGCAGGGATTGAAATAATGATTTTTCTGTATCAGACATCTCTAGTGAAACTAAATTGTGTGTGGCTGTGTGTCTGACACGCACAGTTATACAAGTTGTGTACTGTGCAACTCTTACAAGCACTATTTACATTGTGCATCTCTGAGAATTACTACTTTCCCTTCAGCAGTAGGTCTCCAAACGATTTTTTAAATCATTTCATCCTCTTTTGGTGAGAGATTTAAACTTAAAACATCATTTTCATTGAATGACAACATGATGACAGAGCTGGTGGTTTACTGTATAACAAAAAGAGTGCTCCCTGTCAGAAGATTTGATTTTTGATGGTCCCAATTTAGTCTCCATTCCCCTATGACACATTCTAGGGTGATTCTCTTCTTTAATTGACACCCATCAAACCAAGATGGCTCAAAGTCAGTGTTCCCAGAGAGAAAGATTCCTATAATCTTAGAGTTGAAAAACCTTTGAATGTCATCAGGTCAAAGAATCCACTAAATAAATGAATCCTTTCCTCAATAGCTCTGAGCAAAGGTCACCCAGCCTTCATTCAGTAACCTCCAGGGGACAAGACCTGTCAGATTTCTGACTCCATCTTTGCCTCTGTGGACAGTGCAAGCGATTGTAAAGATTTTTGGAAATCAACCAGTAACCTCCCTGCCCCATGACACCTGCTCTTCAGAAGGGATGTGTTGTTATTGTTCAGTCACTAAGTCATATCCGACTCTTTATAACCCCACAGACTGCAGCATGCCGGGCTCCTCTGCAGTCTCCTGGAGTTTGCTCCAATTCCTGTCTGGTGAGTCAGTGATGCTATCCAGCCATCTCATCCTCTGCTGCCTACTTCTCCTTTTGCTTTTAATCTTTGCCACCATCAGGGTCTTTTGCAATGAGTCACGTCTTCACATCAAGTGGCCAAAGTACTGGAACTTCAGCACTGGTCCTTCCAATGAGTATTCAGGGCTGATTTCCTCTAGGATTGACTGGTTTGCTCTCCTTGCAGTCCAAGGGACTCTCAAGAGTCTTCTCCAGCACCACAATTCAAAAGCATCAGTTCTCCGGTGCTCAGTCTTCTTTATGGCCCAATTCTCACATCCATCATGACTACTGGAAAAACTGTAGCTTTGACTATAGGGACCTTTGTTGGCAAAATGATGTCTCTGCTTTTTAATATGCTGTCTAGGTTGGTCATAGCTTTCCTTCCAAGGAGAAGGGATATAGGGCAGTGTTTATCATCAGCACTGGTGGCGTATCCATCTCCCTTCTGGTGGAACCGGATTCAAATCTCTTTAATTCCTCTGAGCTTCAGTTTCTATAAAATGTGGCCCGTAGTTCATTTTCCTTTAGCAGCATTAGCGTATTGCCTAATGCGTTCCAAGCAGTGATCGCTGTTATCAAGTCAAACAGGTTTCAGGAAGGCCGTGCAGCCAGGGCCAGGTGGATGTGCAATGGGTATGAACATGGCTACCGCCAGGCTCAGGAGGAATAAATAGGGTCCTGCTGTTCACATAAGCGGGCTACCTTATGAGGGAGGGGACCTGTAGGGTATATGAGAGTTTACATGAGTCTGGCTAAGGGCTTAGAGGGTACCTGACACTAAGGATTTTTTCAGCATCTGCTCTGGGCCAGGCTTAGCGGGTACAGGTATTAATGAGGCCAAGGGTCAACCTCTGGGACTCACAACCGGCCGGGAAAGACAGGCTCAAACAAGCAAAATGTGGAAAATGATATCACCGCAGGCTAGGTCCAGGATGCCAAGGAAATCCGAGGAAGCAGGCAGCTTAAGCCAGGACACTATCCCTCCCCTCCTATGCCAAGGTCAAGGCTAACCAGGGCAACACCCCCCCCCCCCCCCCCCCCCCCCCCCCCCCCCAGAGGCAAAAGCGAATCCTTCTCGGGAGAGAGCTGGGGGCGCAGGGAACGGAGGGGTAGACGGGCTGAGAAAAGTGAGGTTCCCTCTCCACCTGAAGGGAGCTGGGGATCTCCGCGGGAGTGGGCGAGGCGCGGGCGCGCAGGGCAGCTCGGGGGTCCCGGGGAGGGGACGGGTCAGAGGACCGGATCGGGCCAGGTAGGCGCGAGAGGGGTGGGGGGAAGAGTGCGCCCTCAAGGTTGTCCTCCTGTGGACGGCCGGCGGCTCCGCCTGCTCCCTCTCCTCCCCCCACCCACCCCGAGAGGCAGGGCTGGATCCCTGAGCGCCGCCCCTCCCTCCCCTTCCCTCCCCACCCCTCCTCCCTCCTCCCTCCCTCCTCCCTCCTCCCTCCCTCCTCCCCTCCTCCTCCCCCCTCCTCCCCTCCTCCTCCCCCCTCCTCCCCTCCTCCTCCCCCCCACCGACCCGCAGAGGCAGGGCTGGATCCCTGAGCAGCACCGCCCCTCCTCCGGGCAGGCCGGCCGATGAGTCAGCTGACGCGGGCGCCCCAGCCGCTCCGGCTCCCCACGCTCCCCGAAGTGGCTGCGAGCCGGCCGCCCACTTCCAGGCTCGGGGACGGGAAAGTGATGCGCGCCTCCTGACGCCGCGCAGAGCCGCCGCCGCTCGGTCTGCGCTTTCGCCCCCAGCCCAGCCCAGAGCCCCGTCTTGACCCGAGGCCAGTTAGGGCGCGCGCTGGGCGTGGGGACCTCGCCGGCCGCCCGGGATGGCCTCCAGTTTCAATGACATCGTGAAGCAAGGCTACGTGAAGATCCGGAGCCGCCGCCTGGGGGTGAGTGTGGACCCTCCCTCCCGCCTCCCGACCCCCGGCCAGCGGCCCTGGGGGTGCCCGGCGCGCCTCGCCGCGCCTTCCCGGCTGGAGCGCACCCCGGGGCAGCCGCTGGAGCGGCTCTCGGGGTGTCGCGGGTCTATCTTTGTCTCCCGGGTGACTTGGCTTTCCGTCGGTGGCCGCGTGTCCGCCTCGGTAGCCTCTGGAGCCCATCGAATGGAAATAAATATTTCTCGGTAGCCATGGGAGTCGGCGCCGAGGAGCCCGCGCGGGGGCGCCGAGCCTGCCGGGTGCCCCGCTGCCCCCGCCCGCCGCCAACTTCACTCCAGCGGGGGTGGGGGACGGATCGGCCGGGTGAGGAAGGGCGGACGCTCCGGGTGCGAACCGGCTCAGTGACCCCCGACCCGGGAGAGACGCATCTGCCAAGAGAAGGGCTTTTTTCGGAACTCCGGGCGGTGGACAGTGACCCAGCCCTGGCCCAGGAGCTGGCGAGGGCGCCGTGGGTAGATGTCCTCGTCCTGAGCCTGGGCAGGGGGCGTGCTGCTGTCGTACACCCGGGATGCCACTGGAGCGCTGTCTATTTAGGGCGGAACCGAACACCCGGCCCAGAGCTGGCGCTCTCTCCTTAAACATGTACTGAAAGGAAGGATGGAGGAACCGGAGGGCACCGGTGTGGGCAGATGTCGGCGCAGGGATGGGTCCTCCTTTAAAACTCCCTCTCTGTGGCCCTTCTCCTCCCTTCATTGATGAACTTCAGAGAGAACTGACTCTGCTTCTCTTTGGGCTTGAGTGATGGCTAAGGAATTCTTGAGGGAGGAAGAGGATACCGGAGTGATTTTTTTTTTTTAAATTTCAAGCTGCCTCATTTCTCTTTGCTTTGTGTCGGGTGCTGTTGCTACTTTTTTTTTTTTTTTTTCGTTGTGTACTTTGGGGCGAGGGGGTTGGGGGGGGGGTAGAAAAGTTTACTTTGCTAATGTCTGAAAAAATGGTAATGTCAGGAATGGCCACAGGGATAACTTGAACATCTTTCTCCACAAATACATGTCACTGGCACTGTTCTCTTATCTGATCTTTGGGCTTGCTAATGCACCAGATAATTTTACTGGAAATTGAAATTTCACCATGTTAAACAGCTATACAGGAAAACATGCTGATGGGAAATACCCATAACTATTAGAAGTTCTTACCTGGTTTGTTTCGGTCTTTTGCTTCCTTTCTTCCTTCCTCCTCACTTTTCTTCCTCTCTTTCTTTCCTTTATTTTCTTCCTTTCATTCCCTGCTGGTTACCATGTTTTAGCAACTATGTCCTGTGTAATTGTGAATATGCAAATATATAATTAGGGAGCAATGTAAGATAACTCACCGGTCCCTATCAACTGTGAGTTTCCTTGGTTTTCTTCTCTGCCATGCAGACATTCTAATCAACAGGAACAGCTTTTGTTAGGGTACTTAACAAGGGTCAGAAATAATAGGAACTTTTTATTTTTCATAACCTTGTGGGCCAGCCAAGTGTTACAGTGTTAAAAGAGCATTTGAAAACACCATTCTAATTTTAGATTTACTCCATCATGTCAGTTGAGGAAATTGATGAGACATCCATTCTGTGCTAGAGAGCATTCCAATAGAAAGAGGACGTGAATTATTAATGTACAAAATGTGAATTATTCATAAGGATCAGTTTATGCCAAATTGTGACACATGATGATTTATTTGAAAAGCTAGTTACCATAACTTCTAGTTTATAGTAATTGAGACTTTTTTCTGTGATATTAATACTGACATAATGTTGTCCCATGTGTGTGCCAATGTTTTTGGACAGATATACAAAGGAAAGGAAAAGTAGTTTACTTTGCGTTTACTTCATACTTTATAGTATTTTGAATGCCAACAGAAGTGTACTTTCTTAGGATTTATTCATTGTATCTGTGTTAATACTCAAATAGATTTTGGAATATTTATTGAATGATGGTTATTGTTCATGGAGAGAAAAGGTCAACAATAATCAAAATCTAGTTTTATTTGTTCAGTTTGGTTTTATCACCAGTTTAATTTTAAAAAGTGTTCTAAGTAGTAAAATTTATCATTAGAAACTGAGGAGGCTGTCGGAAACACTGCAAGCTGAAGTTTTAATGGAGGCATCAAGAAGAAGGCTTTGGGAAAAGCATAGGGACCTTCAGTCTAAAGGAAGAAATGTTAGTGGAGCTGATCGAGGCAGAAGATAGCTTAGAACAGCCCGCAGCATGTGTAAGTCTCAAAGAGTGGTAGGGCTTATGTTAGTACACTGTAGATGCTCAGTTCATGCACGCTGAACATGGATTGAACTAAAAGTGGATGCCTGACTTTGCAATTCATAACCTCTTGAGGAACTAATATGACATGGTGGCTTTATTAATGGAATCCAGGCAAGTGTCTGAGGATTAGAACCGTGTTTAGGAGAGTTTATAATTAAACAAGAAAACAACATTTCATGGTGAGCAGCTGTTGTACCTAGGAACACCCCTGCAGATTTGGAGAAAGAAGAAAAGAGACAAACACTCCTTCTGTTACTTGTTAGCTTTGTGACCCTTGACCTCTCTTGGCCTCAGTTTTCTTATGTGTATAGTGAACAGTGTTTAACGATGTAGTGAACTTCGGATAAGATAACATCTATGAAAATGCACTGAAAGCATACAGCTCTGGTTCTGATTGCATCATTTCTTTGGTATAATTAGAGATGAGTTAGGCTTGGTGGAAGGATATGGGAATTGTTGATTTCCTTATCTTTCTATCTAGAAGTGTCCAAAGGCATACATGTTTATGCAGTTTTCATTGGATGCACTTTTTACAAATATAATACATTTAAGTGATTTGTGATTTTTTTGTTGTTGTTATTTAATACTGATTTATTTCTCACGAGGGACCAAAAAAATATATGCTGCAATCATGTGGTGCCGTCTCCAAGGGGCTTATGTCACATTCACAGACTTGATTATTACTAAGTTCCTTGCCCTCACTTGTGTGTGCGCTAAGTCGCTTCAGTTGTGTCTGACTCTGCGACGCTATGGACTGTAGCCCACCAGGCTCCTCTGTCCATGAGATTCTCCAGGCAAGAATACTGGAGTGGGTTGCCATTCCCTTCTCCAGGGGATCTTCCCAAGCCAGGGACTGAACCCATGTCTCTTACGTCTCCTGCGTTGGCAGGTGGGTTCTTTACCACTCGCGCCACCTGGGAAGCCCTGCTCCCACACACATTTGTAGTTATCCCCACTAAAACACAGCATGCATGCCACACACACACACAGACACACAAATATAATACATTTAAGTGATTTTTCAACAAGGCATGAGACATTCTAAGACCATCCCTGTTCAGATGGGTCTCAGTGAGTGATGTCTTCACGTCTTTACTCTCCAACCTCATCTCCGTTGGAGCTGTCCACTTGGGCCCTGGGGGCTGCATTTGTTCAGGAATGTCGATGGCGCTGCTTTGGGGGGTGGGGAGGGGCCTGTCCACAGTTGTTTGGCAAACCCACTAAAGGCATTAAACGTGTGTTTTTAGAGGAATGGTGAATCGGGTGATTTGCACATCATTAGCGATGGACCTGGGTCTGAGCAAACTCTGGGAGATAATGAAAGACGGGGCAGCCTGGTGTGCTGCGGTCCATGGGGTCGCAAAGAGTCGGGCGTGACGTAGTGTGTGAACAGCAACCACGGCCTCGTGGGTGGCTCAGGCGGCCTTACAGACTGTGCTCACTCGGGTTCTTCCCGTGCAGCGGACAGGATTACCCAGGCAGGAAGTGTCAGGACATGTCCACCCAGCAAGTCTCAGGGTTTAGACTCACACCTGTTTACTTTATCTCCATGCAGTTCCCCTTGATGATTACTTGATTTTATTTACTTTTTAACATTTATTTATTGATTTGACTGTGCTGAGTCTTAGTTGCAGCCTGTGGGATCTAGTTCCCTGACCAGGAATCGACCTCAGGCGCCCTGCATCGGGCGTGTGGAGTCTTAGTCACTGGACCCCCAGGGAAGCCCCTGGGAGGGAGGTGCCGGGGAAGTCCCCATTTGTCTCTCAGCAGCATCTCTGCTTACCTACCAAGGAAGGGCCTCTTCCCCCATCAGCCTACATCTTCATCTGGTCGGCTCCTAGTCTCAGACTTAATATATCCAACCACCCATTGTTTCATCCCAGCCGGCTTCTCCTGGAGTCTGTATCTCAGCCACTACAGGTCCCGGTATTTCAGCTGCCCTGGTGAAAATCAGTCAAACAATCAAACAAGCAAGCAGCAAAGGATCAAAACTTCGTCTCCTTTCTCGATCCTTCCCTTATCTCTTACCACCACAGCCAGTCCATCACGAGATGCTGTAAGCTTTGTTTTGGAAGTATACCTAGAGTCCAATGACCTCTCACGCCATCTGCCACTACCGCCCTGGCCCAAGCCCCCAAATATTGTCATGCCCTCCTGGTTTATCTGCCTCGCTGCTCAGACCACCAAAGCCTTTCCCTGCGACCCAGAGTAACGGCCTTACCGCCAGCTCCGAGGTCCTGTGCGGACTCAGAGTGTCTCTCTTGCTCCTCCCTCCGTCTGGAATACTGTTCCAGCAGCTTACCTCTCTCTTCACCTCCTCCAGCCGTTCTGCAAGTGCCGCCCTCTCATCGAAACCTTCCCGCCCTCTGGTTTCGCCTCTTCCCTCCTTCTGTCCCCGTGTCCCTTCCATTTTTTCTCTCTAGACTCAGCATCCACTTACCCACTGATCTGTCTGTAGGTTTTACCTGTTGATTGCCTATATCTCCCAAATAGCGTGTGGAACTCCATGAGGGCTGGGACTTCTCATTTAATTGTAGCCGAACCCCAGTGCCTGGAACAGTTTCCAGCATGGAGACGCACCTGATGAAGGTTTAATGTGTGAATGAATGAATGAATGAATGAATCCATCATTATAGCTGAACCCCAGTGCCAGCATGAAGAAAAACTTGAAAATGTATTGGATGAATGAATGAAACCATCAGTTATAGTTGAACCCCAGTGCCTGGAAGAGTTTCCAGCATGGAGAAGTGGTTGATGAAAATTTATTGAATGAAGGAATGAATCCATCAATTATAGCTGAACCCCAGTGCCTGGAACAGTTTCCAGCATGGAGAAGCGCTTGATGAAAATTTATTGAATGAATGAATGAACCATCAATTATAGCTGAACCCCCCAGTGCCTGGAACCGTTTCCAGCATGGAGAAGCACTTGATGAAGATTTATTGAATGAATGAATGAATCCATCACTGTCTCCTGGCTTAAGAGCATGGGCTTTGACATGAGACTGTTAAAATCCCAATTCAGCAACTAGTTATGTGACTTTTGGTGAGTTATTTAATATTAAGAAGCCTCAGTCTTCTGTAAAAATAGGGAGGCTCCTAATATCCGCCTAATAGAAGATCCTCATGAAAGGCTTAACACAGTGCCCGACACAGAGGAAACCCAACCAGTTCTCATTTCTGCTCTCCTTACCACCAGTGCTGTTGGAGGGTAATGATGCTTCTGTGGTGGTGGCATGCCTCTTCTACTGCGATAGCTCTCATCCTCAGAGAACTCACTCTTTAGTTAGGAAAACAGATGTAGCACCTGTGAGGTAGTTACTGTGCAACCACTGATGCTAGGTCATGGCCAGGGGTATTGGCCATTGTATAATTTTCCCTGATCTTTAGATACGTGGCAAAAATGCCAGGAACAGAGAAACTTACCTGTATACAGATTTGGTTTGAGCAAGCTCATCAGACAAGAGCAAAACTGTTAATTTGAGGATCTTTTTCTGGGGTGGGGGAACTGGCAGGTTAGATTTGAAAAGTTGGTTAAATTTTAGGTGGAAATATTTTCTTACCCCTTTCGTTTCTCAGTTTCACCTGACCCAGTATGCCAGAGACGTTTCATTTTTCATTTAGGGATTTAGGATGCAGAGATGATCAGGAATCTGTGCATTTTTTATGATATCATGGCAAAGTTATATTCCTTACTAACATTGAAATCATAGGAATGGAATAAATTAATCACATGCCACCAGTTTGGTTGCTAAGTCGTGTCGCCTCTTTTGCGACCCCCTGGAGCGTGGCCCGCCAGGTTCCTCTGTCCATAGGATTCTCCAGGCAAGAATACTGGGGTGGGCTGCCATTTCCTCCTCCCGGGGATCTTCCTGACCCAGAAATAGGACCTGTGTCTCCTGCTCTGGCGGGCAAAGTCTTTACCACTGAGCCCCCAGGAAAGTCCTGCCACCAGGAAAGTCCTGCCATCAGTACATGAGTGTGTATACACACGTGTGCACACAAGCACATGTAATCATTCAGTAAGCTCCATGAAGAACCCTTTTCCTTCCTAAGGAAAAGAGACTTGGAGGCTGACTTCCTGTAGTGAAATTTATGGTCAGACACTCACCTAAGACTGTTTGGCTTCCCAGGTGGCACTAGTGGTGAAGAATCTGCCTGCAATGCAGGAGACCCAGGTTCCATCCCTGGGTTGCAAAGATCCCCCGGAGAAGGAAATGGTAACCCACTCCAGTATTCTTGCTGGGAAATCCCATGGACAGAAAAGCCTGGTGGGCTACAGTCCATGGGGTTGCAGAGAGTCAGACACAACTATGCATGCACGCGCGTTCACACACACACAAGAAGACTTAGTGTTCCCATTTGAATCAGCCTCACTGGTTTTCATGTCAGAAGTTCTTTCCAGCTGGTATTTTAGTCATCTTTATTTGATCGTCATTGTGGATAAAGTCAGCCTTTAATCATCAGCCCCAAAACTGATTTAAGCAAAGAATGGCCAATTTAGTGATTTTGTGTGTAGACATAAACCAAATTATGGACATGATCATTTCCCCCACATCTGCCAATGTATTTTTTTATAATATTCATGAGATGACTAGAAATATTTATTTTTTAAGCAGTTTTGTGGATCATTATCTTTGGTATTTTAAGAATTCAGTTTTCATTCGGGGTATATTTGCTTTCATTTATTTTAACATGCATCAGATGTTTATGGAGTGAATACTCGTGTTAAGAAGCTTAGGGAACACTACCCTAACTAAGACAGATGTGGTCAACATCCGTGGGGAATTGACAGTCTGTTTTGGGGCTGGTGTTATTAACATGAGATTAATATATTCACTCTAGTTAAGGAAGAATTTGTCTGAGCAACAGGTCAAATATTGAAGTGAAAAGGTATCTTCAGGTCTTTCCTTGTTTCATTTTTATGAAACGAGGGAGGGGAAATTTGATTTTCCTCTTACTCTAGGAATTTGATTCTGATCGGGTGGAAATCAAATCTTCAGGGAATCTAAGCCAGGAAGAGATTAGTCTGCCTCCATCCTGCAAACGCCCTGTTTCTGTGAAATTCAAAATGAAACTAATTGTTTAGAAATGCCACAGACATATGTGAATGTGGAAGTTAAAATAGCTTCCTTCTAGAATGCAGATGCCTGCATTTTGGATGAGGTTTTTCAGAGCAGTTGGCAGGCTGTGTTTATTTTATGAGTGTTCTAGTCTGTCGGTGCCCTGGGTCTCAGAGAATAGAAGTGTTAGCTGTGTGCGCTGTGTTATGCAGAGGGTGCAAATGATTGTCCTCAGGTGATGCTTCACAGCTTTTATGGGATTCTTAGAGAAATCTGGACTTCTGTGTCCCCAAACCTCTCACCTCCCACCCTCCAGATTTCCAAAACAGTGAAGAACCACTGTCTCATCTTTTTAAATTAGAATTTTAGGGACTTTATTGGTGGTCCAGCGGCTCAGACTCCAAGCTCCCGTGGCAGGGGGCCCGGGTTCCACCCCTGGTCGGGGGACTAGATCCCACGTGCCCCAGCGTCGTGTTCCCGGGCCGCAGCTAGAGATCCTGCCTGCTGCAGCGACAACTGAGATCCTGTATGCCGCAACTGCATACAGCTGCAGCTTAAAAAAAGGCCAGACTTTCAGCTTTTACATAATCGTAGGTTCACGTGAGGTGTAAGAAATAATACAGAGACAGCCCATGCCCTTCCCCAGCTTCTCCCAGGGGTGATGTTTTTCAGGTCCCCAGTGTCGCAGCAGGATCCTGGTATACCACCGAGGCGCAGGGCGTCGCTCACAGCGGGGTCCCCCCTGTTGTCTTTTATAGCTGCCCCTTCATCCCCCCGCCACCCCCGCCCCACAGCCCTAAAGCCCTGACAACCGCGAATCTGTTTTCCATTTCTGTGGTTTTATCATTCATCGTTTCAAAATATTATAGAAATGGAACCATGCAGTATGGAATGTTTGGAATTTTTTTAACTCAGTATAATTCTCTAGAATTGTGGTGGTTGTCGTGGGTTCTGTGGGTGTGGATGGTGGTTGTTGATAGTCGCTCAGTTGTGTCCGACTCTTTGCGACCCCACGGATCACAGCAGGCCAGGGCTCCCTGCCGTTATCATCTCCTGGAGCTTGCTCAAACTCATGTCCATTGAGTCGGTGATGCCATCCAGCCATCTCGTCCTCTGTCGTCCCCTTCTCCTCCTGCCTTCAATCTTTCCCAGCATTAGGGTCTTTTCCAATGAGTCAGCCCTTCGAATCAGGTGGCCGAGGTATTGGAGTTTCAGATTCAGTACCAGTCCTTCCAATGAATATTCAGGGTTGATTTCCTTTAGTATTGACTGATTTGATCTCCTTGCTGTCCACGGGACTCTCAAGAGTCTTTTCCAACACCACAATTCAAAAGCATCAGTTATTTGGTGCTCAGCCTTCTTTGTGGTCCAGCTCTCACATCCATACATGACTACTGGAAAAACCATAGCTTCAACTGTAGGGACCTTTGTTGACAAAGTAATGTCTCTGCTTTTTAGTACATTGTCTAGATTTGTCATAGTTTTTCTTCCAAGGAGCAAGAGTCTTTTAATTTCATGGCTGCAGTCACCATCTGCAGTGATTTTGGAGCCCAAGAAAATAAACTCTGTCACTGGTTCTGTTGTTTCCCCATCTATTTGCCATGAAATGATGGGATCGGATGCTATTCCTTTTTCCTTTTAATGCTAAGCTGTAGTCGAGGGTATGGATGTGCCATAGTTTGTTTAGCTGTTCATATATTGAGGGATATCTGGGGGGTGTTTTCCATTTTAGGCTCTTATGAATAGGTTGATGTAAATATTTGGGCTAGGGTTTTTGTGTGAATGTAAATTTTCATACCTCTAGGAAAACGCTCTAGGGGTACCATTGCTGTGTGTATTGGTAGTTGCATGTTTAGTTTTATGGGAAACCGCCAAACTGGTTTTCACATTTTGCATTCACAGCAGCAGCATGGGAGTGACCCAGTCTCTGCATCCTTGCAGCCTCTGGGGTTGCCCCGTTTTTTGGTGTGTGTCTCGGCATAGATGTTCTCACGAGTGACGCTGATCCCTCCTTGTCACGCTGAGCATTTCTCATGTTCCACTTTGTCGTCTATAGTTACATTTTGGGAAAAGGCCTGTTCATATCTTTTGCCCATTTTCTAATTGGGTTGTTTTTTAACTGTTGAGTTTTGAGAGTTCTTTGTATATTCTTGATATTAATCCTTTTCAGACATGTGATTTGCAAATATTTTCTCTTACTATGTAGTTTATCATTCTTATCCTTTTAAAAAGGTCTAGCACAGGGCAGACGTCTTTAAGTTTGATGAATTCCAATTTATCAGGTTTTTTTTTCCTTTTCATAGTAATGCTTTGCCCAGCCCAAGATCCTAACTATTTTTTCCTACTTTTTCCCCGAAATATTTTATAGTTTTACCTTTTACATTTAAGACTGTGATCCGTTTAGAGTCAGTTTTTATTTACGGTGTGCATTTTGCGTGAAGGTTCGTTTTCTGCCTCTGGGTGTCCGGTTGCTGCAGGACCATTTGTTGAAAAGGCTGCCTTTTCCCCACTGAACTTGTTTGCGCTCTCTGTTCCTAGTCCTCTGTTTAATGCCACTGTTGTGTGTGTCTCCGATGTGCCTTGATGTGTCTGCATGTGTCTACATGTGTAGCTATACTGTGTCTTGAAGTGGGGTAGACTGGTTCCTCCCACTTTATTTTTCTTTTTTGAAATTGTTTTTATTCTAAAGTTGAAATGATAAAGCTGAAAATTCGATCAACATATCATGGGGAAAAGGTAAGTTTATTGAATCAAACAGATACATAGTAACTAATATTCCCAATCAACATTTTTATCAACTCGCTCAGTCTTATAAGTGGGTCTGGCTGGGAGGAGGAATGATAGAATAGTGTCTTGGCCCACAGTCGGTGCTCAATGAACATTTAAGTCAATGAGTAAAACCCTGAAATAGCATCTTGCATATTCAGTTATGAAACGGACAGAAAGCCTAGCCTCTCATGAGTACACATACTCAGAAATCCCAAGAGTTTTGTAAAATTCTATTGAGTGGTGTTTGCTGGCAGCCCTTTTGCAGCATCCACGCTGCAGTCCTCGGCGCGGGACGAAGGTGGAGATGGGCAGCCTGGCTGGAGTGAGAACGGCCTGACTCCCCTGTCCTGCTGCTGGCCGGCCGCTGTGACTGGCACGTGTCGCTGACCTTCTCCCACCCCAGCTCCCGCTGCAGCAGAGATGGAGGTGCCAGGGTCTGCCCTCCTTGCTCCCCCGTCCGCCTCGGAGCCAGCAGTGTGGCGGCGGCCGTGGAGAGCCTGCCGAGCACACTCCACCTCCCGTCTAGCCCAAGCTTGGTCTCCAGGGTGCCCCACTGTCGGCCTCCTGAGCGGAAAAGAGCAGAGAAACGTGGGATGGCTCTGCTGCTGTGAGCTGTGTCAGACCACAGAACCGGAGCAGGTGACTCCAAAACTTTCTAGATTTATGATTTACTTTGGATTTACAATGTTGAATTTCTGACCAAAAAAAAAGAGAAAGAAATAGATGTTCTTTACCTACAACAAAAAATGGCTTTTGCCTGTATCAATTCTTTTTAATTTACTGGTATTTCACACTATATGTACATGGTTTAAAAAAAAAAGCAAAAAAGGATCAAATGAAGAGGAAAGTTCTGTCCTACTCCAGACTTGTCTCCATTTCCAGGCAATTCTAGGTGGATTCTTGTGTATTTCTATGGAGATATTCATATGTTAGGCATATATAAAAATGCATGTGTTTTTGTGTGTGTATAACTGAAAAGCAAAGGAGAAAGGGAAAGATATTCCCATTTGAATGTAGAGTTCCAAAGAACAGCAAGGAGAGATAAGAAAGCCTTCCTCAGAGATCAGTGCTAAGAAATAGAGGAAAACAACAGAGTGGGAAAGACTAGAGATCTCTTCAAGAAAATTAGAGATACCAAGGGAACATTTCATGCAAAGATGGACTCAATAAAGGACAGAAATGGTATGCACCTACCAGAAGCAGAAGATATTAAGAAGAGGTGGCAAGAATACACAGAAGAACTATACAAAAAAGATCTTCACGATCCAGATAATCACAATGGTGTGATCACTCACCTAGAGCCAGACATCCTGGAATGTGAAGTCAAGTGGGCCTTAGGAAGCATCACTATGAACAAAGCTAGGGGAGGTGATGGAATTCTAGTTGAGCTATTTCAAATCCTGAAAGATGATGCTGTGAAAGTGCTGCACTGAATATGCCAGCAAATTTGGAAAACTCAGCAGTGGCCACAGGACTGGGAAAGGTCAGTTTTCATTTCAATCCCAAAGAAACGCAATGCCAAAGAATGCTCAAACTACCGCACAATTGCATTTGTCTCACACTCTACTAAAGTAATGCTCAAAATTCTCCAAGCCAGGCTTCAGCAATATGTGAGCCGTGAACTTCCAGATGTTCAAGCTAGTTTTAGAAAAGGCAGAGGAACCAGAGATCAAATTGCCAACATCCGCTGGATCATCAAGAAAGCAAGAGAGTTCCAGAAAAACATCTATTTCTGCTTTATTGACTGTGCCAAAGCCTTTGAATCTGTGGATCACAATAAACTGTGGAAAATTCTGAAAGAAATGGGAACACTAGACCACCTGACCTGCCTCTTGAGAAACCTGTATGCAGGTTAGGAAGTAACAGTTAGAACTGGACATGGAACAACAGACTGGTTCCAAATAGGAAAAGGAGTACGTCAAGGCTGTATATTGTCACCCTGCTTATTTAACTTATATGCAGAGTACATCATGAGAAATGCTGAGCTGGAGGAAGCACAAGCTGGAATCAAGATTGCCGGGAGAAATATCAATAACCTCAGATATGCAGATGACACAACCCTTACGGCAGAAAGTGAAGAGGAACAAAAAAGCCTCTTGATGAAAGTGAAAGAAGAGAGTGAAAAAGTTGGCTTAAAGCTCAACATTCAGAAAACCAAGATCATGGCATCTGGTCCCATCACTTCATGGGAAATAGATGGGGAGACAGTGGAAACAGTGTCAGACTTTATTTTGGGGGGCTCCAAAATCACTGCAGATGGTGATTGCAGCCATGAAATTAAAAGACGCTTACTCCTTGGAAGGAACGTATGACCAATCTAGATAGCATATTAAAAAGCAGAGACATTATTTTGCCAGCAAAGGTTTGTCTAGTCAAGGCTATGTTTTTTCCAATGGTCATGTACGGATGTGAGAGTTGGACTGTGAAGAAAGCTGAGCACCAAAGAACTGATGCTTCTGAACTGTGGTGTTGGAGAAGACTCTTGAGAGTCCCTTGGACTGCAAGGAGATCCAACCATTCCATCCTAAAGGAGATCAGTCCTGGGTGTTCATTGGAAGGACTGATGCTGAAGCTGAAACTCCAGTACTTTGGCCACCTGATGCGAAGAGGTGACTCATTGGGAAAGACCTTGATGCTGGGAAAGATTGAGGGCTGGAGGAGAAGGGGACAGCAGAGGAGGAGATGGCTGGATGGCATCACCAACTCGATGGACATGAGTTTGAGTAAACTCCGTGAGATGGTGATGGACAGGGAGGCCTGGCGTGCTGCAGTCCATGGGGTCACAAAGAGTCGGACACGACTGAGCAACTGAACTGAACTGAACTGAACTAATTTGCTTTGCACGTTTGGCTTCATGTGATTTAGTACTGTTACTCTATCTTTGTTCTTTTAACTTATGTTGGAGCACTTTTCTGAAATTTTTATGGATTTCCAATATTCATTTGGGCTTCCCTGGTGGCTCAGCTGGTGAAGAATCTGCCTGCAATGCAGGAGACCTGGGTTTGATCCCTGGGTTGGGAAGACCCCATGGAGAAGGGAAATGCTACCCACTCCAGTATTCTTGCCTGGAGAATTCCATGGACTGTATAGCCCATGGGGTCACAAAGAGTTGGACATGACTGAGCGACTTCACTTTCACTTTTCACTTTCACGCATTGGAGAAGGAAATGGCAGTCTACTCTAGTGTTCTTGCCTGGAGAATCCCACGGACGGGGTAGCCTGGTGGGCTGATGTCTGTGGGGTCGCTACCCGTTGGACATGCCTGAAGTGACTTAGCAGCAGCAGCAGCAGAATTTTGATAAATTCATCTAATATTACTTCAGAGAGGGTGTCGCAGACATCCTTCCACTGAGAGTGCTCAGAGTCGTTTTTTTCTGCCAGTCGTCCCTTGAGCTGTGTTTAACCCTGTGTGTGTGTTCAGCTTCAAAAGGATGTTCTCCTGCAAGGATGTTCTTTTGCTTGGTCCCCTGCTCGCCAAATTTATTCTGCTTGCAGCAAATTTATTACCTAGTAATCCCATCCAATCCTATCCTACCTGTACTTTAAAACTCTCTAATGCCTTTTCCTTACCCATAAATATTCTGCAGTGTCCTCAAGACACTCTGAGAAATCTGCACCCGGCCATAGCTCATCCCACCCAAACCAGTGCTCAGATCAGTTTACCATCCCCCTCGGTGCTCAACCAAACCTGCCCACTTGAGTTCCTCCATTGGCCAAGCTCTCCGTCTCTGTTATTGCCTTTATACATGCTTTTTCGTTGACTAGAAAATTCTTCCATTTGCTTTTATTTTCTCTACTTTCTCATCCTGAAAGTCTCAGCTGGGATGTTGCTGATCTGGAGATGCTTTTCCCAACACCATCCCACATCTAAATGGTGGAAAAAGCCACTTGGCACATGTATTTTTTAGTTCAGTTCAGTCACTCAGTCGTGTCCAACTCTTTGCGACCCCATGAACTGCAGCACGCCAGGCTTCCCTGTCCATCACCAACTCCTGGAGTCCACCCAAACCCATGTCCATTGAGTCGGTGATGCCATCCAACCATCTTATCCTCTGTCGTCCCCTTCTCCTCCTGCCCTCAGTCTTTCCCAGCATCAGGGTCTTTTCCAGTGAATCAGCTCTTTGCATCAGGTGGCCAAAGTATTGAAGCTTCAGATTCAGCATCAGTCCTTCCAATGAATATTCAAGGTTGATTTCCTTTAGGATGGACTGGTTTGATCTCCTTGCTGCCAAAGGATCTCTCAAGAGTCTTCTCCAACACCACAGTTCAAAACCATCAATTCTTTGGCTCTCAGCCTTCTTTATAGTCCAGCTCTCACATCCTTACGTGACTACTGGAAAAACCATTCCTTTGACTATAGGTACCATTGTTAGCAAAGTAACGTCTCTGCTTTTTAATATGCTATCTAGGTTGGTCATAGCTTTTTCTCCAAGGAGCAAGCGTCTTTTATTTATTTATTTTTTTGTGGGTGTGTTTTTTAAATTCATTTAATTTTTATTGAAGAATAATTGCTTTACAGAATTTTGCTGTTTTCTGTCAAACCTCAGCATGAGTCAGCCACTGGCGTCTTTTAATTTCATGGCTGCAGTCACCATCTGCAGTGATTTTGGAGCCCCTCAAAATAGTCTCTTACTGTTTCCATTGTTTCCCCATCTATTTGCCATTAAATGATG
The DNA here is from genome assembly GCF_019320065.1 of Cervus canadensis. NCBI lineage: Eukaryota > Metazoa > Chordata > Mammalia > Artiodactyla > Cervidae > Cervus > Cervus canadensis. The sequence goes on from NC_057395.1 coordinate 80,111,946, forward strand.
GGACCGGATGCCATGATCTTAGTTTTTTGAATGTTGAGCTTTAAGCCAACTTTTTCACTCTCCTCTTTCACTTTCATCAAGAGGCTCTTTAGTTCTTCACTTTAAGGGTGGTGCCATAAGGGTGGTTTCATCTGCATATCTGACGTTATTGATATTTCTCCTGGCAGTCTTGATTCCAGCTTGTGCTTCATCCATCATGGCATGATGTACTCTGCATATAAGTTAAATAAGCAGGGTGACAATCTACAGCCTTGATGTACTCCTTTCCCAATTTAGAACCATTCTGCTGTTCCATGTTCAGTTTTAACTGTTGCTTTTTGACCTTCATACAGATTTCTCAGGAAGCAGGTCAGGTGGTCTGGTAGTCCCATTTCTTGAGGAATTTCCCACAGTTTGTTGTGATCCACACAGTCAAAGGCTTTGGCATAGTCAATAAAGCAGAAGTAGACATTTAAATTCATTAAAATCAAATAAAATTCAGCATGTTCAGTTCCTTAGTGGTGTTAGCCGCGCTCACATGCCCAGGAGTGACAGCTTTGCTAGTGGCTCCCGTGCGAATAGGACGATTCCGTCGTTTCTGAGAATTCTGTTGGATGGTGCTGCTCCAGTTTCTCCACAGCACTCGTGGCTGTTTTAAAATAGTGATTGAGAACTTCCCTGGTGTCCAATGGTTAGGAATCCGCGTGCCAGTGCAGGGGATGCAGGTCCCATCCTCCTTCCAGGAGCTAAGAGCCCACATGCCCCGGGCAGCTGAGCCCACGCGCCACAGCTCCCGAACCTGAGTCCCAGAGCCCGCGTCCCGCAGCAGGAGGCGCCCCCGCAGTGAAGCCCGGCCATCACAGCTGGAGCGTGGCCCCCGCTCGCCGCAACTAGAGAAAGCCTGTGCATCGCACCCAAGACCCCGTGCATCCAAAAATAAGTGAGCAAATACACAGTTTTTAAAAATGGAAAAACATTACTGTTAAGAATGTGTTACCTTAAAAAAAAAATATGTGAGTGAACGTATTGTTTTGATGTTTACCCTCATTAGTTTGTGAGCCACACAAGGGTACAGCTTATTCTTGTCTTGCTTCCTGCTTTTTTTCTTAGAGTTCAATAAGTATTTGTCAAATGAATGACTGAGTGAATTGAAGAATTCCTCCAGGCTCTTAACTGTATCATTCTGCCATATTGATGAGAGTCTTTCTGGGAAGGGGCTGGACACTTCATGATTTTATCCATGCTTCAACATTCCCGTGAGATACCTTAGCAGGGCCCTAATTCTTTCCCCAGCATCGTCTGGGATTATTTTTTCTCGTTGGACTTGACATTTCGGCATCCACTGGCCAGCCGTGGGAAGCTTGCCTGGGGTTGGGCTGGACCAGCGTGTTGGCGCTGTGTTGAGCCTTCCATCTGCACCGCCTCTTCAGGATGGGGCCTCTCGACCCCCTGGGAGTGCTGAGCGTGTCGTAGACAGCTCGCAGACCAGCCCTGTCCTGATGCTGAAAAGAGCGGCATGCCCGAAGCCAGGCCCCTTTCCAGGGCATGTCCTGCCTCCAGTGACTGCCCCAGCTTGGGACAGCTCTGCAGGCGGCCAGCTCCCGGGGTGGGGTGGGCTGGGGGTCTTCACGGGGCACAGTGGACAGAACATCACAGCTGACCTGCGCCTCTGTGGCTTCCAGAGCCCTCCCAGGAGACTTCCTGGATGCAGATCTCCTTGAATCTGCTTCCTGCTAATAAACTCAATTTGCAATTGCAAACCTGCAGCTCAGTCTTCCAAAGAGGGAGCCAAGACCTTTGGCAAGAATGCGTTTTGCTTGATTTGCTGGCCCATGGTTTCTCCCTGTATTTTACCCAGTGTTCTCAACACCCAAATGGTTCTTTAGTTCACTTTACATAAAATGAAAGTTTGGTGGCTTATTTCGTTTCTTATGTTGTTAAGATGCGCCGGTCTCTTCAACAAACTCATCTAATGAATGAATTAGGAAATTACTGCCACTGGTTCGTTACCCTGCATTTGGACTCGGTAAATTACTAATGCCAACCGTGGTCTTCTCTGAGAGGAAGAAGCTCCAGACGAACAGCAGGCAAGGATTGTATGCATATTGCTCTATCTTTTCCTGCAGGAAAGGCCTGATTACAGACAGTCTTTTTCCTGAGTACCACTTTGGTGGTGGTTTAGTCACTAAGTCACGTCCGACTCTTGAGATCCCATGGAATGTAGCCTGCCAGGCTCCTCTGTCCATAGGATTTTCCAGGCAAGAATAGTGACGCGGGTTGCCATTTCCACCTGTTTACGCCATTATAAAAGGAGAATTCCGATTATAACTAGTTGTCGCCAGAGGGAGGGAAGATGCTGTTGTCTGTGGATTTGATTCCATTTTAATCCTGGACGGGGCATTTGGCCATCAGGTAGCCCACTCACGGAGAGGAGAAAATTTGATTTTTCTTCAAAACTGTCACTTTCACTGGGCAACTGTGAATTTCTGGAGAACATTTGTAGCATCAATGGAGTTCCAGAAGATATGCTGACTGGCAGATGTTTCGAGATCGATTAAAGATTTAGAAAGAAGTTCGTTTCCCCAGGCTACTGGACTACCTTTTAATGAGATTGACAGTTTTACACGGGGGACTGAAAAACTTCTTTATCATACAGAAATAAATTTCTGAAGTGAAATCCATTTGAGAGAGATGGATACAAGATAAAGTGTGTGAAGCAGTTTCGACATTTTGCTGGCGTTTAACTTTGAAGTTTCTTTTTCAGAGATAGGTGAAGCTGGATCTTTCAAAAATGAAAAAGATCATTTTGTTAGACTAATATCTCTAATATTAGCTCAAAGAATGGGTCAACTCCCTGCCAGTTGAGGTCATGCATTCTGGAGAATTTGTAATCATGACTTTAGTTGGGCATTAGGCGTATTGAGTTAGAAATTAGCAGATTTTAGTCTTGTAAAGGTTCAAATGGAGAACGTCGTTGGCGTGTTAGCTGGGGAATGACTAACAGGGAGACTGTCAGCGTCATTAGAAGAATGTATCTTACTGTTCTCTGAACGAGAGGAGCAGGCAAGTGAAGATCATGTTAAATTTAAGGGACCACATATAAAAAAAGAACAATATCAGTTCAGGCTTTGAAACCAGAGAAAGGAGAAAAGGTCTAGGATAATTAGGCCTTTGTGGTGTAAAGAGATCTGATGTTAACTCGTTTGATACCTGTATCTAACTGATGGGATAACTGAAGCCAAGAGTGATTTCATGACTTCTTATCCCTCAGAAATCATATTTTTAAGCTGTGAAATCCACAATGTGAAATTATCCTGATATATTGTTAAGTGTGCCAAAAAACAAGTGGCAGAAAAAAGAGAAATTTTGGCACAGAGGTGTGCACATAAGTTTTTGTGTGTGAGCATAGAAAAATGAAGAAGGGGATAGCTTCTGGTCATACATCTTGTGTAGCAGCTGTGCTTCCCTCTAAGAAGTGGGATGCTGTGGGTAAAGTAAGATGGGTGGTCATTTGCTTTTTAAATTTTGTGCCTTTAAGTTTGTTTACCCATTTGTTTGTTTTTAGTGATGCACATTTGTACCTTTTGTAGTACAATAAAAATATAGTATCATGACCCTAAGTGGCCAGACGTGGAGGACAGTGGTTGGAAGATGACTTTATTTTTAATGAACATATTCTACTTAATAAATTAAGAATTCATTCTCTACGTGGCAAGGGCATATCCTCATATATTGTCTTATCCTGAAAGACAACATCCAGTAACTCCACTGACTTTTCCTCTGATGCCTCTCTTTGGAACACGGGAGAGTCACAGATCCTGTTCATTCCTGTGTGAAGTCATCACATGGGATTTCTACTGTGTATTTTCTTTTGCAGGAGAGAAAGCTCGGCCATGTGACTTTCTGCACCCTAGCGTAATCATTATGGCTTTGCCAAAAACATTGTAAGACACCCTCACAGTTAGAATGAAATGTATTTTCCTTTCGTGATCACTATTAATGTTTGAATTAGGACTGTTGAAAGCCCAGGGTTTCAGCAACATCTCACAATCATAAACTGGTAGAATTACATGGTCTTTTTACATATCGTATTAACTTTATCAAGGGAAGAGCAACAACTCTAGTTTGTCAAGAGAGAAAGATGGGATTTGAACTCTATATTCAAATATTTAAGCTCGGCAGGCAGCTTCAGCAGTGACAGAAGAAGTGCCTTTCACCCTTTGGAGAAAGGTGAGAAGGAAGTTGGGTCAGGTTTTCAGAACAAATCAAGCTGATCTGGAATTTCAGTGTATCTTGATGATCTGTTCACTTCCAATGTGCTGTATCGTTTTGCAGGTGTTGATGTTTGCTTTTAGATAACAAAATTACATCCAGTATTTCAGAGCCATGTTCTTGGTGAACTGTGTAAATTGTGGAGCCCAAATCCTTTGTTTAGGATAATAATAGAACTCAAGGAAGAATCATGTCCCTTCGAGCTAGTTTTGTAAAGATTTGTTTCCAAAAGCTATTGAATAGTATTTTTGTAGGTTTTGACCCTCCAGCCAAATAACGATTTTTCTGTGGAAGAATAAAGCCAGCTAATTGCCATGTCAGTGTGGTTGGTGGTAATTTGTAGAAATGTAGAAATATTGATAGAAATTATTAGGAACTCTATGAATCAATATAGTGAATTTGGTCCTAACAATAATATCTGGTTCCAATATGATTTGATAATAGTAGGGCACTTAATAATAGTTGGTGCCATTAGGCAAAGCTGTATATACACATACAGGGGAATTAGTTGTGACTCATGACCGCATTTTATAAATGAACAAAGTAAAGGTCAGAGCAGTGACATAGCTTGTTCTAGGTCATACGGCCCAGCGAGATGAAAGCAGGATGAACTTGGAATTGAGCCTGGGCACATTTCATGGCCTCTTGGAACAGCGTTTACACGACTGAGCAGCTGAACATGTTGGTGTTACTCCCTTTGGAAGGGGAGTGAAGATTCTTCAATGCCATGTTGTATTTTCTGCATTCGTCTTTTTGAATCTAACACTTTAAGGCAGGTTTTATTAGCTTCATTTAAAGTTTCAGGAAAGTCAGGATCAAAGAAGCTAGAAGTTGTCCAAAAAGACAGAAATGGTCAACGACTGAGCAGCTTTGAGCTTCTCTCTCTGTGGTCCCACTGTCCATGCTAGTTCTGTTATTTACACCCACACGGAGGCAGGGGGTCCGGGTGGTGTACGGACCAGAAGGTGTGTTGAATCGCACGTCACTCCCAGAGACTGCTTCTGGGGTGTTCTGCTTCTGCTGCAGTTACTTTGCTGCTGTTGAGCCGGTATTAGTGGAATGAATGCTAAGTGGGAGGAGTCGCCACTTCCATCACATCTGGCCACCTTAAAAGGGCCTTTAGTGTTGCTAAGATTAAGGCACAGAGAGCTGAAGTAATTTACCGAGGTCACACAGACAAGACACCCACCTCTGTTCCTGTGGTTCATCCCACTACTTGACTGAGTGTACAGCACAATGGTGAGATCTGGGTTTGAATTCATTCTCAAACCTTTATGATATACTATCTTTGTCCTCCTTTTACAGGTAAAGGATTTAGGCTTATAGAGAATGTGTAATCCAGGCAAGATTGCCCTGCTGGTAACAGGAGATGCAGGAGGTTCAGACCATGCCTTTCTCTGCTTAACCTGCAATGCAGGTCCATAGACCCAGTCTTTAAAATTTTGATATTAGTAACAGGACTAACTAGATGTTTTGAGTTACTCCTGTAAAACTGCCTCTTTTAGATATTTTTTTTGCACTACTTTTTACCTGATGCTCTGAAAGTAAGAAATCTTGAAGTTGCTAATGAGGAAAAGAGTAAGAAATGGATTTGAATGAAATCAAAGTGAATGTCATACAATTAACTGACTTGAAAACCAATGACAGGAGAGTGCGGCTGGGTGTCTGGGTAGTCTTTGTGAGTTTATTCATTCCTTTAGAAAAAGAGACTAATAGTCTAAAGCTGGGCTCCATATATAGGATCTTCAGAAGAATTTTAGTAACCAAGATCATCTCATTCGATATAAATTTGAACACGGGACACAAAAGGGACAGGAGAGACCACGTTGATGGCAATAAATGTCTTTCCTCTTTGCACTGTTACAGTTTTGCTAGGTTTTCCATTATTTTTCCTGGTAATAAATTACATAAGCCTAGTACCCCAATGGCAGCCTGCTCCAGGGTTCTCGCCTGGAGAATCCCAGATTCAGAGGAGCCTGCGGTTTGTGGGGTCGCACAGAGTCGGACACGACTGAAGCGACTTAGCAGCAGCAGCAGTACCCCAATACAAGGGTGCTATTTTAGTATATCTCTTTCCATTTTCCCCCGTGCTTCTAAAATTTTTCATGGTTGCAGCTATTATATATTTATAATGTCATATCCTGTGTATGTTTTAGAATGTGTTCTATACATTTTCCCAAATGGTTACATAATCTTTCAAACTATAATTTTAATGTCTATAGTACTCTGTTGAGTAGGTACATAATCTACTTGATAGTTAAAACAGTTTAACTGTTTCTAATTCAAATAATGCTCAGGCTTACATTTTTGACCATGGTTTAGATTACACCTTAATAACCGTGTGCTTATGAGGCTCGAGCATTTAAATATTTTTATGACCATTGATCTACATTGTGAATTCACTTGCCTAAGATCCTTAGCAGTTTATCCTGCTGTCAGCGATGTGTGCAGGGATAAAGGCCAGTTTTTAAGACGAGAAATCCAGCAGCCTGCCACAGATGAAGCTGACGTCCTATTTGTTTCATGGTCTTCCATTCACTGATTATAGAACATGGCTCTGAATCCTGAACTCAGTAATAAAGTCATAACCGCAGTCCTCCGTGTAAATTTCTGCCCTTAGCATGAAGATATAGACATTGTTTTGTGATATCCTTCGTTTAGACACTCTGAAGATTCTTTAGCTCAGTTAGGAATTTCACCATAGAGAAAAATTAGATATGCTCTTTGCGATGGACATGAGTTTGAGTGAGCGCCAGGAGGTGGTGATGGACAGGGAGGCCTGGCGTGCTGCAGTCCACGGGGTCGCAAAGAGTCAGACGCGACTGAGCAACTGAACTCGCGGTGGTGAGCTCTGCTGTCTGCAGCCCACTGGGAACTACTGCCAAATGAGCTCAATGACCGTTTTGGTTTCATTTGTTCCAAAACTGGAAAGAGGATCTGTTTCTGAATTTTGAGCAAATTTGAGTTCCTCAGCTAATACTCTGAAATGCAATTTGTTTGTTATACTTGCTGACAGCGGAGGGCATTGGATTTGGTTTTGCTCTTTATTAATTATATTCCATCGATAAAGCAATTTACATCTGTGAAGCTGGAAAAGCTAATCAAGAGAGAGTGTGCTCTTTCTAGTGAGTTCTGTCCTCGTGAGTGACCCTGTACCCCTGGCTACTTGTGGTGTGTGTGGCTCTTATCAGAAACCGCATCAGCGGCTGAGACCTGTTCCGTAATCACTGCACCAGTGACCTGGGCTTCCTGGTGGCTCAGGCGGTGAAGAATCTGCCTGCAGTGCGGAGACCTGGGTTCGATTCCTGGATCGAGACGATCCCCTGGAGAAGGGAATGGCCAGTATTCTTGCCTGTAAAATTCCATGGACAGCGGGAGCCTGGAGGTCTAAGGTCCATGAGGTGGCAGTGTGTCGGACACGACTCAGCGATTAGCACACACACACCAGTGACCTAATTATTCCTCTAGTTTAAAATATTTGATGAGTGAACATTCATTTGTAGGTCCTTGCATTCATTTATTTAATCCCTTTTGTTGAGTGCCGACTGTGTGCAAGGCTTAGTTCTTGGTGCTAACAGATAAATGGTGAGTCAAAGGAAAGTATATTAATGATAAATGTGCTCATTTAACCTGTGGTTTTAATATTATTATAATGATTTCATGCTATTTAAATGAAAGATTTTATAGGTATTCACATGGCATAAAATTCCAGCATTAAAAATTAAAAAATAGTACACAGCAAAAATTCTTTCATCCTGTTCCCCAGTATTATCCAAATAGGCAATCAGTGGTATAGCTTCTTATGGCTGTTATTTTTTCAGCCGTATTTCAGGCATACATCAACATATACATATATAGATAAACACATATATGTTATTTTTTGCACTCCTTTCCCCCACATATTTGGTGTATATACAATATACTTTATTCTGCACTCACCCTGTGTTACTTAATAAATTTGGAAATCTCTCATCATTACTTAAAGATCAATTTAATTTCTTTCTTTTTCTGGTTTTCATGGTTTTCCACTGTGTTAAACATTTTGTTAATTTGGAATTCTTAAAGTTATTATCTCCTTTATTACTATTATTATAAATAGTATTGCAAAGAACATCTTTGTACATAGTTTTTATCCCTTGAGGTCTTTTTTCTTTCTGGCTGTGTCAGGCGGCCTGTGGGATCTTCGCTCCCGGACCAGGGATCGAACTGACGCCCACTGCACTGGAAGCGCAGTCTTAACCGCTGGCCACCAAGGAAGTCCTAGAGGTTTTTCCTTAGTAAGTGAAATTGTGCTTTTAACACAGAGTGATTTTTTTTTCTGGCTATTGAAAAATATTTTTCAAATCATAGCCTGTATTGATCCCCAGTGTGTAGAATGCTGTATTTGTGTGGGAAAGGAGGGGAATGAGGCTGTATATTTGCATTTGTATGTACATGCTAGTATTTGCATAAGAAGCTGACTGTCCTTGCAAATAGGTGACTGGTTCAGGGGAAATAAAACTAAGAGGAAGGAGCTAATTAATAAATAGTCAATCAACCAGTAAATAAACACAACTGAATAAATACATGAGTAAATACAATTGAAATCATTAAGAAATTTGAACCATATGAACATATCACTTTTAAAAATAATAAAATTTCAATTTTAACTATAAAGGTAAAAAATGAAGGGTAGTTCTCTGTTATACTGCCATTTTCAATCTCGAATATGAATGGCTTTCTTTTTAGAATGTTGGTACCATCAAGTGAAATATGTCACAAAGGACACTTGGTCATGGGGTTTGTTCATTGGTAGGATCTAATTCATGGGTTTGCTGCTTTCACCTCTAGATCTTTTAAAGAAAATTGTATTAGAATATGGTTGATTTACAATATTCTGTTACTTCCTGCTTCCAGTGGAGTTGGGTTGAAACGGGATTGTGAGACACAGAGGGTGTTTAGACCCATAGTCTTCAAATTTTTTTGACTATGTAATTCATTCAATTAAAAAAGCCACTCCTGGGATTTCCCTGTCAGTCCAGTGGTTGTGACTCTGCGCTTCCACTGCAGGGGATGTGAGTTTGATCCCTGGTCGGGGAACTCAGATCCCATGTGATGTGTGGTGTGGCCAAATAAAAAAGTAACTCTTAATGTTTTAATACATATTCTTTATATAGGGGCTCTATTATCAAATCATATATAGCAGCATTATATTTTAGAAAAATTTTTCTTATTTATTCAAGATACACATAAGTAAACACAAGTTTTAGAATGTTTTCCTTCACTTCACTGAGCCCTACTGTGGAAATGACTCTGCCAAGCAAGGGGATTGCGCGGGCAAAGGCCTGAAGATATAATAAAGCCTGACCCACGTGCAGAATAGCAGGAGCTCAGCGAATCTGGAGCGAAGAGTGTAGGTAGGGAGCTGGGGGCCATGATGCTGAGGAAGCAGGTAGGATCGTTTCTGGAGAGCTGTGCGAGGCTTTCATGAAGAGTTATCGGCTGTGGGGACGATTTTGTTAGATACCCAAATGCCTGTATGATGAGAGGTTGTGTGTGGGTTTTAAGCTTGAGAGGGTATCTGGCATTTTGGTAAGCACTTTGCGTTCATTTGTCTTCACTTCGCAATGCGAGGTGGTGACGAGAACATTGGTTATTAATGAGAGTAGTCTCCTTTCTCTCCTCTCCACTTTCTCTAATTAATTCTGTAAGTTGAACTCATGCTGGTGGAGACAAGAGCTTTGATCACAGAGAGAAATTTCATTCCAGGACAGATGGTACTGGATCCCTACCGCCACGGCTCCAGAATACCCACACACTGCCTGGGGTCCATCCAGTGAAAACTGCCCAGTTATACCAAGGGGTAAAAATGTCCACCAGAGGCTTTCAGACAAGAGTATGGACAGGTCTTTTTTTGTTTTTTTTTTTTTTAAATACTGATTTACCGTTCCTTTTACTTACTTACTTTGCTTACACACAATTTCCTGGAAATGATTTTACTCTAAGAAGCAGAATTATTCCTTTTTCTTTACTGGAAGATTCTCTCTTCTGAATTCCTTGATGAGGAAGGCTGGTGTGCAAGGGGCTGTTTCTTGGTCTGCAAATGCTCAGTAATTAACAGTCACACTTTATGCCTAATCCTGAAATATGTGTAAGTGAAATAACATTTTTAAAAAGCCTATTTTAAATTTCACACTTGTTTAATTTTTTTACCTTCTGATTAGAATTGAATAGAATAAAGCCGTTTCATGATAAGTTTTCTGGTCATGGTGAGGAGAGGTGTTTTATTGCTAATCTCTTTAAACCACAACCGGAGACGTATACTCAGAAAATCACTTTATATTAATGGCTAATTGGAAAAGCAGACAACACTATTAGAACATGGAGAGAAATAGCATTTTTGCTTTCAAAGTGGATTCAGTATAGGATCCCATGGCCTGGTATCAGAGAGGACATTTCTCCTTCCTGATTTGCAGGAATCCCTGCTTTGCTTTACTTTGGTTCGCTTACATCACCCTGGCTTGTGCTGGATTGAAAGGTTACCTGGCTTCGTGCAGTCCCTGGACCAGAACTTACTCTCCCTGCTCAGCCATTGGGAGCACAGCCCTATCAACAGATGCATCCACTTGATTTCACTTCTGGGCTTTTGGAGTTGAAAGAGCAGCCCATTGCAATGGACGTGTCAGTGGGCTCACCAAGACTAGCTCGAGACGCTTTTTGGCCATGGTGTTCACAGGACAATGCGGAATAATAGCGTTTGTGTCCGAGGATGGTCAGAGCTGTTGGACTCCAGAAACCACAGCAAGTTACAGCTCCCATTTGGTGGACATTTTCTTTATTTAAAGTTGAAGTATAGTTGATTTACAATATTATATTAGTTCCAGGTGTATGGGAAAGTGATTCAGTTATATACATATATATTTTTCAGATTCTTTTCCATGATAAGTCATTACCAGATATTGAATATAGTTCCCTGTTATACAGTAAATCTTTATTGCTTATCTGTTTTATATATAGTAGTTTATATCTGTTAGACCCATACTCCTAACTTATTCCTCCCTCCTCCCTTTCCCCTTGAATAGTATTCTTTTTTATTGAAATCTGCACTTTGATTTACTATTTCAAAAAATGCACACTTTAAAAAAAAGAAATATGCTATGAAGGGTAAACTCTGTTTCAGTGATACTGACTTGATTTTGGCCCTAGTCTTTGCATAATTATTGTACTGTGGTTCTGGAGAAGGCGATCATAAGAGGTTCTGCAGCTAGAAGTGGAAGAATAGGATGTAAAGTAATTAAGGAAGCAGAGAGGAACAAAAGTGAGCTTTTGTGTGGTGCTGAGCATGTTTCAGAAATTTTGCATCAACTGTTTGTTCCTCCTAACCAGCCCGTGATACAAGTTTGTTTCCTGGACTCTATTGGACATCAAATTGACACTCTCTTCTCCCTCTTACTCACCAGCAGATCCCAGGTTGTTTGGGGTCATGATATACCCAGCTAAACTAACCACGTTTCTCAGCTTCTTGGCTGGGGCTCAGGAACCAGATGGAGTTAATGGTAAAGCCCTTTAAAAGGGGGCAAAATCAACCGGCAACTTGTCTCTTACCCTTTTCTCAGAGTGTAACATGGGGTTCTAACAGGAGGTTGAGCAGCCACTTTAGGACTATAAGTGGACAAGCCCCAGAATTTGGTTTCCTGTTATATTCAGCTGGAATACAATTCCCAATAAGTAGATAATACTGTGTGTGTGCTCAGTCATGTCTGACTCTTTGTGACCCCATGGACTGTAGCCCGCCAGGCTCCTCTGTGCATGGGATTTCCCTGGGCAAGAATGTTGGGGTGGGTTGCCATTTCCTTCTCCAAGGAATCTTCATGACCCAGGGATCAAACCCCTGTCTCCTGTGTCTCCTGCATTAACAAATGAATCCTTTACCACTAAGCCACCTAGGAAGCCCAAGAATAATAGTAATAGGAGTTTATTGAGCTTTAACTGAGTGTATACTGTCTGTCAGGTAGGGTGCCAAATAGTTTCTGTTTATGATTTCATTCACCTTGCCTTATGATCCTTACTACAACCATCGAGTTAATTATGGCTACAATGATCTCCCTATTTTACGAGTAAGGAAATTGAAGCCTAGAGATTATAGGTAACTTGTCCTTGAGTGGTTAAGTGTGAACACAGGTCTGTTCCACAGCAAAGCTTCTACTCTTAAGAAGATAGGCTGACTCTTTATAATGAGCTCCTGTTATACTGGTAGGGAAAACTGAATGAAGTAATAAGCTTAAAAACAGATAAGCAAAAACTCTACTTCCTAGGACATGTTCATAACTATATTCAATTTCAGGAGAAACATGGCAATCATATATTCCATTTGACAATATAAAGTGCAGAAAAGTTAATTAAATCCTTTTATTCCAAATCTTAACACTGGTCAGAATCTGCCTGAAGTCAAGAATGGCCTCTACTCTTTGGAAATCTAATCCCAGTTCTTACTACCACTTAACTAGTTGTAGGCTGATACACTAGTAGTGGAATTAACTTAACTGCTCCTTTTCATTGTTCATCATGACCTTTCTACCACTGATGACCTTGTAAGTCTATCCATTTTACCTCCGCATCAGCAACAAAGACTTTTTCCTGGTGAGAGCGATGGCCCAGTGTAGAGGAAATACAGGCTTTGGTTTCAGAAAGCTATGTTGAAATGCCATGTCTGCCATTTCAGTTTGTTATTGAGTTACCTAACCTTAGAGCCTCAGTTCTATAAAGTGAAAATAATCATGATACCTAGACAGTAGAGCTGTTGTGAGAATTATGAGAATTAATGGGTAATTGTCAGATAGTAGATGATCAGTGAATATTAATTTTAGATTACTGACATCTAGTAACTACTCAAAAATGAGCAGTTCTTTTGGAGATTGTTGAAGATATTGTTTCAAAAAGTCAAAAACTCAGAAGCCCTTAAAGCAGCTTGTCCCATGAATAAGTGAAGAGGGCTGGGTAGGGATTCTGGGAAAATAACACCTGCCCTGCTTCAAGGAAGCAGTCACTTCTCACATCCAGCCCAGGGATCCAAGTTTGTCAATTGCAATTTTTCTTTTTTTAAATTTATTTTTAATTGGAGGATAATTGCTTTACAGCGTTGTGTTGATTTCTGCTGTACAGCAGTGTGAATCGACCGTAAGTATACGTAAATCCCCTCCTTCCCACCTTCTCCCCAGTCTCGCCGCTCTAGGTTGTCATAGAGCACAGGTTAAGCTCTCTGTGTTATATTAGCATCTCTCCACTAGCTAGCTGTTTTACACATGGTAATGTATATATAGGCCTCCCAGGTGGTGCTAGTGGTAAAGAACCAGCCTGCCAATGCAAGAGACATAAGAGATGAGCGTTTGATCCCTGGGTCAGGAAGGTCCCCTGGAAGAGGAAATGGCAACCCTTTCCAGTATTCTTGCCTGGAGATCCCATGGACAGAGGAGCCTGGCGGGCTACAGCCCAGGGGATTGTAAAGAGTTGGACACGATGGACGTGAGTTGGAGCAAGCTCTGGGAGTTGGTGATGGACAGGGAAGCCTGGAGTGCTGCCGTCCATGGGGTCGCAAAGAGTCAGACACGACGGAGCGACTGAACTGAACTGAACTGAACTGAAGAGACTTAGCACACATGCACAGTGTGTATGTATCAATCCTACTCTCTCAATTATTGCAATTTTTAAAGCAAAATCAGAAGTCCAATTCTCTGTGAAACTTGATTTTCAAATATTAGTTCATTTATATATTTTTAAATGCTCTGTGAGCAAAAAAAAAATCATATTCCTTTGCAGGCTGCCATCTTGCCATCACGGATCATTCATTTATTTCACTGATCCATTCAACAAGCTGTGGAGAGGTAACGTAATTCAGAAGTGAGTCACAAAAACGACTGCAGAGTAAGACTTTCAAAGGAAGATAAAACACACTGAGGTTATTAATGTTGGAGAAGAGTGGGCTGTGGGTTGGCTAATTAATAGTTTTCAGATACATGAAGGCTTTTAAGCAGTCGATGTTGACTAATTATCTTCTGTCTTTCAGAGAGTAGAACAAAAAGACAGTGGATTCATTTTAAGGAGAATCACTATGATGAAATAAAATGGAAAAATTCTGCATGCTGGGACTGATTAAGTTTTCAACAGAATAGGGGAACAGGCTGTGGACCTTTATTTTGTGAAGACTTAAAAAAATAGGCAATGTTATTGGGGGGAAATATGTGTATAATTTGAATGATGTTGGAATGACCCCAACATCTGGAAAGCTGAGACTGCAGTTGCTTATCCTGAAGGGATTTAATTAGCGACACCCGACCTTTTGCACTCAGCTCACTGCAAGGTGCAATTCAAGACAAGTCCGTAAGGATTTTGGATTCTGATTACTTGAGAGTCTTCTGCCTCTCCTGTGCTGTAACTGCTCTTGTTACTGGACACGTGCATTGAATAGAGGGCTCCTTTCAGAGATACAGACACGAAGTTTCCCCTGGGGAAGTCGTACCTTCCAGCTTGACGGATGCCAAGTTGACACCTTCCTCCTCTTTCGTTATTCTGAATAATTCTGCAGAGCCCTCCTCACTTCGGTACTGCTCTGGGCATGAGAATTTGCCTTTTCCACTTGTCAGAAGATGTCAAGAGTTTCTCGGAGCCCATGGCCATACTTCAGTTTTCAGGCAGAAGGGGAATTCCAAGGGTTCAAGAAATGGCAGTAAATCTCTTCTCTAACTAACTTTGGTTCAGATGTGCTTTAAAAATTCGAAGCTTAACAGTCTTAAATATTCTCTTTCCTTTTGCTGAAAAGCTGCAAGTTATTTTAAAATATATGGAAGGTTGCTTAGTAACTATAGCTTCACTGGCTGTGTAAGAGAGGTTTTTTTTTTTTCTTCTCTCTTTCTGCGACAGAAGGTCTGTCAGGGAATAGTCTTGGGAAATGAGGTTCATCGAGAAATGAATGAAAAATAAGACGTCTTTTGGGAGTTTGGGCTCACATAAAACTGACATTAGCAGGAACATGTAATGTTAGCTTTGTGTTTGAGGCAATAAATAAGTTCAAGAAAATCATCTCATTTATCTTTGCTTATGCTGAATAGTTTGAGTAACGTGTGTTATAGTTGAATTGTGAAAATACTGTATTTCACCTTTCTGTCTGTCTCTCCCTTCTCTTCTCTCTCCTTCTTCTTATCTTAACTGTGTTAGTCTGCTTAGGCTGCCATGAAGAGTGCTGCAGACTGGGCAGCTTAAACCACGGAAATCAGTTTTCTCCTGGTTTTGGAGGCTCAGTTCAAGGTGCCGGCAGGGTCGCTGTCTGGCGTTAAGGACTCTCCTTCTTGCTGATAAGTGGCTGCCTCCTGCTGTGTCCTGACATGGGCTTTTTTCTGTGTTGGCAGGGAGAGAGGGATCTTTGGTGTTTCTCCCTGTTGTAAAGACACCAATCCAGTTGGATCAGGGCCCCACCCTTATGATCCCATTTAACCGTAAACACCTCCTTAAAGACTCAGTCTCCAAATACAGTCACATTGAGGGTTGGGGCTTAACATATGAGTTTGGGGAGGACACAGTTCAGTCCATAGAAGTTGTGTGGGTAATCTTATATTCTGTGGACTCAGCTTTAGGCTTTGAGATATGAAGAGTTAATTATAATTGACCTCATGAAGTGAAGTAAAAGTTGCTCAGTCATGTCTTACTCTTTATGACCCCATGGACTGTAACCCCACCAGGCTCCTCTGTCCATGGAATTCTCCAGGCAAGAATACTGGAGTGGGTTGCCATTCCCTTCTCCAGGGGATCTTCCCAACCCAGGGTTCGAACCTGGGTCTCCTGAATTGCAGCAGATACTTTACCATCTGAGCCACCAAGTTTCAATTGACCTTGTAACTGACTTTATTTCTCGTTTGACTTTTGCTTCTTTTAGCCTAGTGGGAAACAACCACCAATCAAGATGATCAAGATGTTTTTACTGAGTCAGTCCAGGTTTGGAACTGACTTATTGAAGAGCTGAATGTTGAACTTGGCAGAGTTCTATGGGGATTCTGGGAGTTTTGTGAACTTATAGTAGTACTTGGTGCATAGTTTGAGACCCAAATATTGTTTGTCTTCTTCTTTCTTTCTTTCCTTCCTTCTTCTTCCTTTTTTTTTTTTTTAACAGCTGTTTGACATGGAAAGAAGAAAACTGAGCGAAAATGCAGTTTAAGTTAATAGAACCATCAGTACCTTTTGGATTAGTACTGCGATGTGGGAAATGCATTAGTGCTGTGATATAGGAAACCTAGCTCGATTCATTTAACAAGTATTATTAGTTACCACCTCTGAGCAAGGCACATGTACTCAGGATATTAGGATGAACAAGATAGCAAGGTCCCTGCCCCTAGAACATTCCTCCTCAGTTTATTAAGCCTCAGTCTTCTAAAAGCACAAGGGTGTTAGACTTTGAAACAAGTGTTTTTCAGGGAAGGTAAAATGCATTCATAGTTTAACAGAGGGCAGGGCTGGTTCACGATGGTTTTAGGTATGGGGAAGGTGCGGTATGGGTTAAGGAAAGCCAGCTGCCGTCTAACCTTGCAGAGGGACCATGATGATTTTCTTTGTGTTCCTTTCTACTAAATATTCTTCCGCATTCTTACTGGGAACATGGCCTTGGAAGGGATGCACAGGTTTTCTGTGTTCCTTTGAAGCCCTGTGCTGGGATCACCCTTCCTTCTCGTTTCCGTGTCTGACTCAGGTTCTCACTTTCTGTTCAGCTATTGCCCCCTCACTCTGATTGGGGAAAATATGCTACTGTAATATTTTATTATTAACTTTAATTATGTGAATAACGCATAGGACATTATCATTGTAGGAAGTTAAAGTGTTAAAAATAAGTGTCCTTTGGCAATATCATCCTGCTTTTAACTCTTTACCAGGGGCAACTGTTGTTATCAATTACTACATATGGTTTCTAGGCGTTTGCATAAATATGTACATCCATAGAAATGTTAGTTCTTTGGTATGCGAGTTCTTCTATTTAAATGATACCCTGTATGGACTGTACTGCAAGATATTTTACTTAATTACCCAGAGAAACACATGTGCATAAGCAGAGGTATAGTGTGATGATTACTACATTGTGGCTTATCGTGGTATAAATTAAAAACAGCATGTAAGTTGGGACTTCCCTCATGGTCCTGTGGTTGAGACTTCGAGATGCTGGTCCAGGGGATGTAGGTGCGATCCCTGCTTGGGGAAGGAAGATCCTACAAGCTGTGCAGTGCAGCCAAAAGATTTAAAAAGAAACAGCAGAGAAATCCATTAATAGAGGAGTGGCCAAATAACTATTAATTATGCTTACTATGGGGTTCTATACAGCTTCTAAAGGAATGGAGGACATATGGCATGAAATGCACACGCACGTACTGACATAGAAAGAGCTTCTCTGCCTCATGTCCATGTTTCCATCTGTTCTTGGCACAAGACTGGGAGCTGACTGTGGCTCAGATCGTGGACTCCTTATCGCCAAATTCAGACTGAAACTGAAGAAAGTAGGGAAAACCACTAGACCATTCAGGTATGACCTAAATCAAATCCCTTATGATTATATAGTGGAAGTGACAAATAGGTTCAAGGGATTAGATCTGATAGAGTGCCTGACGAACTATGGACGGAGGTTGATGACATTGTACAGGAGGCAGGGATCAAGACCATCTCCAAGAAAAAGAAATGCAAAAAAGCAAAATGGCTGTCTGAGGAGGCTTACAAATAGCTGTGAAAAGAAGAGATGCGAAAAGAATAGGAGAAAAGGAAAGATATACCCATCTGAATGCAGAGTTCCAAAGAATAGCAAGGAGAGATAAGAAATCCTTCCTCAGTGATCAGTGCAAAGAAATAGAGGAAAACAATAGAATGGGAAAGACTAGAGATCTCTTCAAGAAAATTAGAGATACCAAGGGAACATTTCATGCAAAGATGGACTCAATAAAGGACAGAAATGGTATGCACCTACCAGAAGCAGAAGATATTAAGAAGAGATGGCAAGAATACACAGAAAAACTATACAAAAAAGATCTTCATGACCCAGATAATCACGATGGTGTGATCACTCAACTAGAGCCAGACATCCTAGAATGTGAAGTCTAGTGGGCCTTAGGAAGCATCACTATGAACAAAGCTAGGGGAGGTGATGGAATTCCAGTGGAGCTATTTCAAATCCTGAAAGATGATGCTGTGAAAGTGCTGCACTCAATATGCCCACAAATTTGGAAAACTCAGAAGAGGCCACAGGACTGGAAAAGGTCAGTTTTCATTCCAGTCTCAAAGAAAGGCAATGCCAAAGAATGCTCAAACTACCGCACAATTGCACTCATCTCACACGCTAGTAAAGTAATGCTCAAAATTCTCCAAGCCAGCCTTCAGCAATACATGAACCATGAACTTCCAGATGTTCAAGCTGGTTTTAGAAAAGGCAGAGGAACCAGAGATCAAATTGCCAACATCCACTGGATCATTGAGAAAGCAAGAGAGTTCTAGAAAAACATCTATTTCTGCTTTATTGACTATGCCAAAGCCTTTGACTGTGTGGATCACAACAAATGGTGGGAAATTCTTAAAGAAATGGGAATACCAGACCACCTGACCTGCCTCTTGAGAACTCTGTATGCAGGTCAAGAAGCAACAGTTAGAACTGGACATGGAACAACAGACTGGTTCCAAATAGGAAAAGGAGTACGTCAAGGCTGTATATTGTCACCCTGCTTATTTAACTTATATGCAGAGTATATCATGAGCAACGCTGGGCTGGAGGAAGCACAGGCTAGAATCAAGATTACCAGGAGAAATATCAGTAATCTCAGATATGCAGATGACACCACCCTTATGGCAGAAAGTGAAGAAGAACTAAAGAGCCTCTTGATGAAAGTGAAAGAGGAGAGTGAAAAAGTTGGCTTAAAGCTCAACATTCAGAAAACCAAGATCATGGCATCCGGTCCCATCACTTCATGGCAAATAGATGGGGAAGCAGTGGAAACGGTGGCAGACTTTATTTGGGGGGCTCCAAAATCACTGCAGATGGTAACTGCAGCCATGAAATTAAAAGATGCTTGCTCCTTGGAAGAAAAGCTATGACCAACCTAGACAGCATATTAAAAGGCAGAGATATTATTTTACCAACAAAGGTTCGTCTAGTCAAAGCTATGGTTTTTCCAGTGGTCATGTATGGATGTGAGAGTTGGACTGTGAAGAAAGCTGAGTGCCAAAAAATTGATGCTTTTGAACTGTGGTGTTGGAGAAGACTCTTGAGAGTCCCTTGGACTGCAAGGAGATCCAACCAGTCCATCCTGAAGGAGATCAGTCCTGGGTGTTCATTGGAAGGACTGATGCTGAAGCTGAAACTCCAGTCCTTTGGCCACCTGTTGTGAAGAACTGACTCATTTGAAAAGACCCTGATGCTGGGAAAGATTGAAGGCGGGAGAAGAAGGGGATGACAGAGGGTGAGATGGTTGGATGGCATCACCGACTCAATGGACATGAGTTTGAGTAAACTCCGAGAGTTGGTGATGGACAGGGAAGCCTGGTGGGCTACAGTCCATGGGGTTGCAAAGAGTCGGACACGACTGAGCGACTGAACTGAGCTGACTAAAATTGTTGAGTCCCTCCTGTCTTAGACTGGGAGCATCTGGAGGATAGGACTTGAAATGTTCATTTTTGTCTTCCTAAGCTACCTTGGCTCCAAGTGGGCTTTCAATAAAGGCTGTTGAACGAGTGAAAAACATAGTAGATGAATGACTGAGTGAATGTGTGATTCTGAACAAATAAGAGAGGAACTAATGCATAAATACGTTTTGAAGATATGAAAATAATTAAGTTATTACAACTGTCTTATATAGTGAGTTATATATAGATTCAACGTTCAGAAGCAGAAATTAATTGGAGAAACATTTGTCGAAAATTGTACCTTTAAAAAGTTTTAATGATACATAACATTACTTTCCTATTGCTGTAGTAACAAATGATCACAACTTAGTAGTTTAAAAGAACAGAAATTAATTTTCTTACAATTCTGGAAGTCAAAAGTCTGAATTGAGCCTTAAGGGGCCAAAGTCAAGGTGTCAGCAGAGCCTCCTCTGGAGGCCTTAGGAAGATTGTCTCCTTGCCTTCTCTCGCTTCTGTAGGCTGCTCCTAGTTTTTGACTCATGGCCCATTCCTTCATCCTCAGAGCCCTTCACTCCAGCCTGTTCCTGTTGTCACATCTGCTTTTTCTAACTTTCTCTCTTGCTTGTCTCTTATAAGGATGCACTTGATTACACTGTACCCACCTGGATACTCCAGGGTGATTTTCAGATATCAAAACCCTTAGCTTAATCAAATCTGGAAAGTGTTAAGATCATATCTGCACAGGTCCTGGGCATTACATAGTGGACATCTTTAGGGGGACGTTTTTTGTGTGTCTGTCATAGAATATCTTCTTGCTATTGACTGTTCATGCTTTGAGATCTTATGATGGAAGGCATCCTCTGTCACTTCAAATGCAAATTGAGAGAGTTTTGAGTGTATGTTCTCTGTTGCTTGTTCCATTTCAGAAGTAAATTCATTTCCTGAGCAAACATATCATTCTTCATGTTGCCCCTAAAAAGAGACATGGTTCAACCAAAGAAAGCATGCCAAGATGGACCCAGTCCCTCCTGCTCTGCTGGTCCCAGAAACGCATGCTGGTCTTGCAGAGAAGGCAGACCGCCGGCCGTCAGCCAGTTTTGTCAGGCGATGGCGTGTGTCTGGAGTACGCGTCTATGCAGCCCCGAGGTGTGTGTGACCGGGTAATGCAGAGGACGCTTCTGTGCTGTCCATGGTTTTGGTGGTGGTTTAGTTGCTCAGTTGTGTCCGACTCCTGTGATCCCGTGGACTGTAGCCCGCCAGGCTCCTCTGTCCATGGGCTTCTCCAGGCAGGAACACTGGGGTGGGTTGCCGTTTGCTTCTCCAGTGCAGACCGTGGTGTGGTGTAATCGGGTAACGCAGAGTGTGATTCTGTGCAGTGCCATGATGTTGCGGTGACCGGGGAATGCGGGGTACGCTTCTATGCGCTCTGTGGTGTTGCGGTGATCGCGTGATGTGTTAGCTGACAGAATCATCCCTGACACAATCCATCTCTTTCTGGCTCGAGTTATTTCTGACCCTTAAAGTAGACCAGGGAGGTCAGAAGGAAAGGTGTGTATAATAGTGAAGTGTTAGCTTGCAGTGGGTCCTGCACCCTTAGGCTGAAGACAGCATCTCAGCGTCCAGCTCCCACAGTCCCATTTCCCCTGTGTGATTCCTCGGTGGGCAGAGGTGTATCTCACCATACAACCCTGTTACAGTGGGAAGAGAAGCTGTATTTAAATATGCGTGTGGAGAATCCATTGTCAGCTACAGATACATATTTAATTACTGTAAGGGAGAGAAAAAAACGGAAATTTAAATATGATATGGGGGTTGATTTTATTCAAATCAGGGTTCTACGTCAGCCTAAAAAGAACTGAGCAGTGTTGTTTAAATGATTGCCTCTTAGGAGACAGTATGTGTATTTGTATCTATAGCCCTGCTTTATTTGAAGAAAGAGGCTTTTTGCAGCAGATGGAAAGACAAGCGAGAGGGGAAAATCATTTAAATTTAACCCTTTGGAAATACTCTAGCTTGGGGACCGTCTACTGTCTTCTTTGGGTATGGTAGAGTATGCTGTTGTGTCTGAGCTGTGTCTCCGTCTTCTAACATCCTGGGCTAAGAGCGTTATTGTTGCAAACCCAGGTCCCTCCCAGTGACAGAGAAGGGCCTCCAGCTCAGATGGTTTGTCTCCAGATGTGTGCTCTACACTCACCCAGGGTCTAGCCTCACAGTAAACAATGAAAAAATTAACACGGATATTCATTCATTCATTCAGTTCCTAATGAGGTCGTCGTTCTTGTTCAGTTGCTCAGCCTGTCTGAGTCTTTGCGACCCCACGGACTGCAGCCCGCCAGGCTTCCCTGTCCTTCACCGATCCCCAGAGCTTGCTCAAAGTCATGTCCATCGAGTCGGTGAGGCCATCCAACCATCTCATCCTCTGTTGTCCCCCTCTCCTCCCACCTTCAATCTTTCCCAGCATCAGGGTCCTTTCCAGTGAATCAGCTTTTTGCATCAGGTGGCCAAAGTATTGGAGCTTCAGGTACTACTAGCTCTGATCATTTTCTACTCCTAGAACCCTTCTGACACCTAATATTCATGAGGCTTTCCAACATCAACCAATTCCCTCTCTCCGGACACCAGCTCAGTGTTCTATGATTCAGTTTAATTCTGACACTGTGTGTGCTGCTAAGTCGCTTCAGTTGTGTCCGACTTTTTGCAACCCCACGGACTGAAGCCCGCCAGGCTCCTGTGTCCATGGGCTTCTCCAGGCAAGAACACTGGAGTGGGTTTCCGTGCCTCCTCCAGGGGGTCTTCCCCACCCAGGGATCGAACCTGCCTCTCTTACCTGATGTGCCGACGGTGATGATGTTGGTGATGTTGATGAAAAGGCCTCACAGGATTACACCCTTACGTTTTGCCCAGCACCGTGCTGAGCACGGCACGCACGTGAGCTCATGGTGTTCTTGCTGATCCTCTGTGACAGGTGCTATTGTAGCTTCATTTTTTCATTTTATGTTTGTGTCTATCTATTCACTTGACTGCACTGGGTCTTCGCTGTGGCACGCGGGACCTTTTGGCAGCATGTGGGATCTAGTTCCCTGAGCAGGGATCGAACCTGGGCTCCCTGCATTTAGAGCACTGAGTCTTGGCCACTGGGCCACCAGAGAAGTGCGAAGGTTCAAGTTTAGTGGAGTTAACGAACGTGTCCAGGGTCGTCTAGCAAGAAATCGGCTCACCTGGTACTCCAGTGTGGATGTGACTGACTCCCAATGTGTGCTGTGTCTTATTCACTGTTTTCACTCTGCTGTAGTGGTTTGATTGAACTGCATTTTTTTTTCTTTTTTTTTTTGGTATCAAGAGGTCAGATGTTATGAAGATTAAAAGAGATGTAATTTATGTTTAGTGTTTAGCATCCATCCCATATAAAATGCTACACAAATATTAGGCATATAAATAATATTAGGTCTATTTCTTTTACTTATAAACTATTTAATATAATCTTTATTCCTTCCAATCTTTATTGCCTTTAGCATTTCATGCCATCCTGAAATGATTAAATTATTTATTCTCTATCTCTATCGACATCCATATAATTGAAGATGAGAGAATGACAAGACCTCTGTAATGTCCACAGAAAGTCAGAAAGTCTTGATTTAGGTCAGAGTTTCAAGTTTGAATATGATGATCTCATTTTTTCAAATAACTAGCTTATATTTTAAGCAAATACCATTAGACCTGTAACACCATCCTCTTGTGATTTAGTAAAGAGAAATGGGTTGCTTAAACATGATGCTTTGCTACTTCATTTCAAAGTGAATGATGCATTCAGGAACGGTATTTGTGAATTTGTCTCTATACTGTGAGATAACCAATTTGTCTGACTTTTATCTTTGAATTAATAGTTGTTTTGGCTTCAAGGAAATGTGATGCATTAGACATTGAAGATTGTCTGTGGCAAATCTTCCTGGTAGGCTTTTAGTAACACTCTGTTTGAAACTCTCAAGAGAGAATCCTGGCGTCTTTGCATTTTGGGTTTTGGAAATCAAGTGTGTCCTCAGTTCTGTGGCGCAGGTAAGCGCCTACGGAAGCTCGTCGGCGTGCAGCCTTTGTCCGCTCTCAGACTCTTGTCGCTCGTGTTTTGGGGTCCTCCTCCTCCAGTTGATGGGACCAAAGACGTCTCAGTGGAACTCCTAATTCAACTCCATCCCCCCAGCTGCTCATGCGATCCACCTTCGGTTGTCCTCGACCCTTCTCTTCCTCTCCCATTTGTTCGGCAGCTCCTTAGCAAATTCTATTGGTTCTAGGTTCAAAATACATCTAGGATTTAGTTCTTAGTAAAACTCAACATTCAAAAAACTTAAATTGTGGCATCCTGTAGCATCGCTTAATGGCAAATAGATGGGGAAAAAGTGGAAACAGTGACAGATTTTATATTCTTGGGCTCCGGAATCACTGTGGATGGTGACCTCAGCCATGAAATTAAAAGACGCTTGCTCCTTGGAAGAAAACCTGTGACCGCCCTAGATAGCATATTCAAAAGCAGACACATCACTTTGCTGACAAAGGTCCATAGAGTTAAAGCTTTGGTTTTTCCAGTAGTCACGTCCATGTGTGAGTTGGACTACAAAGAAGCCTGAGAGCTGAAGAATTGATCCTTTCGAACTGTGGTGCTGGAGAAGACTCTTAAGAGTCCCTTCAATCCTAAAGGAAATCAATCCTGAATATTCATTGGAAGGACTGATGCTGAAGCTGAAGCACCAGTACTTTGGCCACCTGATGTGAAGAACTGACTCATAGGAAAAGACCCCGAGGTCAGGAGGAGAAGGGGGCGAGAGAGGATGAGATGGATGGCAGCATTGGCCCAAGGAACATGAGCCTGAGTAAAGTCTGGGAGATGGTGACGGACAGGGAAGCCTGGTGTGCTGCAGCGCATGGGGTCAGCTGCGAAGAGTTGGACACGACTGAGCGACTGGACAAGAACAGTGCTGTGGGGCGTTTGCGCTCATCGTCGGCTTGGGTGTTTCCTTGCGTATGGCCACCGCGCTCCCTCGCGTCTCCGGGCCCTTCCTTGGGTTGCATGACTCCTGTCAGAGGGCCCTCCTGTGAGCAGCTTCTGACGGACCCGGTGTCTTCTCCCGTTGACCTCGTTCTTCATTTTCTGGTTTCACGTCGCTTGTGAGCAGCGGTGGTGCTCATTTTTATGATGCAGCCTCTGACACCACGTGTGTCCAGCACCACCCACGTGTCCAGAAACTTGGTTCAGTTCTGCTGCTGCCTCCTGGAGTTAGCACAGACTCCAGAGGTGAAAGCCTTGCTCCCAGGAGACGTCCCTGCTGGAGCTGCCAACCGCAGGGGGGATGCCCGGTCTCCCCACCCTTCTGCGGGGCCGACCATAACCTGCTGTTCTCCCAACTTTCTTTTCAGGTTCAGTAATTTGCCTGAACAACTCTCAGAACTCAGAAAAACACTTTTCTTGCATTTCCCTGATGGTTATAATGGATTCAACTCCAGAACAGCCCGATGGGAGAGATGCCGGGGGCAGGGTATGGGAGGGGGCTGTGTGGGACTCCTGTCCCCTCTCTAGACCTGCCACCCTGCCAGCACCTTGATGATCTCTCGATCCTTCAGTCCTTGAACCCTGCCCTTTTCTATGGAGGATTCGTTATGTAGGCATGATTGACTAATTCATTGGCCATTGGTGGTTGGACTCTGTCTCCAGCCCCGTGCCCTCCCCAGAGGTGAGGGCTGGGTGTGACTGCCCCAACCTCCCATTGCAAGCCTGCTTCCTTTGGCTCATCCACCTCGTTAGAATACATTTAGGATGAAAGGAGTTAGTTGTGAGCAATAAAAGATGCTTCTCAATTCCTGTCTTTCCCATCACTCAGGAAATTCCAGATGTTTTAGGAGCTGTGCCAGGAACGGGAGACAAAAGCAAAATGCATATTTCTTATTAAACCACATCTGCCAGCCTGCTTCACACTCTTCTTAGATGTTGCCTGCCTGCCTGCACCAGCTAGCATTAAACGCCACTGGGCCATGTGCTTCTGAACCGTGGTGCTGGAGAAGACTCTTGAGAGTCCCGTGGACTGCAAGGAGATCCAGCCAGTCCATCCTAAAGGAAATCAGTCCTGAGTGTTCATTGGAAGGACTGATGCTGAAGCTGAAACTCCAATACTTTGGCCACCTGCAGCGAAGAACTGACTCGTTGGAAAAGAGCCTGATGCTGGGAAAGATTGAAGGCGGGAGGAGAAGGGGACGGCAGAGGGTGAGATGGTTGGATGGCATCAGCGACTGTGGGGTTGCAGAGCCGGACACGACTGGTTGTTGAACAGCAGCAGCAGCAGCAGCAGGTGACTGTTGTCGGTTTTGTTACCACTCTCACTCAGCACCCGGGACAGTGCCTGGTGCAGCACCGACGATCAATATTTATTGAATGAGTTGCTTAATTGATTTAAATCTAATATTTAATTAACAGAGTGATGGAGGCAAAGATGAGTTTATACATCTTCCATGAGACTCAGAACCCAAGAAACAGGGAGAGAGAAGAAAGTGATTTTCTAAAGAGCTTTCTGGTTTGAACCTGAGTCCTTCCTGGTACTGTGTTTTCTTTCCTTCCATTGGAAAGTTCTTGAGCTTCTCCTGTCTCCTGAAAATAACCCCCTATTACAAAGCAAGGTTTTAATGGATTTTCCATTTGTTGAAAGCCAGAGTATCTTGGCTCATGCAACTCTTTGTAGAAGAGTAAAAGCAGTGGGCCTGGCACATGATAGGTGCTCAGTAAATATTTTCTGAAGCATGAATGATTCCCTAAAGACAAGAAGCTTGTATTTCCCATTGGCTAGAGGGAGAGAGTGCCGGCAATGTGCTGGCTAGCTGGTGTGGGGCAGAACTCGGAAGCTCGTTTAGACACTCTGAAAGGAGACACGGGCCACGGCCTCTTTGAGGGCATTTCACTTCACACGCCAGTGCAGATGTTACAGGATTAATTAAATACATGTCTCTAAGGCCAGCGTCAGGGACCAGACTCGTTCCGGCTGCAGAACTGAAGCTCCGAGATTCAGACCTGCGAACTGGCGCTGGTGCTGGACTCAGGGCTGTGAAGCAGGCTTAGCCACGGTCCAGCCCTCTTACCTCCTCTCACCCACCCCCCGCACCTTCTGAGTCTAGCCCCGCTTGCGTCCCTTCCATCTGGAGGTGGTGGAGGGCTGAGGGAGGAAAGAGCCGGGAGAGGCGAGGAAGGCCCACGGAAGGGCAGTCTCGGGTTGAAGAGGGAGCCGCATTGATGCTCCAGCCGGCAGGCGTGAGGCTAACGATGCCGCTTGGCTGCAGTCAAGATGCGACTTGGAGTTCTGTGACTTCACCCCTTTGTCCTTGCGGTTCAGTCCAGTTCCCTTGCTGACATGGCGATGATGTGCTGGGTCCTCCAAGGTGCAATGAAGGATTAACAGGACTTGCCCTGGGGAACCCCAGCTGCTCCCAGAAACCCCAGTCTCCGCCCTTCTGATCACCTCATCTCACTGGTGATCTGATTTCAGTAATATCTGTTATGGTAACTCAGGTGACTCAGGCGTAAAGAACCCGCCTGCCAATGCAGGCCATGTGGGTTCCATCCCGGGGTCAGGAAGATCCCCTGGAGGAGGAAATGGCAATCCGCTCCAGTGTTCTGGCCTGGAGAATCCCATGGACAGCAGAGCCTGGCGGGCTGTGGTCCACAGGGTCACAAAGAGTCGGACACGACTTGGCGACTAAGCAGCAGTCATGGTGACTAGGGTCACTGTTCGCCATCCAGACCTGCCTTCCCTCTGCAGCTGTGCTGTGGGGGCAGTGAGGTGTTGGTTGTATTTTCTCCATTACTCAGCACCGGGGAAACGGAGACGTAGGGGAGGTAGGGAATTTATTTGCCCCAGATCACACAGTAGAAGAGGGCTCGGTTTCCTGCTGTGAGTCCTAAAGTGAATTTACACAACACATGTCGTGTCTTGGCATTTGGAGTCTTCCTCTCTCTTATCTTCTGTAATAACTGATTTTCATTAAGATAGTTAGCATACTCTTGAGCTGGCAGCTGAGATTTATCTATATCAGATTAAAAACCAGACCTTCAAAAGAGAATGAACAAGATTGGGTTTTCGTTGCTCTGTAGCTTTTAATTTGCGGCTGCCTGGTTGCAGTTAGCCTTCAGCCAGGGGACAGGCCTCTGGAGAAGCACGTGAATCGAGGATGGTCCTTGGCGGGTGACGGTCACTGTCTGGGGGACGAGCAAAGTTCTTGCTCTGCTCACACGTTCAGTACTCCAGGTGGCGTCGTTCTGAACACCCAGGTTATTCATAGCGGGTCGGATCGTGACTGTCGCTGCCCTGAAAGGAAGCGTTTTCCCCGAGGGTGTGAGGCCGGCTCATGGCTCCTGGGCTCAGTGGAAGGTGGAATCCTGCTCTCCTGGTTGGTTAGAAGCCGTCCTGTCAGTCATTCTGTTCACGGTGGTGCAGGGGCCAGAGGGACTGGGGGCTTCTCCGGGGGCACGGTGGTAAGGGACCCGCCTGCCGGTGCAGGAGACTCTAGAGGCGCGGGTTCCCCCCCGGGTCGGGAAGATCCCCTGGAGAAGGACATGGCAACCCGCTCCAGTGTTCTCCCCTCGGAAATCTCATGGCCAGGGGAGCCTGGTGGGCTGCGGTCCACGGGGCCGCAGAGTCAGACTCGACTCGGAGACTAAACCGTGACAGCGAAAAAGGTGATGATTTAGGCAGGCCTTTCATCTTTACTGAAATCATAGCGGGGTCGGGTTGAAGTTGTATTCCGGTCTTCTGACGCGTCCCGTTTGGTGATGCGATCTGTTACTGAAGACTTGCCTGCAGATATGGGGCCAAATACCAAGAACCAAACAGCCTTTTAGTTTTCGGGGTGCGCACACGGGTGTGCGATATCGTGTCCTTTGGGCTCTCACCACTTTCCCTTCCTAAGTTTTGCTTTTTGAATTTGGCTGCTTCTCCCAGTCCAAGTTCACACTTCTCTGATCTCTGGTTGAGGAGCCTGTGTCAAAACAAACCCCACATTCTTTTTTTAACCGTTTCCCACATTCCTCTCTCTTTAGCTTTGATGAGGTCAGCTTTCAGAATCGCCAGCCTGACAGTTTTCCCCTTCTTGCATTGATTCCTTGGGATAAAGACAGACTGTTTAAAGAGCACTTTTCGTCCGAGCACTTTCCTTTCTATGCATCGTGAAGGGCGAGGCCTGAAGCTGGGACACCAGCCGTCTGGCGCCAGGGTTCCTGGAGTCCTGAGTGGTGAATATTCAGGAAAGAGATGAATTTGTTCCCTTTGATCCAGAGCTGGTTGCCAGGGGGGAAGGCTGGAAAGGGAAAGAAAACGTAGCGACCGACTACTCGGGTATTAGGAATGTTAGAAATAATGATTTTCTCTTGAAGACTGGGACTTTCTTGCTGCAAACTTGTGGTCTGATTGTAAATCAAGTGAGAATCTAGCACACAGTACGCTTGGTGAGACACACACTCACAACTGGAAGCACAAAAAAGATGTCCAATTGCTGGATGCTTCCCGAGCCACGTCATTAAATCACGACTGTGCTTTTCAGAAATGCCTGGAGCAAGTCCATCTTCCAATAATAGATATCTTTTCATGCACATGGCTGTGTCTGAACTCCCAGAGAAAACTGTGGGGCTGCCTGTAATCAGAAAGCAGCCTTTTTCCCCTCTTGCTTTCAGAACACCAGTGTGAAAGGTGAGTGCAATTTCTTACTCAGAGGCGGAAATGTTTTAAAAATCAATTACTGAACCGCAAACAGGTACTGTCTCTGAAATAATGAGATTTTATTTATCAGAGACAGTGTTTGTTAAGGTGCATTTTGCCTGGTCTTGTCTCTTACGGAGATGTGGTTCAAAATAGTTGTGGTTTCTGTGTGCTTCTGATAAGGATGCTGAAATAATTGCACTTTCAGCAGAAAGAGCAATCTGGAAAATTTCCCTGGTTAATCTTTCTCTCAAAAATGGAAAGCTTGAGCAACTTGCCTGAAACATGGATTTGGTCTCTGAATGATACCTGAGATATGTTTTACCTAAACAATTGCAACTGTAAGTCCAATGGGAGAATTCAGGCTCTGTGGTTCCGAATCTGCCTTCTCTCTGAGAACTGGCTTTAAAAGTTTTTAATTTTATTTTGTTAATCTACTGGCAATATAGGAGACGTGAGTTTGATCCTTGGGTTGGGACGATCCCCTGCAGAAGGAAATGGCAGCCCACTCCAGTGTTCTTGTCTGGGACGGCCCATGGACAGAGGGGCCTGGCGGGCTGTAGTCCTTGGGGTCACCGAGAGTCAGATGTGGCTTAGTGACTGCACGTTCTCCGCCAGGTGATAGCTTTGGGGTTGAGTGATGAAGACCCATCATAAGTGCGTGTTTCTGTGCTCAGGTTTTATGAAGCTTCCTTAAACTTGCAGTTCCCTGGCTGCTCCTGAGATGGACACCCTGAGCCCCCTTCCTCTTATAGGACCCTCTGTTGTCATGGCATCCATGGCTGGAATCAGATCCAAGGGCAGACCTCTCACGTTGCTGTTATTAGACGGTACACGCTCCAGTAACTTGCTGTGGGGGATGCTAACCCCCAAAGGCCTTTTGTCAGTTTCCCAGAATTTAAGCTGGGAAGCAGAGTTGCTTGTCTAAGAGCAAAATAAAACTGAATGCCTTGGGAAGGCACCACTGAGTAGAAATAGATTTTTTTCCCCCCCAGAAACAGCATTTGAAAAAAGAATTTAACAAAGTGGTTAACGGATGTAGAGGAACAACTTGAAACTTTAACAATGGAAAGCTATGCATTCATTCAAAAGAATGATTTGTTTTGAAGTGAAAACTAAAGGAGTAAGTTATGGAATGTAATGCTTGGTATGATTCTCTTTATTAACGCAAGCATGCATGCTCAGTAGCTTCAGTGGTGTCCAACTCTTTGCAACGCTATGGACTGTAGCCTGCCAGGCTCCTCCATCCATGGGATTCTCCAGGTAAGAATACTGAGTAGGTTGCCATGCCCTCCTCCAGGGGATCTCCCTGATCCAGGGATCAAACCCATGTCTCCTGTGTCTTCTGCCTTGCAGGCGGATTCTTTACCACTGAGCCACCGGGGAAGTCCCTTATTAAAACATATGCATATTTAAATAAATAGAAGGGTAGGCTGATACTACTTTTTGAATTAGGTTTGTCTGCCTATACCTGAAAACTCATAATCATAGTGACTTACTAAGTAGAAATTTAGTTTCTTCCTTAGAAAAGAATTCAAAGTTCGTATAATAGTTCCAAGATCATTAGGAAAGCAGGTTTCATCTATATGTCTGCTCTGCCATTCTACTAGGGGCTTCCAACCAAAAGGTTACCTCATGGCCCAAAATGGCTGCTGGAGCTCCATGCATCATACCTCTTACACAAAAGTAGGAAAGGCCAGAAATGCAAAACAATTTTGACAGTACACAAAACTTCTTCTATATCCTTGGTCAGTATGTAGCCACCTGGCTTTACTTAGAAGCCTAAAAAATATAGTCCTTCAGGTGGAACATTGCCTGGGATTTTGTTGCTGTTTAATAAAAAGAGAATGGTGATTGGGTGGTCACTTGCTAGAATGGCCAAATGGCAGCCTCCTGTGCTTCCATATCATCAATTGCCTTAAATACACATTTTTTATTTAAACAGTAAAAAAAATTAAGGAATGCATATTTTTAAGTAGGCTCCCCCGGGGGCTCAGTGTAAAGATCCTGCCTGCAGTGCAAGAGATGCCAGTTCAATCCCTGGATCGGGACGACCCCATGGAGAAGGAAAAGGCAACCCACTCTAGTGTTCTTGCCTGAGAAATCCCATGGACAGAAGAGCCTGGAAGGCTACAGTCCATGAGGCTGCAGAGTTAGACATGACTTAGCAACTAAACAACAACAAGTATTGTAAATAGAAGGAAATAAAAATATAAGGAAATACATGGTGGCCCAGGAGTCCACGATTAGCAGCGTGAGAGAAATGAGAGTTCTCTGGCTTGTAGGACCTGTCTTTCAGCATCAGAGCACCTGGGCGTGTTGAGCAGATCATCCTGTCACGACCCAGCACTGGGCTCCTGACAGTGTCAGGTGAAAGCACGTTTAGACTTCAACTCAGTTTATATTCCATCGTTTTTTATCTGTACCAAGCCACTCGCAAAGGTAAAATTCTAATGAAAAGGACTAATTCATAGCTGTCACTCAGCTTCCTAAAAACGACTCCAGCATTTGGATGTTCAAGGCTGGAACCATAATTACACAGGTGACCTTTGAACAACGCAGGTTTGAACTGTGCTGGTCCACTTACATGCAGATGCTTTTTGCAGTAAATGCATTAATACTATAGTACTATGCAATCCACAGCTGCTTGGATCCATAGCTGCAGAACTGCGGTGTGCAGGGCTTGGTTGTAGAGTTTTTACAACTCTACAACTCAATGTTTTTGACTGGCAAGAGGGTTGATTCCTCTAACCCCAGAGTTGTTCAAGGTTCAGTTGTAATAAAAACACTAACAGAGATTAAATGCTTCAGTGAGGGAAGATCATCTAATGGACAAGAGTGTGGGTTCTTGAATCAGAATTGCTCTTACGTCTTCTTTAAATATCTTAAACCTCAATTTCTCACCTCTAAAATGGTAATAATAAGAGTTTCTCTTTATACCATGGGACTGTCATAAGAATTTAAGAAGATAAGCCCATCAGTGACTGGCCACTAGTAAGTGCCCAAGGTCAAGGTGATGACATTTTTGTTGCTGGCACGCTGCGTCAGGCATATTGTAGTTATTTTGAATCTTACCCCCAAGTTCCACAAGTCTATAAAGATAGTACTTATTTTTTAAAATAACAACTTTATGGAGATACAGTTCATATACCATAAAATTCAAGCTTGTGAAAGTGTACACTTCTGTGATTTTTGGCACATGCACAAGGCTGTATGATCATCACCATGATCTAAGTTTAGAACATTCTCATCACTCCATAAATAAATCTCCTACCCATTGGCAGTCACTCCTAATTGTCCGTTCCACTCAGTCCCTGGAAACCAGTAATCTCCTTTCTGTTTCTATGGATTTGCCTCTTTTGGACATTTCATGCAAATGGAATTAATGTAATATGTGATCTTTTGTGTCTGGCTTCTTTCACTTAGTAAAATGTTTTCAAGGTTCATCCATGTTGTAACGGATATCAGAACTTCTTTCTTTTTCTTGGCTGAATAATATTCCGTTGTATAGATATCCCACATTTCCCCCCTCTTCTTCAGTTGATAGACATTTGATGGTTTCTGCCTTTTGACTATTGTGAATAACGTTGCTATGAACATTTATGTGCAAGTGTCTGCGTGGACATGTGTGTTCACTTCTTCTAGGTATTCACTTGGCTTTCTCACTTAGCAGTCACTTTTGGAGAAGACAGTCATTTTAGTGGATGTACAGTTGTCTCAGTCTTGTTAACAACTGACTTTCATGTTTTACTCTGCCAGCTCCCTAATGGCATTCTAGGTGTTTCAGATCTTTGGCTTGCTTTTACAAACAGTGCCACAGTGGGTACGCTTATTACACAGTCATTATTTCACACATGTAAGTGTATAAGGGTAAAGTAAACCTTTGCAAGTGGAATTGCTGGGTCAAAGGATGTGTACAGTTTGGGGAAAGATCCTGCGAAATTGCCCTCCTTGGAGAGTGTCCAAATTGTAGCCCCATCTGTTATAAAGACCCTGGGGAAGCATTTCTCTCTGGACCGAGTGCAAAGAATTGTTCTGACTTTACTCAGCAATTGTTCTGTTTTTGTCTTACAGAGAACGTGACTTATAATTCATCAGGTGTCTAATTTATTACTTGCTTAGAGCCAACTTTGTGGTCCAGCTTCATTAGTATATGAAATTATATTATGGGTTTTATTTTAGTGTCTTTATTTTTGCTCATCTTGTAGGATTGGAAGAGTGTTACATTGAATCTTAAAATTCTCATTCGGATGAGTCTTGAACCAGCATTGATTCCAGTTGTAGGATCTCAGAGCTCCGAAAGGCTGAAACTGTAATAGAACCTGGCTTGTAAGGCAGGGAAGCTGTTAAATTTCGGATGAGTCTGAGTAGACTCTATTATAGTGAGGACACCTAAGGAAAAGTTGATATTATAGGGGAGAGACGTCTCCAGCTTTGCCTCATTTCATGACTAATTGGAGTGAGAATGCTGTTCCAGCTTTCTATGCAGCCTCCTGTTGGCCTTGGGTACAAGCGTGATCAGAGTTGGACCTCTTGCTGCCACATGTTACTACTGGAGATGGAGTCTTGGGGGAGCTGGTTTCCAGTTAATTTCTAGTGGAAAAGCTCCCCTTTCTTCATATCCTTTGTAAAAGCAAAAGCATTTCCAGTAAGACTTAGTAGAGACAAGTTTATAAGAAAGCAAAATATGAATTCTGTTGGCTCTACTGTCTTAGTTATCCTTTATTTTACTTTACTGAAGTATAATTGATTTATAATGTTGTGTTAGTTTCAGATGTTCAGCATAGCAATTTGAGTTTTTGACAGATTATATTCCATTCTGCCGCTGCTGAGTCGTGTCCGACTTCAGTTCTGCCCGACTCTTTCTGACCCTGTGGACCGTAGCCCCCAGTCTCCTGTGTCCGTGGGATTCTCCAGGCAAGAATACTGGAGTGGGTTGCCTACTCTCCTCCAGGGGACCTTCCCGACCCAGGGGTTGAATCCGCATCTCTTAAGTCTCCTGCGTTGGCAGGCAGGTTCTTTACCATTAGCGCCAACTGGGAAGGCCTATGTTCCATTATAGGTTATTACAAGATAATGGGTGTAATTTGATCGTATTTATTCTTGAAGTTAGATATAGATTCATTTCTTCATTTCATTTGGGAACTATTTTGATGTGTGCTCACCATGATCCAATAATTGAAGCAGTGCAGAAAGCAAGCACTGCCCCTCTCAGAACTTACAGTCTAGAGAAAAAGAGAAAATTCAGTAGTTACCGTGAAGTGTAGTTTGTTCATGATGGTGGAATCTCAGAGTGCTCTGGGTGTGCTGCGTAAGAGGGGCCCCTGGCAATTCATTCATTCAGCAGTTGTTTATTGAGTTCCTGCAGAACGGCCAGCACTGTGCGAGGGCTGAGAATGAAGCGACGACGAATATAAAGTCTCTGCTAAGGGTGTCTGTCTTGATGAAAGGTTGGTTATGGGCCAGCCATCGTTCCAAGGTGCTTCAAATGCAGGAACGCGGGGGATCCTCCGGGATGAGTCCTGTGACAGTTGGTTATCCCCTGAAGAAACCGGGTTTAACAGCTTGCCCGCGGCCACACAGCGTGTCCATTTTGCGATCAGCCTGTGAGCCTGGCTGGGCTGGCTTTTATCTCCGGGGTGTTCACCATTCTCCTCCAGTCGCCTGTGTGCAGTGCTGGGATCCGGCTGCACTGGTCCCCCCTGCGGCGCGGGCTGCTCCTTGGGTCGCCTGCCTCTTCCTCCTGCTGCGCGGGCTGGTAGGATCCTCGTTCCCAGACCAGGAAGCGAACCCACGCCCCTGGCATTGCCAGGCGGGTCCGTCCCACTGGACGGCCAGGGAAGTCTCCAGGTTGGCTCCGGAGGCTGTGCCCCTGACTTCTGCTGTCTGTGCTTCTTCGTGTGGCCTCTGTGTATATTGGTTTGATGCTGAGGTTGACGGGAAGTGACCATTTTCTGGAGGATTTGACGTGACACGTGGAAGCTAAGGACGCATGTTGGAGGGTGTGAAATGGGAGGGTTGACACAGAGGCATTCCCCTGAGGTGCCGGAAAGAAGGGGGGATGGTTCTGGCAAAGAAGGGAGCCTGGTGGTGTAGAAGATGGTAGGACATGTGTCCAGCCTGGGTCCCAACTTACGCGTCTCCGGCGGACTCGCGGCTTCATGTTTGGGGCCTGCCACTGTTCACAGCCTTTGCTGTTTCTTTTCGTCCTGATTAATCTTCACCGTGCCGCTTTTTCCCATGTGTTCCCTACCTTGATCGGCAGTGACTTTTCTAGCAAGGCTCACATTTGAGCAGGGTGCCAGGAGGCTTGGAGCCCTGCAGTCTGAGTGGCAGGTCCTCTGGCTCCATCCAGCCCTCCTGCCCCAGAGCTAGTTACTGCCGCCTGACTTCAGAAATCCTCTGAAGTCTGAAATACGTCGTCCTGGGACTGCGGGCATGTCTCAGCTTGTTAGGATCTGTGTTTACCTGACCCTAACAATATCCTATCACGTTAAGAGAAATGTTTGGGCATCTCGATGTTTGGTTTTCAACGTGACAACACTTGGTTTCAGAGCACTTTATGATTCATCAAACAGACTTAACTTTGGTCAATGAGTCCTTCTAGATCTGGGATAAAGGCTTTAATTTTGAGAAGACTGTTTACCTGATGTCTTCTTTTTCTCACCTTCAACACTATGGACATTTTAGGGCCAGATAACTCCTTTCAGTGGGGGCCGGCCCTGGTGCTGTAAGATTTGGCATCTCTGGTCTCTAACCTCAGGCACTACTCAGCATCTCCCCAGCTGTGCCAACTAGACTTGTTTCCAGACGGCGTCACGTGTCCCCCTGGGGACGCACTTGCTGAAGTTGAGCACCGCTGATCTAATCACACCGATCTAATTGTCACCTACAGGCCTCTGTCGTTCAGATGTAGGTTGGCTTTTTAACCTGGATGGTATAGAGTAAAAGGCCATTTCATGACATTTTAATAATCTGATATTTAGACACTTTTCCCTAACAGTCTGTAATTAAATCAATACGAACAGGGCTCCCCTGGTGGTTCAGTGGTAAAGAATCCACCGGCCAGTGGAGGAGACCCGGGGTCAGACCCAGATCTGGGAAGATCCCATGTGCCTTGAAGCAGCTAAGCTCTTGCGCCACAACTACCGAGCCTGTGCTCTGGAGCCCGGGAGCCTCAGCGACGGAGGCCTGCACATCCCAGGGCCCGGAGCCACAGTGACTGAGGCCTGCACATCCCAGGGCCCGGAGCCACAGAGACTGACGCCTGCACGTCCCAGGGCCCGGAGCCTCAGAGACTGACGCCTGCACGTCCCAGGGCCCGGAGCCACAGAGACAGGCCTGCATGTCCCAGGGCCCAGAGCCTCAGAGACTGAGGCCTGCATGTCCCAGGGCCCGGAGCCACAGAGACTGAGGCCTGCATGTCCCAGGGCCCGGAGCCACAGTGACTGAGGCCTGCACATCCCAGGGTCTGGAGCCACAGCTAGAGAAGCCTGCATGTCCCAGGGCCCGGAGCCTCAGAGACTGAGGTCCCCTGCACGTCCCCAGGGTCCGGAGCCACAGTGGACTGAGGCCCTGCACCATCCCAGGGCCGGTGCCCACAGAGACCAGGCCTGCACGTCCCAGGCCCGGAGCCTCAAGACCTGAGGCCTGCACGTCCCCAGGGCCCGGAGCCACAGAGACTGAGGCCTGCACTGTCCCAGGGGCCGGGCCACAGAGACTGAGGGCCTGCACGTCCCAGGGCCCGGAGCCTCAGAGACTGAGGCCTGCACGTCCCAGGGCCCGGAGCCACGGAGACTGAGGCCTGCACGTCCCAGGGTCCGGAGCCACAGAGACAGGCCTGCATGTCCCAGGGCCGGGAGCCACAGAGACTGAGGCCTGCATGTCCCAGGGCCCGGAGCCTCAGAGACTGAGGCCTGCACGTCCCAGAGCCCGGAGCCACAGTGACTGAGGCCTGCACGTCCCAGGGTCCGGAGCCACAGAGACTGAGGCCTGCACGTCCCAGGGCCCGGAGCCTCAGAGACTGAGGCCTGCACGTCCCAGGGCCCGGAGCCACAGTGACTGAGGCCTGCACGTCCCAGGGCCCGGAGCCACAGTGACTGAGGCCTGCACGTCCTAGAGAGCAGCCCTCGCTCACGCAGCTGGAGAGAAACCCAAGCAGCGCTGAAGACCCAGCATAGCGAAAAGTAAATTAGTTAATTAATTAACAAAAAACTTTCAAAGCAAAACCCATCTTTCTGGTGCCGTCAATGTCACATCTCTTCACAACAAGAATGCTCTCTGAAAGTCTGCCTCTTTGTTGTAAATTACCCCTGACACTCTGAAACAGTTTCCTCTGTGGCTGCCTGGGTTTCCTCCCCTTGGATTCCTGGCTGAGACTGTTTTACGTGACTCCTATCCTTCACCCTTCCGCTCCTTTCTGGCAACATCTGTTCCAGGTGTATGTGTGTTTTCAGACTGCTTTCTTAACCTTGGGATTCATCGCTCTTCCTTTCTTAGAGAGTGACGTTCAGATTTTCTGTACGAAGGCCTCTCCCGGAATGACTTTTACTTAGTACTGTCCCTGACATGGGGAAGTTTGGAGAGCCAGCCGTGCTGAGATGTTTCTATTTGAAATCATGATAGTAGCTTAACTTCAGAAGTAGCATTTCTAATGAAAACTCCCTAATTGGGAATTTAAAAAAATTTTTTTTTTTTTTTTTATCATGGCAAATGTCTCTCCAGCTTGGTTAGAGCCTGTTTCTAATTATAGGAAAATATTTGCTTTAGTCTCTAGGGAATTACAGTCATCTTGAGGGTCTGTGGTTTTAGAACAAAAACTCATTGATGTTTAAAAACAGTGATGTGCCAAATGGCCACCAGAACCTTTCTTCATGGTATTAGATAATGGCATTTTGCAGGATGCACTTTTTAAGGACAAATGTGGTTTTAAATTGTTTCTTTTCAAAGAATGTCTGTCAGTATAATTTGAATGTTTGCTCTACATATTTTGAGGTTTTTTTTTTAATACTGTCTTGTATAAAGATGTTAAGGCTTTTTTTTTGAAATGTGAGGTCCATTCTGAGGTACTTTGATATCTAAGGGCATCATTTATGAAATTGTGGAAGGCTCATGAGTGCTGAGTATGGATTTTCCTATTTTTTTAATTTGCTCATTCATTTATGCGCTCAATTATTTAAAAGGAATGAGAGCCTATACTCTCTTAGGTCCTGAGAATTC
Organism: Cervus canadensis; assembly: GCF_019320065.1. Classification (NCBI taxonomy): domain Eukaryota; kingdom Metazoa; phylum Chordata; class Mammalia; order Artiodactyla; family Cervidae; genus Cervus; species Cervus canadensis. The sequence continues at coordinate 80,150,753 of NC_057395.1, forward strand.
AAAGTAAGACAAAATATGATTTTTTTTTTTTATTTTTAGAAAGGAAGGTAAAAAATATGCAGACGAATCAGTGAGCAAGATGATTTCAAACACTGAAGTTGCAAGGATGGGGGAGGAGAGTGCTTTGGATTTCATAGGTGGGATGTGTTTCTGAGCAGGTGGCATCATGGTGGATCATGAGTATATTCACGGCCTCCGTTACTTTTGGGACCTTTACCTTGAAATCTGACTGTCTCCATCTGCCCTGACTCTGGGCTTGTGAGATGAACTATCAGCAAACTTGCCCCAAGCAGGGCTTGTAAAAGCGTTTTACGTGGAGGCTGTAAAAATATTTACTTGCTCCTTCTGGGATAAGTGAGTAGACGCACTTTCCTCTATTTCCTTTGCTAAGTACAACTGTAAACTCTGGACTCTATGTATAACTCAAACTAAGAAGGCTCTGAAAGGTGGAGAGAGGGCAGACGGGCTGGAGACCTCAGCGTCTGAAAACCGTGTGGCTGTGTCCAGCGCATGTGGGATCTTCGTGCCCCAGCCAGGGATTGACCCATGCCCCCAGCAGTGGAAGCACAGACTCTTAGCCACTGGGCCACCGGGGAGATCACGAGAGGTCCTGGCTTTCAAGGACCAACATAGTGGTTATTTCCGTAGGTTTTCGTTTTGTCTCATATGTTTCAAAGCTGTAGCTAGAGAAGGCAGCACATCAGAAATGCTAATGGGTACAGAAGAACCTCCCTTCCCCCAACAAAAAAATTTTTTTTTTCTGATCCAAGGACCAGGAAATAGCCCAGCTGAGCAACACAGAAAACTTTTAGAAAATATCTCTTCTGATATCAGCCAAGCACCACAGAATAGACTGGGCCCCCACCCACCTCCGTGCCAGCAAAGGCTGAGGAAGAAGTCTAGACTTCCATCCTTATGCGCTTCTGTGAGTGAAATATTTCCCTCTGCCTTCTTAGGTGAAGTACCTGGGCATTGTGAATTAAACTGACACAAAGATAAAAGTTTTATTTATATCTTCATATTTCTGGGGACTAAACAGAGAAACAAGTGAAAATCCAAAGAAGCAGGCTTGGGATTTTATTTTAGTCACTCCTCTTCCTAAAAGTCCTCTATTTGTCCCAACTCAGATTTGTGTTCAGCCGGTTATTTTCCAGGCAGTGCCCAGATTCATCACTTCTTTCTCTCCTTTCTGTCCCTTTTATTTTTCCCTCTCTCAAGTCTCCGTCTCTCAAAGTATCAAAAAAAAAAAAAAAAAAAGAAAGAAAGAAGGAAAAGAGAAAGAAACCCAAATACTCTGTTACAAAAGAGTTTGGCCATTTCTTTCCTTTTAAGAAATATTTATTAATTTTGTTGTTATCTGACTGCATTGGGTCTTAGTTGCGGGACACTGGATCTCCATACATCGTGGAGCATCGATCCTTGAGGCACACGGACCCTCTAGCTGCAGCCGGGAGGCCCCTCGCTGCTGTGCCCGGGCTTAGCTGCTCTGCGGCAAGTGGGATCTTAGTTCCCCGACCAGACATTGAGCCCACGTCCCCTGCATTGCAAGGAGGATTCTCAACTGCTGAACCCCACGTAATGAAGGCCCCTCAGTGTCAGCGATTCTCCTGCCTGCTCCGTGGAAACATGCCCCAGCTAACCCGGGGAGTCTGAGACCATGCAGGAGCTCAGTCACCCCAGGGGAGCTCCAGACCGCCCTGCCGTGACCGCGCGCCTGAGCGGGAGCCCTGCCTAAAGGAGCCAGGTCCGACCCGCGGAGCAGCCTCATCCACCCTCAGGTTCACCAGGAGTGAAACACGCCTGTTCTCTTGGGCCTCTCAGCTCCGGGGTGATCGGTTATACAACAGTCGCGAAGTGACGGGGGAATCTCATGTGAGACCTGGAGGGAGAGAAGGAGGCAGCCCCCTGAGCAGCAAGGGGAAGAGAGTTCCAGCACGTTCTCTCCTCCCTCGTTAGGGAAGCGTGGAGCTTGGAGGCTGGGACTTCAGTGGTGGGCAGGACGGTCTGAGCAGCGGGCAGGTCAGCCTGTGGAGAGCCAAGCTGAGAAACGGGAATTCGGTGTCAGGGATTTTGGTTTGGTGCTCACTCACAGACTTTTGGAAGCCGCAACGACATCATTTCTTTTTTTAACTCGGCCAAATACTTGTTAGGAACGTCCTACCAAACCACGGCGTCTCGCCGATGCAGTCTGTGGCTGTGATGGCCACAGGCTGGGCCTTGTGCTTGGGCCAGGGAGACTGAGTTATCTGTCTCAACACGGGAGGAAGCGAAAACCCAAACTTACATGATGTTCACAGAGATTTTTATAAACGTTAGCTGATTCAATCCTCATATTAATTATGTGTGGTGGGTATTATTATTTATTTATCCTCATTCCACACGCAAGAAAGTGACTGTGTCATTTCTTCAGTCCTTGGACCAGGGCCTGGAGCATAGTAGCTGCTCAGGAAATATGTGTGAAGTTAATGAATAAATGGGCTCCCCTGGGGGCTCAGACAGTCAAGAATCTGCCTGCAGTGCAGGAGACCCAGGTTCAACCCCTGGTTTCGGAAGATCCCCTGGAGGAGGGCATGGCTACCCACTCCAGTATTCTTGCCTGGAGAATCCCATGGACAGAGGAGCCTGGTGGGCTACAGTCCATGGGGTCGCAAAGAGTCGGACACGACTGAGCGACTTTCACACACTTCACAGTGAGTACGTGAAGGAACCAGAGTGTGTGTTGCCCTTGTTTGCAGGCAGATCACTTCTCGGCTGGGTGGTATCACTTCTCGGCTGGGTGGTATCACTTCTTTCCTGGATGGTGTGAGCTGCTGACCTCTATGAAGTGTCTCCCAGGCAACAGAGGCCCTTTAAATGTACTGACTCATTCCATTCTGCCAATAAGCCTGTAGGGAAGATGGTGCTATCAGTGTATTTAAAAGTGCAATAAGATCTTGTATCTTAGGCTTGTGTATACAATGTATACATAACTGACTAGTCCTCATGTTTAGTAATAGAATGTTTATATGTAAAACTTAGGTGTTTGACAGGCATGACAGACTCCTTATGTCCGCTGTTAGATTCTGCATTCTCCCTGCAGATCCTGGTCCCCTCCCAGGCTTGCTTGCTTCGCCGATGGAAACTCCATTCTTCTACTTGCTTGAGCTAAAAATCTTGAAATCATCCCTGGCTTGCATCCTTACCTCTAGCCTCATCCGTGAATCTTGTTGGTTCTGTTCTCAGAATGTGTCCTCACTTGGACCCCTTCTCATCTGCTTCTCCACTTCGATCCCGGCTCAGGGCACCATGAGATTTATTGCAGCAGCAACCTCCTAGCTAGTTTCCTTGATTCTGCCTTCAAGTCCCTGCCGCGTACTAAACATAAATTGGACTGTACGACTTTCATCCAGAAGCCTTCATCTCACTTCCCATCTCACGCAGAGGACAAGTCAGAGCGTCTGCAGTCAGGCCCGTACGGCCTCACCCTCCTCTCCCAGCTCTGGCTTCTCTGGGATTCCGACGGCTCATCGTGCCAGGGCGTGTTTCTGTCTGCAGGTGCGTCTCCTGCATCAGCAGGCAGATCCTTTCCCACTGAGCCACCAGGGAAGCCCACGTAACCTGTTATTGCCTGTGTACTACAAGACACACGCTCACAGATGCACCTGTGCGTCTCTGGTCATCACGCCGCGTCTGGAGGCCCAGTGAAGGCAGCGGCTTCCTCCCCTCTGTTCACAGCCCCGTCCTCAGTACCCGGACAGTGTCTGGCACACAGTAGGTGCTCAATAAGGGTTTGTTGATGAATTAATGCAGGAGTTCCCAACCTCCCGGCTGTGGACCAGTACCTTCAGATCAGCTGTAGCATTAGATTAGAAATAAAGTGCCCAATAAATGTAGTTTTCTTGAATCATCCCAAACCACCCCCCCTCCACCCCGGCCCGTGGAAAAATTCTTTTCCACAAAATGGGTTCCTGGTGCCAAAAAATGTTGGGGACTGCTGAATTCATGAGTGATATAAGCTCTCCAATTTTTTGTTTGAACAGAATGCCCACCCAGTAGTCAAGACTCTCTAGCATTTCTTTAGAGTTGTTTGGCTTTTTTCTTTAAGGCTGCTTAAAAATAGAAGCTGAGTGAGGACATGCAACTGTGTGCGGCTCTTCAGGCAGGGCTCCCGTCCGTCACTTCTCTGCCTCCTACTTCGTGGATCTGTCCGGGGACAGAAGGAACTGGGGAGAGCAGGAACAGAGCCATCACCTTTCCCTTTGGCTCTCCACTCTGCATTGGTCAGCTTTGTCCGACAAGGGAAGGGTCCCATGTGTGGCCAGAATGTTGATTCCATGAGAATTTTTCCAAATAATCTCGTATTGCTTGTTTGATCACCACTAAAAATATATGTGTATAGTTCTAAGTAGAGACCATATAAATGAAGAAATCAACAAAATAAGGCAAAAGAGGTAGGGTGGGGCCAGCTTTTGCAGGTTCTAGAATCTCTTGTTAAGACTTGGGTTTGTACCTCAAAGGCAACAGGCGGCCTCAGAAACGTGTTAAGCTGTGGGTTGCTGTGGTCACATGAGGGTTTTAAGGGTCATTCCAGACGCGCTGCAGAACATGAGACGTGGCAAGAGAAAGCAGGGGACGCTGAAGCTCAGGAGGCGGCGCTGAGATGAGGGTGGTGGTCCCTGCGGCGGGGCTCGGGAGGCGGGGGGCTCGGGAGGAGGGGGGGATGCTCCAGGTTCAGCCAGAAGGTGAAATACACAGGACTCAGTGACCGATGGATTGTGGTAAAAACTAGTTTTCAAAGCAGTTAACTTCGTATCGTGATTCTCGTACAGATGTAGAAAGAGCACGTGCTGAAGATTCTAGTTGACTCATTAATTAAGTGAAAGAACAGCACAGAGTATTGTAACTAGTTCTAAGGGGAAGCCAGAGAGCTCACACATTTGTATAAGCAGCGTAGTGAAATGTGTGCTCCAGAGGAGGCTGAGCCAGCTCCACGACGGGGGCAGGCGGGAAATCAGTGAAGCCTCTACTAAAGGGGATAGAATTTGCATCTTTATGGACTAGAATTATTTTACATTTTTACCAGTGATCTACAGTTTAGGGTTGTAGACTGTTTCCCTCAGAATCAGAAGCAGATGATACCGGATGTGTGTGTCTAGAGAATGCATAGTTTTCCATTGAAACAGATATTTTCCCCCCTGGTGTGTGTGTGTGTGTGTGTATGTGTGTGTATGGGGGAAAGATGGAGTATATATATTAGAGTAGAAACAGATTAAAAAGCAAGGACAACCTATTTTCTTACTTAATAACTTACTTAATAGCACATTCTATGGTATAAATATTATTTTACAACATCATTTTTAATGATGGCAATTTCCAGTTTACAGACATGCCATAATTAATGAAGCCAGTCCCCTGGAAGACTTACAGTGCTCTCAGTTTTTATGCCAAAGAGCCCTATTCCCATATGTTTGTATATTTCCTTAATTATTTCCTTAGGGGGAAAGTTCCTAGAAATAGTATTTTCAGGTCAAAGGGTAGGCATAATTTCTCCCCTGGAAAGGTTGTGTTAATTTACTTTGACATCAACAGAGGGCTTGCACAGCTAATTTATTGCCTGTGGATGCTTTTGAAATATTTTTAATCCTCTTTATACTAATTTTATTTTATGATTAATTATCTCATTTTGCTGGAATTTTTCTTTGTACTGAATTTTAACATGTACCTCGGTACCCACCGTGCAACCTTCTCCAAATTAACGTTCTTTCCTGACAAATGAAAGGTGTATATAAATGACAGGCATACAGTCGTGTTGTTTGCTCATTAAAATGACTTTTTCTCCTCATAAAATATGTAATTCTGAACCAGCTCGTTATTTTGGTGAGTGTACAATTCAGTGAAATCACAGAATTCTATTCTTCTTCCGTCACCTTGTGGTTCTGGCGGTAAAGAATCTGCCTTCAGTGCGGGAGACCTGGGTCCAGGCATCGGCCTGCAATGCAGGAGACCTGGGCAGTGGGTCTCTGTGGCCGGGCGCCGGGGGCCATGTGCAGGCTGGGTGCTGACTGCACGCATCCACAGGGAGCCGGGGAGCCGGGACGGTGGTTCCTGCAGCTGTAACCGGTGAAGAGCGAGCAACTCCAGGTCAGACAGGGAAGGCAGGCCACGGAAAACCCAGAGCTTACATGAGACACTTACCATATAGTCAGAAATATTTGGCACAGTTGAGTTTCTGAGCTGCGGTCAGGGATCCTGAATACTTTGTCACTTAAGGAGAGGGTGGAATTCTTTTAAGAGAAAACACATCTTACAAACTGCTAGGCTTGCAGTCCCGGAATAGGGTCTTCAGACCTCAATTGCAGAAATACTCCATTAAAAATGTTCACTCTCGGCCAATGCTGGGTGCCAGGGAACTTAAAATCACAAATGCAAATGTCACACTGAAATAGCTAGACGGTAAAGTTGTCGTCCAGATGAAAGAGCATATGGTTACAACTAAATGTCTCTTTATAGATTATGGTAAGCATGAAAATCAACTTCTTACAGACAGCTCGACCCTCAGCAGAAGTTTGAGCGTCTCTAGGAGACCAACTTTTCTGGGAAAATCCTGGAGGAATGGTTAAGAGTTTTTTCTCCAGAATCAGGCAAACCAAGGTTGGAATACTGGCTTATTTCTCTAGTTTCATGCCCTTGAGTAATTAATACACAGTGAGGAACCTCACTAAGGTCTTATTTCCTCGTTGTAAAATGGGAATAATAATAGGCTGTGTTTTATAGGGCCGTTGGTAGGTTAGTTGAGATAATGCACAAAAAGGAATTAGCATTCTGCACGCACAAAGGTTTTGGCTGATACTTGGTGTTGATATTAACTCCCCAGATAAGAAGAATATTTGACTTGTTTTGGAGAATAAATAAAAATAGGACTAGAATGTGAGAAATGAGGCTAATTTAGCAGTATATGACTGAGGATATATGATATGGCTGAGTTGGAGAGAATGCCTGGTTCAGTTCAGCTCATTTCAGTCGCTCAGTCGTGTCCGACTCTTTGTGACCCTATGGACTGCAGCACGCCAGGCCTCCCTGCCCATCACCAACTCCTGGAGTTGCCTGGAGAAGAGGGAAAATTGTTGTGATTACAGAAATTAGATTCTGGCAGAACAGAAAACAGTCCTAGCTTACCTCCCCCCCCGCCACCGCCTCCCCACCAAATACACCTTCCCTCTGTGAATTGTGGCTGTTGTTGAGTCATTAAGTCGTGTCCGACGCTGTGCGACCGCGTGGACGGTGGACCGCCAGGCTCTCTGTCCGCGGGAGTTTTCCCCGGCGAGGATGCTGGAGCGGCTGGCCACGCCCTGGGTGGGTGCTGAGGACTGTGTCATGTGCTTGCCTGTTGTTGCTCGGACAGTGGCTTGTGTGGATTGGCTTGTCCGAGTCCAGGACTTGAAGATATTCTTCAACTCTGCAATCTCAGATCAGTGTGAATTCACCTATAATGGTGTTTCTGACGTTACAGCCCTTCCCCTCCCCGCAGGGGACACTCGGCAGTGTCCGGCGGGGTAGGAGAAGCGTGATTCCGGCATTCAGCTGAAGCCCAAACAGACTCCAAAACACCCCACGATGCACAGCACAGTGCTCCCCCCCCCACTAAAAAATAATGCTGTCTAAAATGCCGGTTGTGCTGAGAACACAGAAGCCTAATATATAGCAGGTGAGATATTTCAACATAAAGTTATTCTGTCATCAGATTGTCTTAAGAGTGGTGCTAGTGGTAAAGAACCCACCTGCCAGTGAAGGAGACATAAGCGACTGGGGTTTGATCCCCTGGTTGGGAAGATCCCCTGGGGGAGAGCACGGCCACCCATCCAGTATTCTTGCCTGGAGAATCCTGGGGACAGAGAAGCCTGGCGGGCTACAGTCCAGGGGGTCCATAGGGACCCAACTGACGTGACTTAGCATGCAGGCATGCATCGTTAGCATTAGGATTACCTCCGCTTCCTGTCCCGTGAGACTACACTTTGCTGTCACAGTTGGGAGAACAAAAGCTTCAGTTAAAGAAATCAGTGAAAGAAAAATGTTAACTAAAAAATACTATAGATGGTCTGTAGATGTGTTATATAAAATATGAAGAAGCTCATTGGATGAATTAACTTAAGAAGGAAACGCTGCCCTCTGCTAGTAAGCAAACGAGATTATTCTCAAGCTGTTGTCCTTTGACGCGTGTCAGTCACTCCAGCTCCTCTCTGCGTATTCCCACCTTCAGGGAGTCCTCCTGTTTCGCCTCCTCTGACCAGTTCTGAAATATGGAGCACAAGTTTGTAATTCCTCTGTTCTTGAGACCAAGAGGGTAGGGCAGGTGAAACGGGTTTGCTGTGGTTCAGCTGACCTCACTTTCACCGTCACTGAATCTCAGGACGGCATCTCCCGCCGCTCCATGCCCAAGGCCCCTGTCCTCACCGGACATCACGCACTCAGAGGCCCTCACTGTGGGCGGAGCAGTTGCCGGAGGAGTTTTTGTTGGCAGTCCCTCTGGGGAGCACTAGGTTGTCTGGAAGTCTTTATGAATATTCATGCCTTAGTTTGCAAATTAGCAAGCAAAATTCCTGGGGAATGTGGTAAACAGCCAATTTGTCTGGCCCCACTCTGATGCAATTGACCTTGGCTAATCTCTAGGAATCTGCATAATTAACAATTATCTTGAGTGAGGCTGGACCACTGCTTGAGAATCACTCAACTCCCTCTTTTCATAAGCCAAGTGTTGGAGTTTTCCTTACCTCCTGATGAGCCAGCATGTTTTAATCTGTTCCAGGGTGATTTTCCAGCCAGGAGTTATAAACAATATTTATATAATACAGCCTGGAGACCCAGGCGACTCAGTGGTAAAGAGTCTGCCTGCACTGCAGAAGACCTGGGTTCCATGCCTGGGTCAGGAGGATCCCTGGAGCAGGCAATGGCAGCCCACTCCAGTGTTCTTGCCTGGGGATCCCACGGACAGAGGAGCCTGGCGGGCTGCAGTCTGCGGGGCCGCAAAGAGTCGGACACGACTGAGTATAGAGCAGCAGAAGCAGCATGCAGTACAATAATTTGTATAAATTTATTTTTACAAATTATTTACTTTGTATAATTTGAATTTATACAATAGTACTTCGGCAGTTATTTGATTCTAACACTGCACTTTTGCTCTTACTGCTTAATGGAACAAAAGAAAAACAAAAATCCTATGAGAGTAATGTGGATGAATTGAAGATGGAAGTCATCAGGCCTGCTTAAATTGAGGAATCTTTAGCTTGTGTGTGACAGACTTCAGACAGAAGCCAGACAAATGTGGTTTGATCCTGAAGAAACTGAGTAACTTTGTTTTAAAGTAGAAATGCTGTCATTCAAGATTGGGTCTAAAAGTAACAGCATAATTTAGAAATATAAAATATCCTCTTTGATGAAAACTTTTTTTCCCCGTAGTATGCATATTTCTTGCATACCTTAGCATGCCGTCTCTAACACATTTTCATGGCCGCGTCCAGAAGGAAGGAGCTGAGAAACCTATTTTCCACATCTTTTATTTTAACAATCAGAGTGACAGCCATTCCCACTGTAATTACAGTCCTCTTTCTGGTGGTTAGGTTTTAAGGAAGCCAGTGATCTCATCTGTTATCAGACACCAGTGTGATATTGGTAAGTCTTCTCTTTGCCAGCCGTAGCCCTCAACATGTTAATTTCCATGGCTGATTCTCCATCCTGAAAAGGATTCTGTGTTTGAACTCTTAACAATGACTCTTGGCATTTGATTTTCTAAAGTTACTTAGTCTAGTGGTTAATTAGACTTCAGCTTGATAGCAAAAGAAATAGGTAACTGTTTTTAGATTAAGCTGTAATTTTTGAGATCTTGGTTAAATATCTCTGCACTTTTCTGTTAAAAATTTATAAGTGTTTTGTTTTAAGATAATTGTAGATTCACTTTTGGTTGTAAGAAGTGTTACACAAAGATCCTGTACTCTTTAACCAGTTTCCCTGGTGGTGCTATCTTTGAAACAACAGCGCAGTATTTTTTAGGTTTATGTATTTAATTTATTTATTTGGACGAGTCGGATCTTAGCTGCAGCACGTGAATGGACCCTCTAGTTTGGCGTTCGGGCTCAGTAGGTGCAGTACGGTGGGGTGTACTCGCCCCAGACCTGTGTGACCTTAGCTCCCCGACCGCGGATCGAATCCGAGTCCCCTACATTGCGAGGCGGAGTCTTAACCCCTGGGCCCTCAGGGACGTCCCCAACAATGCATCGTAACCAAGACAACGGTGTTGATAGAGTCAGGACACAGGGCAGTTTCAGGACACAGGGCAGTTTCAGCGCTGCCGGGACCCGCCCGTCGCCCGTATAGACACCCCTCCTCCCTTCTGTTCCCTGTCCCACAGCCCTCACCCCTGATAACCACTGATCTGATTCCATTTCTATACTTCTGTCATTTCAAGAATGCTCTCAATGCAGCCGTACTGTATGTAACCTTTGGGTTTGGCGCCACTCTGCTACCCCCCCACTCGGCATTATTCTCTGAAGACTCCTTCAGACTGTATTTATAGCCGAGTGCCATCGTACAGGGTCACTGTTCCCCAGATCGTCTGCCCGCTTACCTGGTGGAGGAGAGGTGGCTGGGTGCAGTTTTGCACTGGTACAAATCCAGCTGCTGTGAGCATTCTTGGTCATGTTTTTTGTGTGTGGGGAGTTTGCATTCCTCTGGCCTAGGTTCCAAGGAGTAGAACTCTTAAGTCCTATGCTGCTCGATTAGTTCTTTAAGGGGTTGTACATTTCACATTCCCAGCAGCAGTGCGGAAGCGGCCCCGTTTAGTGGCATCCTTGTCAACATGTGGGGGTACAACCTGGTAGGTGTGCGTTTCACTGTGGGTTTAATGTTTGTGGTTGTGATCCACAGTGTTTCTCTGTGGTTTAATTTACATCTCCCTGAAGGCTTAATGACGGCGAGCATTTTCTCATGTGCCTCTCGATCACCTGTGTGTTCTCTTCGGTGAAATGTCTCTTGTCCATTCTGTGAATGGATTGTGTGGCTCTTTAATGTTGAAGTTTGAGGACTCTGTGTATTCTAGATACTGATCCTATGTCAGATACATGGTTTGCACATTTCCTCCCCCCCCTCCTCCAGCTTGTCTTTTCATTCTCTCAGCGGAATTTTTCACATAGCCAAAGTTTTAAATTCTGATGAGGTACATGTGGCAACATTTTCTTTTATGGATTAAGATTTTGGAATGAGGTCTAGGGCTTCCCTGGTGGCTCAGTAGTAAAGAACCCACTTGCAATGCAGGAGACCCGGGTTCCATTCCTGGGTCAGGAAGATTCCTTAGAGGAGGAAATGGCAATCCACTCCAGTATTCTTGCCTGGGAAATTTCATGGATAGAGGAGCCTGGCGGGCTACAGTCCATGGCGTAACAAAAGAGTCAGACGCAACTTAGGGAGTAAAGAACAGCAATGTGAGATCTAAGAACTCTTTGTTCAGACTGTGTTCCCAAACATTTCCTTTTTCCTCCCTAAATATAAAGATTTATAAAAGATTTTATAAAGATTTCAGTCCATTTTGAGTTAATTTTGTATGAGTGTTTTGGGTCAAGGTTTTTTTTTTTTTTTTAATTCCCTATGGATATTCAGTTTTTTTGGCTTTCCTGGTGGCTCAGATGGTAAAGAATCCGCCTGCAATGCAGGAGACCTGGGTTCCATCCCTGGGTTGGGAAGATCCCCTGGAGGAGGGCATGGCAACCCACTCCAGTGTTCTTCCCTGGAGAATCCCCATGGACAGAGGAGCCTGGCCGACTGCAGTTCCTGGGGTCACAGAGTCAGACACGACTGAGCAACTCAGCACACACATTCAGTTTTTTGAGCACCGTTTGTTTAAAAGGCCACCCTGTGTCCACTGAATTACTTTTCCGCTTTTGTCTCCATGTTTTTATGACCCTTAATGTTTTACAGTGTTAACTTGGACTGCACCCCATCCTGGCAATCATCTTTGAGTCTCTGGGTTGAATTTTCTGAAGGAGAATGTGGTTGGTGTTCACTGTCATTTATGAGCTAGTCAGTCCGCTGTCTGGCCCAGCTCCTGACCATCGGGTATGAGGAACGTCACACAACTCACAGGGACTGTCCCTTCCGAGGTCTTCTCGTCTTTGGTGTCTATCAGGCTGTGATCTCCGTAAATAAGGGTGTTTGAAACTAGGGTGTGTGCCGTGAAAGCTTGTCTTGTTTGTGCTGATTTCGGGTTTTTATCTCTGGGACTTTTTCTGAAATGCTGTCAAAGAATGAAGATATGTGCCTCTAAATACTTATTTTCTTTTGATTCCAGTGATTTTCTGAATGGCATCATACACCCATTGTGGAATCAGTTTGGGGTTTTAAAACTTTGTTTTCCCAAAGCAACATCACGTTTATGGTTTATGAATATTTTACAGGTGGAAACATCAAAAAGAAAACATTTAAATGTAAATGCCAGTAGTATCTGAGTCAGCTGTGATGCTGAGTGCAGTCTTTTTATTCCCTTCCAGATTTATCAACGATGTTGGTTAGTATTCAAGAAAGCGTCCAGCAAAGGTCCAAAAAGACTGGAGAAATTTTCTGATGAACGTGCCGCCTATTTTAGGTGTTACCATAAGGTAAGACTCAGTTATTGTAGCTTTCCAGAAGTCTGTTCATAACTAGAGAACTCACGTTCTTTGAGTCTGAAAACTTGTCTTGCTTTTTTAACCACGTTACAAAAATTACTTTTTCCAAGGACATAACATCTCTAAAGGACATCTACTAGCTCACTGTTTGCTTTTTTGGCTGTTGTTATTTGTCTCCTCTGTAGCTTATTCATTCTATTGTTTTTTAAGATTTATTCCTTAGTTTTGTGTTTTGGCTGTGGCGGGTCCGTGGCTGCCCGCAGGCTTTCCCTAGCGGTGAGCGGGGCTCCTCTCCGCCGCTGTGTGTGAGCCTGTTATTCTGCGCCTCCTCCTCCCGTGGAGCGTGGCCTCTGGGGCTTGGTGGTTGCAGCTTGCAGGCTCTGGAGTGCTGTCTCGGGTCGGTGTGGCCTCCGTCCACGCGGGAGCTTCCCCTACCAGGGGTCACACCAGTTGCATTGCACGGTGGATCCTTAAGCACTGCACCACTGGGGAAGCCTCCCATTTTATTGTTGACAGACACTTAGGTTTTTTTCCAGTTTTCACCTATTATGACTCCAGTTTTTAAAAAAATTTTATTGGAGTATCTTTAAAAAATTTTTATTGGAGTATCGAATCTTTCCTGGTGGCTCAGAGGGTAAAGCTTCTGCCCGCAATGCGGGAGACCCAGGTTCGATCCCTGGGTTGGGAAGATCTCCTGGAGAAGGGAAAGGCCACCCACTCCGGTATTCTTGCCTGGAGAACCCCATGGATGGAGAAGCCTGGTGGGCTGCAGTCCACGGGGCAGAAGAGAGTCGGACACGACTGACGACTCCGCTTCCCTTTGTGGTGTGTTGGTTTCTGTGGTCCAGGCTGAGTCAGCTCTGGGTGCACACGTCCCCTGTTCCTGGATTTCCTCCCCGTTTAGGTCTGCAGAGCGCTGAGCGGCGTCTCTCGTGCGGCCCACTCAGTTCTGCTTGGTGTCTATTGTGTTCACATCATCAGTAGTGTGTGTGTGTCCATCCCAGCGCCCAGCTCACCCCCCACTCCCTCCCCGCTGGGCATCCATATGCTTGTCCTCTGCGTCTGCATCTGTTTCTGCTTCGTAAACCACTGTCTGCCGCTGTGGTCCAGGGCTTCCCTGCTGGCTCAGTGGAGAATCCGCCTGCAATGCAGGAGATGCAGGTTTGATCCCTCGGTTGAGAAGATCCCCTGGAGGAGGAAATGGCATCCGGTTCCAGTACTCTTGCCTGGAAATCCCCATGGACAGAGGAGCCTGGCAGGCTACACAGTCCATGGGGTCCCCAAAGGTCAGACATGACTGAGTGATTAGCCAACAGACCACGGTGGTCCGAGCCACCACGCTGCCTAACCCCCAGCCCTCCGGAGTCTCTTTGAGACGCTCATATCTCATCATGATTCTCTGACTCAGAACCCTCAGTCGGGTTGATATAATGGTCCACCCATCACACGTGTGACTTCTTGCTGCCTGTTTAACTTCAGTTTCCCCAGTCCCACTTGGCCCTGTGACAGGGACCCTGGGCTCTGCACTCTCAGAAGATAGCCAAGCACATCCCTTCTTTTGAATTTCCTCTTCCCTCTGCTTGGAAGGCTCTCCTTGCAAATATCCACATAATCACATCCTTACTTTGTTCATGTCAGTGTTCAAGGCCCTTGCCTGCCCTCGTCATTTGAAATGAAGCCCTTGGGCACCCTCCCACTCCCTCTCGCTTTGTTTTTAGCGCTTATCATCCTGCATACACACTGCTTAGTTATTTCTTATTGTCTTCACTACAATGCCACCAAGAGCAAGGTTCCCAAGGGCAGAGATTTTGGAGTCGGAAGTACACCTGCTTCTACTCCTTACCAGGGCCTAAAGTAGCAGGCATTTTTTAAACTTTTTTTTTAAAATATCAGAGATCTTTATTCTTATTTGTTTTGTTTTTATTTTATCAGGTCTTGGTTGTAGCACGCGGGATCTTCAGTTGTGGCCTGTGGGCTCTAGTCCTGAGCGGGGATTGAACCCTGGCCCCTGTGTTGGGAGTGCAGAGTCTTAGCCACTTGACCGCCAGGGAAGCTGCTCTTAAAACTCTCGGTTGAGAAGATAGGAGTGTTATCAGCAGAGGACAGGGAATGGATGCGGATGTCTGTGCTTCACTCTTTTATTAGCTCATCAGAAAGTCTTGAGGCATCTGAAACTAGGAAAAGGAATTCTGATTGGAGGAGATGCAGTGCATGGTGCTGGGAGCAGAGAAAGCCAGGACTGGGAAGGTTTATGAGAACAGACTCAAATGTAGAACCAGAGTGGACTGGGAAGATGCCCCTTGCACGGGAAACACGCCAAGGGAGTTTGAGGACAAACTTGCCCTATTTCCCAGACTCCTGCCTGCTGGCTGTGGAATTTAATATGTACATCTTTGGGGAATGTGGTAAGCCACAGTCTCTTTCATCTGTAATAATCATTAACCAAAGTTCAAAGCATCAGAACGGAAGAATTATCTCCATTAAGCCTCCAAGCCCTTGATGAGTTCCTGTAGCCGATTCACCCTCCTAACTCTTTCAGATCTGATACATTTAATATTAATCTCTCAGGGGCATATAAAAAGCTGGAGTAACTCTGAGATATGCATTTTTTATCTAAATGCTGTGTAATTTATGAATCTTGATAATAAAAATACTAGGGTGATAAGTAGCTTACCGTGACTAGATTTCAGAGTTTATTTGAATACAAATAAAAAGCAATTTCCACAAGAAAGGAAGCACTGTATATTATGCTGTTTGATCAGTTCAGAGATGGTGTGGCATAGACACCCGTCTCTCCTGTAGGAAATCTGTGGCATGTGTGGAAATGAAGTGCTTCTTTGTTTCACTTTTAAAGATAGTATAATGGGGTGGGGGGAACACACCAGTTTTACATATGTGATTCTTTTTAGTTTTTTAAAAAGGAAATTGGCCGTAGAATTTTAAAACATGGTGCTTTGCTCACTGACAAGGTAAGTAAAGGTGCTCTCATACAAAAACTGGAAAATAAATATATGACTAATGCCCAGACAGCCATTATCTTCATGTCTTTACCTCTTTCGTGAAGTGCCCCTCAAGCCCCAGAGCTGTCAGAAGCGGCTGTGAATTTGATTAACTGTAATTGTAACAATATTAAGACTCCAGTGACTTTATTTTTTCTTTCTTTCTTTCTAGTTTCATTGAGAAATGATTGACATGCATCACTAAGTTTAAATGTAGGACTCCAGTGACTTTAAATTTTGTTCCTGACCTTCCCATTAAATTCTGGTTTATTGCTCTCACTCAGCAAATCCAAACGGCCCACACGAAGCAGAAGGGGTTGAGAGTTTCTGTGCATACTTTTACTTTTTTGGTGTGAATAACAATTGGGAGGAAATCTAAGTAGAATGATGGTCAACTGTTGTTTTTGAGACCAAGGCAAATAGCATGGTGGGAAGTATGCTGGCCCTGGGTTTGGGAAGCTTGCTTTCTCTTTTCTCTCTTTTTTCTTTTGTTAATTAACCTCACTTTATTTATTTATTGAAGTGTAGGGAATATACAATATTATGCTGGTTTCAGTGTTTTTTCAATTATTTTTATTAATTAGTTACAGACTAATTACTAACTTATTAATTATGGACTGGAGCTTGGGGGTTGCAAAGAGTGGGACGCGCAACCTAGCAAGTGAACAACGACACAACAGTATTGGAGTGTGTTGACTTACGGTGTGTGTTAGTCTCAGATGTGATGGCCATGGCTCAGTCACCAGGTCATGTCCAACTCTTGTGACCCCGTGGACTGCATAGCCCGCCAGGCTCCTCTGTCCGTCAGCAGAGTGACTCTCTTACACGTACGCACATCTCCACGCTGTTTTAGCTTTGCTCCCCTGTAGATCACTGTGGAGTGTTGAGTGGGGCTCTCGGTGCTGGGCGGCGGGCTCCTGCTGGCCTCTATTTTACGTGTGTGTGTAGCCTGCGTGCAGTCACTTCCAGCCTCTCGATTTACCCCCCTCCCCCTTGGTAACGGAAAGTTTGTTTTCTAGGTCTGTCACTCTGTTTCTGTTTTTATAAAACTCTTAGAGGAAAACAAAGGTGGAACACTTTCTGACATAAATCCCAGCAAGATCTTTTTTGATCCACCTCCTAGAATAATGAAAATAAAAACAAAAGTCAACAAATGGGACCTAATTAAACACAAAAGCTTTTGCACAGCAAAGACAACCATAAACAAAATCAAAAGACAGCCCACAGAATGGGAAAAAATATTTGCAAACAAAGCGATCAACGAGGGATTAATCTCCAATTTTTAAATACACAAACAGCTTATGCAGCTCACTATCAAAAAATAAAGACAACCCGATCAAAAAACGGGCAGAAGATCTAAATAGACATTCCTCCAAAGAAGACATAGAGGGGGCCAAAAAGCGTGTGAAAAGATGCTCAATGTCACTGATTATCAGAGAAATGCAAATAAAATCAATAATGAGTTAGCACCTCACACAAGTCAGAATGTCCGTCATCAAAAAATCTACAAACAATAAATGCTGGGGAGGTCTGGAGAAGAGGGAGCCTTCCTACACCATTGGTGGGAATGTAAATTGGTACAGCCACTACGGAGAACAGCATGGCGGTTTGTTAAAAAACTAAAAAGAGAGCTATCATATGGTCCAGCAATCTCCCTCCTGGCTTATATCCAGAGAAAACTATACTTTGAAAAGATACATGCACCCCAGTGATCATTGCAGCACCATTTATTAATACAATAGCAGGACATGGAAGCAACCTAAATGTCCATTGACAGATGCGTGGATAATGAAGATGTGGTGTATATACACAATGAAATATCACTCAGCCATGAACGGAAATGAAATAACGCCACTCGCAGAGACATGGACGGACCTGGAGATTGTTTTACTAAGTGAAGGAAGTCAGACAGAGACAGACAAATATCAGGTGATATTGCTTATATGTGGAATCCAAAAAGTGACTCAGCATTTCTCCAGATTCTCCTCTATTACAGGTTATCGCTACACTCTTCTTGCTTATCTGTTTTATACGTAGTGTTGATAGTTTGTATCTGTTAATCCCAAACCCCTGATTTGTCCCTCCATACTGACTTCTTCCCTTCGGTAACCACAAGTTTGTTTTCTATATCTGTGAGTCTGTTTCTGTTTTGCATAAACATTCATTTGTATTATTTTTTAGATTCCACATATAAGTGATATCATACAGTATTTGTCTTTCTCTGACAATTCATTAAGCGTGATATTCTCTAGTGAGTGAAAGTCACTCAGTCGTGTCTGACTCTTTGCAACCCCATGGACTGTACAGTCCATGGAATATCCAGGCCAGGATACTGGAGTGGGTGGCCTTTCCCTTCTCCAGGGGATCTTCCCATCCCAGGGATCGAACCCAGGTCTCCCACATTGCAGGTGGATTCCTTACCAGCTGAGCCACAAGGGAAGCTCAAGAATACTGGAGTGGGTAGCCTATCCCTTTTCTGGGGGATCTTTCTGACCCAGGAATCGAACCGGGGTCTCCTGCATTGCAGCTGGATTCTTTACCAACTGAGCTCTCGGGTTCATCCACATTTCTGCATATGACGATCTTTCACTCTTTCTTATGGCTGAGTAATATTCCATTGTGCATAAACCACATCTTCTTCAGCCAGTCAAGAAGGGTGCTTGGGCTGCTTCCATGTCTTGGCTGTTGTAACTAATGCTCCTGTGAACAACGTAATCCCCGTGAGATTCCTCCAAGTTGCTGTGGTGTGATCTTCATCGTCCCTTCCTGTTTATCCTAAGCAGTGTTCCACAGTGTGGATGACTGCAGCTGATTACAGTCCCCACTGAAGAGCATCTTGGTTGTTTCTAGTGTTTTATTATTATGGATAAAGTTTATCTTTCTGGGATAAACTCCCAAAAGTACAACTGCTGGGTCATATGGTGGCTGTATGTTTAGTTTTACAAGAAGTTGCGAACCTCCCTTACAGAGCAGCTGTGATTTTACATTCCCACCAGCAAAGAGTGACCGATCCAGTGTTCCTGCATCTTCATCAGCGTTTGGTGGTGTCACTGTATTTACTTTAGTCGTTTGATAGTCACATCTCGTGGTAGTTTTAATTTGCATTCCCTCATGTCTAATGATATTGAATGTATTTTCTTGCACTTGAATTGCTGTCTGTGTATCTTTTTCTATGAAATATCTCTTTATGTATTTTTACCAATTTTTAGTAACTTTTTTTTACAAGTGAGTTTTGGGTATTTTTTTCTATAGTATAGATTCCAGTCCTTTGTTAGATATGTGGTTGCAAATATTTTCTCCTTTTCCATAGCTTAACTTTTCATCCTGTTAACAGGATCTTTTGCAGAACAAAAGTTTTAATTCTCATCAGGTCCACTGTTTGAATTTTTACTTATATGAATTGTGCTTTTTGTGTCAAGTCTAAGAATTCTTGGCCTAGCCTTGGATCCTGAATATTTCTTTTCTAAAATTTTATAATTTTAGGTTATAAATTTAAGTTAATGATTCATTTTGAGTTTAATTTTTGTACAGGATGTGAGACGTAGGTTGAGTTTCATTCCTTTTTACCTATGGTTGTCCAATTATTCCAATACTCTGTTGTTTAAAAAAAAAAACAAACTATTCTTTTCCCACCGAATTGCCTTTGTACATTTACCAAGAGCTATTTGGGCGTATTAGCATAGGTCTATTTCTGGGTTTTCTGTATCATGTTCTCTTGATTACTGTAAATATACACTAATACTTAATATTGGGTAGAAATGAATGCTTGCAGTTATTCTTTTTTTAAAGGTCGTTTTAGTTATGCTAGTGCTTTTCCATAAAATTTTAGATTTGTCTGTGCTTATAGAAAACCCATGTTAGAATTCTGAATAATTATATTAAGCCTATAAATCAAATTATGGGAGAACTTGACATCTTTTCTATATCAGATCTTTCAATTCATAAACATGGTTGCTCCATTTATTTGGATTTTAAAAACTTCTTTCATCGTCATTTGGTAGTATTCAACCTCTGTATCCTATACATGTTTACTTAAGTTTATATGTGATTATTTCATTTAATTTGGATTAAATTCAAAGCCCTTTTGCATTAAACTCTTGTGTAAACTTGTCATCTTTGGGCTGTAATCAGTGAAACAGTCATCTGGTTTAATTTTTTTTTCTTGCCCCACAATTATTTGAGTAATCATTTGAATTGATTAGTGGTCCTTGCATTTTGGGAAAAAGCCTCAAGTTTTGAGGCCCTATCAGAATGTCATCTGTGTAGTCTGGCACTGATCTGTTTGCTTGACTTAGTCATGTTCTTAAGCAATGTACATGTGCAAGCAGGGAAAAGGAACAAGACAAAAACAGACTTAGCTACAAAGTTCATTGAATGTAAATGCCTTCCCCCCCATTCATATGCATTTCTTACATGAATTTCTTAAAAACTTGCATCCGGAGGACTTATCTATGTGATTTCACATTTGTGCTTATGTGGAAACACTCGACTGTAATCCAGGTACACACAGAAGCTCTCTGTTGGTGATGTCAGACAGAGAAGAATGGGTTTTCTTAAGTCAATAAAAAATGAGTCAAATGGTTTTGGGTGTGGGAGAAAGTACAGGATATTGTTGACCAAAGGGTGATGATCCGTCTACCTCATTTTACAACTTTTTGCAGATTTTTTTTTCTTTTTCGTATCACATTATTTTTAAAAATTATAGGTATTGTACATGTTTCTTGTAACAAATGTATAAACAATTCTGAAGTGCATGGAGTAAAAAAAAAAAAAAATACTATTCTGGACCCTATTCCCTGTCCTTCAGAAAAAATACTAATGGGTTAATGTGTACTTTTCAGACCCTTTTTTCCTCTGTATACAAATAGAAACAAATTCTCACACATATATAGATCACATTTTTAAAGCAAAAATGCAGTAATTCATTGCATATTATGCATATTGTGTTTAAGGAGACCATAATTAACAGATTTCCCCCAGGACATTTTAATGAGCCTGTAGTTCTTACATAACTTTTAGTAGTGACTTCTTTCACATTCATAATTATTTGGATTTATGAGGTAGAATAAATGGTCTCCTTAGTTATGCCCTTTCTCTCATGCTTTGACTATCATTCTAAGTCAATAATTAGTGGCTACACCTCATTAATTTAACAGATCCAGAGTACCCTTTAATATTGATACACCACAACCTGTAGAAAATACCCAAATTAATGGGCAAAAAAATTCTAATATTTTATAAATTAAATTCTACTATGGTGAAAAACTTGTGCAAGTATCTTTGTATGCTCATGCAAATCTTCTTGAGAGGAAAACTCTTAGACGAGGGATGGTCAGCTGATATCCTGTACCTTTAACATTTTGTAACTACTGCCAAATTGTCTCCAGATAGATTATCCAAAATCCCACACCCAGGACCAGCTTAGGAAAGTGTCCTTCACCCCAGACTCCATTCTCTCTGTAAATTTCAGATGCAGACTTTTCAGTGTAAGTACCCTTTGGTGTGAATGTGGCTTTTTATTTTTAAAAAAGACGGAATGAACAGATTATTTCAGTTATTTCACGTGTACAAATAAGGCTCCACTCTTCAGGGCAGACAGTCCAAATTTATACCTCGGACAGGCTGTAGTCCAACTTATTTTAAGTGACCAAGGGCATGTGTATATATTTGGAAAGAATGAAACCCTCTCTTGGGGCTGGGCTTTAACTGTCTAGGCTGGTTCTTTCTTAGGGAATCTTTTGTAAAATGTTTGCTTAAACTGCTGTGTTCCAGGTCCTGAGGGGAGATTTGTGGATAGAAATGTTTTATGCTGACAGCTTTTGATTAGAACTGGGAATGTGTCTCCTTATTTATCTGCCCTAGCATTCTGGCACTGCATTAAAACCATTGGTACTTTTTTTTTTTTTTAGGAAAGACAATACGAAACACTTAAAATGTTTGGAACACATTATAAGAAGTCCTTAGGAAAATTTTAATGGCAATATTAAGACTTTTTAGAGTGCTCTGAAAAGTTCAACTGATAATAATGTAATAACAATAATAATCATGTAATGGATTGTTTTATTAATCCTGTACTTGGGAAGACATTATAGACCCAGAAATGTATTGCTTTTACATGACTTATTTTCAGAGGCAACCTACAGAAGTTAAAGGGATTTATGCCTCTTCATTTTCCGGAGGATAATGGCTTTATTTATTTATTTTTTTAGAATGAAATAATTTGAAGCTTCTGCAGAGCTTTGCAATTTGCATATACAAAGTGAATTGCTCACTGAATTCATTCAGTGCCACAAGGGAAAAAATAATTAGGATACAGCTTACAAAAGCAAGGCAGAAAAATTGCCTTTTAGGTAGCAGTCTCCATTTCACTCTGTAAACATAAATAAATCATCATCTGTAAATTACCATCAGCAAAAGAAGGGGAAAAATTGGAAATCAAATCCTTGTTTTCCTAAATGGCTTTTGACTTTGCAGCACACCAGCAACATATTTAATATTCCCACACAACGTTGACTAATTGCATTTCTGACAGAATATACCAGCTCCTCAAGGCAGTGTACTTTTAAAAAATCCAGTTGTATTAATCTTCCCTTGAAACACCAGAAGAAATTTCAGCAGTTTCTCTGTCTAGTTACAAAATAATCCATTTGGAAAATTGAATTGCGTAATTTGTAGTTGTTTTCCAGTTGTTAATGCAAACCTATATCAGTAGCAAGTTAAACTTTTAAAGTATGGCCACTTTGTTAATTGCTGGCTGTTAAACATTTATTTCAATGAATACTATCATTTATGACGAATAAGACATCTGGAATATGGCTTTAAACAGCCAAATTAATTTGCCAGTTTTTTTTTTTTTTTGGAATTCCTAATTGGATGGCATACTTAAAGATCTATCAGAGATTTAGGAGTGTGCTGAATATCGCTCTTTCCTTTGAGGGAGTCATAGTGCTGGGTTTTTGATGCTCAGAGACTTAGAAAACAAGAACTGCAGAGGAATTAAGTAGCTCTTTAGCGCTCCCTGTTTTTCCACCCCTCCCACCCTGAGCTAAGCTAAGTCATAACTGCTTACTGCCTGGTTGTCTCCTGACCTCCCCGGACCTTGTTTCCACCCCCCCGGTCATGTTCCCATCCGTCCCTGCAGTTGAGGGCACGTGTATGGCCAAGCCAGCGGCACGCTGCTCAGCTCCAGAGGACGCCATCCTCATCAGTTCTGTGTGAACAGCACACTTTTTTAGTTGCGTGATGCATCAGCCGTGTCCACTTTCCACTTTCGCTCTGACAGGGTTTTTCCGCGCTCTGCGCTGTTGACATTTTTGCTGTGGAGCTGGCCTGTTCATTGCAGGATTTTAGCAGCATCTCTGACTTCTACCCCCTCGATGCCAAGAGCACCTCCCAGTTTTGGCAACCAAAAATAGCCCTGGACCTTGTGGAGTCTTTTTCTTGGAAAGGAGGAGGCGAGTGCAAGGTCTCAGGCTCTCCCGGGATGGAGAGCCAGTGGCCTGTGGTGTGTAGATGTGACCCCTCAGTTACCTGCTTTAAGCCTCCTCATCGGTGCTCTGCGGACCTCATGAGTCACAGCGACTCCTGCCGGCTGCTCCCCGAGCCCCTGAGCCCCGGCCAGCTGCTCTCGCTTCGTACTTGGTCTTCCTGTCACTGCCTCACTCCTTCCCACCACTTTCCCCCGTATTTCTATCCTGCCAATCTGCAGTTTCGAGGTTGCGTGGGGAAGTTTTGGTCTGGAAATTCATCTCTCCTTTCTGAAACCCTTGCTCACCCTTCTCAGCCCACTTTAGGGATGACAGTGCCTCCCTCAGGGGTGATGGCCTTGCCGACTCTTTTCTGGAGAGCCATGTGGTGGCGTTCGGTGGTTTGCTGGAGTGTCGCATCAGATCATCCACGTTTGAGTCCCAGCTCTGCTGTTTGCAAGCTGAGTGAACACATTCACCTCTGATAGTCCTGTTCTGTGTACAACAGGAATTTCACAGCTAGTCAGAAATGTGAAAAATTAAACAACACAGTCAATATGAAGTGCTTAGAACCCCGAATCTGGCATATAAATAAGGGTCTGCCTGCGTGGGGGGCTTCCCTTCCCTTCCCTGGCGGCCCAGTGGCCAGACCCCCGTCTTGGGAGCGCAGTCTCAGCCACATGCCCCAGCTAAAGACCCAGTGCAGCCAAAGAAGTGAATTTTGTTCTTGTTCAGCCACTAAGTTGTGTGTGACTGCGACCTCATGGACGCCAGGCTCCTCTGTCCTCCGCTGTCTCCTGGAGTTTGCTCAGATTTATGTCCGTTGAGTTGGTGATGCTATCTTACCGTCTCACCCTCTTCTGCTCCGTTCTCCTTTATTTATTTTTTATTAACAGAAATAAATGAATAATTTTTTTTTTTAAAGAGTCTGCCTGCCTGGAATCAACCCTTGCCTCTGCTCCGGGTCAGGAACGGTCCGACCCCGGACGTGTTAACCGGCTGCATCTCCGTCTCCTTTCCTTTATGATGAAGATGGGGGGACGCGGGGCTTTCGTTTGCCGGCTCTTGTTGAGGGCTTACACGTGGGAGGCCCTGAGCCTGGTGCTGGAGACGGAGCAGAGAACAGAGCAGGTGCCACCCGCTTCTGCACTAACATAAAGAAATCCTGTAAGTAAATGTACAGGGTGCTGGCGTGACTGAGCAGTGCTGAGCAAGAACGAGAGCCGGGCAGAGAGATGGGCGTGTGGGCTGAGGGTGTCGCAGTTTCGTTTTGTTCTATTTTGCTGGCCTGTCCGCATGTGGGACCTTAGTTTCCTGACCGGAGATCCGGGCCGCGCCCCCTGCATTGGAGGCGCCCAGTCTTAACCATGGACCGCCGGGGAAGTCCCCCATTGCAGTTCTAAATAGCGTCGCCTGGATGAGATGATGTTTGAGTCACTGACGATGGGGCAGGTTGAGACTTCCTCCTCGAGAGGAAGAGTGTTTCCAAGCAGAGGGAGAGTAAACCCAGGTGCTCTTGTTTGGTGGGACTGAAAAGACCACAGAAACGAGAGGGACGTCAGTTGGACTGTGCACTGCCTGTGTCTTAGCACCGTGGTGTCTCCCCCGCAGAAGGCCCTCTAGCATCACAGTGGGTTTCCCAGGTGCTCCTGGTGAAGAACCCGCCTGCCAGTGCAGGAGATGTGAAGGACGGGGGTTTGATCCCGGGGTCGGGAAGATCCCCTGGAGGACGGCACAGCAACCCACTCCAGTATTCTTGCCTGGAGAATCCCATGGACAGAGGAGCCTGGGGGGTCTGTGGGGTCACAGAGTCGGACACGACTCAAGTGACTTAGCAGCGGTTTTGGGAGGAATATTCTGAATGTTCTGAAGAACTGTCCACTAGATAAGCAGGAGCTGGGTGGAGACTTCACTGTGCAGCTTTTCATTTCTTCCAGCTACTGGGAAGAAGTCCATTTCTCTTAGAGCAGCACAGAGTGTGTGGGAGGGGTACGTGTGGTTGGATTGTATCTTGAGGAAAGTGAATCAAAGTTTGTTCAGACTGATTTTCAGGCAGCGCTGTCCAAAGTAATCACACGCTAGAGCCGGAAAGCACACCGCCCCCGAGGCAGCCTCGGTCATCTGCTTTGGTGCAGGAAAGGCAGCCTGGACTGCCTTCAGCTTCTGCCTGGAGCCTCTGCTGAAGGAAGGATGCTTCATTGCGAGGCACGGGGATTGAAGGGCCCTCATCAGATGGTCTGCATGTGCCCCCGAAAGGCTAAGACACAAAGGATCCCTTCTCAACAGGCTCTAGAAGTGTGACCTGAACGGGCCGCCATATTCACCAGTGCATGGCTTTCTTCAGATCCTCAGCGACCGCAGTTAGAACCTGGCACTGTGGTCACGGCCAGCCGCCTGTCCTGCTGAGATGCCTGCAGAGAGACTGAGGATGGTGTCAAGTCACAAGTGGCTTGGTTCCCTTCTTGAGTAAGCTAGCCAGGCGTGCACACCAGCTCAGGTACTGACAGATCCAAATTAAACACCGAGGATGTGTGTGTGTGTCAGGCGTGTCCTGCTCTTTGTGGGCCCATGGACTGTAGCCCGCCAGGCTCCTCTGTCTGTGGGCTTCCTTAGGCAAGAATACTGGAGCAAGTTGCCATTTCCTCCTCCAGGGAATCTTCTCAAACAGGGATCGAACCCAAGTCTCTTGCATCTCCTGTATTGGCAGGCGGATTCTTCACCACCCGCGCCGCTTGGGAAGCCAGAAATGGAGGAGGATGTCCAAATATTCAAAGGGTGTATGGTGGGTGCTTCTGTCAACTAAACATGCAGTAAATTCCCGATAGTTGAACTCGCTCACCTTATTAAATGCCATAGTCCACGTTTTTAAAATAAAGGACTAATCACAGGGATTCTAGTAATATTCATGACCTGAGTTTCCTTGTGGGAACAGTTCAGGTATCCTGTGTCAATATTTATCTTGACTTTGACAATCACAAATACATGGGCTTAGGTTGACAAACCAGTTGGCCTAAAAAGAACAGCATTTTGATGCATATGAGAGTCTTCAGTGGATGCTAAGACAATTCTCTCAAAGGTGATTGGGAAACAGGATATTCACATAATGCCAAAGTATTGCCCAGCGTGGATGCATCTCATAGACATGATACTGGATATAAGAATTCAAACATAGAATAACACGTGTGATGTATTTCGGTTTATATGTTTATATAAAGTTTTCTAGAAGGAAGAACTAAGCAGTGGTGATGGAGGTAAGAGCGGTGGTTTTATCTGTGGTCAGTACTGATCCAGGAAGTGATGGCATTAACTGAAATGTCTGTACGTCAGTCTGAGTGGCGGCTACCCAGGTGTGCACACGCGTCAGGGTTCACGGGGCTGTGGTCTTGAGATTTCTGTCTTTTACTGTTTGTGCTTGATCCGTGGGACCTCATATTTAGATTCCTGCGCTTGTTCCAAGCCGACTTTCACTAGAGCTGTAGTTTGGGATGCAGACCATGGTGCCATATGCACACACGTGAAAGCAAGTGGTTTTTGAAAAGCCGAGTTTTCTTCAGCATCTTAAAGTCTGAATAGGAAAGATGAGTTTAGTTCAGACTGCCTTCTTTTGAGTTGACAGGTACTTTATTTTTACATAGCAATTTAAGATTTACATTTCTTTTTTCTTTCTTTCAAGATACAGATTATAACTTGCAGAAATATCTTTAAAAGTTTCCAAAACTGTTTGCATCTGTAGTTTTATTCATTTGCTCATTTATCCAGCCAGTAACTTATTTATTCATTTACTTTTAATATTTTTTAAGGAGCACACGAGGTGGAGTATACTGCTAGAAAAAAGCATACATCTGTAGAAGCCAGAAGTTCTAGATTTGATGGTGTCTCTATCCTTCCTTCTACCTGAGAAATCCTAATTAAGTCTCTTCTCTCATTCCCACTATTCATCCTCATAATGAGTTTAATAATAGTACCAAGGACGTTATACCATCCTGAGAATTTAGTATTACGTGCAGCCATTCAGCATTCTGCAGTTGATTGAAAGAAGCAGACCTCCTTGAGAAGCGGATTTATAACTGGTGCGTAGGGTGAGATTCATTTCCTCATTTAATTAGACTAGTTCTACTTTTATATGATGGTGACCCTGTAAGATTTCCTTTGAAAAAAATTTTTAAAAACCAAGTGATTCAACCACTAAATTAAAACTGCTAACCAGTGTTCTAGTGGCTTATTATGTATTTGACTAGGAAATCTAGTCCCCTTTGTACTAGAAGTAATATAGTTATACAGTGGGGTTTAAGAGAAAAACTCTATGAAAATTCTTGGCCAGAAGGAAATCAAACGCAGGATGTATTAGCCAACTTTTGCTTTGGCAACAATTCCAAAATCTTAGCAGCTTATAGCAACACATCCTTACCTTCTGCCCTTATTGTTTGAGGGGTCTGGGTTGGCTGTGGGTGTGTTGAGCATAGCTGGATTAATTTGACTCAGTTGCAGTCCATCTGTCTGTACATCCAGGAGTAAGGAGGGAAATGAACTCAAGGAGAGAACTGAGTTACACATACTTTTAAAGCATTTTCTAGCACATATCAGCTCACATTCTATGAGCTAAAGAGAGTTGCATGACCAAATCCAAACCATTCGGGGAAAAGTCGTGTGGGCAAGGAGGGAATGAACAAATAAGTCAACCCGGAAAATGAAGGTTAGGAATTCCCCAGGTGGCCCAGTGGTAGAGAATCCACCCGCCAATGCAGGGGACGTGGGTTTGATCCCTGGTCCAGGAAGATTATACCTGCTGCAGAGCAGCTAAGCCCCTGCGCCCAACTCCTGAGCCCACGCGCCCCGGAGACCGTGCCGGCAACGAGAGCCGGCGCCCTGCGGCTGGAGCGCCCTCGGCAGCAGCAGAGGCCCAGAGCAGCCGGAGATAAAGATGAACAAAGGAAAAAAAGAGAACGAAAGTTGCCATGAGGTACAGCATTTGCCTTTGGTCTGATTTGAAATCCCTCCAGATTCTAAAGAGAATCATTTTTTGCCAAGTCTTACCTGCACTCAATCTTTCCATCCTCTGCGCTCGTGAACATACTTTATGTGTCAGGAAAGCTCCTATTTAGGGTTCATTATCTCTTACCAGAGGAATTTTCAAGGAACCATGATCTTCCATGAATTCTGAATGAGTCCAGGAATTGAATATTGCCCAGGGTTTATCAAGTTAAGCCTGAAGCTAACCTGGGCTTTGAAAGTAAACAGCCAATTTCTAAAGAAAATCGAGCATTTCAAAGGTCTTCATATTGACATTTTCAGTAAGCCGTACACATGTTTCTGGTCTTCTTTGGCTCCATTTTGGCCAAAATGGATTAGATTTTAGCTCCATTTCAAGAGAGAAATCTCTGGAGTCAGAAAGCTTAAATACATCCGAGAAAAGGGAAAGGAAGTTTAGAGATTGAGAGGTCACAGATTAATTGGAAAGAGTAAGCAGGCAGGTAGCAGTCCAGATATAAACAGAAGTAATTTTGATTGTCTATCCTTGTCACTTGTTGCCTTAGCATGAAGATTCTATAAACGGGTAGGTAAAAATATTTAAACTCTATATACCATTTTAATCACAAAATTTGACTTCTTTTACTTTTCTGCTCGATATCAAGACCCTCTGTTAGTAATGAACATTTGTACCTGGATCTGATATTAGCTGTCTTTTGGAAACTGTTCTTTCTTTTGACTTTTAAATCATAATTCTCACTGATATCTCAGATCTGGTCATGAGGCTTGATATGCTTTGTTGTCTTCTTCACTGAGGATGTGCGGTTGTGAAATGGACAAAAACGCATTGGAAACAAATGGTCCTATTCAGATGCGTGACCTCCAGGATGTCAAGTGGGCACCAGATGGTATCTATTGTCATGCCCCTGCCGAACAAAGGAGAGTTCTTCCGGCTGACTGTCGACCTTTAGGACATTGGTTATCACCTGGACTGTCAAATTCGTAGAAACTTAAATGCAAGTCAGTTCATAACAGTGGTGTTAGATTAGGAGTAATTGATGGTGTTCTTCCTAATTTTTAGTCCTTTTTCGTTTATTCATAACTGTTTGTTGTGATGCTTGGATGGCATCACCGACTGGATGGACATGAGTGAGTAAGCTCCAGGAGTTGGATGGACAGGGAGGCCCGGCGTGCTGCAGTCCATGGGGTCACAGAGAGTCGGACGCGGCTGAGCGACTGCGCTGAACAGAACTGTCGTCATAGTCTTGTTGCAGGGAAAAGCCAGTTCTGACTCCAAGTTGGAACTGTTTCTTTGACTTGCTTTTCGTTGCTTTTGTTACTATAATCACATATAATGGACTGTCTCACAGAATTCTGCCCCTC
The DNA here is from genome assembly GCF_019320065.1 of Cervus canadensis. Classification (NCBI taxonomy): domain Eukaryota; kingdom Metazoa; phylum Chordata; class Mammalia; order Artiodactyla; family Cervidae; genus Cervus; species Cervus canadensis. Next base: position 80,180,198 of record NC_057395.1, read on the forward strand.
TGTCTGACCATTAAACTAAAATGCCTTTGTTCAGAACCCTGTCCTCTTGTGGATGGCAGGAAGAAAGAAATTAGCACCTCCTCTGCCTGAGGCTTGCCATTCTAGGAGCTGTTTGCGAGATTAATGGCCCTTTAACTCTGCTCCCTTCCTCCCCCATCTCAGATCTATCAAAGAACCCGGCATCCAGACCCTGATAAGATGACTGTTCTGAGACATTAGTTCTGCCATCTTCTCCGTCAGCCAGCTCTCCCCTTGCCTCAACACCGAGTCTCCAAACACTGGCCTGTCATGAGACTAAAAGTGCGACCCCTACTTGGTAATAGTATCACCTTTACTCCTATTTACTTACTATTTTGCTTGAAATCAGATCACTTCTTCGTTTAAATAAATTCACTGTAAGAGAACATTTTCTTACTACCATCAATAGAAACTAGAATTGCTTGCCATGAACAGTAGATAGCGTTTAAACAGAAGTACAAGGGGATAGAAAATGATATTTTTAAGGCTGAAGAATATCCCATTGTAGGCATATACCACAGTTTCTTTATTCATCCACCAGAGGACATTTATGTTGTTTCTATATCTCAACTATTGTAAGTAATACTGCAATAAAGACAGGAGTGTAAATACCCACGTCGAGGTACCGTTTTCATCTCCTTTGAATATACATCCCCAAAGTGGGATTGTTGGACCACATGGTACTTCGTTTTTAATTTTTTGAAGAACCTTCATTTTTTTTTTTTAATAGCAGCTGCATCATTATACATTCTCACTAACAATGCACAGTTTCCATATCTCATCCCTAGTTAATAGAACAGTGCTTGATAGAGTAAATTTTAAAAGTAAATGAATGAATGAATGAATGAGTAAGTGAATAGTAAATAGACAGATATTTTGATGAATGAAGGGATGCAGGGAAGATTCTTGAGAAGGGAGTGTGATTCTCCTACAATTGTGTATAAGTGGGTCTCCTTGATGTTAGGTCTTCTCAGGTGGTTCAGTGGTAAAGAATCTGCCCACCAATGCAGGAGATGCTGGTTTAATATCTGGATTAGGAAGATCACCTGGAGGAGAAAATTGCAACTCACTCCAGTATTCGTGCCAGGAGAATCCCATGGACAGAGGAGCCTGGTGGGCTACAGTCTATGGGATTGCAAAGAGTCAGACATGACTGAGCATACACTTTTTGATGTTGTTACACTTTGAAGAACTTTTTACATTTTATCTGTGAATCTCTACACAAAGACAGCATAATTCATGTGTAGTTTCAGTTCAGTTCAGTTGCTCAGGCCTGTCCGACTCTTTGCAACCCCGTGGACTGCCGCATGCCAGGCCTCCCTGTCCATCACCAACTCCTGCCAGGCCTCCCTGTCAGAGCTTGCTCAAACTCATGTCCATTGAGTCAGTGATGCCATCCAACCATCTCATCCTCTGTCATTCCTTTCTCCTTCCGCCTTCACTCTTTCCCAGCATCAGGGTCTTTTCAAGTGAGTCAGTTCTTCGCATCACGTGGCCAAAGTATTGGAGCTTCAGCTTCAGCATCAGTCCTTCCAATGAATATTCAGGACTGATTTCCTTTAGGATGGATGGGGTGAATCTCCTTTCAGTCCAAGGGACTCTCAAGAGTCTTCTCCAACACCACAGTTCAAAAGCATCATTCTTTTGGCATTCAGCTTTCTTTATAGTCCAATTCTCACATCCATACATGACTCCTGGAAAAACCATAGCTTTAACTAGATGGACCTTTGTTGGCAAAGTAATGTCTTTGCTTTTTAATATGCTGTCTAGGTTGGTCAAAACTTTTCTTCTAAGGAGCAAGCGTCTTTTAATTTCATGGCTGCAGTCACCATCTGCAGTGATTTTGGAGCCCCCAAAATAAAGTCTGTCACTGTTTCCACTGCTTCCCCATCTATTTGCCATGAAGTGATGGGACTGGATGCCATGACCTTAGTTGTCTGAATGTTGAGCTTTAAGCCAACTTTTTCACTGTCCTCTTTCACTTTCATTAAGAGGCTCTTTAGTTCTTCTTCACTTTCTGCCTAAGAGTGGTGTCATCTGCATATCTGAGGTTATTGATATTTCTCCCGGCAATCTTGATTCCAGCTTGTGCTTCTTCCAGCCCAGCATTTCTCATGGTGTACTCTGCATATAAGTTAAATAAGCAGGGTGACAATATACAACCTTGATGTACTCCTTTTCCGATTTGGAACCAGTCTGTTGTTCCACGTCCACTTCTAACTGTTGCTTCTTGACCTGCATACAGATTTCTCAGGAGGTAGGTCAGGTGGTCTGGTATTCCCATCTCTTGAAGAATTTTCCAGAGTTTGTTGTGATCCACACAGTCAAAGGCTTTGGCATAGTCAATAAAGCAGAAGTAGATGTTTTTCTGGAACTTTCTTGCTTTATTGGTGAACCAACAGATGTTGGCAATTTGATCTCTGGTTCCTCTGCCTTTTCTAAAGCCAGCTTAAACATCTGGAAGTTCACAGTTCACGTACTGTTGAAGTCTCACTTGGAGAATTTTGAGCGTTACTCTGCTAGCATGTGAGATGAGTGCAATTGTGCGGTAGTTTGAGCATTCTTTGGCATTGCCTTTCTTTGGGATTGGAATGAAAACTGACCTTTTCCAGTCCTGTGGCCACTTCTGAGCTTTCCAAATTTGCTGGCATATTGAGTGCAGCACTTTCACAGCATCATCTTTTAGGATTTGAAATAGGTCAACTGGAATTCCGTCACCTCCACTAGCTTTGTTCGTAGTTCTCTTGCATTGTGGAAGAAAGAGAAAATCTAGAAAATTATAAATATAATCTATACAATTCAGGAGAGAGTTTTCCTTAAGTTTTTGAACATGGGAGGGAAATAGCTTCTGGGTGATCTGAAATTTAAGGATAAGACAATAAATTTATACTGAAGGTGAACTGAAGCTATTTGATGCACTTGGTACTGAAAAGTCACCCCTTTGAGACAATGCTGAGGGTCTCATATGGTCATTTTTGATGGTCAATTACACTGACGTCTCCCGCATTTAAAATACTGCTCATATTTAATGGGAATCTGAGGACCTATGAAAATCTCTGTTTGCTCCCAAAATAATTATTTAGGGGCCAATTATATCTTTGGAAAAGAAATATTAACAAAAAAAATATGTCCTTCTCTATTTTTCTCATTTGTAGAGAGGAGTGATGTTAGGAATATGTATGTCTCATTAAAGTTTTTATGTGACTTATAAGTACATCTACAAATGTTAATTCTCCTAGTTATCACTTTAACATGTATTTTGAAGAAGATTCTATATGAATTAAAGAAAGTTGCAATTCTTTTGACAGTAAGGTGTGGATTTGCTCAGGTGTGTATATGTGTGTGCATGTTCATGGCGTTGAGGGACTGAAGCTGTTGCTTCAGAACCTGATGGTCTGTGGGACTTCTCTGGGGATTCAGTGGTTAAGACTTCACTTTCCAGTCCAGGGAATGAGTTTAATCCCTGTTTGGGTAGCTAAGATCCCACATGCCTTGTAGCCAAAAAGCCAAATATAAAAGAAAAACAATGTTATAATAAATTCAACAGAGACTTAAAAAAAAAAAAAGGTCCACATTAAGAAAAAGAAAAAAAAAAAAAAACCTTAAAAAACGACTGTGATGATCCTTGTACACATAAAACATAACCGTCCCAGCTCCATGAACATTGACTCACCAATCCGGAGCAGACCGTTGGGTTTCCTATTATCTGAACCAGTTTCCCAAATGGATGTTTGTGGGCTGACTGGCGTTCTCTCTGCATTCCTGACCCTTTAAGTTGCTTTCTCCTTCCTCTTTGCCTTTAATGGATGTTTAATGAAATGACACGTTTCAAGGTCATTGCTGAGTCTGAGGCTAGGGTGGACTGCTCTTTTATCTCAGCAGAGGTCAGAATAGAACCCAGGCAGTCGGGCCCACGCCTCCGCGGGAGACCCCTGACGCTGGCGGGCAGTTTTGGCTCCTCCTCCTGTGGGGTCACTGCTCCTTGCCTCTGGACGTTGACGTTGAGTTTGTGCCCTCCAAACCGCCGTCCCTGTCTCCCCCAGCCCTGTGGAGCCCCTGCAGTCAAATCCCACTGGCCTTCAAGGACTCCTAGTCCCCATGCCGGATCGCCAGGCTCGGAACCTTCCCAGCAGAGGGAGAACCTCTCTGGTGTTTCTGGGCTTTGGTTGTGGGTCTCCCCCTCGGCAGGTATGGGGTTTGATTTTACCGTGATTGCGCCCCTCCCGCCATCTCGTTGTGGCTTTTCGGTGTCTTTGGATGTGAGTGATGTTTTTGGTGGGTTCCAGCGTCCTCCTGTCTGTGGCTGGGCCCCAGCTAGTTGTGGTTTGGGTGCGCTTGCAGGAGGAGGTGAGTGCACATTTTTCTACCCTGCCGTCTTGAACCTGGAATCAGACTTGGTTTTTAAAAAAGATCGTCTGTCGCCCCTCCCCACAGCTGTCCAAGTGCCCCTGTTCATGGTAAGGCTCCTTTTTACTTTTTCACTAAAATATATTGGTTTCCCACAAAGCTGCTTTCTTCCCAAAGCTGACTAGGGTTTTAAAAACGATAACATTAAATAATAAGAAAAAGATCATCTAGATGCTGTGAATGAATAGTCAGGACGGACGTGAAGAGACTAGTCAGTAGTTGGGGCAAGATGGTAGTAATGGCACAGAAATAAACAGGCGTCCCTGGTGGACGAGACAGTCGAGAATCTGCCTACAAAGCGGAAGACCTGGGTTCAGTCCCTGGCTTGGGAAGATCCCCGGGAGAAGGGAATGGCTACCCACTCCAGTATTCTTGCCCGGAGAATTCCATGGACAGAGGTTCCTGGCGGGCTACAGTCCATGGGGTTGCGAAGAGCTGGACACGACTGAGCGACTAACACCTGTACTTTCAAACAAGAAATGAGTGATTGCGTCTGGTGAATGCTGAGAGGCCTGGTGCAGCTGGGGAATGAGATAAGCAGAGTTAACCCGGTAAAGAGTTCACAGGTTTTGGGAAACTGTGTTGTCTTTTGGGTTGCTATTAATACACCAAAAATACTATAAACCGGGTAGCTTATAAACAACAGATATGTGTTTCTCACGGTTCTAGAGGCTGGGAAGTCCAAGGTCAAGTCACAGGCAGATTGGGTGTCTGGTGAGAACTCACTTTCTGGCTCATAGAAGGCATCTTCTAGCTATGTCCTTACGTGGGCGAAAGGACAGAGGAGATCTCTGGGGCCTCTCTTATACGAGCACTCATCCCACTTACAGGGGCCCACTCGCATGACTCCATCAGCTCCCTAAGGCTCCACCTCTCAACGCCATCCCCTTAGAGGTGCTATTTCAATGTGAGAGTTTGGTAGGGCCACAAACACTTGGTCCATAGCAACTGTTGTGATATTTCGGTTTCATGCTAAGAAATTTGCATTATCCTCTTCAGAAAGCCAATGGAGGTTAAGAGGCAGGGAAATTAAATAATAGGGTTAGGGTGTGCATAAAACGAGATGAAATTCAGTCACTCAGTCGTGTCCAACTCTTTGTGACCCCATGGACTGTAGCCCGCCAGGCTGCTCTGTTCATGAAGTTCACCAGGCAAGAACCCTGGAGTGGGTTGCCATTTCCTTCTCCATGGGATCTTCCCGACCCAGCGATCGAACCCAAGCGTCCTACACTGTAGGTGGGTTCTTTACTGCTTGGGCTGCAGGCAATAGAGGGCATTTCTTTTCTCACCTGCTTTCTGAGCTAGACATGTACCGAGTTTAGAGTAACAGGAGAGATGGTGCGACCTTACTGATGGCGAAGATTGGTGAGGGGCACCGTCTTTTGTGTAACAGGCTAAGAGCAGGCTAAACTTGTCCGTGTGGAAAGGTTGTTTGTCTTGTAATATTCCGCCTCATGGCTCAGTCAATAGTAGAGAATCTGCCTGCTAATGCAGGAGATGCAGGGCCCGTGGCAGGTTCCATCCCTAGGTTGGGAAGATCCCCTGGAGAAGGGAATGGCCACCCACTCCAGTATTCTTGCCTGGGAAATTCCATGGACAGAGGAGCCTGGTGGGCTACAGTCCATGGGGTGGCTAAAGAGTCAGATGTGACTTACTCTGCCCTGAAGCCACCTCAACTTTCTCCCCTGGAGGACCCAGGGATCCCAGCCCTGGAGGCAGCAGGGGTCTGGATGTAACTCAGTGGGGGTGGGCATTCTGGAAACACAGTAAGCCACAGCCCTTGTGGCAGGGGAATGGTTTTTAAGAGAGGTGAAGGGACCATGAGATGGTGGAAGAAAGAGAGATGAAGAGAATGACTGCTGGGGAAAGGAGAAGATGGCGCCGTGCAGAGCGCCCTGACCCTGGAACAGTGGCCCCATAGCCACGGAGGGGCTAGGAGGAAATCAGCCTTTAAGAATCTCAACTCTTGTCTCTCGTTATCAAAGGACGAGGTCATCTAGTTATGAACTGGACCACCTCTGCCTGCTCTTCCTCAGTGTCAGTGTGTTTAAGATGTTTGAGCTGGGAGTACTCTGAAGGGATCGGGTATTTGAAAATCTGTCCCCATCGATGTCATGAGCCCTGTGGAGAAGGCAGAGTCCTTGGCGGGGGTGGATAGAAAACGAAAAGGCCCGTGACTCAGCCATGAAAAGGGATGAAATCCGGTCATCTGGAGAGATGTGGATGGACCTCGAGTCTGTCATACAGACTGAAGTGAGTCAGAAAGAGAAGACTATATTAACGCATGTGTGTGGAGTCTAGAAAAATGGTGCAGATGAACCTACCTGCAGGGCAGGAATAGAGACGCAGCCTCCAGCGTGGACGTGTGGGCACCGAAGGAAAGGGGGCTGGGGCGGACGGAGAGCAGCCCCGACGGAGAGGTGTGGAAACAGCGCGCTCGTGGGCACCGGCCGTGTGGACCGGAGCCCAGCTTGGTGCTCTGGGGTAGCCTGGGGGGTGCAATCGGGTGGCGGGGGGAGACTCCCGGGGGGGGGTTAAGTGTATGCGTACAGCTTATTCACACTGTAGCAGTCACACTCAGTCCACACTGTGTATATAGAAAACAAGCACCTACACTGTGAAGCTCGGAGGCTGTGCCACCTGTTAGCCTTCAGAGAAATCTAGCAAGGGGAGGCAACTTGTGAACTTCCTTGCTAGGGCACTGAGGTGACCCTGAAATGACTCATCGCCGGACACACTCTTCTTTCTGGCCAGCCCCCCCTGTGTTCCCCTGGGACGTGCCCTCTCCCTTCTGCTCGGTTGGTGGTGTCCGTGGGGAGCTTGCTTTCTGTCCCCTAGCTCACCGTGGTTCCTCTTTCAGGTTACAGAACTCAACAATGTGAAGAGCGTAGCTCGACTGCCAAAAAGCACCAAGAAGCACGCCGTCGGGATTTATTTCAGTGATGACACCTCCAAGACCTTTGCTTGCGAATCAGGTTTGTCGGCGGAGGGGGGGCCTTGGCTCTTTGCTCCCCAGCGGGCACCGGGCAGCCGCGCTCATCTTTGGCGTCTCCGCAGATCTTGAGGCTGACGAGTGGTGCAAAGTCCTCCAGATGGAGTGTGTGGGGACGCGGGTCAATGACATCAGCCTCGGAGAGCCTGACTTACTGGCCACTGGAGTTGAGAGAGAGCAGAGTGGTATGTAAAGAAAATCCTCTCCTCTCTTTTCTTAAACTGTTTTTTCTCCCTTTATAGTGAAACATAAGACATCTTGTAAAACTTTTGAAGTTATAAAAGTGTATAAAGGAAGAAGTAAAAATAACCCTTTATTTCACCTAAACCTAGGTTAGCATTTCCGTGTGTTTCTTAATATGTTTTTGGTGATGAATAGGACTGTATCTACACTGATAATATCAGCTGGAAGTTATGAGAAACCTGCTGTATTTCTGTGTCAGTTTTCTTTGGAAGGTGCAGCAGATCATTGAATTTTCCCAGCAACCTGTGATATAAGTACTGTTACCTTCCATTTACAGATGAGGAAAAGGAAGCTTAAAAGAGCTAAAGATCTGGCTTCAGGTCCAATAACTAGGGTTTGATTCTAGACCCATAGTCCTGGGCCTGTACTTGTAGCCTACACGTTTTACAGTGCAGTGGGTTTTTGTCTTACTTTTCTTCTACTTAAAATTTTTATTGAACACTTTCCAGTGTTTTTAATAGAATCCAGACTTCCTGAATGTTTCATCAAGAGTAAACCCACCTAAAATCTGTGATTTCTTTTTTTTTCAACTAAAACACTTGAGCCAACTCTTTGAGCTCAACACTCAACCTGGGACTATATCACGATAAATAATAATGACCAAAATGTTCATGAACACTTCAGTGAAACTCAATATGGATTTTCAGTATGAGTTTGGAGGCAAGGAATCATTTCTTTGTCTCCAAATGCCTTGTAATAGGATAGACTGACTCCTAGAGCTCTGCACCAGCCTGTTGACTTGATCTACGAGGATATATCACAGCCGAAGAGGCTGGACGTCACCTGGCTTGACTATGAACACGACAGAGCTGGGATTGTGCTAACCCCTTCTATGGGTTCACAGTTCAATTGTTAATGAGAAAAATGCCCTCCCTCCCAACCGGAACTATGTCTTCATGACATGTTTACAGTTGGCGACTCTTTCAGATGCACCATGTCTGCCATAATCCGTCTCCAGGGACGTGCTATTTGATAAAGTCTGAGACGTGCTGGCTGATTCAGAGGGGCCTCTTTACAGACTGGGAAATTGAGCTGCAGAGAGGTGAAGTCATTAACCAAGGTCACACAAACACGCCCCAGGCTTTTCCCTCCAAAATCCACTAACTCAGAATGCTCTTGAAACCAGAGAGGAAAACGTGACAGCTTCTGATTATTTTTTTTAGAGTGCCCAGATCAGCACTTGCCTTTCACGTTTTATATTTGCAAAGCTGTATTCAGAGAGTGCCCCAAACTGAATTCATGAATTGCCTGTTCCTAGGAGTTGGGCTTCCCTGCTGACTCAGATGGTAAAGAATCCATCTGCAGTTCAGGAGACCCGTGTTTGATCCCTGGGTCAGGAAGATCCTCTGGAGAAGGGAATGGCAACCCACTCCAGTATTCTTGCCTGGAGAATCCCAAGGACAGAGGAGCCTGGTGGGATACAGTCCATGGGGTGGCAGAGTCGGACATGTCTGAGTGACTAAGCACGTCGGGAATTGCCCTTCTGGTACCAATTTTCTGAGCCTCAGTTTCCTGTTCTGTCAAATAGGAATAAGAATACCTCTGGTATATAACTACTAAGGTTTATAACAAAACTCAGCTCTGTCTTCTGAGGTACTTTGCAAGATTAATTGTATGACTTAAAGTTACTGTAATTAAAGTAGTCACTCTTATCAATGTTACTGTTATTCTTGGACAAGGTAATTACAGAACTTCCAAGTGAGTGAACTGGGAAAGATCTCTGTTATTGCTGTTGTTCAGATGCTAAGTCATGTCCGAGTCTGCGATCCCATGGACTGTCTTACTTTTTGCTTATTGATGACAGTCTTTCTTATTTTAGAACTCTCCAGGTAGAAATTTACTCCATTAGAGTTTACTTTTAAAATAATAGTTACTAGAAAGCAGCAAACGTTTGCTTATTGGGAGTTTGAAATAACTTAGAAAATTTGCAGAATAGATGCTTGAATACATTTGTAAACATAATCTTGACACTCCTATTTCTTAAACTTAACTAAAATCTATGAAAATTCTGTTGATTTTTTATTAATTTAGAATACCAGTGATATTATCCACTATCTTCTCAGATGCAGGCAATCTATTGTAATGGCAAATAGATAAAAATGTGTTTGCTATAGTAATAATATTTTTGTTCATAATTCATTCAAAATTTAGACTCTATAACTTCCCAAATTAATGAATTTTGTAGAAATGTAACAGAAATACCATGACTGTATCTGGAGGGATGAAAATTCAGTTGCAGTAATAAGCCAAATAGTTTATTCAGAGTAATCATGGTGAAATTTTAAGTCACACAAATAAGCAAATGAATATTTCTTTCCAGTATTTGGCTAATGAGAGCTCTTTGTTAAAATGAGTCCAAATCCATTGAAATTTTTCCAAATTGTTGGTCAGTTAAGTGCATAGTACTAGTTTTATTTAAATAATTTGAGATAGAATAGTGTTATGAAAATTATCAATTGATCAATATAACTTTAATATCAATAAACCATGCAACAATGATTTTGCACCTGCACCTTTTGTGAACACAAAAGTGTGGATGTAATTACCAAATACTTGGCAGGAAAAAAGTTTTTTTTAATGGTTTCATTGTTAGAGGCTCTTACTGGCATGCAAAATTTTTATTATGCAAGCTAAAATATTCTAAAAATGATCTTTGCTAGTGTAAACAGTGTTGCATGTACACTGACCACCAGACTGTATCTTTCTTATGTTATTTAATGTAGTCTTCATTTAAAAAAGCATTTTCTGGAAGTGTTGATTTATGAGAAAGGTTTATCGTCCTGAATATTCAGCCAAAACCTAGAATAAGAGCTTGAATTGTTTTGAAATGCCTCTTTGTTCCTACAGCATCTGTGATGTTTTATTCCTGGGGATTTTAGACTAACCTTTTGTTTTTCTCCCAGAGAGATTCAATGTGTATTTGATGCCATCTCCTAACTTAGATGTACATGGCGAATGTGCCTTGCAGATTACATATGAGCACATCTGCCTTTGGGACGTCCAGAATCCCAGAGTCAAGCTCATCTCTTGGCCGCTCAGCGCGCTGCGGCGGTATGGGCGAGATGCTGCTTGGTTCACCTTTGAGGCAGGGAGGTGAGTCTCGTGGCTGTTTGTCTACGTTTTTCCTCGAAGCTCACGTCACGTGAGGCCAGGGTTTTCCTGCGAGCTCCAGCATGAAGCACACTGTAGGGATGCCTGGACCTGTGACTATACGATGCTGTGAACGGTGTGGTGGCGGTGTAGTCGCTAAGTCGTGTCTGACTCTGTGACCCCACGGACTGAAGCCCACCAGGCTCCTCTGTCCATGGGGTTCTCCAGGCAAGAACCCTGGAGTGGGTTGCCATTTCCTCCTCCAGGGGACCTTCTGGACCCAAGGATCGAACTTGTGTCTTCTGCATTGCAGGCGGATTCTTTACCAACTGAACCACTGTTCGTATATTCAGCATGGCTTTGTTTTCCAGGGAGGGGGCTAATGTTTCATGAATGTGATGTGAAATTTTCATTACACGGTTTGAGCCCATACCACAAACTGACGTTGAAGTAGGTAGCAGTGCTAAAATTGTACTCTTACAAGGTTATGCTGGACAGAGGCCAACTTCCTGGTTTTGGGAAAGCTTCTCTTTGGACATGTATGTCTCCTCACTGCACTAATTGTGGTAGATTATCACATTAGGGGCCGTTGACATTTTTCAAGTTGCAGTTTATTAAGTTTAATCTACTTTTCTCACAAGGTAATGAATGACACTAATATGATGAAGAGATTGATTTCACAACCTGCTTATTGCAATACCTAATCAGCACTTTGGAGGCTTTTCCTGTTTCCTTTTCGAAGTTAATTTTGGAGACAGAAGGGGGCACAGTAATATGTGGGTTGATCATTAGCTACATACATGTTAGTCTAATCAGCATCTTATTGTCATTCTTCTTTCCTCAGAATGTAGGCTCTTCTTTTGGAAACTCTGCAGATTAAGTTTTATATTTTAGAATTTTAAATGACTGAAGTTTAAGAAATACAAGTTCTTCTGTATATGGCCTGATTTTAAAGTTGAAAAAAATCAACTTGTGACTTTAAAAGGGTTTTGTTTTGGATTATAAACTAGACAGTTCTCCCCTCACAGGAGTATGGTACTTGACATAATAAGAGTAATGACATGACTTCTAAACACCTAAAACCCCACTCCGTGTGAATATGTCACAGTGATGCTCCGCTCACACTAATCTGCTCACCTCACTATAAACAAAGCCCAATTACTTAAAATTCGCTTTTCAGAAATATGATGGAATCAGTGCTCTTACAATTACGCCAGAAAGTGCTTAAGGCCTTCTGTCCCATGCGGCTCTTCTCTGGTCTGTTTACATTTTAAGAACCTGGAAGTGGAAATGATGTAAACACATCAGTGAGTCTCTCAGAGACACAAAAGTTCTTCATCAGCAAATAAAACTCCAATCTTTAGAGCAGTGGCCTTAAGTCAGAATCACTTGTTTATTACCCTTATGGGGAAATCTTGATAGAAAGTCAAGAATTTGTTTGGGAAGGTGGGTATTTCTCCCTGTTTTGGTGTCAGAAATCATTTATTATCAATTTTAATATTTTTGGTCATGCCTCGCCACTCGTGGGATCTTAGATCCCCAACCGGGGATTGAACCCATGCCCCCTGCGGTTAAAGTAAAGGGTCTAACCACTGGACCACCAGGATTCCCTCCATGAACTGTAACCAGTGAAATATGGATATGAAAGGTGTTTTGTCATGGAAAGTAGACCTTTCTGTTGACTTGCAGGAGAGTTCTGCATTGATCAACATGTTAAGGGCCCATTTTTGGCAGCATTTATTCCAAAATTCATATTTTTCCATTTTTGATTCACTCTATTTATAGGAAATAGTAATAGGAAAAGTGTATTTATGACTTGTGTTGTCATTTTCTAAAAGCTGAAAACAGTAAACCTTTGTAGTATCTCATGACTATCTCAAGCTTTTTTCAAATTATCTGAGTCTTCCAGGTTTTTTAATATTCTCATAGCTTGCAAAAGTTTAACTTCATGTCGACATATAGCAGAACTGCTAGGAAACTAGGAGATTATTTTAAAGACATATTTCTCCCAAGTATGGTAGGTTGAAAACCATAGAGATTTTTAAGCAGGGGTGTGTGTGTGTGTGTGTGTGTGATCATGTAAGCATGCAGGGAGGTGTGTGTGTATGTGTGCTATTACACACCTGCTTACACACATGCAAGGGTGTGTGTGTTATTGTGTAAGCATGCAGGGGTGTGTGTTGTGTTATTGTGTGTGTTGTGTTATTGTATCTGTTATTGTGATGTGTGTGTGTGTTCTGTGTATGGTATTGTGTTATCGTGTGTTATTATGTGTGTGTTGTGTTATGTGTGTTATTGTGGTGTGTGTGTTGTGCTATTGTGTGTGTTGTTGTGTTGTGTGTATGGTATTGTGTTATTATGTGTGTGTTATTGTGTGTGTGTGATTGTGTGTGTTGTGTTACTGTGTGTGTTGTGTGTGTGTGCTGTGTGTATGGTATTGTGTTATTGTGTGTGTGTGATTGTGTGTTGTGTTATTGTGTGTGTTGTGTTATGTGTGTTATTGTGATGTGTGTGTTGTGTTATTGTGTGTGTTATTGTGTTGTGTGTGTGTGCTGTGTGTATGGTATTGTGTTATTGTGTGTGTGATTGTGTGTGTTTTGTTATTGTGTATGTTGTGTTGTGTGTGTTGTGTGTATGGTATTGTGTTATTGTGTGTGTGTTATTGTGTGTTGTGTTATTGTGTGTGTGTTGTGTGTATGGTATTGTGTTATTGTGTGTGTGTGATCGTGTGTGTTGTGTAAGCATGTTCATGTTTTGTAAGTAATAGGACAGAGGTGGCCCTTGTGGATGTGGGGAGAGAATACTTAGCTCGGGTATAAGAAGTGGTGGAGGAAAAGTGAAAATATACTGAAGACATGAGTTTCAAAAATATTCCAGTTGTCTTTGACCACAAGGCGTAAACACTGACTTGGAAAATGAAAGCGCTTTTTAGTTCGTGACTTTCATCGCTCTGTGTTCTGTCCTTTTGGACATTTCGTCCCAAACCTCCAGTGGTCAGATACTGTGACACCCACAGCTTATCCCCACGGCGTTGTGCCTCGCGTGTTGTGGGACCTGGAATGTGTGTTGGTTTTGAGCAGCGTTCTTGCTCAGTGGTCGTGCTTGTGGGGCAAACCGGAGACCGAATGAATGATCAGAAGGACAAGTGCTGGGACTGCTCTCAGGACCCGACTCCTTCCTCAGACAGCGTGCTGTGTGCATAAGGGGCCCTGGTTTGGGAGTCAGAGAAACCCTAGGGTCTGATTGCTATTCTTTTTTCTGTAAACACTAAGTGGGAGCTATTTATTTATATATATATATTTTTGACTTAAACGTCACAGCCGTTTATTAGGTCAGAAGTCTAGGCACAGCATGGCTCAACTGGTTCTTTGCTCTACGATTCTCAAAAGCAAGATTTTCTCAAGGTTCTGGGGATAAACCTGCTTTGAGCCTCATTCAGGTTGTGGGCTGAGTTCAGTTCCATGTGGTTGTAGGACTGAGTTTCCTGTTGTTGTTTTTTTTTTTTTTGTCAGCTGTCTGCACCTTCTAGAGGCTGCCCACACTCTTTGGTTCATAGTCCCCATCCTCCGTCTTGAAAGCCAGCAATGGAGTCTTATCTGTTTTTTATTAGCTGTTGACTGTGGACGAAGTGTTTAACTTCCCTTTTATGTTTATCTAAGTAATTAACTTCCTTTTGGGGTGATTGTAGGTAAAAGCAGCGATGCATATAGATGACCCAGAAGGTGCTGGGCTTCTATTAAATAGTCTCTTTGAGATTTTGTTATAATAACTTTTGGAGCAGGACTGGATTTGCAGGATTGAGACAGTATCAAATGCAAGGTGATATTACCATTTTATATTTTGCCTAAAACTCAAGTTAGATGAATTTTTATAGTTACCATCAAGATGCTCACGATAATAAGATCATTCATGTTCCCCCAAGTGTGAAGATTTCTTATCTGCCTTGCTTTATTAGTGAAGATAATTTTTTCCCTTGGCTATTTTTGGATGTGTTCAAAACAAGGCAATTTCATATTAACTAAGATAATTTTCTCCTTGTCTTACACTGACAGATGAACAGGAGTTAAGTCTCTCTAGGCAGGTGGTTTTCACATATCCAGCATGCATCTGGAAAGACATCACAGCGTTCCCCTCTGGGACACAGGGAATCTTCCGGAAGAGCTCGGGCAGAATTCTGCTCCGTCTGGACAGAACCTGTGTTCAAGTTGAAACTAAGTGTTGTTCCTGTTGAATGGCCCATTTTGAGGCACCAAGGCTGACAGTGGGGTGCGTGTAATAAGCTAGGCTGGGAGTTGCAGAAATGAAATTGGAGTTAATCTCATACTGGTTGTGGGACCCTGAGTCAACGAGCTGACTCTCTGACTTCCATCAGCCACCTGTGAAATGAGTATAATATCCTGTCTCTCACAAGATGACTGAAGATTAAGCAGAGGTGCACAGACGGGCACCTGGCATAACTCCTGGCAGGCACGAGGCAATTGTATCAACCCAAAGGGACGTGAAGAGAAGAGAAATTCACCGACCCTCAGAGCCCAGTGCAGGGAGTTCGGCTGGCTTCAGGCTCGGGGTGACCCAGAGGCCAGATGAGGATCCTAGGTTGTATCTCATAGTCCCGCTCCCTCTAGATGGCTTCACCCTGACTCCACGTGGGTCCTCCAGGAGCCTTGGCATCTTCTCACACCATCAGCCAATAGAAGAGAACTAGATTCTTATCAGAGGTTGACTCCGTGTCAGGAACTGCTTTGAGGACTTTCTGGAAGGCATGCAGGGTACAGATAGAATGGTGTGGTTCTTGCAAAGCCGGAAGGAGGTACTGACACTATTGGAAGACATGTGAAGTTTAAAAAAAAAAACCTAACAAAATGTGTCCAACAGAGTATTTAATTATTGCTCAAAGCAATTAAAGTAAGTCAGTTATTTGACTATAATTAGCAATATCACTCATAATGGTGCTGAGACACAGAACAGTGGTTCTCAACCAGGGGGTGATTTTGCCCCCAAAGGACACTGGGCAATGTCTGGAGACATTTTTAGTTGTCACAGCATAACCTGTAGAGAACAACCTCCCACAACAAAGAATTGTCAGGTCCAGGCTCTAGCAGGCATGTCAACCATTGAAACGGTTACTGATACTTACGGAGCCCTTACTGTAAGGAAGGGGCTTCCCTGGTGGCTTAAAGGGTAAACAATCTGCCCGCAGTGTGCGAGACCTGGGTTCGATCCCTGGGTTGGGAAGATCCCCTGGAGAAGGGAAAGGCTACCCACTCCAGTATTCTTGCCTGGAGAAGTCCATGGACAGAGGAGCCTGGCGGCTACCGTCCATGGGGTCACAAAGAGCTGGCTACGACTGAGCGATTAACACTTTCACTTAACTACGGTAAGAAAGTTGTTGCATTAAACGTGTTATACGCACGATACCATTTAAGTCATTTGCTGGTCATATAAACCAGGGGATGTTATTATTCTCATCCTAAGAGGAAGCTTGGGCATCTGCGCAACTGATCCAAAGGCACCAGAGCAGTGAGTAAAACGTGGATTCAGAAACACACTCAGGTCTTCTTACTCCCCAACCCTAAGATCCCTAAGAAGGCTAAGTGTCACAGCTCTACTAGGTTGGGCTGGTTCTTTCTCTTAAATAATTATGTAAAATTCACTTTTAATCAGAGGATAACTGCTTTACGATGTTGAGCTGGGTTCTGCTATACAACGGCGTGGACCAGTCATGAGTACATACATCCCCTCTAGCCTGGTTCTTGGACTTCCCAGGCGGCTTGACAGCAAAGAATCTGCCTGCGGTGCAGAAGACTGGGGTTCAGTCTGTGGGTCGGGAAGATCCCCTGGAGGAGGGAAGGGGCACAACAGTGTTCTTGCCTGGAAAATCCCATGGACAGGGGAGCCTGGCGGGCTGCGGTCCACAGGGCTGCACAGAATCAGACGTGACTGAGCAGCTAACACCTTCACAGCCTGGTTCTTAATGAACTTGCAGAGCTAAGGAGGGGAAGGCATACTGCATAGCCAGCACTCCTGTGTGCGTAAATTATCTTAGTTTAATTCCGGAACCTCCTGTTTGTCCTTCTGATTCTGAGTGAGGCACTTTCAGTCAGGATCATTCATCTCTCAGTATCATGACCAAAGGTGGTTAAGAGTCTTCTAGATTCCGTTTATCCCTCCCTTTTCCAATGTGGGCAAATCTAACCATACCTGTGTGTTTTTTTTTTTTTTTTAAGAAATCCAGAGTTAATATATAATCGATAATAAAGTGCAATTGCACAGTTAATTACTACTCATTGCCCCCAGAGATAAAGAACAATTAGCCTATGGGGAGGGTGGGAGGCAGGGGAAGGGACACATTGCTTATTTTATTTTTGAGTGTTTTCTAGTCTTCTGTTTGTTTCTTTCCACTTGGAAGCCCTGAAACATCAGTGAAGCAGATCAGACTGGCAGGGTCTCTGATTTTTTACGGGAAGATCCAGTTGACGTGAAGTTGTAACTGCAGTAGCGTGCCCCACGGAACTGTTCTTTGAACGTTACTATGAAGCATGGTGCCAGGTGCCCAGTGTTTCCCTGTGAATTTCACGGCTGGCTGCCCAGTTCCCACGCCCAGCCTCAGGCCCCGCCCCACCTCCTGACTGATTTAAATGGACGTGCTGGGTTCAGCGCCTGCGAGGATGGGGGGAGATCAGGTCATGTGTGGCGGGACACGGTGGATGATTACCACCCCGGGCGCCTCTCTCTACCAGCTGAGGAATGTCTGTCTTGTGCTTTTGACATCATTTTAAGAGAAACTTTGAAGTTTGCCAAGAATATGTGAAAATTGACATTGCGTAGACACATTCTTTTCCTTAAATGGAGTGCACACATTTATGAAAAAGGCTTTTTTGGATGTAAAGCCATCTGAACAGTCTTGGAAAAGAAGTCATCTGTGTCTGGTGTATATCACTCTAAAAACAATAATAATTGGTAAAACGGTCTGTTTTAAGAGACTATTTAACATTTCATTGAAGAAGAAAATTTTGTCTTCCTCTAATTGATGAGTTTAAGGTTAAAAAGGACCATTATTCTAACATAAGTCTTTGGGTGTTCTCTGTTTGTCTTCTTGATCCTAAGCTACTCAGTCATCTCTCACTTCTAAGTATTTTATAGAGCATATATTCTTTCTTCCTAAAGGATTGAAAGCAAATAGCAAATAAAATGCACTCCGTGTTTCCTACCATGTTGAATAGAGAGCTGTTAAATTTTTTTAATTGGGATATAGTTGATTTACAGTGTTAGGCTAGTCTCCGGTGCATAGCGAAGGGACCCTGTTATATTTGTACATTGAGCCACAGTTTCTTATCCTTTTCCCCCACAGTCATTGTTCTGTTTAGTTGCTCAGTCGTGTCCAGCTCTTTGCGACCCCAGGGACTGTAGCCCTCCAGGCTCCTCTGTCCATGGGATCTCCCAGGCAAGAATACTAGAGTGGGTCGCCGTTTTCTTCCCCAGGGGAGCTTCCTGATCCAGGGATCAGACCCGCATCTGGTGCGTTGGCGGGTGGATTCTTCACCACTGAGCTGTCAGGGGAGCCCACGTAGGCCATTGCAAAGTACGTAAATATGCTTGATCCACACAGTCTTGCTCAGAAGAAGCGAAATTCTTCTTTTGAAAGCAAACAGAAGCTATAGTTGTACTAATACAGCCATTCATTCTTCATTAGCATTGATCTAAGAAGTAATTATAAAAGTGACATGCGTTTTAAGTATTCCACGAGTGGAGGCATGTGTGAAACCAGAAGGGACAGTCCCCTTTGTACGCAGGAAGTAACCTCTTCAGTCATCATCTTTAGTAGGTCATTCATCACTGCACGTCTGTTCTCTGCCAGACACTGTGCTAAGCGTTCGGGTGTGAACACAGACAAGGCCATTGTAAGACGCTTAACCAAGTCCCCTCTATCTCTGAACTTCTATGGTTTTAGTATATGAAATCCCTAAAGGAAAGGGTGACTTTCTTATGATCTTTGGGAAAAAAACTGGGCACTCATCAATGCTTCCAGTCTTGTGGCCATCTTTAAAAAAAGTTAAGGTGTATTTTTAAAATTTATTTATTCATCTAGCTTTATTCAGGCATCAATGACATAGAACATCATTTAAGGCTAAGATGTACAAGGTGATGATTTGATATATGTATGTCTTGCAGAAGGATCTCCATGATAAGGTTCCTTAACACCTTCATCACCGGGTTACCCAAAGAGTGTGTGTGGGGGCCGGCTGCTTGCTGCTGAAAAGCCAATAGGCCAGGCTGGTGGAAAGGGAAGTCTGCTGTATTTCAGATGCCGGCAGCTGTGGGGGGCAGTGAGGGTGGTGGACGTCTGTCCAGCCCCTGCTGACACTCAGGGCTGAGAGCTTTGACAGACGGCACTGGGGGGCGGGCGTGCCGAGCAGCGCGGTCACCTTCTTGTTGGCCATCGGTGGCCTGACCAGCAGCATCTTGACTGTCTCACAGTCCATCTTCAGTTCCAGGGTCCGTTTGTTCCTGTTTATTTGTGGCCCACTCTCTGAACTGTGGCCTCTCACGTCCTGGGTACCGTCTGGTCATCCTTTAGCTAACTTCTCCACCTGAGGTTTTGGAACCTATAAGACAGCTCCCAGGATATGGCCCAGAATATCATCTACAGCCCTTGAGAAAGAATTAAAGGTCCTTGACGATGCTTAATGACTGCATTATTATTGTTTAGTCTCCTTTGACTGTTTTCCTTTGTTTCAGCATTTCTCACTTTTCTGATTAAACGTATTCTTTGACTAAAGTTTCCCACAGACAAAAGGCAGGCAGAGGCCATGGCCGGAGGTTGGGGGGCAGGGACCATATGGTCCTGCTCCGTTTCAACCTCACATAATTACCCCTTTTTGTGGTGGGAACACTTATGATCTGCTGTCTTCCAGGTATGCAATACAATATTTCCCACGATGGTCCCCACGCTGTACGTTAGATCCCCAGGACTTACCTTCCAGCTGGAAGTCTGTACCAGCATCTCCCGTTTTTCTTTGCACCAACCCCTGGCAACCACCTTTCTATTCACGGTGTCTATGTGTTTGGCTGTTTTAAGATTCCACATATCAGTGAGATCACACAGTATTTGTCTCTCTTTCTCTGACCTATTTCACTTAGCATAATGCCCTCAAGGTCCATCCACGTCACGAATGGCAGGATTTTCTTCTCTTTTTTGTGACTCAGTAATAGTCCAGTGTGTTGTTTTCTTTATCCATTCATGCGTCAGTGGCTCTAAGGTTATTTCCATGTCTCAGCTACTGTAAATAATGCTGCAGTGAACGTCAGAGTGCTGACGTCTCTTTGAGATAGTGATTTTACTTCCTCTGGACATATAGCAGAAGTGGAATTGCTGGTCTTTTGGCAACTCTGTTTTTTTGAAGAAGCACCATACCGTTTTTCACAGTGGGAGTACCAATCTACATTCCCACCCACAGTGCACAAGGATTTCCTTTTCTCTGCATCCTTGTCATCACTTGTCATCTCTGGCCTTTTTCACAGTCGCCATTCTAACAGGTATGAGACTGTATTTCATTGTGGGTTTGATTTCCCTGATGGTCAGTGATGTTGGGCATTTTTCACCTGTTGGCCATTTGTGTGGTGAGACCGTTTTGTCACAGGTGCTGGCCCACTAGCGTATGTGAGCGCTCTATATATGACAGTGCCTCAGGGTTCCAGTAAAGGGCTAGTGAGGATGAACCACCCCTTCTTCCATCACACACTCCCTGAGTGCACCCTAGGAGCTAGTGTGCCTCCAGACAGCGGGGATGTAGCAATAAATGAAACTGCTGTTCAGTTATGAAACGTACCCTCTAGAGGAGAGGAGATACAGGCAATAGCAAACTTTAAGAAAAAGTAAAATAGATGTTAGGATATGTAAGCCCCATATGAAAAATAAGGTGATAGAAAGTGCCCGAGGAGGGTACGGTTTTAAGAGGGGCGAGACGACTGGCTCCGCTCGGTCAGTGGCGTATGAATGAAGGCCTGAAAGGGCGAGGGAGTGAGCCACGTGGAATCTGACGGGAGGGGAGTCTGGCACACGTAGGCGGTGCTGAGGGGGACGCGCGTGGCGGGAGCGTGCAGATCTGAGCCAGGCGGCCGGCAGGGCCGAGCGGGAGAGGTGGAAGGGAAGCGCCGCGTGACGGAAGCGGAGACGCGGCAGGGCCAGGCCCTGCGGGGCCCGGTGGCCACGGACAAGAGTCTGGCTTTTGGTCCTGATCACGTGGGAGCCACGGGGGCCCGCTCGGAGCTGGGCAGCCGCACAGTCTGAAGAAACGGTCCTCGAGGCCGGTCTCACTGCCAAGCCAGCTGCAAGTCCAGGGGTTCCTGCACCACCCAAGGTGGGACCGTTTGCTGGGATGACTCAGAATTCACTGAGAGTGTGAAGTTCATGGTTCATTTCAGAGACGGATGCAGACTCACGTCAGCCGGGAGAGGACGGGCAGGCGGTGGGGAGCAGGGAAGCGGGTGATGTGGAGCCAGGCCTGTGCCACCTTCCCGGTCTCAGCTTGTGACGGTCACACGGAGCTCGGCCAGCCAGGGACGTGCCCCGACCTGCAGCAGTCAGAGCTTTGGCTGGCCCTCTGTCACTCGCGTGATGGACTGAGTCGTTGATCGCCCGGGTGGGGGATCTCCATCTCCAGATGCACAGATGCCATGTGGCCCAAAGCTCGTTCTAAACCACATTGTTACTCTTTGCCTGGTCAGGAACCCCAGGCAAGCCAAACCCCTGACCTCCCAGGAGCCCATGGTAAAGACCAGAACTCTTTCTGGACAAGATTAAATTCTTGACTTAGGAAAGACAAGGCAGGAGGAGAAGGGGGCGTCAGAGGATGAGATGGTTGGATTGCATCACTGACGCGTTGGACGTGAGTTTGAGCAAACTCTGAGAGATAGGGAAGGATGGGGAGGCCTGGCGTGCTGCAGCCCATGGGGTCCCAAAGAGTCAGACCTGATTGAGCAACTAATTAATGACAAGTTCTCGGCCACACAGGGAGTATTAAGCAACGAGGTGACATGGTCTGGTTTCCTTTTTTAAAACTAGACTCTGTCTGGCTAAAACCAGTTAGAGGAGCATCCTGGTGATGCTCAGGGGAAGGGGCCGTGTGGCTGTGACTACTCTGGTAGCAGTGAGTGAAAGTGGGCTTAAGAGTTTTGAAGCTGAAGCCCAAGAAAGTTACTCACTGGTTGGATGTGGGTTAGGAGAAAAATAGAGGAGTTCATAACCCCCCAGAAGCAGCTGAAACTGCAAAGCTTCCCAAAGTGGGGGTCTGTGGAGGTAGGATGACAGTACATCAGTTTTGGACACATTATCGTCAAGGCTTGTTCAGCAGTTTCCCTATACTCGCTTTTCATCTCATTGGTATTAGTAAAGCTAATTAGTAGTGCTGGAGAAGAGTCTTGAGAGTGCTTGAGAGTCCCTTGGACTGCAAGGAGATTAAACCAGTGAGTCCTAAAGGAAATCAATCCTGGATATTCATCAGAAGGACTGATGCTGAAGCTGAAACTCTAATACTTTGGCCACCTGATGCGAAGAGCCAACTCATTGGAAAAGACCCTGATGCTGGGAAAGATTGAAGGCAGGAGGAGAAGGGGGTGACAGAGGATGAGATGGTTGGATGGCATCACCAGTTGGATGGACATGAGTTTGAGCAAACTCTGGGAGATAGTGAAGGACGGGGAAGCCTGGTGGGCTGCAGTCCATGGGGTCAAAAAGAGTCAAACACGACTGACCAACTGAGCAATAACACAGTATCTTTGAGTTTAAAAACTGAGACTAGCATTTCATTTCCAGCCGGCTCCTTATAAACTGCTATATCCGGAGGGATGAAGAAAAATGCATCCTTGACAGAAAGACTTAGATCGAGGTCTTGGCTTAGCACGAGAAAGCAGAAAAGGAAGAAAAAAGTCATCATCTTTCTTTGACTTTGTTTCCATGTTAAGTGTTTAAGAACAGATGCGAGTAGTAAACTATTACCCTCTCTTATTCTAGCCATATCTGGCTTTGGATAGTTCCTTTTCTCCCCCACAAACCTCCAGGCCCACACACAGCAGGGTTAGAACATACATCTGCAAAGCAATCCTGATCATGTCTGTGTGCGTGTAAGGGGACTGGTCACAGGAACTCTGGTGACGCTGAAGACGGAACCCGGGAGAGAGGACCACAAATAGCAATGCAAGCTTGGGACTGGGCCTTTGTCTTCACCCTGATCGCTTGGTCCTTAAGGTGTTGCTAACACTTTAGGACAGACACCGGTACTTCCTGGAGCTGGAGAAACGAAACACAGGATGTTTCCCACCATCGTCTCTGGGGTTTCTTTTACGGACCATCTTTTTAAAATTGTGTTTCTTCATTTTTGGCCCTGCCGGGTCTTCCCTGCTGCTTGCGCTCTCTCTCGCTGGGCGAGCCGGGGCTCCTCTCTGGTTGTGGTGCCAGGCTGCTCATCGCGGTGGCCCTCTTGTTTCGGAGCGGGCTCTGGAGCGCGGGGCCTCAGGAGGAGCAGCAGGAGGCTTTAGCAGCCGTGGCTCCCGGGCCCTGGGGCACAGGCTCAGCAGGTGTGGCGCGTGGGCCTGTTTGCTCCGAGGCGTGTGGGATCTTCTTGGATCAGGGATCAAACTTTTGATCCCACGTCTCTTGCCTTGGCAGGCAGGTTCTTTACCACTGAGCCACCAGGGAAACCCCCTCATCATAATAGTTTTTAATTCAATGAAAGTGGATTCTTTCATTAAAGGGAAACTTCATCTCCCTGAGTTCATGATTCTGGTCTCAAGGAAGAGGTTTCCACTGCTGTGCTCTCAGGCGCCTGCCAGCCTCAGGCGTGAACGCCCCCGGCCACACGCCTTCCTCTCCCAGGCATCTGACTCTCACATCTTCGCTGTTGTCCTGGGGTGCAGTCACCCGCGTTTCCTTCGGGGCTGTGGTTGTGTCTCTTGTGACGTTTTCCCCGAGGACCTCGTCTTCATTGGCTTTGACGTTTTAAAGAGCTCAAGTAACAGCACCCAATCCTAATTAAGTGTTTACTTGATGTCAGGTCCTTTGCTAAATATAAAACAAGATTTCCCACCGTCCTCTGAAGTTTGGGTGAGTTTATTGCTCACATTAGAAATATGAGGCTGGCTTCAAGAGGCCAGAGGACTTGCCCAAGGTCACAGCATCCGAGGGAGCTGGGACAGGGAGGTCCTGTCTCCTGCGGCACCAGAGCAGGACTCTGCAAACTGGATGTGATCTCCCCAAAAGGCGAGGTGCTTTTAGGCGATAGAGACACCGTGTCAACTGAATGTGACTCTTCCAGGGATGGGGTCATTTTCTTTCCAGTTACCTTTTTGATTAAATTATAGAGAAACATTTCAGTGGGTTGCCTGCATGTCTTTTCTTTCCTCTTAATAACAAATTCTTCCCTTTATTAGGAAAGGGAGAAGTAACACATTTCATGCCACATGTCTTAAACAGTGCCTCTTCTAACAGTTTCTAATTTACCTGTGTTACTGAGAGGTAATATGAACCAGTCAATCCTAAAGTAAATCCACCCTGACTATTCATTGGAAGGACTGATGCTGAAGCTGAATCTCCACTGCTTTGGCCACCTGAAGTGAAAAGCCAACTCATCGGACAAGGCACTGATGCTGGGAAAGATTGAAGGCAAAAGGAGAAGGGGGTGGCAGAGGATGAGATGGTTCGACAGCATCTCCGCCTCAGTGGGCATGAGTTTGAACAAACTCCAGGAGAGAGAGGAGGACAGGGAGGCCTGGCGTGCTGCAGCCCATGGGGTCAAAGAGGCTGAGACACTCTGACCAGTAACTGAAAAGTAAGCAAACTCTCAGCTTGAATCTTTGACAGGAGGCCCTAAACAGACGGTGATGACTTACTAGCTTTATTTTCACTGTATTTATGTTCTTGTCTACTTTCAATTTATGGCAGAGCCTACTGGTTCATGATATGGATTTGATCATTCCATTTACAACATATTTGTTTAATAGAAAAAAAAATGAGTTGATTTAAAATATTGAGTAGGAGATACAAAGGTTTGACAAGCAAGAGAAAGTTGTGTATTGATGTTCACAGAGCTGTCCCCTGCTCAGAAGCCCGAGTGGCGTGGCTTGTGTCTCCCGCGTGGATTCCATGTGTCAAGGAGGCCTGGGTCCAGTTCTCAGTAACTCCTTTCCTAGTCCTGCCTGCTGTCTCCTCATCTATGCTGCAGTTACTTTGTTCTCTTGCTCAGTTGCTAAGTCATGTCTGATTCTTTTGCGACCCCATGGACTGTACCCGCCAGGCTCCACTGTCTGTGGGATTTTCCAGGCAAAAATACTGGAGTGGGTTGCCATTCCCTTCTCTAGGGGATCTTCCCGACCCAGGTATCGAACCTGAGTCTCCCACTTGGCAGGCAGATCCTTTACCATCTGAGCCGCCAGGGAGGCCCCCTACAGTTATTTATTGGGCAACAGATATAGGCCAAGGCCTGTGGTGCGTCCTGGCGGAAAAGCTGTGAGTGAGTCAGAAAACAGTCTCCATCCACGGGGAGCTTCCATTCACATGCTTTGTGCATTCCTTGTGTGACACCTAATACTTTTAATAAATTCAGGTGACAGTCACTATCATTATAGTTACTTTTCAAATGGACAGTGCAGGCCTAGGGAGGTTTATGGACACGCCCCAGGCCTCAAAGCTGGTGAGGGGCAATCCCAGCGAGGTAGTCTGGAGCCCAGGTCTTTACCTCTGCCAAGCCTCTTCTTCCACACTGCCTTGATACGTACTTAAAGTCGCGTATATGAAGGAATGAATTTCCCAATACTTTCTGAGCTCTTGATTTTTCGATGGATTCTTAACCAGGTGCATAATCTATGGTTTGGAGTAGCAGACATGGCATTTAGGCAAAGTAGTTACTGAAGACATCAAAGCTCTAAGTGCTTCTGTATGGACACAGTGTTCTTGTACCCAAATCCTTGTCCTCTCGAAGGGCAGAAGGTCCAACTTAAACTCCTTATTTTTCTTTCTTTGGGTGTCCGTCAGCTGGTTTCTGTTAGTGTATGGCCATCAGAAAGAGTGCTGGGGCATCTGGGACATTAGCTAAAGTGCCCAAGGTCACAGTCAGCAGGTAGAGAGGAGTCGGGACTGTTAGTAGTCCCCACTTGTGCATTTGCAGGTCTGCGGCGGGTGAACGGGAACATCTTTGCCCCGTCTTGTGTCTTCTCTGGAGCTGCGAAGGGACGCGGCCCTACGAGGTTATGTAAGACCATCACTGCTTTGATGTGCTTTTCTCTTAACTTCCTTTCCTTTCCTCCCCCCTCTCCCATTTTCTTCTGACTTGCCTTGGGGAGTTGGCCCATTATTTTACTGAAGGCCCCCAGCAACAGTTTTAATGCATTGTAAAGCTGCTTATGAAACAGCGCCAAACAAATCTTTTGGGTTGGGGGCAGAGTGTGAATGAAATAAAAGAGCTTTTGGGTGGAGGTTCGCAGAGGCCTATGGAAGAGCCTCTGAGGTCAATTTTTGTTCATTATCCACACTTTCTGGGCCACACTGACCCCTGAAGGGCATATGCCTTTGAATGTACAGATGAATGCAGTGCAAACCAAAGGCCTAATTTCTGGTCTATTTAGAGGCCTTGAGTGCATTTTCATCCCCTTCATGCAAACTGGTGGCCTTCTTGCCAGATATGGTCCTTAAGTGGCATTTTGACATTGGAGGTTAAAAAACAGCTTAAAGAAAATGGAAAAAATAGCAACATTAAAAATTCAGATTATTTCCTATAAAAATTCAAGACTTCTGGTTTCTCTTAAATAATCAGAAGTGTGACTGCTCTGGTCTCATATTTCCCGTGTAAATGCCTGACCGTCTGTGAAGCTCTGTGTCGTGGGAGGTCTCTTGTCTCCATTCATTCACGTTCTTCGTCTAAACCCCGATGGAATTTGAGGTTGTGACTCCTGTTACTTTCTGTAAGTGGTGAGTGTGTATGTATAAGTGTGTGTGTGTGTGTAAGTGTGTGTGTGTATGTATGTGTGTGTGTGTGTGTAAGTGTTTGTATGTGTGTGACTGTGCATGTCTTTCAGATCCTTAGGTGAGGGCAAGGAAAGTCTGTGTACTTTCAGGAGCACTTGATGCTCTGTTTTGATTTCATTTACTTCTGATCACAATAATCATTGAATCAAATGTCACTAAAGAATGGTTGTGGTGGATTCATGAAGTTAACCAAAAGCAGACACTGGATAAAAGAATGATTTTTTTCAAAGAGTTTTTGCCAATTAGTGAATCATAATATAAATTAAGCACTTCACCACTAGTCTTAAAAGCAGAAGAGAAAACATCAGCATTTTATAAGTTGACAGATGAATAGATAGCTAGATGACACCTAGATGATAGATTAAATAGATCAACAGGTGTATTTGGTCATAACCTAAACTCTGTTACTGTGGGTTGCAATTACAAAAACCTTAAAGCCACTAGATCATCAAGTTTTAGAAACAGAGTTGCAGGTTTGCTATTATATGAATCAATCATCCTGTAAGTATTTCCCAGTTAACAGGAAACTTCATACTTTCTGAAATCAGGGTTGACATCTAAGTAAGTAAATAAATGATGACCTCTGCCCTAAAAGATACAGAAGGCCACTTCTTTCTCTTAAATAATTGATTGCAGTTACCCTTTTCCTAACAAGGTGTATTTCCATATTTGGTGGGAAAAAAGTGTGAAAAAAAAATTAAAACCTTGCAGAACTAAGTGCCAAGTGGCAGAGTCAAATTTACTTGGGTCAAGTAAAGAGTGGATAGCAGTGAGGAGGGAAGTATTTTAGGAAGTCTTCAGGAGCAAAATGGGACTTGAGTAAAAATGCTTTGAATTTTAGTTTTTAGTTCTTTGAATTAAAATGACAATTAAAATCACATGATCAACCTCATAAGCTAGTTTTTATGTTAGCTTGTTGAAAGAGCCTTCTAATTTTTCTCTTTCTTCTTAGATGGTCCATACTAGTGAAATTCAAGCCAGCAGGTTTTGACCAATTAACATACTCTGTGCTATGCATGCTGAAGACTGCCATATGGCCGGGATATTGAGCCAACTGTAGATAATTAGATGAGGATAAATCTTCCTTTTTTTACTGCACTAATTGCATAGACTGGAATAGATAAAATCATTAACAGTAGTTTGGGTTGAAAATTGGTTTGGTTTCCATGCTGTGTTAAAAAGTTCTTTTGATGTGAGCCTCTCGATGTGAGCAAAACTCGGGCAGTCAGGCCAGTGTTCAGTTTTTAGTAAGAGTCTCAGCGGTGGAAGGAGAGGGGTTGTGTCTTAGAATAACCAAGTAATTATTAATAATTGTAAATAATATAATAATTGAATAGTGTTCTTTAAAACAAAAGCAACCTCTTAGTTTACTGTTGATATATGTATGTAATTAAAATCAGAACTGTAAAAAAGTATCCTTTTGAAAATTATCCAACTCTTCAAAAATATTAAGAATAATTAAACACATTCATTAATTATGTATACCCACACCACTGTATATATGTGTATTTTATGTGTGTGTATACAAATATATATATATATATATGTACTCTTGCAATGCAGGAGACACAGGACACATGGATTCAGTTCCTGGATCAGAAAGATCCCCTGATGAAGGAAGATGGCAACCCACCCCAGTATTCTTGCCTGGGAAGTCCCATGGACAGAAGAGTCTGGTGGGCTATACAGTCCATAGAGTTGCAAAGAGTCGGACACAACTGAGTGACTAAGCACACGTACAAAACACAGACACACACACCCCCACATGCACCCCCACACACGCACACACACACACCCCACCCACATGCACACACACATGCGCACGCGCGTGCACACACACTCACACGCACACACACACATGCACGCACACACACACACACATACAGTAGCTAAAACACACTGGCTTCTGGTCTAATTATATGTACCATTCTTCCTTATCAATACAATTCATTTGTTTTTTAACAGCCTGAGGTAGAGATGATTCCCCTCTTAATCCCTAACATTAATGATGAAACCCACGTGTCTTTCCTTGAGTTCCCTCCTTCTCTTACATTCCACGCATTAATTCAAGTTATGTCTATTTAAAATACTCTTGGCTACGTTTGGTTTATCACATGGAGTGAAAATCTGGAGTAAAATTGGATTGATGATTTTGGAAAGCAGAGGTGATTTCAGAAATAAAATCATTCTGCAAGCCATTGTCCGTAAGGAGGATCAGGTCAGAATCTGAGAGTCATAGAATGCTTTCTCACCTCTGAGCTGGAAGGCACCGTTTCTGGTGAGTTTCCGAGTTGCGAGCTGTGGTGGGAAGGCCTTGCCTGGCGTCCTCTTTGACAGTCTTGGGAAGTAGAGGGATTGTACTAAAAGTCCAGAAGCGATTTGTTCATTAGCCTTCAATAAAACCTTCAGGACGAAAAACACGGGGCACCAACACGTTGGCTCGAGGTGATGGTCCCCTGCCCGTGTGTCTGTATTGGTAACAAGTTGTCGCACACTTTGATTCCTGTTAACTCCATTCAGCACATGTGAACGGGAATCCTGATCTCATAAAAAATCAGTGAAGCTGATCTTGGGCTGTTCCAGGCTCTGGGAGCATTGAGCTTGGAGAAGCTGGTTTTCAGAAGCTCTCTGCTTTGTTTTCACAGGATGTGTGAGACTGGTGAAGGGCTGTTTATCTTTCAAACGCGAGATGGGGAGGCCATCTACCAGAAGGTCCACTCGGCCGCGCTGGCCATAGCGGAGCAGCACCAGCGCCTGCTGCAGAGCGTGAAGAACTCCATGGTGCGTCTGGGGCCCAGCGCGCGGCGGGGCGGTCTGGAGTTTCTGTGCTGAAAATGTGATCAGTGTTCTGGGGGCAGATGCTTTCCTCCTACGCTCAGCAAAGTGTTACTCGGATGACACGCACCCTTGGAAAGCTCCAGAGCGTCACTTGGGAGCACGGGAAGCATCCGCCCGCCTGTCATCTGCTCACGCACTGGATGCCTCCCTTGCAATGCGTGTGTTTAATCGGTGCATTCCTGCAGCAGAATGCTGTCCACTGAGTTATAAAAAGCAAGTGTATTTCATTCTCACTGGGAGACTGAGAAGTCTGAGAGCAGGGTGCTGGCGGATTCTGGGGGGACACTTCCTGGTTTGTAACTGGCTGTCTTTTTACTGTGTCTCAAATGGCAGAAGGGTGAACGGTCTCTCTGGGTTCCCTCTTGTAAGAGCGCTAAGACCATTCATGAGGGCTCTGCCCCCAGGACCCAGCCCCTGCCATATGCCTGACTGTCTAATAACATCACTTGGGGGCTAAGGTTTGAACATATCAATTTGGGGATGGGAACACAATATTCAGTCCATTGCAGTCTGCATATATATACATTGAAATCCATTTGGCTTATGTATGGACAGCTATAGACACAACTCCATGAATTATCTACCTCTGAAAGTGAGAGTCGCTCAGTCGTGTCCGACTCTTTGCAACCCCAAGAGTATACAGTCTGTGGAATTCTCCAGGCCAGAATACTGGAGTGGGTAACCTTTCCCTTCTCCATGGGATCTTCCCAACCCAGGGATCAAACCCAGGTCTCCTGCATTGCGGGCAGATTCTTTACCAACTGAGCTATCAGAGAAGCCCATATATACTTATAAGTGTAACAGAAGTTGTAATTTCAAATGTCAGCAGTGGTCAGAGAGAAAATGTAAGTGAGAGAAGAGAGCCGAGAGGAAACTCACGACCAGACAACTGTTGACATGAGATCATGGTTTCTGTGTAGGAGAGTTCTTGATTTTTTTTCTATATAAATCAAGACTTTGAGTCTGTATAGTATCTTCCAGTTTGTAAGTGTTGGAAGTTAATTCCACTTAAAACCAACAAAAATCAGTAATACTTTGTAGGACAAAGAAAACCTATTTGTAAGACTCCATTCTGCCCACGGCCATGTGTTTGCTGTCTCTAGGGGGTAAACCTTCATAGTCAGCAGTGTGTAAAGACACCCAGGGACTGTGCTTTGTATGGAGAGTTGTGATTCATGAGTTTCTTCTTTACGAACAGTAAATTTACAAAATCTGAAGTGAATGTGCAACAGTTACATAATGCAACTCATGAATTGTGACTGCAAACACATGCATAGAGAGTCACATCTGGGAAAGAAATCTGCAGAACCAAAAGGAACTGGGTTGGCATGGGAAGGTTAAGGCAATTTGAAAAGTCTGTGATTTAACCATGTGGGGTGGTTGGATTTAAAGAGGGGGCAAGCATGCCAGTAATATGATCTGTCCCAAAGCAGCCAGGGATTATTCCCTAATGACTTACGCGTGCTGTGATGTGGGATTTTAGAGCAAGGATCAGCAAATTTTTAATACAGGGTGAGATAGTAATATTTCAGGCTTTCTGGACGAAGACAGTCTCTGCTACAGCTCTTTAGCTCTGCCATTGCAGAGCAAGTGATAGCATAGGTCATGTGGATTCAAATGGACATGGCTGTGTTCCAAAGGAAACTTTATTAACAGACAGTGAAATTCAAATTTCACTTGATTTTTCACATATCATGAAATATTCTTCTGATTTCCCCCTCAACCATGTAGAAATGTTCCTTCTGAACTAATAGAGTCTTGGCATCCATTTTCCCATATTCTTCCCAATTCTGGATATTGCAGTAGAGGTGGATAAATGCATGGATGGATGAATAGAAAGAAAAAGGAAGAAGGAAGAAAAGAAAGAAAGAAAAGAAGAAAGAATTCAAGTCATTTTGAACTTACAGGGCAACGTGTCACTGCATTAAAACTGTGAGCTTCTCAAGATGCCTTTAAATGTCTGAAGGTTTTTTTAAGATTACCTTTTTGTAAAGCCATCAATTAGCATAAATCCGTCTGTACTTGAAAGGGAGGTTCTGCACGCACATGTGTTTCCATTTATAACCTCATTACTTCCACTAAAAATTAATCAGAAATATGAGTAATTCGTTCAGATCATCCCTTTGCAAATTTAACTGTAATATAATGTTGTTTGCTCTTAATTTGCTGTATGCTTAACAAGCTCTATGAAATGAATGTGATTTTAAAAGTAAAAACATCCTGTTTTAAATGGAAATGAGTAAACTTCAAAATGGGATCTGAATCTCAAGGGAGTTAAAACTGGGGATTGCAGAATGCTTAAAAATCAACATCCTTGAATCGATCTCTGATTAGGGGAGAAAAGAGATACTGTGCTAAAATGAAATGAATTGAGATGATGCTATAATATTTCAGTTATAGTCTTGCGTTTTCTGCTCACTGGGAGAGGGTCTGTAGATTGGGTATATTTCTACTAGGCATTGCCATTATGCCACTACTGGCTGGCATCTCTGAGATAGTCAAGGTCATAAATGGAGAAAGATGGTGAAGCTAATCTCATTAGGCAGCCCTAAACCTAAATCTCAATGACAGTTTGCTGCCGCTGTTGTAAAACTCCCAAGACAGAACGCTTTACCCATGACAGTTTGAAATTGCAGCCTTGTGTGAATGGTTTGAATCAGACTTATGACCCTGAATCCCAGAAGTCATAAAGAGGAGACATGTGAGCCAGATAGTAATTATTATTTATTTTATTATCATTACTGTTATTACTGTGATAGGCTGAATAATGGCTCCCTGAGGATCTTCCACATCTTGATCCCTGGAGCTTTTGAGCATTATCTTCTATGGCAAAAGGGACTTTGCCATTGTGATTCAGTTAAAGCTCCTGAGATGGGGAGATTGTGCAGGATTATTCCAGTGGCACAGTGTCATCACCAGGTCCCTGTAAGAAGGAAACAGAGGAGTCAGAGTCGGACAGAAGTGATGTGGCCATGAAAGCAAAGGTACAGAGAGAGATTTGAAGCGTCTACCCTGATGGTTATGGAGACAGAGGAGCTAGGACCCAAAGGTTACCGATGACCTCTAGAAATTAGAATGAGGAAGGACGTGGACACTCTCCCGGAACCTCCAACAGTGACCAGGACAGCAGGCGCCGTGAGTTTAGCCCAGTGAACCTTATTTCAGACTTCCAGCCTCTAGAGCCATTGGGGATATGTCTGTGTTGTTTTAATCCCAAGTTGTGACAATAGCCAGAGGTAACTAATACAGTTACGATTGTATTAGTTACCATTGTAATACAATTATTAAAATTATAATAATGTATGCAATTTTATACAATTACAATTTTATTAGTTACAGCTGTAGTCACTGTTGTTATTCAGCCTGTCCAGCTCTTTGCAACCCCATGGACTGCAGCACGCCAGGCTTCCGTGTCCTTCCCTGTCTCCCGGAGTTTGCTCAAACTCATGTCCATTGAGTCAGTGATGCCATCCAACCATCTCATCCTCTTTCACTCCTTTCTTCTCTTGCCCTCCATCTTTCCCAGCATCAAGGTCTTTTCTAATGAGTCAGTTCTTCGCATCAGGTGGCCAAAGTATTGGAGCTTCAGCTTCAGCATTAGTCCTTCCAATGAATATTCAATTCAGGGTTGATTTCCTTTAGGATTGATTGGTTTGATCTTCTTGCTGTTCAAGGGACTGTCAAAGGTCTTCTCCAACACCACAGTTCAAAAGTATCATTCTTGGCATTCAGCCTTCTTTATGGTTCAACTGTCGCATCCATACATGACCACTGGAAAAACCATATCTTTGACTATACGGGCCTTTGTTGGCAAAATGATGTCTCTGCTTTTTAATATGCTGTCTAGGTTTGTCATAGCTTTACTTTCAAGGAGTGTCTTTTAATTTCATGGCTGCATTCACTGTCTGCAGTGATTTTGGAGCCCAAGAATTACAATTACAATAATTACAATTATAATGATGAAAATGTGTTGCGTCTCTACTCTGTAACAGACAATAATGCACGGGCTTTGTGTGTACTTTCTGACCATCACAATGACCCTTGGATCAGAGGCCTAGTGCTACCAGCTTGGAAGTAGCAGGGCTCAGATTTGGATCAGGTGTGCTGGGCAATCCCCACTTCACGCTTTTTCTCAAAATCAGGCATGTTTTCTTTGCCCTACGTGAGATCTGCTCACTGCCGTTAATGGCTGACACTTAAAAGTTAAGATATTTCACATAAAACTCCATTTCTGCATCATCTTGAAAAGGGAAAAGGTCCCGCAGCTCTCACCCCGACGTGGCCACCGTCGGAGCCGCCCCCCTTTGGGGGGCCGGGGTCTTCAGTTCTCCGAGGCCCCCGCCTCCCCCTGGCCCCCGGCAGGTGACTCCCGGCGCTGTGGCCGGTGAAGTCCCGCCTGTATCACTACACGTGTGCGCTTCCCGCTGCTAGGTGAGAAAGCCACGAACTGCGCCCCAGAACAGCACACATTTATGACGTCATAAGTGGTCGCCGCGCGTCAGGAGTGCTGACGTGGCTCACCTGGGCCCTCAGCCTCGGATTCTCACAAGGCTGAGCTGCTCTAGGCCCGGGGGCCCCAGCTGGTCTGAGGATGGTCTGAGGTGGAACGGGTGTAATGATGACAGAAAACAAAGTTCACAATAAATAGAGTGACTTAAATCACCCCTCCCCCCAGTCCACAGAAGGTTGTCTTCCACGAAACCGGGCCCTGGCGCCAGAAGGGTTGGAGGCTGCGGCTGTCGTCTTATCTCAAGGTTAGATTGGGGAGGGACCCGCTCACAACCTCGCCGGTTGTCGGTGGACGTTAATTCCTTGGGGCTGCAGGATTGCGCCCCAGTTTCCTGCTGGCTGGTGGATGAAGGCCGTCCTCGCTCCCAGAGGCTGTCCTCGCTCCCAGAGGCTGTCCTCCATTTCTTGCCGTCTTCCTGCTTGTTTGATCAAAGCCAGCAAAAAAGACTCCCCTTCACCCTGAGGGCCACGACCCTATGTGGCCCCCGTGTGGTCGCGACATCCCGTCACCCCACAGGGGCTGTTGGCTGGAAGCGAGTCACAAGTGCTTCCTGCGGTCGAGGGAGGGAACCCCAGAAGAGAGTGCACGCACGGAGGAGGAGACTGGGGGCCACCTCGCTGTCTGTCTCCAGAGTGTGCAAGCTTCTGGAATGCCGTTCAGTGCTGCTACTTCATGCTGTTTTGCTAATAATCCTGTTTGTTTATAAAGCCTCTGCTAAGTGACGGGCTCTTCAGTAACAGCAGCCATACTGCTTGTCCAGCCGTACACTTTCCTGACCTTTTCTCTATAATCATGACAGTGTCTCTGTGAGGTAGATTCATTCACTCATTCTCATTCATTTGTTCACTTACCAATGTTTACTGAGGATGTCATCTGCTTTGGGGCCTCCGCAGTGGCTCCGTGGTAAAGAATCCGCCTGCCAATGTAGGAGAGGTAGGTTCGACCTCTGGGTTGGGAAGATCCCCTGGACAAGGATATAGCCACCCACTCTGGTATTATTGCCTGGAAAATCCCATGGAGAGAGGAGCCTAGTGGGCTGCAGTCCATGGGGTTGCAGAAAGAGTCGGACACGACTTAGCAACTTCAGCAACAACAGTCTGCTGTTTGGTGCTCTCGGAGATAGTGGTAATCGACAGGTAAAGCCCATGATCCCACGGGACTTATCATTCAAGGGAGGATTATTCATTTCATGACCCTTGACCTGGAAGGAATCTCTCCAGATGCTACAGATGAGAAAACAGATGCTCACAGTGGTGAGGTCACTTGCCTGCAGCTGTAGAGCTCATTACTGCTGGGACCAGGGATGCAGGATCTTCTGTGTGGTTCTTTTTTAAACTTTTTATTTTATATTGGAGTATAGCCGATTAACAATGTTGCGATAGGTTCAGGTGCGCAGCAGAGCAACTCAGCCTTACACACATGTATCCATTCTCCCAGACCCATGAGAGGGTAGTTTATGTGGTTCTTAAATGTCTGCCTGTGGCCACAATGCCTTACTCTTCAGAGGGTTTTAAAGCCCTTCTGTTTCTCTTATGTCCACACTGTCTTAGCATTTTCAAATTACCCTGAATATCAGAGTACCTTTCAGAAATGCATATCAACTTGGAGTATATCTTACAAAATTACTCTTACAACAAACCCCGTTTCTTTTGGTGTTTTCGGCACCAGATAGCTGTCCTCTTTCTCGTAACTCTCCCCTCTCTGTTTGTGAATCCAGTGTGCTCTGATTCACTCTAAGGATGGCGCGGAGGAGGGTGGGTGGGCCTGGGGTGTTCGGGGAGGACTGACTGGTGATGAGATGGGGTGGCTGGAGCTGTTTGCTCGAGAGCTGGCAGCTGCCTCGCTGGAGCGGCGACAGGGAGACTCTGTGGGGACACTTCGGGACTTCCCTGAGCGCCCGGCTATTTTTGCCACCTTGGAGATGAGTGCTATGAGAGTCTAATTTTGGAGTGAGGAGTGGCAGTGTGTGGGAGGTCCCTCATTCCTTGACCTGGCCTGTCATTTTTAGAATTTCCTTCAAGGCGAGAGGGACGCGGTGGAGAGTGACTGCAGTCTGGCGGCTCCCTGGGTGGCTGTAGGTTTGGGCTCCCCAGGGGTGACATTGAGGCCCCGGAGTGACGCCTCCCCCTTCCTCTGCAGGCCCGACTGTGCCCCCAGGTTTGAGAGTTTAATCCAAGCTGTTTCTGCATTCCCTCTGTTTTCATTTGCTTGTTTAACTGATAGATTTATTTCCATGTTTGGTTTTGCAAATAAAATTTGATAATGAATTTGTAGAATTCAAGTGAAACTCTTTTACAGTTCTGCAAACCAAAGTAATTTATATTCAGCCTCATTTAAAAAATTATAGTCAGCACATTTTTTTAAAAAATACGGAAGACATCAAAGAAAGCATAGAATCAATTTCACTACTTCTCAGACTGAAAAGTCTGAGCTTTTTGTGCAGGGATTGTTATTTGGGGACTGTTATGCTGGGATTTTTATGCGGGGACTTTTATGTATGAGCAAGCTTTTCACGAATTTGTCCCCATCCCTCTATCCACAGAAAGTCAGTTTTTGCCTCTTTTTGTGTTTATAGACTCTGGTTAATTGGGTTAGCTTACAGATTCTTTTTTTTTCTTATAGCTTTTTTCTTAAAGCGGTTATCAACTTTTTTCCACTCCTAAAATAAATCCTTTTTATATCCTGGTAATATTAATTATAGCTCAAAAATATTTTGTCAAATACCTATCTATTGCTTTCAAAGTAGATCTTATAGAGGGCATAAAATAAATTGTGAAAAAATCTTTTGCATCTTTAAAGAAGCTTGAATTTAGATAAGTTATGAATTTAAACCCTTCAAAACATGCAACAGTATAATCCTGTGATTCAATTTGCTGTAGTCCCTTCAGAGGGCAATTTGTCCCTCTGATCAGGATTAAACTGATCAGAATTGAATTCAGGGACTCCCCCGGTGGTCCAGTGGTTAAGACTCCATGCTTCCACTGAAGGGGTCACAGGTTCAATCATTGGTCATGGACGTTCCACATGCCGAGGTGCAGCCAAAACAATGAAAACTTCAGGCAGCTCTTTACTCAGCCACAGTACTTCCAGGGATTTACCCTAAACATGCACCAGCAGAAGCAAAGATAATGTGGACACGCCTGGAGGGAGTCACACAGATGAGGAAAGGCAGGACAGCAGGCAGAGTGGACACACTCATTCCCACCCTGACCCTCACATGTGCTTTGTGAGCCCTGAGAGTGGATGTGTGGCAGGAGACTAATGTCCCGGGTTGTGTTGGTTACCTTTGGCGAGCGGGACTGTGACTCGAGGGACTGGGAGGGGGCTTTTACATCAGTGTTTCACTGCATGTTTTTCTCTAACAATAATTTTTTTAGACTGTCTACATAATTTTTAGAAGTTTATTCACTTCTGGCTCTGCTGGCCCTGTTGCCTCGAGGGCTTTGTCTCTACTTGCGGCGAGTGGGGGTGGCTCTGAGTGTGGTGTGGGGGCTTCTCTTGCAGAGCGCAGTCTCTAGGACACGCGGGCTCCAGTAGTTACATCTCCCAGGCTCTAGGCACAAGCTCAACAGCTGTGGCAGCCGGGCTTAGCTGCTGCTCTGCTCGGGGGATCTTCCTGGACCAGGGATCGAACCCATGTCTCCTGCAGGACGCTCTACCGCTGAGCCACCAGGGTAGCACCCATAATTATTTATAGAAACAGTAGCTGAACGTCTGGCCTGGGCAGAATGAGCTGATACACCTCTGAGAAAGAGGAAGGGCTCGCCCCCTGAACTGTGTAGCAGTGCTTGGTAAGAAAGAATAGGTTTTGAAAGCTTGGCAGGGATGTTTCCAGGTGCTAGAAATGTGGTCTCCATCAAGGGATAAGATGATCTTTGTGGAGAAGTTTGTGCCTGAGCTGAGTTTCCGGATGAACCAGAGGCAGCTGTGAGCGACTGCTGCTGGAGATAATGGTGAATTTGCTTCGTGCCAGGAGCTCTGCTGAGCACGAGACACCTTATCTTGACTCTTTAGCTCGGCTCCACTCACGTGGGTACTGTCAGCCCATTTTTATAGCCAGCGAGTCTGAAGCCTGGACATGCAGATTGAAGTGATGGTGCCAAGATTTAGACCCAGGTGTTTGTAGCTCCAGTATCTACAGGTTAGCTACTGGGCTCTTCTCAGCAAAAATTAATTTTTTTTCCCCTCTGAATTCATTTATGTCAAGATAGAATGCAGCTATTTGAAATCATGGAACATAGTATCAACACAGAATAAAGTTGTGGAATTGAATTGTTATATTTCATTTATATTAATAAATATATTCAAAGGAGCAAATATAGCTTTTAAGATTTATTAAGTTACTAATGGCACAAGTACCTACGAGTTTCTAAGAGTGATACTGCTTGATTTTCAAGTTAAAAGATAATAATAATATTTCAATTGGATGGCAGCAAATGCAAAAGCATGTTTTGAACTATATAATACATGTAAGGTGCCAGGTACTGGTGGCTCCGGGGTAAAGAATCTGCCTGCCCATGTAGGAGATGCGGTTTCGGTCCTTGGGCCCGGAAGAGCCCCTGGAGAAGGAAATGGCCTCACACTCCTGTACTCTTGCCTGGGAAATCCCATGGACAGAGGAGCCTGATGGGCTACAGTCCGTGGGGTCACAGAGAGTCAGACACGATTTAGTGACTAAACAACAACACTATGTAAGGTATTGGCACAGATGGTATTTTTAAAAGACTGAATTAGTTCCCTGTGTTTAAAGTGGAAGATTTCACATAAAACACATGGTTCTGGCTTTTGAGAAAACGAGAATATCTGGTGATCCTGTTCCTGCCTGAGTCAAAATTGAATAGCAGCTCTCATTCTGAGATGCTGACTGCTCTTCCTTTTTTTTTTTTTTTTTAATTTTATTGACTTATTTTATTTCTGGCTGTGCTGGGCCTTCATTGCTGTGGGGGCTTGCTCTTGCTGTGGCGAGCGGGGGCTGCCCTGTGCCTGCTTGGGCTTCTCATTCCTGGGCTTCTCTTGCTGTGGCGCACAGGTAGGCATGCGGGCTTCAGGAATCACAGCACCCGGCCCAGTGGTTAGGGCACAGGCTCCAGAGCCCAGGCTAGGGCCTGTGACGCCTGGCCCAGTGGTTAGGGCACGGGCCCCAGAGCCCAGGCTAGGGCCTGTGACGCCCGGCCCAGTGGTTAGGGCACGGGCCCCAGAGCCCAGGCTAGGGCCTGTGACGCCCGGCTCAGTGGTTAGGGCACGGGCTCCAGAGCCCAGGCTAGGGCCTGTGACGCCCGGCCCAGTGGTTACCGCACGGGGGCTCCAGAGCCCAGGCTAGGGCCTGTGACGCCTGGGCTTAGTTGTCCCACGGCATGTGGGATCTTCCTGGAGCAGGGATCGAACCTGTGTCTCCTTCATTGGCAGGCAGATTCTTTACCACTGAGCCACCACGGAAGCCTGCTTTAGCTTTCTGCAGTTCCTGTCGTTTATTGCTGTCTCTGGGCCTCTGGAGGGGACAAGGCCCTCTGTGTCACCATCATCTCGGGGCTTGGCACAGGGTTCACTGACGTTTTGCTGAATGAACAAAAGAGGGTCGAATAGATTTTATGAGCACAGGGAAGAAGAGAAACGAAGCCAGAATCCCAGATCCCATCTCCCCTCCAATGCCAAACACGGCCCAGGCTCCAAGTGAGTCTGCTCTGAGAGGCCGCTGGAAACAGTCCCAGAGGCTATCAGTTTCCGTGTACAGCTAGGCAAGGAGGCATAAAAAGTTACAGAAGCGAAGGGAGGGGTCATTCTACTTTATGCACACGGCTGAGAATCCAGACGGCTCTGAGTGAACGGATGCAAATCACTTTGCTTCCATGAAAATAACCGTTTGAGCGCATCTGGAGCTCACCAAAATGCTGTATTTGGAAATTTGGCCCCAAACGCTGGATTCCACCAACGGTCTCTTTATCAAAGCTGTGGGCGACAGTGCGGGCGTCGTCTCAGCTGGAGTTCTGCTCGCCAAGTGGTGTCACGGCTGCATTTTTTCCCTCCGCTGTCTTTCTCTCTTGCTCACATTGTCGTCTCTCTCCTTCTCTTTTGTAACACTCAAGGAGTAAGCCTCTGTCCACTCTCTCCTTCACAGTTCAGTCATATTCTGTTATGTCTCAGTAACATTTCGATGGTGGGAACACCCTCGATTTTGCTCCAAGAATTAGAACAAGGGCAAGAGCTGGAGAAAGCTAAGACAGCTCTTTGAGTGGTGCCTGCCAAACATCCGGCAGAGCTGGCCAGGGTTTGGCGGTCCAGGGGAGCAGGTTTCCTTGGAAAGCCCAGGCTGGCCACCTGTCTTGCAGACAGTCGATTTCCACTCAAGAGAAGTGCCCTGGGACGATGGGGCTCCGGGGGCCAGCAGAGTCCCTGCGAGCTTCTGTCCCTCAAGCCCCCAGGGGCCTTTCCAGCTCCGCGCGCCTCCTCCAAACAGCTGTCATTTCTCTAAGGTCTGGACTTTCATTTCCACAAGAAAATGTATTTCCAGACTTCAGTGAACAGGATGTGAGCCCATCCTTAAGGTCTTCATGACACCCTCAGCGCTTCCTCAGGAAATGCACCGGGCTCCACTCTGGGTCTCGGCTCTGGAGGAGAAGGCCAGGTCTCACGTCCTGGCCGGCACTCTTCCCAACCCTGTGTCCTTGGGCAGGTCACGTCACCACCTTTTCTGTGTGTCCCCCCTCCTGTGAAAAAGGAGGTTGTGTTAGCAGACACCTCGCTGGGGGGGTTAAAGCATGAGATTTGCCGACATCGTGGCTGCAGCTACCAAATACAAGACAACCCAAGTTCTTAATGCTGACGGGGAGCGTAAATGAACTCGACTCCAACACATTTTTTAAAAATGTTTTTTGGGTTATAATCAGTTTACGATGTTGTTAGCTTCTGCTCTACAACGAAGTGAATCAGCTATATGTAGGGTGTGATCCCTGGGTCAGGAAGATCCCCTGGGGAGGGAAATGGCACGCACTCCAGTGTTCTTGCGTGGAGAGTCCCATGGACAGCGGGGCCTGGCGGGCCGCAGCCTGTGGGCTCGCGGAGAATCGGCGTGGCGGGGACTGGGCGCACGCCCTCCCTCCTGAGCCTCGCTCCCGCCCCCACCCACCCTGGGCGTCACAGAGCGCGGGGCCAAGCGCCGCGGGCTCAGCAGCGGCCCACTAGCTGTCTGTCTTACACGTGGGACTGTTTATATGTCAACTCTACTCCCCCATTTCGTCCCACCTAAAGTTTTTTTTTAAAAAGAGACTCTTGGGATAAAGCAGAACCTCTTAGCGGTCTGCTGAGGTGGAGGTGGGCAGGGCAGAGCAGGCGGGCGTCCCCCGAGAGCCGTCCTCTCTGGACTGTTGGCACATCGCTTTCATGGGAACCGTGAGCGGGAAGCGAACACTGTTCGGCAGGTGGGAAAACAAAGAATGCACAGCACCGGCTGAGTCAGAGCGGATGAGGCTGCAGCGGACGGGGGACCAGAGCGGCTCCTCATCCACGGCCTGGTTCGTGCATTCTGTCGAGCCCGCCAGCGTGCCCGCCCGTGACTCAGTCATTCAGCAGCTTTTACCAAGTGCCTGCCGTGTGCTGTCGTGCAGATCACGCCCTGTGCGGGTGTGTGAGCGTAGATGAGGCGGCTTCTCCAGGGAACGAGAGCTCTGATCGCAAGCGGCTCTGCTCTCCTCTGTTGAGGAGGTGGCTCCGTTGTGCGTGCATGCAGTAATGGGATCCCAGCTGGGCTCTGACCTGGCGCCCTGGCCATTTACTATACAAGGCGGAAAAGGCTGCCCTCTCCGGCCTTCTTGCCGGGGAAGGTCCATGGACAGAGCAGTCTGGCAGGTTGCAGTCCCTGGGCTCGCAGAGTCAGGTATCACTCAGCGAATAAACACATGCACACACACCTGGGGAACAGAAGATCTGTGTTTTATCTATTTTTAATTTCCAGCTCCCAGCAGAGTGACTGGCATATAGATGATGCCCAGGGTATAGAAATGCATGCCGTGAGGGAGTGCATGAATCAAAGCGCCAAGTGCAGAATTCGCTGAAAGCGGTAAGGGGATGCAGGGTGCAGGCAGGGGGCGCGTGAGTGGAAAACCAAGTTTGGAGGCTTCAACTCATGGAGGGACAATTTAAGTTGGAATGAGCAGCTCCATCTGGCCTGGTGCCGCTTTATTTTGTTTAATTTTCACAACTCTCCTTGGAGATGGAGGTTGGTTTTTGAATTCTGTTTATCTTTACATAAGTACATGTATGGAAAATTTAACTAACTGCAAAAATATGATCACATTGGTGGTGATGTGTGCTGTTTCTGATTTTCCTTTTTATTGTTGGTTTCCATGCCCCTTTCCCCTGTTTAGCAACTCCTGAAGCTTAAAAGTATGTCCTTACTTTTCCACGCTTTCCTCTGTACTCACCTCATGCTATGTAGAAATCTATACCTACACCCAGAAGATTACGTACACACTTAGATACCTACACAAGATATGAGTCTCTGGGGATCCTTGTTGGTTTTATAAAATCATGATCATTTTACACATTTAAAAAACTGCACCCTAGTTTTCTCACTCAGCAATAAGTACTTAATGGGAATAATTCAAAGTCATGTAGCATAGGTCTGACTCGGGTTGGCAAACCATGGCTGATGAGCAAAATCTAGTCTGTGCCTGTTTTCATGAATATGGTTTTATTAGAACACAGCTGTCCTCATCCATTTTTATATTGTCACGGCTGCTTTTGCATGGAAACAAAGGAGGGGGTTCTTAGCCACCGCAGAGACTGGACAGCCTGCAAAGCCAAAGGCCATTAATATCTGGCCTTGACAGAAAAGTTGGCCAACCTTGGTCTCATTCATTCTTTTTAATGGAATACATTTTATTAGCAGTACGATCAAGTCCATTTCACAGAGGGGGATCAGAGGCTCCATGGCTCACAGTCAGCAAGTGAAGAGCCAGGACAGGACCAGGAAGCCCAGGATGTGTGTCATTGGGAACTGAAAGGCTGAAGGACGTTTGGAGGCTCTGGTAGGAGAGAGAGGCTGTCTAGGGCCCAAGTGTGAGTGTGGTTGTGGTGTGAGTGGAGGTGAGAGGTGTGGGATCAGGAGAGGGGGCCCTAGGGGTAGTGGTTCTCCACCTTCCGTGGGAAGCAGAGTCCCCGAGAAGGCTCACCCAGCCCCAGGCGGGTGGGCTCCGCCTGCAGGGTTCCTGAAGGTCTGGGTGATGCGCTGGGATCTGAATGTCTAACAAGTTCTCAGGTGATGCTGACGCTGGCCCAGGGACCACACTGTGAGAACAACGACTCTAAAGTGACTGAGAATTTGGCTCCTTGGTCCCTGGAAGAGATGACAGGGGAGCTAGAGCCCAGTGTGCGACCGCGTGCTCTGATACCCTTTATACCCACAGAAACCCGCAGGCAGACTTACATCAGCGATCGTTCAGTGACCATCCATGGTGCTGAGAACACAGCTGTCAATACAGGCGTAACTGCCTGCCAGTCTTCACGTGCATCTCAGCACGATGTGTTCATGGGGTTTCATTGTTTATGAAAGAACACGTGGTTGCGCTCTCGCTGGAGAAAGCTGCCTCCTCTTAAGACCTCTTTCCTCCGCCAGCAGGGGAGTGCGCCTGTCCAGCAGGCGGAGGAAAGGCGGCTGTGAGGACCTCTCTGCAGACCTGTGTACACCTCTAGGACGATTTGCCCCTTCTCATCAACCTGCAGTGATTACAGGACTTGTCCCCCTGTGATTACAAAACTTCTTCAACAGCATCTGTACCTCCGTTCCAGAGGGGTTGGTTCCCAGCACTTAGCATAGCAATTGGCATTTTAAGCGGTTTGTATTGATTAAATGAATGCGCTTCATCAAGCACAGAGAATCCCAAAGAATGCAACAAAGGTAGTTATCTCAATGAATTACTCCCAGCACGAAACCAAACAAGATATATCTGCTAGCACTTTACAAGGGTGTTTGATATACCTTAGAAATATAGATTTATCAAACTGGGTAAATAGATCGCATGCTACACAAATACACACTTGATTTTTATGTCTTAAAAAAATATTGTCTAAGACTGCTGTTCTCTTTTAAAAGAGACATTTGATATGGATTTTGTAGGAATAAACTTAATGATTTAAAGCTTCTGTTCAAAGCATGTTTACTGTTCATGAGGTATTTGGAGTACTTCTCTGGTTAGAATTTTGAAATTATGTTTAAGCTTTGTTGGGAGCTCTTTTCTAGTCTCCTTTCAGTTTCTCCTTGGTTTCACTTTCTTGTGTCATCTGGAGAGGATCAAGGGGGTTGGGGTTGGGGAGGAAGGGATCTATAAAGTGACAGTGTGTGAAGTGTGAAGAGATTTCTTCTCTACAAGCTTGTTCTTGCAGGAGTGGGGGGTACTTACACATTACTCAGTGCTTTATTCAAAGTTTCAAAGTTCTTTAATGCATGGAATGGTATGCAACAGAGGGTGGGAGCTATGATTTCTCTTGAGACTTCAAAAGAAGGCTTTTGGATTAAAAGATTTGATTCGCACGTGGTAGAAAATGCAAATGGTACAAAAGGATGCACCGTGTGTAATCAACCTCTTTCCCGTGCTTAATGCCTCTTTGGTCCCCAATTTATGTTCTTGGAAGTGAACACTTACCAGCTTCATTTGCATC
The DNA here is from genome assembly GCF_019320065.1 of Cervus canadensis. Lineage (NCBI taxonomy): Eukaryota > Metazoa > Chordata > Mammalia > Artiodactyla > Cervidae > Cervus > Cervus canadensis. Next base: position 80,224,967 of record NC_057395.1, read on the forward strand.
CTTCCAGAACATTGTATCACTTAATAGATACAAATGTATCTATTTATTAATAGATTCATTCATTTTGAGTACCACACCCTCTTAGGAAGCAGTACAGCAAAGAACAAGAAAGAGTCCTTGTCTTCAGAGAGTTTGCTCATTATTGTGGGTGATGAGATGATCATCAATAGATAATAAACAAAACTGTATCAAGAGTTGGTGAATGCTCTGGGGATGGCAGTGTAGAGGGGGAGAGGAGGAAGGGGATGTGTTGCTCTGATGAAGCAAGACGCTGGCAGAGAGAGGAGGGAAAGAGAAGTGGAAATTTCCAAGGGCCAGTTGTTCTAGGCAGAGGGGACCATACTTGCAGAGGTGCTGAGGCAGCTCTGTTCTTTGCTTGTTCAAGTCCAAAGCCATGACTTTGAAACATGAATGAGAAGAGGGCTAGAAGGTGTTGTCCAGAAATAAGTAGGTGCCAAGTCCTAGAGGACCTTGCAGTCGTGGTCCAGACTTTGGATTTTGCGTGCGGTGAGTTGGTAAATCACCGGAGGGTTCTGAGTAATGGCCCAGTGCTGTCTTTACTATTGAAGGGGGCACTCTGGCAGCTGTTTGCAGAAGACTGGGGATGGTTGAGGCGAGAGTAAAGGACGAAGCCAAGCTCAGGACTGTTTCCATCATCAAGGCATCCAGGAGAGCGCTAAGGATGTGGATTGGATGGTGGGGGGGTAGCGGGTGGAAAGTGGAAGCTGGGTACGTTCTGAAGAACAGGGTTTGCTGATGGCTGGACTCTCATGTAGGATAGGGTGTAAACAAGGTGCTCCCGAGGGTTTCTCTTCTTTAAGCAGAGCAGTGGGTCAAATGGAAGAAGCATTTACCCGGAAGGGGAAGAACTGCAGAGAGTGGAGCCTGAGAAACGATGCCTTGGGTTTGTTTGTGTTCAGGGAGAGCCTAGCTCTGCTGGGTCCCAGGTGGCTCAGATGGTGAGGCATCTACCTGCCATGCAGGAGACCAGGTTCGATCGCTGGTTCAGAGCCTGCTGGACATTTGGTGGAGGTGGGGAGCAGGCTGTGAAATACAGGACTCTGAGGCTTCAGGAAGAGATCAGAGTCACAGATACACGTTTGAGAAGCGTCAGAGTGGATGGATGGTGTTTAAATCTGCCCCAGTGATGAGTTCTCCCCATGAACACGCATACATAAGTAATTGCAGCCCTTTGAGGGTAGAATTGTTTCACATCACTTCACAAAAGAACTACATTTTGCTTTTTAATGACTAACCTGTTAGTCTGTTGCATAGGTATACAGTAATGTGAAGATAAGACTGCTTCATTTAAAAATAATAAAAAAATTACCAACCCATCTACTTTTCTGAGGTTAGTCACATTTTAAAGTAATTTTTGAGTCAGTCTAAAATTCAATTTGGCATGTAAAATAAAATTAACATTTTAAAAATTAAAAAATACTGGTCATTGGAATAATTGTAGTAGAGTGGGTCTTAAAAATTATAGTTAGTAGGGAAAAAAATGTTATAAAAGGAGATTTGGTCACAATTTAGTACCTCCATCTTATCTGGTAAATTTAAAATGGTTAGGAAAATGAACAAGTATAGTGCAAACAAAGTACGGGCTACGATGCAGACATTAAGATGACAGCATAGAAGATGGCAGCATTAGGAACATTAGGATACATTTACAATATATGAAATGAGAAAAAGCGGACAGTGTGACACTGTACACATTATCCTATGCTCAGTTTTTCATTCCTGCTTAACTTTTTTCGACCTCATGGACTGTGGCCCGCCAGGCTCCTCTGTCCATAATTTCCCAGGCAAGAACACTGGAGTGGGTTGCCATTCCCTTCTCCAGGGGATCCTCCTGACCCCAGAGATCAAACCCAGGTCTCATATTGCAGTCAGATTCTTCACTGTCTGAACCACCAGGGAAGCCCCATTAATGACTAAAGGAGGTTAAATAACCAGCCTGGAGCCGGACCATTATTAGCGGCAGATCCAGACTTCAACCCGTTTCCTGACTCTAGAGTTGGGCTCTTAACATAGTGGAAAACTTTTCCCCAGGTTGATTGATCCAAAGTGGATGAATGACATAGGACATGAATGCATGTGCACATGCTCGATCCTGTCCAATGCTTAATTAGACCCCATGGACTGTAGACCCCACGCTCTTCTGTCCTTGGGGTTTTCCTGGCAAGAATACTGGAGTTTGTTGACATTTCCTCCTCCAGGGGATCTTCCAGACCCAGGGATCGAACCCAAGTCTCCTGCATTGCAGTTGGATGCTTTATCACTGAGCCTCCAGGGAAGCACTAACATAGGACAGTGGTTCTCAAAGTGTGGTCCCTGGAGACCAGTACGATCTGAATTATCTGGAAACTTGGGGAAAATGCAAATCCCCCGTCTACAGTGGGGTGGGGACCGAAATCTGCATTCTGATGAGCCCTCCAACTGATTCTTGCTAAAGCTGGAGAGCTCACAGGATGGCTGACCCAGGGGCCAGAAAGCATAGGTAGCGTCTCTTCTCACATGTCATTTCCATAGGAGGTCAGTAGGCAGGAGGTGAAGGCATCGTGCAGGAGGCCCGGCGGGGACCGCGCGTGAGCTGAGGGCGGCGTCACTGGTGCAGCTGGGTTTGGGTGGAACGAGAGAAAGACTGAAATGTGGGTTTCTTTTAGAACCTCGTTTTACTTTTCCTCTCTTGGACTGAATCGTTCCTTCTGATTCAACTTTGCCCACATGTTGTGCTTAAAATACCCAGAGAAAATAAGTTGCTTTATATATGCGTCCCTAAACTGAGGCTACTACCAGAATCAGAGGAGCTTTGGAAGCCTCTCAAGCTGAGCAGACACTCGGCGTCGATGTAGCTGTGATTCACAGCACAGCCTCATTGTTGACATCGTGTCCCTGGGCAGCGACTTCAGGACGCGGTGGAGAGAGTGGAAATCACGGGTGGTTTGCGTACGCAGGGAGGCCCCACGGGAGTTAACTGGAAGGCGCAGCCCGTTGGCAGCTTAAGAGTCTGACGAGGAGGGGTTGGGTCTTGAAGTCATCGTCTGTTTTGTGATGACTTGTGCTGGCTTCTGAACGGCTCCAGGACGTGCCACAAACACAGTGTATGAGCGTCCTCGTGGTGGCTTATGGCAGCAGTTACCTCCTGTCGCACTGGTCGCTTCTGCAGAACACAGTGCTTTGTTGTGAAACCAGATGGAGCCCAGGGAAGGGCGGCCTGGTGGTGTGTGCTGTGCTGTGGCTGGGTCTTGTTGTGAAACCAGATGGAGCCCAGGGAAGGGCGGCCTGGTGGTGTGTGTCGGGCTGTGGCTGGGTCTTGGCCCCCGGCCCGCGCACCTGGTGGCAGACTCATCAAAGGGACCCCCAGGCAACAGGGAAGCGTGAGCCAGGCCAAGGGAGGGGGCGGGAACCAAAGGGCGGCTGGCACACAGTGGTCCTCAGAGGGCTTTCTCTCCCAAGAGGGTGGCTACGGTTTGCCAATTATTAGGAGAAACGGGGCCTTGACAATGAGCACGTCCCTCACTGGGTTTTGGGAGGTTTTTAAAAGAATCTGTCTGTGGTGTTGACTGTGACAGCAGTGGGGGACCATGTTTCAGCCAGTTTTTACTCAAATTTAAGTTTGACTTCCGCTGCGACTGTTTGGCTGCTGGTGGTGGTGGTTTAGCCTCTAAATCGCATCTGACTCTTTGTAACCTCGTGGACTATAGCCCACCAGACTCCTCTGTCCATGGACTTTCCCATGCAAGGATATTGGAGTGCGTTGCCATTTCCTTCTCCTGACCTAGAGATCGAACCCCCAACTCCTATATTGGCAGGTGGATTCTTTACCACTGAACCACCTGGGGAGCCTTTGACCAGAAGTAGCCACCAGCTACCTCATTACATCCTACTTTATAAAAAAGAAATAGTCCATATACTACTATCTGATTTTATTTTTTTGAGGACAGCTATATTGAGACATAATTCACATACCATATGATACACCCGTTTAAACCATACAATCCAGTGGTATTAATATAGTCATGGAATTGTGAAACCATCAACACAGTCAACTCCAGAACATTTTCATCACCCCAGAAAGAAACCCGTCTCCTTATCCATCATCCACCCAGCTTTGGGCAACCACCAGTATACTTTCTCTGCATTTTCCTGTCCTGGACATGGCATATAAATAGAATCATATGCTATGTGGTCTTTTGCAAGTGGCTCTTTCACTCAGCATCATGTTTTCAACTTCTCCATGTTGTGGAGGGGAAGCTGGTGGCCCAGAGGTAAAGAAGGTACTTGCCAATGCCGGAGTGCAGGAGACAGAGATTCGACCCCTGGGTTGGGAAGATCCCCTGGAGGAGGAGATGGCAACCCCCTCCAGTATTCTTGCCTGGAGAATCCTATGGACAGAGGAGCCTGGAAGGCTACAGTCCATGGGATCGCAAAGAGTCGGACAGGACTGAGCGCAACTAAGCAAGCATGCATGTTGTGGCATGCTTCAGGACTTCATTACTTAAAAAAAATTATTATTTATTTAGTAGGTCGTGGTAGCAGCATGCAGGGTCTTTAGTTATGGCATGTGGGATCTAGTTCCCCGACCAAGGATGTAACCTGGCTCCATGCACTGGGAGCTCCGAGTCTTAGCCACTGGACCACCAGGGAAGTCCCTAGTGCTTCATTCCTTTTTATGGCAGCCTGTTTCTTTTTCATTTGTTTGGTTTTACTGTCATCTCTCTAGGAAGGGATTTTCCACGGGAAAGGAGACTGGGAGGTTCAGACACGAGGGGGTACGCGTCCCGTATCTCAACAGTCATCTGGAGCACAGCTGGGTGGGAACCCCGGTCTCCTACCCCGGGATCAACCCCCAGCCACCCCCAGCGGCACAGCGCTACCTGTGTCCTTGAAACCCCACCGGCTCCATCCGTTGATTATCTCAGGCCACCGGGCAGCATCAGAGCTCACTCGGACTGGGCAGGGAAGAGACCCCCACACGTCCTGTCCTTTAGGGGAAAGTCTGGGTGGTGAAGTCCGAGAAGGTATGTGTTTGTCACTCAGAAGCTCTGTCTTTCTCCCCTGGCGGGATCATGAGCCGACACTCTCGCAGAACGAATAAGCGTGCTGAGTGGGACCCCCTGCTTCTGCTCATCACGTGAATGGCAAAGTACAGAGTGACTCCGTCTTGTCACCATGTTCTCCACAGCCCCGAGAACCACATTCACTTAACCTGGACCTAAAGCTTCAGCAGGAACTCAGCTCCAGGCTGATTTGCTGGGTTGATTTAAGATTTATTCCCTGCTCCCTGGGCAGGGCTGGGTTCTCTGGCTCATTGATTCCTCCATCCTGTATTTGTTCAGCCTTTGGGGGTCCCAGTTAGGTGCTGGGGACACAGAGATGAAAGATATAATCTCGTGTTCTCGGAGCGCATGGGCTACAGGAGGAGGCAGGTTGCAGTCACAACAGTGAGAGGATCAGAGTGAGAACAGGTCTGTGCGTGCTCAGTCGGGTCTGAGTCTGTGACCCGTGGACCGTAGCCCGCCAGCCTCCCCTGTTCATGGATTTCTCAGACAGGAATACTGGAGGGGGTTGCCATTTTCCTCCACGGATCTTCCTGACCCAGGGATCTCTTGCGTCTACTGCGTCGGCAGGCGGGTTCTTTACCAGCTGAGCAGCCGTCTGTAGGAGCGCCTGGTGTCGTTGCTGGGGGAAGCGTGGTCAGGAGGTGGTTCCTGAGCTGCCTTCTGAAGGGCAGACAGCTGTCAGCCAGGTGAGGAGTCGGGGAGTCCTCAGGCCTAGGAATCAGCATTTGCTATAGTGAGCTATAGGTGTGAGCTCACGGGTGGGTGGAAATGGCAGGACTCAGCGTGTGGCTTGGGCCCGGCCATTGTGCAGAGAGGTGATGGAGGGCTGGCGAGCTGAAGTCAGAGGTGAGGTCCCTGTGGCAGTGAGGCGGGTTGAGGGGGAACCTTCTGGATCAGAGGTGGGTTCCCTGCGGCAGTGAGGCGGGGTGAGGGGGAACCTTCTGGAATCAGAGGTGGGTTCCCTGCAGCAGTGAGGCGGGGTGAGGGGAACCTTCTGGAATCAGAGGTGGGTTCCCTGCGGCAGTGAGGTGGGGTGAGGGGGAACCTTCTGGAATCAGAGGTGGGTTCCCTGCAGCAGTGAGGCGGGGTGAGGGGGAACCTTCTGGAATCAGAGGTGGGTTCCCTGTGGCAGTGAGGCGGGGTGGGGGGAACCTTCTGGAATCAGAGGTGGGCTCCCTGCAGCAGTGAGGCGGGGTGAGGGGGAACCTTCTGGAATCAGAGGTGGGGGTCCCTGTGGCAGTGGGGTGGGGTGAGCAGGGAACCTTCTGGAGTCACGTAGGGTCCCTGTGACAGTGAGGCGGGGTGAAGGGGAACCTACCGGAATCAGAGGCGGGGTCCCTGCAGCAGTGAGGCAGGGTGAGGGGGCACCTTCTGACTGGTGCTTCATCGCATGACTTCCCAAGTCTTCTCACACTTTGAGAATTCAGACATTTTTGCAGTGTTAACTAAGAAGACTTTTCTTAGCACTTTTCTCCAAAGACAATTAAAACGCTCCTTTCATAAAATTAGATGTTCTTTCAAAGGTTTGAGGAAGAAAGAGACCAGGCTTTGTTAATTTTCTCTTTGACACATGACATCAGTGCCATTTTATTTTTGTTCCTAAATAAGCATTCTAAAAATATAATCAAACCATGCTGGGCTGCAGAAATATGCTCACAGTAAAGTAGTGAGTAATTTGAAGTGATGGCTACTTCCCAAATATTTTCTTTGTATTAAAAATATTATTGTCTTAACTATAATTCCTTTATATTAAGAAAAGCAAATAATCAGTACCTTGAATATTTGGTTCTTTTCCTCTCTTTATTTTCTTGTACTCCATGTTCATGAGGCTGAATGTCACCACAAGTCACTGGTAAATTGGTTTTTTTGTTTGGTTGGTTTGTTCTGGTTTTTACTTTTAAACTTCGAGACTTTCATTTCTGCAGAAGTAGAAAAACAGCCACAGAACTTTTCTTCTAGCCATTGTTTTCAACTGTTTACCCTTTAGATTTGACAGGACATGTTTAGGAAAAAAATGTCCCCACAAAATCTAGTGCTATATAATTACTTGGACACATTTAGATAATTGTGCTGCTGTGGTAAAGAGAGAATTCAATCCATCACATGTTAATACAAGATGTATGTAAATTAAAATTGTCTTTGGAGTTGGTCTCATCGGGCTTCCCTTATATAGCTTAGTTGGTAAAGAATCTGCCTGCAATGCAGGAGCCCTGGGTTCAATTCCTGAGTTGGGAAGACCCCCTGGAGAAGGAAATGACAAACCCACTGCGGTATTCTTGCCTGGAGAATCCCATGGACAGAGGAGCCTGGCAGGCTAATGTCTATGGGGTCGTAAGAGCCAGACACAACTTAGCAACTAAACCACCACATCAACTCCAGCGAGTTTTGGTTTCCAGGGTGTGAAGTCTTGTATTATTTTGGCTTTGTTGAGTGAATGTGCAGATATTATGCCTGAGACTACTATGTTAGTGAGACGTATAGAGTGGGGAGTTTTAGAAAATCTTTTGGTGGGCATTGCAGTTTATGCTCATCGTAATAATATACTTCATTTTCCCTGTTTCTGGTTTGTCTAGGCAAGTGCTAAGCAGGCATCATCTCACTGAACCCAAATGGATAAATATTTAATACCAGCTTTTCTCAGATGAGCAGTTAAGGTGGCATTCCACTAGATAGAATGGTCTGCAGTTCACTTTTCCTTGATGGTACAATATGTCAGTGTTTCCTTTTCAGTTGACGTAAGTCTGCCGTCCTCTGATTTGCAGTTGCCAAGTACTGCAGCATGTCTCTGCAGTTAGCCAGGCCGTGAGACATGGAGGCTTCTGTTGCCCCTAGTTTTCCGTGAGTGCAGGCTGTCTCCTAATGCCCATTCTTGTCTAAATCCATCTATTTCTGGACACATTTTTATAAGACTGGGGTGGGTCATTTGATATTCAAGCAACTCCAGGACATCAAAGAGTCACTTCTGTGTTATGACACAATAAAAGGATGTCATGTTTGTGTCCAGATCAGGGCTTGGGGAGGGGAGGCTGGACAGCTGCCTCAGATCACACCCCACCCTCTCTTCTTCTTGCCTTGTCCCTGTATGCCTCTCGTCACGCCCCGCTCGTCCCGCTAAGCTGTCTTCTCTCAGAATCGTCCCCCAGTGTAGTCGGACAGACAACCGACTCCCCCCCCCCCCCAACCCTCGAGGACCTGGAGCCTCACACTGTATCTTTTAGGATGGATCCTCTTAGATACTTGGAGCCAAAAGCCACAGCTTCCTCTGTCCCCGTCAGTATCTGGAAGGGGATCAGCCACTTGGGGAAGCAGACAGAGTTTTTCTTCTGCTGGTGATAGCGTGAGTGCTCAGTTGTGTCTGACCCTGCCGCCCCATGGACTGTGGCCCACGGGGCTCCTCTGGCAGTGGGATTCTTCAGGCACGGATACTGTAGCGGGTTGCCATTTCCTCCTCCAGGGGTCTTCCTGACTGAGAGAGGGAACCAGAGTCTCCTGCATCTCCGGGCTTGGCCGGCAGATTCTTTACCACTAGCGCCACCTAGGAAGTCCCATGCTAGTACTAAAACCCAGCTCCTATCAGCTTAGACTGAGAAGTAACCGGCTGGTTTAAGTGAGAGGTCTCCGGCTAGCCTCTGGGTTCAGGTAGGAGCCAAGGCCTCCGTGGAATGTGTCAGGACTCTCCCTGGCTTTCTTCCTCAGAGTAGTGTCCACTGACTGCCTTGTTCTTTCTTACTGTGCCAGGACAGACCCCAGGCCCATCTCCTGTCCCCCTATCAACCCCACGAGGAAGCTCCTACATTCAACTCCAGAAGTATCTCCTCTGTACCTACCATGTCAGGAAATAATCTAGACCCTGGGATTCAGCAATGACTGAAGCAGGCAAACACCCTTAACTTACCTCTCTTGCTTGTCTCTTCCACTAAAGTTCTAATAAATGTCCCCAGGGATTGTGTCTTACTGGCCTGACTCGGGTCTCTGGGCCACCCCAGAATCCGTAGTGGGGTCTGCCCACCGTGACCAGGTGGGTTGAGCTGAGTCGCGGGAAGTTCTCGCCCGGAAAATCAATGCGCTGCTGCCAACGTGCGAAGAAGCGGCGCTGCCAAGTCAGCAAAGCGACAGTCGTGCTCCCCGACGGGCCAGCCCACCGGCTCCGCATGGCCGGCTCCGCGGCCCTCGAGCTCCCCGGGTGGGGCTCTGTGGGTGGAGGGCTCCCCGGGTGGAAGGCCCCCCGTGTGGATCTCCCTGGATTGGGGCTCCCCGGGTGGATCTCCCCAGGTGGATCTCCCCTGGTGGATCGGGGGCGGCTCCCCGGGTCGGCCCTCGCAGCCCCGGGTTGCTGACTTGCGCTCTGTTCTCTGTCGCAGCTCCAGGTGAAGATGAGCGAGCGGGCCGCCTCGCTGAGCACCATGGTGCCCCTGCCTCGCAGTGCCTACTGGCAGCACATCACCCGGCAGCACAGCACGGGGCAGCTGTACCGCCTGCAAGGTGAGCGGGGCGGGGCTCTGGGGCGGAGGGCGGGGCTCTGGGGCAGGGGGCGGGGGCGCCGGGAGGGGGCGGGCTGAGCCCCCAATGATGCTGCATCCCCACAGGTTGGTCCCCTTCCCCCCAGAGCCCCATGCTTCTGAGGCAGGGGCCACGGGCTGCATCCCTAGTTAGGGCCCTGAGACCCCGCCTTTCATGCGGGGAGGGCAAAAAACGAAACATCCTCAGGGCAATCTGGACAGAGGAGATGTCACATGAAGGAGACACTCATTTTACAATTCTTATTTTTACTAACCTAACTCCCTTTCATCAAAACAAGTCAGCGCTCATCAGAAGTGACTGAAGACTAAAGGCCTTTCCAGGGCCCTGACGGTGTAGTAATAATTTTTAAAATCTTCAGCTCAGAGCAGATGTTTTATATGCTGTTAGCATATGGCTTGTGCGCGCCTTGGGTTTATAAAGCTACCTCTGACAGTGTCTGCATCTGTCTGCAAAAAGAAAACAACTCTGTTTTCCAGCATATACACAACTTCTTCAACCATAACAACAAAAAATGCAAATTTACCTGCATGCAAAAAGCCCATATGGTTGGAAAACCATACATATAGCTGAAAGAGTCTGGGATCATCACCAAGGACTAGTGACCCACTAATTCCAGAAAAACAGTGGTGATTATGTTACCTCTAGACATGGAGCAGAACAACACAAAACATCCACAAAGGAGAAAGTCACCTTTGAGAAGTTTGTGTTGTTTTTGTCAAATACAGCAAGTCACAGACCAAACAGCTCATCAGAATCGGACTTGGGTTTGCTCAATCAGCCTTAATATTTAGGTTTGTTATTTATTATCTTTATAACCCAACACTCAAAAGTAATGGGACTCAGGCAGACTTTGGATATATATTAGCTTCCCTGGTGGCTCAGAGGGTAAAGCATCTGCCTGCAATGCAGGAGACCGGGTTCAGTCCCTGGGCCGGGAAGATCCCCTGGAGAAGGAAATGGCAACCCACTCCAGTTTTCTTACCTGGAGAATCCCATGGATGGAGGAGCCTGGTGGGCTACAGTCCACGGGGTCGCAAACTGAGCAACTGCACTTTCACTTTTGGTTCCAGACCATCACAGTAAAGAGAATATTGAGATAAAGCGAGTCCCATGAAGTTTTTTGGTTTCCCAAAGCATATAAAAGTTACGTTTACATTAGCCTGTGGTCTGTTAAGTGTGCAACAGCTTGTATGTCTAAAAAGATGCACATACCTTAATTAAAAAACACTTTATTGCTAAAAAATGCTAACCATCATCTAAGTCATATAAGCCTTCAGTGGGTCGTAGTAGTAACATCAAACATAACCAATCACAGGTCATCAAAGCAAGTATAATAATAATGGACAAGCTGGAGATATTTTGAGAATTACCAAAATGTGACACAGAGACATGAAGTGAGCAAGTGCTGTTGGGGAAATGGTTCCAACAGATTCACTTAGCGTAGGATAGCCACAAATCTGCAATTTAAAAAATATTTAGGGACTTCCCTGGCCATCCAGTGGTTAAGAATCTACGCTGCTTCCATTATAGGGGGCATGGGTTCCATCCCTGGTTGGGGAACTGGGATCCTGAATGCTGCATGATGAGGCCCAAAAATACTCAATCAAGATAAATATTTAAAAGTTAACAAAATGCAGTATCTGTAAAGCATAATGCAGTGAAGGAGAAAACGTGGTCTGCCTGCATTACTGTAAAATTAAGTTCAAGTTTATTGGTATAGATTTTACAAATGAACACAGTAGTAGTACTTACAAGACAGTAATTTAAAGATAGTGATTGCTTAGTTTCTGATGAAATAAGTTCCAATGATAATAAAAAACAAGTCACGGAATTCCTGCAGAGATGAGGGATTATCAAACTTTGTGACTGGTAATTTTATAGGGTTTTCAAGGTGATTCTGTTCTAGCATTGAAGATGATAATCAAAACTATGATTGTTTGTTACATAGTATAACCTTCATTGAACCCAAGCTTCCCATAGAATTCTTACATTTTTCCTGTTTTGACTGCACACTAATACTCAATGAAATATCCTATTATCTTAGAATATTTCTGTGCACAAGAATGGCATTGTAATTGCTTCAGTGTTTGTTTTTTGCTTTATGTTTTGTATCAATTATTTCATCAAATTATTTGTTTTCACATACTTTTGTTACCTGTGTAGGAATTAATGTAAATGTATTTTATTTTGATACTTAATTTATAACCAATGTTTCCGAGATAGTACCTCATCAGCATGTTCTATGTAGATTTGTCTATATTTGTTTTATCTTGGGATTGCTTTTTAGTCACCAGTATTCATTGAGATACGGTGCTAATATGTGCTGTGTATATATTGAATAGCTTGGAAACTTAATTTACCACTAAATTTGATAGATTTTTTTTTTTATAATGTTCAGACTATAGAATTATCTCGCGTCTCAGGGGTGGTCATCCACATGACGAATAAATGGGAAACGTTCACCTGTCCCACCTATGAGGCCTCCTAGTGGCTCAGCAGTAGAGGCCGCCTGCAATGCAGGAGACTCGGGAGACACGGGTTCCACCCCTGGGTTGGGAAGATCCCCTGAAGGAGGAAATGTCTACCCACTCGAGTATTCTTGTGAGAAGTCCCATGGACAAAGGAGCCCGGCGGGCTATAGTCCTTGTGGTTTTAAAGAGACAGGACTGAGCAACTGAGTACCCACACACGCATTCCACCTGTTCCACCTGCCTTTCTTCCTCCCTTCTGCCCACCCCCAGAAAAAAAATGAAATTGAGAAAATGAGTAACATCGTGGCCCTGTGTGTGTGTCACATGATGAGATTACACAGCTCATCGTATCTTCTTGTTTTGTTGGTATCCATGAGTTGTAATTCCTCTGGCCAATTCACCTACCCTAATGTATTTCAGACTGATTTTTTTCTGACAGATCCAGTGGCTAACCTTGGAAATCATACAGACCTTTATGAGGGAATTTATCCAAGAGATTTGAGAAATTTTTTCCTCTCCAGATTTAGTGCTAGAGAGCCACCTACTGGTTGATGTTTGGATTTTCCGCTTTATTATTGCTGTGAGGAAAGGAGCGTGCTGGGTCTGACACGCCCGCGTACACTAAGATGTGTTCATCTACCTTTGCTGCTTCCTCCACCCCATTTTCCAGTTTTCAAAACTAAATTCTCTTCTCTGCTTAGGCGTTTACAGAATTAACATGTGAGGTTCATCGTGAGAACTGGGAAAAAATACATGACATAGAAGCACCCAACCGTATGTTGAGCCCTGTATTCACAGAATTCTAATGAGAATTCATTGTATAAAGCGAGTCACCTTTTTCCAGTTGTCTTCTATGTTGTCCTAACCCTGGTTGATATCACCCTCCTCCAAAAAAGCACTAGGATCCAATAATTGGGGGCAGAATCAGTCTTTTAGTCGCTCAGTCGTGTCCGACTTTTTGCAACCCCGTCGACTGCAGCATGCCAGGCCTCCCTGTCCATCACCAACTCCCGGAGTCCACCCAAATCCATGTCCAGTGAGTTGGTGATGCCATCCAACCATCTCATCCTCTGTCGTCCCCTTCTTCTCCCACCTTCAGTCTTTCCCAGCATCAGGGTCTTTTCCAATGAGTCAGTTCTTTGCATCAGGTGGCCAAGTATTGGAGCTTCAGCTTCAGCATCAGTCCTTCCAATGAATATTCAGGACTGATTTCCTTTAGGATGGACTGGTTTGTGCTACATGTTAAATTCTTTAGGAGATTCAGAAAGCAAATCCGTATTTTCAAGACTCTGAGATGTCCTTCAGTAAAAAAACAAATCTGTTTAATCTTGGTTAAGCCAGAGCTCTGCAAATTTGAACATGCAATCTTCTCTCTCCTTTTTTTTTTATATAAACTAATGTTAATATACCAGTAGTAAAGTGCCAGGTTTGTTCCTTTCAAGGGAGACAGGACATACTCACTGAACATCTTTATAAAAGCTGTTGTTTCTTGAGGACCTACTGTGTTTCTGTCTTTGCACTAGGACCTTGATGTGGTGGTGGTGGTTTAGTTGCTAAGTCGTGTCTGATTCTTCTGCGACCACATGAACTATATTCTGCCAGGCTCCGCTGTCCCTGGGATTTCCCAGGCAAGAATACTGGAGTGGGTAGCCATTCCTTTCTCCAGGGGATCTTCCCAACCCAGGGATTGAACCCGGGTCTCCTGTGCTGCAGGCAGATTCAGGACCGACTGAGCCACTAGGAAAGCCGGAACGCAGTATGCATGATCCCATTTAGTCTGCAACGCAGCTCCTGGGAGTATTTTATTCCCTTGTGCAGCTAAGACACAGAACTTAAAGGAATTCAAACTACTAATTACACAGAATTTCAAATTACTAATTTGAAGTTAGTAATGTGTCCAGGATCACCTGTGTCGTGGAATTGAGGCTTTCGTCTCTCCATTCATTCATTATTTGATAAATGTTAGTTGAGCATCTGTTTTATGCCGAGCATTGTGCTAGTTGATGGAGCCACCCTGGGGCTCCTACACAGGCTTGTTCCTGCGTCCTACTGGTTATAGTCGGAAGGAGAGCCACAGTCAGTAATTACACATGCGTATTTAATTTCAAATTTGGTCCATGTCATATTGAAAAGGAAGTGTTTGTAGTAAAGAATGGTAAAGCAGAGTTGTCAGTTTGGAGAGGAAGGTGACAAAGGGACTTCTTTAGAGGGACCATTTACCCCAAGACCTGGTGTCTGAAGAGAGGAGTCCTGTCAATAGCCAGGAAAAAGCCTTATCCACAGAGAAATCAACATATGCAAAGGCCCTGGGGCGGGAAGGAGCCTGGGTGTTCGGAGAGCAGAAAGGAGGTGGTGTGGCTGGTGCTTAAAGGCTTTTAGGAGAGAGCTGGGTGTGTCCAGCCTCTTGGCCATGTTCTTCTTAAACTCCCTCACCTTCTTTAAGTTAACATCTTAGGAATTCTGGCTTAATCCTAAGGCTCTGCATTTCTCAACATGTTTAGAACCCTTCTGTAGAAATTGCCTCTGAAGGGTGTCCCTTGTTTCAAAGCAAAAATGAGAAAAACATAGGCATGTGTATCATTGATCCAATGTGATTTTGGATAATCTTAGGAAATCAAGGAGCAGCATCAGATGTCTGTCTCACTCTATGGGCGCCCTCCTTGTCGCCTTTCCTGGCTTATCTGGCAGCAGTTAGAGTTGGCCAGAGACTCCATTTCAATGAAGGCAGAAACTGAGACCCTTGGAAGTCAATACTTGCCTGAGATCACATGGCCAGTGGGTGGACGGGCTGACGTAAAATTCCAGTGTTCTGAATGCTGGTTTAGGCGCCTTTCTTTTATTGTATATGCTTGCCTTTGGGTGCAAATTATGCCATGGGGGTGTTTCCAAAGTGAATACCATGTGATGGAAATAGCTCCTCCAGAGGGTTGGTTCCAGGTCGTGCAATTTACATTTTTATATTAAGGAGGATAGATTTTTTGAACAGTGATTACTTTGGAAGGCTTAACCTTGGATTTTCTTTCTTTTTTTAAATTTATCTTTTATTGAAGTATAGTTGGTTTACAATGCCGTATTTATTTCTGCTGTACCGCAGAGTGATCCAGTTATACATATATGTGTATACATTCAGTTTTGTACACACACACACACACACGTGTGTGTGTGCCAAGTCACTCAGTTGTGTCTGACTCTGCGACCCCCTGGACTGCAGCCCGCCAGGCTCCTCTGTCCATGGGATTCTCCAGGCAAGAATCCTGGAGTGGGCTGCCATGCCCTCCTCCAGGGGATCTTCCCGACCAGGGATGGAAGCCAGGTCTCTTACGTCTCCTGCACCTGCAGGCAGGTTCTTTGACCCCGGCGCCTGTGTCTTCTTTAACACTCTGCTCCATTATGGTCTGTCACAGGCATCGACTGTGGCTTCCTGTGCAGTACGGTGGACCGTGCCTGTCCCTCCTGGATAGAAGCGTTTGCCTCTGCTCACCCCAAACTCCCACCCACCCGTCCCCAGCCTCCCCCTGACAACCCCAGTCTGTTCTCTATAACGTTGGTTTTTCAATATGAATTCTAACACAGCTACGTACACTGTGTGCATCTTGTAAGGGAGAAGTAGCTTAAGATCCCAGCAAATTAGAAAGATGACAAATAAGCCGGGGTCTCACGCTCGTGTGTCTGTAGGGGCCAGGAGGACACGCCAGTGTGGGCGTGGTGGGCTCCCTGCTAAAGGGAGAGTGCAGGCCGGGGAACGGGCCCTCAGCCCTTCTGCAGTTACTCAGACATCGACAGCGATCCCGCGTGCTCAGCCCCGTGCAGGCCAGGGAACGGGCCCTCAGCCCTTGTGCAGTTACTGAGATTTCTGAGCGATCCCGCGAGCTCAGCCCCGAGAGGCCAGAGGACAGGGCTTGGCACACATCGTGTGCACAGGCCAGTGCCAGCGTGTGACCTCTGTGTGTGACCTTTGCACGCATGTGGGTGTGTGTGTTGGAAAGAGAGTTGAATTCATGTGTAAAATGACTGGGAAGCTGGAAGGAATGACCTGTAGTGATTGGGATATTTAATATTGTAACTTCTCTAGTAACAGTCACTGCTATATGTACCAGTGACTGTATGACTACATACATAGTTTTCTTATGGTTCAGATTTGAGGCTTGCAAATGTCTGAAGCCATGACTTCCTATGTCAGAAAGAGACTAGACGGGGCCGTGACGGAGCCCAGGGCTGCTGGGATGAGGAGATGCAGCTTAGGGCGTGGGGCCAGCGCCACCACGAACCTCCCTGCTCGGTCCCGCGTTCCGAGCGCGTGTTGGTGGGGCGGGCATGCTTTGCTTCGCCGGGGTGCCATTTCCCTGTGCTGTTAGACCGGCTTGATCTCTGAGTTTGGTTCCAGGAAGTCTGAACTGTGGTGCAGGTTTTGCTTTGTTCGCTTCTGAGGGCTGTTCACCTCATCACCTGATCTGCATTGTAAATTCCTTTTTGGTGTGGTAACCCTTAGTCGCTTAATGTAACGAGCCGACTCATTGGAAAAGACCCTGATGCTGGGAAAGACTGAGGGCAGGAGGGGAAGAGGACGACAGAGGATGAGATGGTTGGATGGCATCACCGACTCAGTGGACATGGATCTGAGTGAATTCCGGGAGATGGTGAAGGACCGCGGAGCCTGGCAGGCACAGTTGACGGAGTCGCGGAGTCAGACTCAGCAACTGGACCACAGCAACTCAGCCAGCAGATGGCCGCGGAACACCCCTCGTGTTGCTCAGGTCCAGCGCTCCGTCCACAAGGATTGGCCAGCTGGCCTCCTGCGCGTCCAGCTGCTGTGTGTTTCTGTTCACAGCCTTTCATGGGAAACTCCGGAGGAGGCCGTGGCAGCCCACTCCAGTACTCTTGCCTGGGAAATTCCGTGGACGGAGGAGCCTGGTGGGCTGCAGTCCATGCGGTCGCGAAGAGTCGGACACGACTGGGCGACCTAGCAGCAGCAGCAGCATGGGAATCCTCACGCCCATTCCTTACGGATTAACCGGTTGCTGCTGTGCTGCAGGCAGTGGAGTTAGGCAGCTGCTGTGAGACCATGCTCTGCAGAATCTAAAATACTTCTTGTCTGGCCTTTTATAAAGTGCACCAGCCCGACCTGTGTCACAGCGGAGACTCACGGTGGCCTTGTGTGACTTCTTCCTGACCTGGCCTTCCTGACGTCTTCATTGTCCTTGGTTTGGAACTTAAACCTGAAATAATAAAGGCGGTGTGTCTTTTAATAGGTCCTCCTATACTGCAGGATTTCCTACCGATAAATACAATATTGTCTTATTTCTGGCCTGGTTTCCAAAAGGTGTTCTCCCCAAAAGATTCCCCACTCTTGATTGTGTCTTGTTTTCCCTAAATCTTCCGGGTGTAGGAGTTAGTTGATAAAGATAAAATGTTAAGGAGGAGGTTGTCCCTAATTGCTCCTGGTTTGATCACGTTGTTGTTGGTTAGTAGCTCACTTGTTTCCAACTCTTTGTGACCCCACAGTATGTAATTGCCAGGCTCCCCTGTCCTTGGGGTTTCCCAGGCAAGAATCCTGGACTGGGCTACCATTTCCTTCTCCAGGGGATCTTCCCGACCCAGGGATGGGACCCATGTCCCCTGCATTGGCAGGAGGGTTCTTTACCACTGAGCCACCTGGGAAGCCGGGTTTGCACATAGCCAGTGCAAAGGCCACAGGCAAGTGATGCATTAATCACACTGTCTTTCAGGACTCTCCTTTGCATATCCTTGTGAGTAGCCTCTGGCGGGAGAAACATTCTGTGTCCTATGTTACTTATTTCTATTATACAGAAACTTGTGATGAGCTAACCTGGTTGTGGGCTTTATTGAAATGTAACTGCTGATTTTAAATCTCTTTTGGAAAAGGTGTCACCAGCCCTCTGAAGCTTCATCGAACAGAGACTTTTCCCACCTACCCATCTGAGCACTGACGGGACTGGCAGGAATCGCCTGGTGACACGGGTGAGACGTGTCAGCCACAGACCCCCCGGCCGGGCAGAGGGCGCCCAGGACGCCGTGCCGGAGAGCAGCTCCCCGTCCTGCCTACCTGTGTGGTCCTTGGGACACTCTGCAACACTCTTTTTCTTTTCTTCCTGTCTTTGTTTTTTCCCCTTTTCTTCCTTAAAAAAAAAAAAAAAATTAGCATACTTGAAACCTGCTCTATAGATATCGACCTTTTGTTCCCTCTTTTATGGCCGGACAGAAAGGAACTGACGCCGCTAAGTGGTTTTTCTATTGTAGATCCCGTGTCCCCTGCACCGCCCTGAGTTTATCCTTTTGCGGATACTTGTGATTTCTTTTCCTTCTGAGTGTTTCAATTGTGTGACAGTACTGACAATAAAATGGCTCTTAATTATTT
The DNA here is from genome assembly GCF_019320065.1 of Cervus canadensis. Classification (NCBI taxonomy): domain Eukaryota; kingdom Metazoa; phylum Chordata; class Mammalia; order Artiodactyla; family Cervidae; genus Cervus; species Cervus canadensis. Next base: position 80,243,401 of record NC_057395.1, read on the forward strand.
GTTATTTGTTCATACTGTATTCCTCAGTTATTAATATTATGGTTCTGCTTTACTATGGGCCATCATATTTTATTATATCCCCACTTAGTTAAATCAGTGCTTTGACTCAGTATGACCTATTACATTAAGAAGTCACCTTTCTAAGAACCCTTTATATTATTTACCAGGGTTACAATTTCTTACACCATCTCCCCTCTCCCTCCCTTTTAAGAAAGCTTTTATTTTGTTCCGTGTACCTTCCGAAAACGTTTTAAAATAAAAGATCGTTCTTCACCCATGTGGTCTTGGGCTTCTGGCTGTGTGGATTTCTCGGTATCTCCAGTGTTTCTGAGGTGTGTGAATATCTTCCTTGTGAGCCCTGAGCATCGCATCGGGTAGACCAGCCGTGTGTGTGTGTTCACTCATTCATTCAGCTATCTGTGCTGAGCGTCTGCTCTTCCCAGGGCCCTTGAGGCAAAGTCAGGAGACGAAGAGATAGAAGGCACAGCCTCTGTCACCAAGGACCTTACATGCAGAGGAGTGTGATGAGGAAATAAGGACATAATTCCAGTACAGTGTGGTATCTGCTAAATGGGCCCCCAGAAGTGATGTGCTCCTAAAGGGATGGTCACTCTGTTCCCTAGACTTGCCCACTGGGAAAAGGCCAGATGGGAATTGAGTCTTGTGAGCTTCTGAGGCTAGAATTGCTATAAAGCTGTATGAGGGATGGTCTGTCTTGGTCTCAACTCTATTCTCAGTAGCGTTGCCAGATAAAATATAGGATCCAATTAAATTTGAATTTCAGATACACAATGAATAATTTTTTTAGCATACATGTATTGCATGGGATGTGATTATACTTAAAAATGTCCGTTGTCTAGCTTAGATTAAAATTTGACTGGATGGTCTATATTTTTCGTTACTAAATCTGGCAATCCCATTTTCCAGACCCTAGAACATAGCTCATGCTTAAGAAATATACGTTGAACCCATGGATAGAGGAATAAACCCTGATCCTTGGCATGGAATTCTTTCTACAAGGGGAAGCAAATTAACATTGATTGCATATGTTCTCAGTGCCAGGCACGGGGCTCGGTCCCTCCAAAATGATTATTGTCACTGGGGGGGAAAAGTGTTTTTGCTAAGTCCCAGGAATGCTCCTTCCAAAAAGTGCATAATTTCCTAAAACAGAGATTGACCAATGAAACCCCCAAGGTCTTGCTGAAATCCTGCCTCCATCTGAGGTGGCTGGGGTTTCCAGGGACACTGCTGGTTGGATGTATTTTTCTCGGGGGTGGAGAAACCCTGGGGGAGGAGGATTGAGTTCAGCTGAGAGTTAATGAGTGGGTGAGGGACACAGGAGTGACTTCGCGCTGGTGGTTCTGCGGGGGCGCACTTGGTTCTGTGTTCTTTTCGCATCCTTCTCGTTCACCCTGCTTCTCCCAGACGTATTTCTGGTCATCTTTTAAAAATTTGGTTTGCCACACACGTTTGATAATTCGCTCACTGTTCATTTTTCCTGACTCTATCTGGCTCTTAAGTTTTTTTTTTTTTTTCTTTCTTGTTGAAAACTATCTCATAAGAGGTTCTCCCTGATTCCCAGGGCCTTGGCAGCCAGCATGGGGGATTAAGTTAAAGAAGTAGATAAAGGAAATGGAATTAAGGAAATAATTATAATTTTAATGAAGTCGGGATTGTTGAAGCAAGTCTACAGCTAATGAGAGTGTGAAGAAATGTTGCTGAATGTAGTTAACTATAAGCTAGAGACTCTTTCAGGACTTTTCAAAAAAGAAACGTATTGACAAAAAGGAGTTAGAGTTCTATTAGATTCTCCTAACAGCTTCTATTTATTGTCTCTGCTGTTCTTAGAGCTTTACTTGTGTTATCTAACTTAATTCAATCCTCAACAGCTCCATGAGGTAAGTATAATTATTGTTCCTGTTTAACAGATAAGAGACTGGTCCTTAAGGAGTTTAAATAATCTAAAAATATGCCTAAGATCTCTTACTCTGTTAAAAGTTAAACCGAGGCAGATTAAAACAGTTTATCTGGGGTACTTCCCAGTGGTCCAGCAGTTAAGACTCCTGGCTCCCACTGCATGGGGGTGGGTTCAAACCCTGGTCCGGGAACTAAGAGCCCAGAAGCCTCATGGCATGGCTTTAAAAAAAAAAAATTTACTTGAGTATCCATCTCTTGGGATCAGACTGCTGCTGCTGCTAAGTCGCTTCAGTCATGTCCGACTCTGTGCGACCCCATAGACGGCAGCCCAGGAGGCTCCCCCATCCCTCTGATTCTCCAGGCAAGAATACTGGACTGGGTTGCCATTTCCTTCTCCAATGTGTGAAAGTGAAGTCACTCAGTCGTGTCCAACTCTTCGCGACCCCATGGACTGTAGCCTATCAGGCTCCTCCATCCATGGGATTCTTCAGGCAAGAGTACTGGAGTGGGTTGCCATTGCCTTCTCCAGGGATCAGACAGCACCAACCAAAGATAGTTAGAAAAGCTCGACGGACAGAAGCTGGTGGGGTGGGGGGTGCGGTTTTTATAGAGAATACATGAAGGCAAAGCAAGGAAATCATTTGACTGTGGCTGAAGTGGTTGCCTTATCTGGGAAAGACTAGTTGGCTGTTTGTGATGGCTTGTTCCTAAGTTTCATTTTCTTGAATTCTAGTGCATTGACTCTGGCTTACGTTTTTGCTTTGCTTGAGTAGGCCACCAAGGACCACCCCAGTCCAATGGCCTTCCTGTTTGATTATGTCAACAGCCACTCAATGAGAGACACGTTTGAACCCGGGCTCTGCTTCACGAGACAGCTCTGTCAATTGTGTATCCCTCACCCACGCTGCTTTAGACGGCAGCAAACATTTTCTTACTCTGCATAGAAGTTAAACAAGCAGGGTGACAATACACAGCCTTGACGTACTCCTTTTCCTGTTTGGAACCAGTCTGTTGTTCCATGTCCAGTTCTAACTGTTGCTTCCTGACCTGCATACAGGTTTTTCAAGAAACAGGTCAGGTGGTCTGGTATTCCCATCTCTTTAAGAATTTTCCAGAGATTATTGTGATGCACACAGTCAAAGACTTTGGCATAGTCAATAAAGCAGAAATAGATGTTTTTCTGGAACTCTCTTGCTTTTTCAATGATCCAGTGGATGTTGGCAATTTGATCTCTGGTTCCTCTGCCTTTTCTAAAACCAGCTTGAACATCTGGAAGTTCACGGTTCATGTACTGCTGAAGCCTGTCTTGGAGAATTTTGAGCATTACTTTACTAGTGTGTGAGATGAGTGCAATTGTGCGGTAGTTTGAGCATTCTTTGGCATTGCCTTTCTTTGGGATTGGAACGAAAACTGACCTTTTCCAGTCCTGTGACCACTGCTGAGTTTTCCAAATTTGCTGGCATATTGAGTGCAGCACTTTCACAGCATCATCTTTCAGGGTTTGAAATAGCTCAGCTGGAATTCCATCACCTTCACTAGCTTTGTTCGTAGTGATGCTTTCTAAAGCCCACTTGACTTCACATTCCAGGATGTCTGGCTCTAGGTGAGTGGTCACACCATCGTGATTAACTGGGTTGTGAAGATCCTTTTTGTACAGTTCTTCTGTGTATTCTTGCCACCTCTTCTTAATATCTTCTGCTTCTGTTAGGTCCCTACCATTTCTGTCCTTTATCGAGCCCAACTTTGCATGAAATGTTCCCTTGGTATCTCTAATTTTCTTGAAGAGATCTCTAGTCTTTCCCATTCTGTTGTTTTCCTCTATTTCTTTGCATTGATCACTGAGGAAGGCTTTCTCATCTCTCCTTGCTGTTCTTTGGAACTCTGCATTCAAGTGGGCATATCTTTCCTTTTCTCCTTTGCTTTTTGCTTTTCTTTTCACAGCTATTTGTAAGGCCCCCTCAGACAGCCATTTTGCTGTTTTTGCATTTCCTTTCCATGGGGATGGTCTTGATCCCTGCCTCCTGTACAATGTCGCGAACCTCCTTCCACAGTTCATCAGGCACTCGGTCTATCAGATCTAGTCCCTTAAATCTATTTCTCACTTCCACTGTATAACCATAAGGGATTTGATTTAGGTCATACCTGAATGGTCTAGTGGTTTTCCCTACTTTCTTCAATTTAAGTCTGAATTTGGCAATAAGGAGATAACCTCTGATATGCAGACAACACCACCCTTATGGCAGAAAGTGAAGAGGAACTAAAAAGCCTCTTGATGAAAGTGAAATAGGAGAGTGAAAAGTTGGCTTAAAGTTCAACATTCAGAAAACTAAGATCATGACATTTGGTCCCATCACTTCATGGGAAATAGATGGGGAAACAGTGGAAATAATGTCAGACTTTATTTTGGGGGGCTTCAAAATCACTGCAGATGGTGATTGCAGCCATGAAATTAAAAGACACTCCTTGGAAGGAAAGTTATGATCAACCTAGACAGCATATTAAAAAGCAGAGACATTACTTTGCCAATAAAGGTTTGTCTAGTCAAGGCTATGGTTTTTCCAGTGGTCATGTATGGATGTGAGAGTTGGACTGTGAAGAAAGCTGATTGCCGAAGAATTGATGCTTTTGAACTGTGGTGTTGGAGAAGACTCTTGAGAGTCCCTTGGACTGCAAGGAGAGCCAACCAGTCCATTCTAAAGGAGATCAGTCCTGGGTGTTCATTGGAAGGACTGATGCTGAAGCTGAAACTCTAATACTTCGGCCACTTGATGCGAAGAGTTGACTCACTGGAAAAGACCCTGATGCTGGGAGGGATTGGGGGCAGGAGGAGAAGGGGACAGAGGATGAGATGGTTGGATGGCATCACTGACTCGATGGATATGAGTTTGGGTAAATTCCGGGAGTTGGTGATGGACAGGGAGGCCTGGCGTGCTGCGGTTCATTGGGTCGCAAAGAGTCGGACATGACTGAGCAACTGAACTGAACTGAAACATTTTCTTTAAAGGGCCAGAATATAGATATTCTAGACTTTCAGAATTGCAGAAAAAGGCATAGACAGTGATCCTCAAAGGAGATGCATGGCCATGTGCCAATAAAACTTTATTTACAGAAACAAGTGACAGGCTGGAGTCACCCCCACTGCACTTGCCAATCCCTACGCTAGATCCTCAATACTATCTTTTATCAGTTTCAGGGTTTTGGTAGAAAACATGAGAGATTTAAACACTTTAATCTCTGGCCTTAAATAAGAGAAATAGTGATTCGAAGTTATTTTGAAATTTCTTTTTCTAATCCTTAACCTCCTTGGTGAACACCAGAGTGTGAGAAGGGGTAACATTTCAAAGCTGTGCTGGATTTGTACATAATCCAAACTGAATTCTTAAGCGTTTCCACCAACATTGCAAATAAACTGAAATCTAAAGATTAAACTATATAGTTTTACTTAGAGTTGTTTCTATTTTAATTGTATGATGAGAAAAGTGAGTTTTTCTTTTTTGGCAGAGGTGTTGTGAAGGGGGTGGGGGGTAAATTTTGTCTTCCCTTTTGCATGCTTATTTTAGGGCTGAAAAAAGACCTTTGGGGCTTCCCTGGTGGCTCAGATGATAAAGAATCTACCTGCAATGCAGGAGATTCTTCTGTCTCTGGGTCAGAAAGATCCCCTGGAGGAGGAAAGGGTTTCGCACTCTAGTATTTTTGCCTGAAGAATCCCATGGACAGAGGGGCCTGGCAGGTTACAGTTCATGGGGTCGCAGAGAGTCAGACTAAGCACGCAGCACGCACAAAAAGACCTTTTACCTAACTTAAAAGGCAGAATGATGCAGTAGTTATTAAAATGCTTTCCAGGTAAGACAGCTTTGGTTTCTGTGCTTCATTTATTCATTTATCAAGTATTTATTCTCTCATCTCTGGATATCCCAGGCTTAGTGGTAGCTGCTGAAAATACGGTGTGAATAAAACAAGCAGTGTGTCTGCCTTCACAGTGCCTGATCCAGAAGCCAAATTATTTAAGCCAATTGCTCAGGAAACAGAAAAATCTAAGGAGAACATCCCTTTATATAAAGGGGCATTTTATAGTTTTTTAGGGGAGACGGCGGACAATCTTGACCTTTCAGAGGTACTGAAAGATACAGTTGGTACTGTACCAACTTTTAATAAAAATTTTTCCTTTTAGCCCCAAACAAAGTAAGTCCATTTTGCAATTCCCACATAAACTCAGTACTTTCATTCCTGTTGACATTTTAAGTTCTTTTGGTGAAATGTTGGAGGTAAGGCTGCCCATCTGATGAAAGTCAATAGTGGCTGATTTCAAAGCACAGTTTTGGCTCACCCAGGGGATTTGAATCAGCCAAGGCAAGACCAGGTGATGGTCAGTTGCCTCCACTTGTGCTGAAGAAGATAGCTCCACCCACATTCTGCTGTTCGAGCTTGTAATTGTCAGCTGTTGGCTAGAGATGCTCATCTTGTCGGTCTGAAGCGGAGCCGATGGATCTCTTTTCAGTCGGTATCTCTGGGAGATTCCAGTGCGGGTGGTGTACCTCCCATTTTAAGAAACCTTAAGGAGATAGACTTGGGGCGAGTTCCCATCACGGGAGACGGGGCGCCTGGAGTTCTCAGCAAGTGTGCTTACACGGGACACCCCCGGGGGTCGGCAGGAGGGGCTGGGAGCCGGGCAGGTACCGCCGGGATTCCCGCTGCAGGCCACGAGCAGGCGGAGCTGTAGGGAGACGGTCGGGCGGTCCTGAGTGGCGCTTCCAGGGTTTCTGTTAGACTTTCTTTGTTGCCATAGCAACTAACGAGGCGCCTCAGTTTGACCTTCTTTATCTGGGAGAGGCCTGAAGGGCATGGACTGCTCACACTGTTGTTTAATAGGAAAAAGCCAGCCGGGCGCTGCGGGGAAAGAGACAGGCTGCGAAACAGCGGCTGCCGGAGGAGGCCGAGCCCCGAGGTTGTTAAGGGCCCAGCTCCGAGCCGCCGGGCGGGCCGCCGCCACCGCCCCCCCCCCCCGCGCCCCTGTTCTTTCCTCTGATTGTAATAGTTGTGCCGTGTTATTATCTTTGGCCTTTGGTAATGATGAGTTCGCCTCCTCTGCTGAGAAGCAGAGGTTGCTGGGGTGGATTTAAGGATGTCAGAGGTGGGTAAGGATTGCTGTTTTTGCCGAGTTTTGACCTGGACCGTGACTGCCCCTCTTCGTGGTCTGTTGTGTTGACAAGCTGTGTTTATTCCCTTTCTTTACACGGGAAACCCCAGGAGGCCAAGGACGAGCCTGATTGTTTTTCAGTAGGTAGCTACCCTCCCTTGACGCACCCAATGAGGCCCACATGGGAGGCTTGTGTAGCAAGGGTCCTAAACTCTGGCCAAAGCGTCAGTCAAGTTTAACTGGAACACCGCCAGCCTGTTTGGTACCTACCTCTGCTTTAGTGCAACACCCGCAGAGTTGAGGGTGGTGTGAGGGGCCTGAGCCCTCCCCAAGGAAGGTGTGCAGAGTCCTGCTCCGTACGAGCCCTGCTTTCAGGAACCAGCGGCCCCTGGTCCTGCAGGCATCCCTCGTCACTGGCATCGCCTGTGAAGCCAGCATTCCCCGTGGAGGGAACGCGGAGCCCGCCCCTGAGCCGGGCCTGCGCCCTCTCACTGCAGGGGGCATTGTTTCTGTCATTCTTTTGGCCTCAGAAAAACCTTATCTTCCTCCACTCTTGCAAAACCAACGCTTCCTTCAGACGTTAATTAAAACACCAGGCTCTGAGTTCCTTCCCGAGACCCCCAGACCAGACGAAGCCCCCAGCTATAAGCTTTTAAAGTAGTCGGAAGGGTCCCTGCACAGCCCTAATTACTGTGTGTAATGACAGTATCGTGTGCTGACCGGATTGTCTGCTTTCTCGGTGTGTCTCAGGCTCCCTGAGGGCAGGAACTCTATTTAATTGGCTAAGCTTTGCCCCCGCCAACACCAAATAAAACCTCCAACTTAGCGGGTGCTCAATAAAATAAATGGAAAGTGAGATGGCAACAAATACATCATTAAATCACAGGATTGGGCAACACAGGTTCTCCCTCGGAGGAGCAGTACAGAGAGCGCCAGGAGCCCCGACTTTCCGGGACCCCCGTGCGGGCCAAGTGCAGCCCTGACATCATCTCTGCTGGGTGATGACTCGAGTCAGGTGCGTTACCTCCACCCTTCTGGTTCCCAAGCTGTGTGCCCGGGCGCCCCAGGGACGTCATCGTGGTGCTCTGGAACATGTTAAGATTTTGCAGGAAGCAGTGACATTTAACCTCTCTTGGACCCTTGGGAACTACTAGCCAGAGGCTGTTCCGTTTCAACATTCGATCGCATTGAGTTCATTTCCATGACATCATGTTTGTGAAACTGGGTTTTTGGCAATAAAAAGCAAACGTACTGTGTGAATGGCTTCCCGGGCGGAGCTGGTGCTGCAGAACCCGCCTGCCAATGCAGGAGATGCAAGAGACCTGAGTTTGATCCCTGGGTCAGGAAGCTCCCCTAGAGGAGGGCACAGCAACCCCCTCCAGTGTTCTTGCCTGGACAGAGGAGCCTGGTGGGCTGTGGTCCACAGGCTCACAAAGAGTCAGACACCAGTGATGTGACTTAGCACGCATGTACTATGTGAATAATCAGTGTGAGCCAGGAGATGAGGGTGACTGTAGGTGTCCCATCTCATTCCCAGGTTTGAGGAGCTGCACTGCCCAGTAGATACTCAACGTCCCCTTAGCAAGTATTGTGGTTAAGAATAAGATTAAAAATGTTTTCTTTGTTTTTTATTTAGAGGTATTTTTAAAAACGGTTCCTAATTTCTTAGGACAGCTTAAATGGCTTGGAACATACAGCTTAACAAATGGAACTGCTAAGCCTTTCTTTTGACCTAAATGTGTTACAGAAAACTCGCTGAGCGACTCGGGGTGCTGGAACAGAGAAAGGTGAGGCGCTCTTCTCCCCCCCCCGCCCTGCCTCGCAGCAGCCCCCGTGCAGGTTCCCGGCCCCGAGTCTCAGGCTGCAGGGCCGGTTTCGTGCGTACAACCTGTGTGGTCACACAGGACTCCACGCTCACAAGGCCGCGTGTTTAATTTAAAACTCTGCTGCTGCATGGCTTAATGGTGCATTGGTTTGGTTCAGTGGAATCCTTCACACGTTTATCTCTGGACTTGTGTTTGTGAGTGAAGTCCGATGGGACAGTGGAGTGTGTGTGTGAGCGGAGGAGGCGCCTGCAGTGTGTTCACTGGCTGTTCCTCCACGCGGGGTTTGCATGAAGTATTCATAATCCAGCAGGACCCGAGGGGGCCTTTCAGAATAGGCCTTCCCTGTATCTTGTGCTCTGGCTCCTGTCTGATGGACCTTGTTGTTCTTGCTCAGTCATATCCAACTCTGCGACCCCATGGACTGCAGCACGCCAGGCCTCCTGTCCATCACCAACTCCTGGAGCTTGCTCAAATTCACAATCCTCGAGTCGGTGATGCCATCCAACCATTTTGTCTTCAGTCATCCCCTTCTCCTCCCACCTTCAATCTTTCCCAGCATCAGGGTCTTTTTCAATGAGTCGGCTCTTCACATCAGGTGGCCAAAGTATTGGAGCTTCAGCTTCAACATCAGTCCTTCAGTGAATATTCTAGGCTGATTTCCTTTAGGATTGACTGATCTCCTTGCAGTCCAAGGGACTCTCACATCCATACATGACTACTGGAAAAACCATGGTTTTGACTATATGGACCTTTGTTGGCAAAGTAATGTCTCTGCTTTCTAATATGCTGTCTAGGTTGGTCACAGCTTTTCTTCCAAGGGGCAAGCGTCTTTTACTTTCATGGCTGCAGTCACCATCTGCAGTGATTTTGGAGCCCCAAAAATAAAGTCAGCCACTGTTTCCATTGTTTCCCCATCTATTCACTATGAAGTGATGGGACCGGATGCCGTGATCTTGCTGTAGAGAAGCAGAGCATGCTGAGAAGGGCTATGAACGACCCAGACCCCACGGTGGCGCGCTCACTCACCTCGAGTCAGACATCCTGGAATGCAAAGTCAAGTGGGCCTCAGGAAGCATCACAAAGCCAGTGGAGGTGACGGAATTCCAACTGAGCTCTTTCAGATCCTGACACGTGATGCTGAGGTATCTAGATAACCACATTTGATGCAAGTTTCCTGAGATGTTTTGCAAATGTGGAAACTGCCTCCCCCACCCCACCACCACCACCACCAAAAGGAAGATGTTAACTACTTGATGGGCATGAGCACACAGCCCCAGGCCTCCTGGAGCCGAAGGGCTGATAGTGTGAACCCCTGTGACAGCGTCTGTCCCCTCACATCAGCCAGTCGGAGAACCGCGCACAAGCTGATCCCACGTCCTGTGACGCCCCCCCACACACACACCCTCCCTGGCTTTTAAAAACGCTTGGGCTGTGTAGGGCAGAGCCACCATCTCCTTGCATGGCCCTGCAGTCAGCCTTTCTCTGCCAAAAACTCCGTGTCTCTGGTCTCACCATGCGTCAGGCACGCAACTGGCATTAACACTCGTGCCCGTGAACACAACTCCCAGGGCCCCAGGGCGCATGAGGGTTCTGGGGTCCCTAAAGCAGGCAAAACACCAGGGTGGCGCACCCACCGCGGGGTAAGCAGGGCCTTTGGCTGCCCGGGAGGCTTTCCCTCTCTGCCCCAGAACTGGCCTCCCCTGCAGAAGTGAGGCAGCGGGGGTCCGGGAAACGCGGCCAGCCGAGGGGCCCATCAGGTCCTTTCCCACGCACAGTCCTTCCCGTGGGACCGAGAAGGAAAAGGAAACGCGGGCAACCATGGCTCTTTCAGTCCCTCCTCACTCATCGGGAGGCCAAGCTGACTGTGCTGGAGAATGTCCGTGTATCAGGAGGTGGAATAAAAGCAAGTGCGTCAGCTTCGTGCAATCTTTTCCTGTTCTGACAAGAGCAAGAAGCATGTATGAAGTATAGAGACTCCTTGGAAAAGACCCTGATGCTGGGAAAGACTGAAGGTGGGAGGAGAAGGGGACGACAGAGGCTGAGTTGGTTGGATGGCATCACTGACTCGATGGACTTGAGTCTGAGCAAGCTCCGGCAGTTGGTGATGGACCAGGAGGCCTGGGGTGCTGCAGTCAGTGGGGTCGCAGAGTCGGACACGACTGAACATCTGAACTGAACTGAGCTGAAGCTGGGTAGGCAGCATCTCAAGAAAGCCTGTGAGCGCTGCTCCGAGGTGGCCTGGCGGGAGCCGGGTGACACGGAAGTTTTGCAACAAAGGGCAGGTTGTCCAAATGTCAAAAGATTGTTAATTCCAGAAAACCAAATACCTCAAGGATTTTAGGGCTTTTCTAGGTACAAAAAGGGCTTCCCTGGTGAAAAGTGAAGTCACTCAGTCGTGTCCAACTCTTTGCAATCCGATGGACTGTAGCCCACCAGATTCCTCCGTCCATGGGATTTTCCAGGCAAGAACACTGGAGTGGGTTGCCATTTCCTTCTCCAGGAGATCTTCCCGACCCAGGGACTGAACCCGGATCTCCCACATTGCAGGCAGACGCTTTACGGTCTGAGCTGAAGAAGGAATTTATAGGGCCTGGACTCCATCTCAGGCCTGTCTGTGCTGATCATGCGCGGCCACCTCTCCAGTGGACTCTGAACTCTGTGCTTAGCGCCTGTGGGAATGACAATGGAAGGATAAGACCCCCCCTCTGGGCAGGGGAATCTTGAAGAACAGGCACTAATCACCCCTGCCTCCGGACACTATCTATCAGAATGTAAGCACAGGCTTATCAGTTATTAACTATTTGGAATGTAACTGCGGGCTTATTGATTATTGACTGTTTGAACACATAACATGTGAATGATGGGGTTATTGTAGTTGTATTTACCCTTCCTTTGTTTATGTAAGTCTCAAGGGAATTGGGGTAGTGGGTTTGGACACATGGGGTATAAAAGATTTTCACAAATGCTGGACGGGGTCCTTGGCTAAGAGGAGACTCTGCCTTGGGCCCGCCGGTGTAATAAACTGCACTCCACTATCTGCATTGTCCTTCTGAGTGAGTTTGTTTCCCGGAAAGCGTGGCTATAACATTTGGTGCATGGGCCGGGAAACTCCTCACTTTGAGGAGAAAGGTCTCATTTGAGGCCACCCCGAGGCTTTGTGGCTTGAATCTCCTAGAGGGGGGAAGGCGCCTCGCCCCTCTGGAAGAATTCAGCCTTTCAAAGCCCGGTTTCTTCGCTTTGGCAGGTAGTGGACTGCAGCAGGGGAACTGAGCGCTCAGGTGAGGAGGAGCCCACCCGGCAGGGTGGAAGAGGGGGCCTGATCACCCCCCTGGGAGGGACTAGAAGGAGCGGGGACCCACAGGAGCCTGGGATAGGCAGGTGGCGATTGCTTGGTGCACAGGTCGACGAGCGTGCTAGGGTTTAGGAAGGAAATTTGTGAAGGACATTTAGGAGGTGTGTCCACGCCGTCTCGGGGAAAATTATTACCAAGCGATCGCCAGGGGATTTTTAGGATAGGAAACTGGTCCTTGTATGCTCGTATTCTGCCCTCCCCTAGGAGGTGTCCCGTCTGCTGTGAGATTCTTGACCCCCACCCCCCCGGAATTGTTAGGCTAGAAGGAGGGGGAAACAGAAGTGAGTATGAATTGGCTTTTCCGGAGATGGCCTGGGACATGAGATATTTCCGATGGTTCTGCTCAGACTCAGGATGACCCCACAGTCCCAAGGCTATTCTCCGCACGAAATTGTGTATGGGAGGCCTCCTCCCATAATAAAACAGGTGTCAACAAATTTGCCTCAGGTAAGGGGGGATAGGATTTCACAGCAGATGGAACTGGGTAAGGTAATAAATCGGGTAACTAAGTTTGTACAAGAAAGGGTGCCGTTCCCCCTTGGGGAACAGATTCATGAGTTTACACTTGGTGACCAAGTATGGGTCAAAGATTAGAAACATGATTTGCTAGCCCTTTGGTGAAAGGGCCCTTATGTTATTCTAACTACCCCTACTGCAGTTAAAGTTGCAGGTATTGTCCCTTGATCCATCACACCAGAGCAAAGAAGGCATACCACGCTGACCCGGAGGACGCCGAGTGGACCACCCAGAAGGACCCCACCGACCCACGGGAAACCAAGATCATTCTGAGGAGGAAGAAGAAAACTAGGTCCCAGACGAGCCCTCTACAAGATGGAGCTGGGTAAACGACTCCTGCTGCTCGGCCTCACCAATGCAATTCTGAACTTGGGTATGTGGGGCTATGCCCCTGTCAGTAATAGACAGACTCCCCTGGTGGGTATCATCACTCCGTTATGGGGACTTTAACAACGGAAAGGAACTTTCCTCTCTCTCACCAACCATAACCTTTCTTTGCCCTCTGGTGTTAGAAGAAGCCATCAATGGGCCAGGGACATAGGGTTACATTTAACATGAACACCAGCCTTACGGAGATAACAAAGGCTTATACCTCATATATGAGAATTAAGGAGGAAAAAGGCTCTCTTACAAAAGGGGGACAGGACTCCCGGTGCCTTGAGCAATACTACCAGGTCTGGGATGAATATTTCTGGATGACTCCTGAGAAAGGACAGTTGATTGCCCCTGCTACTATTTGCTGGGAACAAAAAGAACAGAAAGTTGGATTTGGAGACCATCCCCTAGACCCAAAAGAATTGTTATTTGTCCCCTGAACGAAGTAAACAAATCTTGGAAGTTACCTATCACCCCAATCAGTCTGCTCAGTGGCCCGGTTCCGACTGGAAATATAATCCTGGAATCCGCTGGGTAGCCCCCAATGGGACCCAGTGGCTCTGTGGGCTTAACTTATGGCCATGGTTACCAGTTGGCTGGGTGGGGCGTTGCACATTAGGATTTGCTTTCGCCCATGGCAGAATTAAGCCTAGCCTACACCAGCCTCCAGTAAACCTGCCTTATCTGCATGCAAGATGGACACGATCTGTGTTCCAATGGTATGACTATCTTGCTGCCTTGTTTATACCCTCTGTAGGGACAACGGATATCATGGTTAAGGTAGAGGCCTTAACTAATTTCATTAAACAGGCCCTCTTAGACAGTACTAAAGCCATTCAAGCTTTGAACGAAGAACAGATTCAGATGAGGAAGGCAGTAATTCAAAATAGGATGGCATTAGACATACTCACAGCAGCCCAAGGAGGGACTTTGGCGAATGGTGTGTACATCCCTGACCTGTCTGAAGATGTATCTGCTGCCTTGGAGGATATGCAAAATCAAGTGAAAGCCAAGTCTAATGAACTGTTGTTAGAGTAATCTTGATCATACTGCTTTGTGGGCCCTGCTTCCTACAATGCCTTGTGAATTTTGTAACCCAGAGGTTGATAGCATTCTCTCATGTGGGTGGCAGGAGGGCTAAGGTACAATACATCTCAATAAATGATGCTCGTTATGGAAACTAAGAGCATCAAGAGGGGGGAATGAAGAAGGAATTCATAGGGCCTGGACTCCATCTCAGGCCTGTCTGTGCTGATCATGCGCGGCCACCTCTCCAGTGGACTCTGAACTCTGTGCTTAGCGCCTGTGGGAATGACAATGGAAGGATAAGACCCCCCCTCTGGGCAGGGGAATCTTGAAGAACAGGCACTAATCACCCCTGCCTCCAGACACTATCTATCAGAATGTAAGCACAGGTTTATCAGTTATTAACTATTTGGAATGAAACTGCGGGCTTATTGACTATTGACTGTTTGAACACATAACACGTGAATGATGGGGTTATTGTAGTTGTATTTACCCTTCCTTTGTTTATGTAAGTCTCAAGGGAATTGGGGTAGTGGGTTTGGACACATGAGGTATAAAAGATTTTCACAAATGCTGGACGGGGTCCTTGGCTAAGAGGAGACTCTGCCTTGGGCCCGCCGGTGTAATAAACTGCACTCCACTATCTGCATTGTCCTTCTGAGTGAGTTTGTTTCCCGGAAAGCGTGGCTATAACAGAGCCACAAGGGAAGTCCACACGTGCAGGTGGCTCAGTGGTAAAGAATCTGCCTGTCAATGCAGGAGACACAGACTCAACCCCTGGGTCAGGAAGCTCCCCGGAGAAGGAGACGAGGAGAAGGAAAAGGAGAAGATCACTCCAGTGGTCTTGCCTGAGTCCCATGGACGGAGGAGCCTGGCGGGCTACAATCCCTGGGGTCCCTAAAGAGTCATTCACAACAGAGCAACTAGAAACAGCAGCAGTGTGCGGAAGACAGGGAGCCTGGCCTTGCTGAAGCCCTCCGTCCCGCGTGCCCCTCGGCTGCCGGAGCTGGCGCCCTGGGCTTCCACACCCTCAGGGCTCACCGGCCACAGTGGCGGCAGCCGCTGCTGACTGTGACCTCCTTTGTTTACTGCTACGGCAGGAAGCACCCCGTTTCTCAGAACACCGAGGCCCCCGTCTAACCGCACTGGGCCCCCAGGTCTGCGCCGGTCCCGCGCAGGAGACGCTGCATAAGGGAAGGCAAGCTGAGCGGGCCTGCGCATGAGGGTCCCATCGACTCTTCCTGCCTCTTTCCTGCTTCCGCTGGTGGTTTCCACCCCGGCCCACCGTTTAAACCTTCCAGTCCAGTCATTTAACAATCAGCCTCTGTTGCAGACAAGCCCTGCAGCTCCTATTTTAAGCAAATGCCCCAGGCCAGTCACAGTGGCTGCACAGAGCTAGACGCAGTAGAATTATTTTCCTCATCATTGAATTTCTTTTAAAGTTGTACCTTCAGAACAAAGAAAGAAAGAGAAACATTTGGTTATCAAAGGAAGCCAGCCCCCAAATTTACTCTCCTTTAGCTGTCATGCAGATTTCAAGCCAGAGGCCTGACGGGTTGGCTTTGAAGATAAAGATCACAGTGGCATCCTTGAGAGGCTTCAGTGGGGTTTCTGATGATCCTGTGATTTACTTGGAGATGGAAGAAAAGAGGGAGAAAGTTAGGAAGAACTCTGGAGGCAGAATGATGGCTCTGAAGGCACAGAGGCCCAGTGTCTTATTCTGGTCCTCTCTGCCTGGAGGAAAGGTGGGTTGACAGGAAGGGGTCAGACAGGGCTAGACCAGGATCTCCTGAGTGCCGTCTTTGTGATGGCAATCCAAGTTCTTGAGGGTGAAAAAAGAGTTTTATCCGTAAGTGAAGCTTTGGTAAATGTTACATCAATCCTGAGGGAAATCAACCCTGGATATTCACTGGAAGAACTGATGTTGAAGCCACAATACTTTGGGCACCTAATGTGAAGAGCTGATTCATTGGAAAAGACTGATGCTGGGAAAGGTTGACGGCAGGAGAAGGGGGTGGCAGAGGATGACATGGTTGGATGGCATCACCGACTCTATGGACATGAACTTGGGGAAACTCCAGGAGAGAGTTGCGTTCAGAGGAGCCTGGTGCCCTGTAGTCCATGGGGCTGCAGACAGACATCAAACCAGTTTCTTTACTTTGCAGACATCGTGGAACCTTGCGTTTAGCAAATGTAGCAGCCAAGGCTGGGCTAATAGGATGCAGGGTTTGTTGTTGTATTTTTGTTTCTTGTGTGTGTGTGCTAATCTTCATAACATGAGACACTTTTTTTTTTAGTTGCAACATGTCTAAACCAGCTTGGCTGGTTGTTGCTCTTTCTGCATCACTAGTTTCCAGAACAGCTGGAGGGCAGAGTTGACTCCACATCCCCTTCTACAAAAACACAGCAACAACTCTTCTATCCTTTCGGTTAAGACCAAGTGTAAGTCATAGCTATGAAAACTTTGAAAATTGTAAAAATGATTCATCTGTGAGGCACTTTCAGAGTCACTGCCAAATGTCCCCGGGGGGCAAAACTGCCTCCAGTTGACACCGGTGGAGGAAAGCACAGGTGCAGTGTCTCTGCCCGCCGATCCGCTCCTCTCCCGCCGCTGTGAGATGGAAGAGCTCGTACATAGCAGGGATGCGATGGAGCAACGGGCCTCCACTCGCGTGGCCGCGGCTTCTGAGGACCTCAGGGGAGGCAGGGGCTCGGGTCTCAGAGTCGGGCTGCCCGGGGCTGAGTCCACCTCCGCCGCTTCTCTTTCAAAATATGCGTTTATCTGGCTGCACAGGCTCTGAGCTGCAGCAGTGGGATCTTCATTCTCCGTTGCGGCGCGGGGGTCTCTCAGCTCAGCTGCAGCAGTGGGGTCTAGTTCAAACCAGAGACCAAACCCAAGCGCCCTGCAGTGGGAGAACAGGGTCTCGGCCACCGGAACAGCAGGGACGTTCTCAGCTCTGCTGCTCCTCACTGCATATCTTGCATATGTAATATGTAACAGCACATTTGTTGGGGTGTGTTTGTGTGTGCGCACAGTCGTGTCCGACTCTTTCTGACACTATAGACTGTGGCCCGCCAGGCTCCTCTCTCCATGGGATTTTCCAGGCAAGAATACCGGAGTGTCTTGCCATTTCCTTCTCCAGGGACCTTCCCGACCCGGGGATTGAACCCGCATCTCATGTCTCCTGCACTGGCAGGCGGGTTCTTCACCACTAGCTTCACTGAGTGATTTTAAAAGTTTGCACCTCTGTTTTCCCTCCCTGTAAATTGGGAATAGTCCCTTCCTCTTGGAGTTCTTGAGAAGACAAAATCTTACTTGTAAACTGTTAAGAGGGGGCTGGTACAGCATTGCCACTCAAAGAAACGATGGTTTTGTTAACGATACGCTTTCCCTTGGTTCTAGGCCTAACTGAGCCGTTAGGTATTTATTTCAGTGGTGTTTGGCAAATGCTATCAGCGTCAAAACCTTGCAGGGATGTAGTCTCGCTGTGAAATTTCTGTGGATACAATGTTTCTAGTTGGTGGAGTTTTTGCATGAGGTTAGGGCCAAGGCCTCCACTAGACCCAGGAGGCGCAGTGCCTGGGCTCCGTGATTCTTTCAGAGGCCCGTAAAAATCCTTCCCTTTCTTATAAATTAAAGAGAAAAATCCAACCTGGATTATATGGGTTTATACAAACCCAGTCATGTAATACAGTTTTCAGTAGCATTTTCTGGAGGAAGGAGTCCACGAAGGCAGAAGTGTTTATTGGCCCATGAAAGTCATCATGTCTGGAATACCACCTTAGTCCAAGGAAGAATGGTCTCATTGCTTCCCGCTCATTTTCCGTTCTCAGATCTTCGCTCTGTGGATACAGGAACATGCCCCTATTCAACAGACAAAACAAGGGAGGCTTCTGAGTCCAACAGAACCGGGTTTGAACCCTGGAGTACTTTAGGCAAATGTTAAAATTTCTCTTGGCATCCATTTTATAAAAATGGATGGATCCATGTGTTTATTCAACAGTGATTTGAAGGCCCGCCGTGTAGCAGGCAGCCTGCAGGGCGTTTATCTTTGGAGAATTAGAGGAGCTGACGCATGGGGAGCCCCGTGTCTGGCACTCAGTTCGGGTTTTAACTTCCTTGCCCTTGGCGGTGAGCTCCAAGCCTCGGCGCGGTCCACTGTTGCCGTCGCTCTTGCTGTGTGAAACTTGGGATTCTTCTCAAGGTGGGGTCCTCCTGCCTGTTTAAAATAAATCCATTAGTTTTCAGCTGTGCCAGATCTCCACCGCTGGGCACGGCTTTCTCCGGTTGTGGCACATGGCCTTCTCATGGGGGCGGCTTCTGTCCTCAGCGCGCCAGCTCTCGGGAGGGCGGGCTGCAGGAGCTGTGGCCGACGGGCTCCGTGGCCCCGTGGTGTTTGGGATCCTCCTGGACCAGGGCTTGGATCTGTGTCTCCTGCATTGGCAGGCGCACTCTTAACCACTGGACTACCAGGGAAGCCTGACCCGTCTACCTTTTGCAAAAGCGCAGTTCTTTTCACTGGAATCTAATTAAGGCCCAGTGCTTCTGCCCATAATCATCACTGCGATGTCCCAGCATCTCTTTGCTAATGATTTTGTCCTGTGTAAGTGTCTGTATGACTCATTCTCTAAGCACGACCATCAGAGAGCGTGAAGGGTACGATAATTCAAAGACCCACTGAACCATCTTTCGCTGGAAGAAGCTGTCAGAATTTCAGACCTGCCTTATATTTTGTTGTTGTTGTAGAAATCTTTTTTTTTTTTTTTGCCTTCTTATAACTCTCTTACAGATCCATCTGTGAAAAAAAGCGATGTATTATTAGAAGAATGTGTATTTCCCCCTTATAATATACCGTGCCACGCCAGAGCACAGTGAAGACTCTGTAGTCGGTTATGAAAGTGCCACATATAATTTGTATGCAAATATCTGATGCAAAGGAGGACTTTTTCTTTTATTGCAGGCAGAAAAACACAGCAAGTGAATTTTTGACAAACACAGGATAGATCCTGCTGAGATAAGAAAACATCTTAATGCAAAGCTGCCTAGAGAGAAGAGGAGGAAATGTCTCTTGTGTGGACTTATTCATTCCGTATAAGAAACAGCAGTGCTTCTTTTCTCTAGGAGACAGAGCCTCAAGATGCACTCCATTTGTGCCCACACCCACCTGTTTGCTCCCTGCCTGGCTGAGGAGTCCCGAAGACCCAGTGGGGAGAGCCTGAGTGCCCATGTACCCGCCCGCCCTGGGCAGGGACGGCACATGGAGGCCCCGGGTGCCCGCGTACCCACCCGCCCTGGGCAGGGACAGTCGCACAGATGCCCTGTTGGTGCGGGGCAGGTTAACTCCACCCTGGCCAGGTCTCCGCCTTCCTGCCATGTGTGGGGAGGGGGCAGTGGCCTGGGATGCACGTTCACGGGGCCATCCTTGTGACGGCATATTCCTTTTCTTATCTGGGCTGTGATCAGATGGTGCCTGAAATGTGCCCAGCAGTGCACAGGGCATTCGCTTTAAGAGAGATGGTGGTGAAGCTTCAGACACACCCAGCTCGCCATTAAACTCTGTTTACAAATAATTCAGGGGTGCCAAGAATGCCCAAATCCCCCCAGATGCACTCCCAGTTTGTTTTCTAATTTCTCTCTTCTCAACGTGCTTTTTTGCTTAAAGCTGAACTTCTGCAGGGGAGCAGGGAATAATAATTCAAGTGATCCTATTCTCTGAGTCAAAAAAGTCCAGAGTAACACACGTAGGCACACTCATTCATGTATTTATTCGTTTCTCAAATGTGACGGACAACCTCGGTTCGTGTCCAGCATAGTATTAGATGCCTGGAGCTGCGCAGAACTAGTGCACATAGGTGGTTTTCTCAGCAGCCTAACCCCATGTGGGGGACGCGTCAGGATGGAGGGCCACGGCCAGCGCTCCTGGTGGTCGCCTCTGGGCGCGGCACTCGGGGAGCCGGCCTGTCTCCTGTCCTCGCTGAGAAGCCCGCCGCCCTCCTCACAAGGAGCTGGGGAAAGGCCCCTCCTGTGACCCCTGCCAGAGGGGATGCTCTGTTGGGGGCTCCTCAGAGCCTCTCGCGGGCTTGCTCACTCAGCCGTCAACACGGGCTAATGATGACCAGTGTCAGACGTGCTGGGGACGCTGGACCTGGCGAGGAACCAAACGGGCACAGTTCCCGCCCTCGCAGGGCGCACAGTCTGGCTGGGGGAAGCAGAGCGGGCGGGGAGGGGGGGGGGACGTTTGTGTGCACACCAGCTCCAGGTTGCTGCCTAGAAAGCCAAGTGGGGCAGGAGGAGGGGAGCAAGGAGGGTGCTGTGACTGTGAGCAGGGTGGTCCAGGATGGTCACAGAGGAGGTGATTCTGAGTGGGATGGAGGGGCCCGCTGGGGAGCATCGGGGAACACGCGAAGAAACGCAGGCGTGGGGGAGCTTCGGAGCAGGGCTGTCCGAAGACGGGAAGTGGGGGCGCCGCCTCACTGGAGGCGGGGGAGTTTGCTGGGGAGACATGGCGGGGTCAGGGTGCCGAGGACCACCGGGGGAGGAACGAAGTGGAAAAGACTCGGTGGGGGGGGGGTGTGCGGTCCAGACGGCGTCTCCTTTGTCCAGAATCACAGAGCAGGGGGTACTGGTGGAAGACGTCGACTTCCAGCCCCCGGGAGCTGAAGGGTGTGTACTTGGTACACCTCCAGCAGGCGTGTTGGAGCCGGAGGAGCCTTCTTGCCCTGTCTCTGGGTGGGCGTGCGTGCCTGAGTCTCTCTGTCACGGCCTGTGAGCAGCTCAGCCACGTTTTACTGGTGAGTTTGAATCAGGAGTCACTGGATACCCAGAGTTCCCAGCACAGACCTGAGACACGACCGGCGGCTTGCATCCCTCACCCACGTCTCGCCCGGTCTGACGGGGCGTCCGGCGCTGCCCCTGAGGATGCAGCCATCCCCTCAGGGCACAGGCTTGTCTTCACATCTCTGTCCACGCAGCTGTGACCGCCGCTCACATGGTCTTTCCTGCCAAGCTTGGAGGAAAGGCCGAAGTCCTCAGGATGGCCTTCAAAACGCCCTACATGGCCTGCCACACCGACATGCCCGGCCCTGAGTTATTTTTTTAATTGTTGTTCAGTCGCTCAGTCATGTCCGACTCTTTGCGACCCCATGAATCGCAGCACGCCAGGCCTCCCTGTCCATCAACAACTCCTGGAGTCCACCCAAACCCATGTCCATCAAGTCAGTGATGCCATCCAACCATCTCATCCTCTCGTCCCCCCCCTCCTCCTGCCCCCAATCCCTCCCAACATCAGGATCTTTTCCAATGAGTCAGCTCTTCACATGAGGAGGCCAAAGCACTGGAGTTTCAGCTTCAGCATCAGTCCTTCCAATGAACACCCAGGACTGATCTCCTGTAGGATGGACTGGTTGGCTCTCCTTGCAGTCCAAGGGACTCTCAAGAGTCTTCTCCAACACCACAGTTCAAAAGCATCAATTCTTCGGCTCTCAGCTTTCTTTATAGTCCAACTCTCACATCCATACATGACTACTGGAAAAACCATAGCCTTGACCTGATGGACCTTTGTTGGCAAAGTGATGTCTCTGCTTTTCCTATGCTGATTTTTAATATTTTAAATATCTGTATTTTCTCATTTGGCTGCAGTGGGTCTCAGCTGAGACACCAGGATCCCCACTGCGTCATGTAGATCTCTCTCTGTGGCCCTAGTTGTGGGCTTAGATGCTGCTGAGCAAGTGCTATCTCAGTGCCCGACCAGGGATGGAACCAGCAGCCCCTGCATTGCCCAGCAGACTCTGGACCACTGGGTGAGGAGGGCAGCGCCCCTGGCCCCCCGCCTTCCCTTCTTCACCCTCTCTTTCCTCTCGGGCGTCTGTCTCTCCTGAGCCGGCCCGCCGCGCTGTGGCAGGACCTCTGCACTGGCCCCTGTTCACTGCTCTTCCACAGTCAGCTTCCATCCTTGATTTTCCTGACTTTGGGCAAGGTCTTTGTTCAAAAGAACCCTTCTCAGTGTCTTAACCTGAGCATGCTAATTACAGATGACTACCGCCCATTCCCTGGCCAGTCCTCTGACCCCCAGCACTCTACACTGTCTTTTCCCCTGTGGTACCTAGCTTTTTAAAAACAAACAAACAAAAAAACACCATAAAAATTAATTCCTTTCTCATAGTTTCCTTTACTGCCTTCCCCCTCTTTGCTCATCACAGTCACTGCTCTATCCTATGTCCATCAAATGCCCAGGAGAGGCTTGTTGCGTGGAGGGTGAGTCCCTGAGTGGGAAAGACAAAGAGCAATGCACAGAGACGGCACATGTAGGAACCATGGAGCTGTGTCCGTATGCATGTTCACACAGATAAACATACGTGTGTGAGCAGTGAAGGCATGCGTGTGTGTGACGTGAGTATGTGTGGACACACACACCCAGCTCAGAGGGAGGAAGTGTATCAGACAGCCTAGGCATTGGGCATTAATATCCGGGTTGAGGGTGTGGAGTAAATTTAAGTGTATTTTTGGTGAATGTCAGTTCTTATCATCTAATTTATACAGTGGATAAAGAAACACTTTTAAAATCTGGAAAAAAGTCCATAAAGTCTATAAAATACAGGTTCTTTGTTTTTGCTGGGGTGTTCCCTCTGACTTTGATCTCTACCAAGCAGGATGCTTGGTTGAAACTTCAAGTGCAGGCGGCTGTTGTGAGGCAGCTGAGTTTGGCTTCACGTGTCCACGGTGGAGTCTGACGGGCTGGGTCTGCAGGCTAAGCAGACCCCCTGGCTCCGGGAAGTGCCAGTCCAGGCTGCTCATTTAGGCAGCGATGTTACTGAATTCAACAGCCTCTTCTGATATGAAAACCCCTGTGATCACCAGACTAGATCATTATTAGTTTGCTCTTAACTCCCTTTCAGCTGAAAATCCCGCAGCTCAGCTTCCTGGAATTAAACAGTCTAGTTTTGTTTTGTTCTTCTTTGTTTTCTGATCTAAAGAGCCAGACAAGTGCATTGTTGAAAATCCAGAAATTATATAAGAGTGGAAAAGAAACTGTCAATACAATCAGCTGTAAACTTACCTCTCGTGGATGGCCATTTTCTCATTTTAGTGTTTTCTCTGCCTAGATGCAGAATCCATGTTTGTTTCAAAAATCACAGCTATACCTTAAACCGTTAATTTTTTCACTCAAAATGACAATCTAAGAATTTCTGGATCATGAAAGAAACTTGAAACATGCTTTTTGCTGGTTTCATTGTATTCCAATATATTAATTTTCCATAAATTAATTACTGCTCTTCACCCAAACATTTAAGTTGTTTCTAGAAAGTTTTCATTTTAATTGGAGGATAATTACTTTGCAATGTTGTGATGGTCACAATGTGAATCAGCTCTAGTACACACATACCCCTCCCATTGAGCCTCCCTGCCCCTCACCCCCTGGGTCGTCAGGGAGCAGCCGGCCGAGCTCCCTGCTCTGGACAGCAGCTTCCCACTAGCCGTCTATTCTATACACGGGAGGGCATATGCTTCAAGGCTACTCTCTCAGAAAGCTTATTATTAATGATGTCGTGATGAGCATTCATGAATATTCGTCTTCAGGTGTGAATCCCAGAAGTGGGACCAATGAGTCAAGAGTGTCTGTTGGTCACTTTCAAAAGTAGTTGAATACACCCGCACTAATTGTCTTTGCTATGCCGATTTGACTATCTCCTGCTGTGAATAAATATAACTATCAAGCAAAATAAGACAGACCTTTGAAGAGACTGGTCGTGGCTCCCCGGCTTGGAGGTGCTAGGGTGGAGCTGAAGACGCCCGCGAGGTCTCTCACAGACGGTGGTCTCCTGCAGCCCTGGGGAGTCCCGTGTCTGAAGGACTTCCTCCGTCCAGGTAGAGAGCATTTGTGGGCAGTTCAGTTCAGTTCAGTTTCTCAGTCGTGTCCAACTCTTTGCAATCCCACGGACAGCAGCATACCAGGCCTCCCTGTCCATCGCCAACTCCCGGAGTTCACCCAAACTCATGTCCATCAAGTCGGTGATGCCATCCAGCCATCTCATCCTCTGTGGATTTGTGGGCAAGAGGCCCCCAAACCCTTCCTTCTTCTGAAAGGGACACATTTAGCCTTGGGCTAACACCCTCTATCAGTTCCCCTGGAAACTGAATAAGCATGGCCCACCAGCTGTGTTAGCAGGACGCGTGGGTCAGGGCAGATGTGAGCACTGGCAGAATACTGTTGGACCTGGGAGAAGCCCCGGGTGGACGCGTTTGATGAGAAGCCCTGCCTTGGGCTCCCCAGTGAGTGAGGAAGACTTGTCACAGGCACATCCCTTGCATAAAACTTCTACTCCACCTGAAGAGGAACGCCTCGTGGGCCCTCCCGGCTTGCTCTCTCTGCTGGCTTTGGTCAGTGGGGATCTTACGCATCTAACGATTTAACAATTCCAGACTGATGACCCCTGCTAGCTACAGCCTCAGAGTCATAAAGACCCAGATCCCAGATCTGTGTTCCCTCCATCAACTCACGCAACTGCTCTTAATCCCGTGAAACCTGGTTTCCTTATTTGTAAAACAGGGAGGCAGACATCCCCTCGAGTCTGGCCCCAAGTCAAGGTGTTTATAAACAGTAGTAGCAGGAACTGTGGTCATTTAATAAAAATGAACATTAATGCTACTCACCCGCTGTTTCAGTCAGGGCTGGCTCTGAGGACGTGGGGCCCATGCAGTCACTCAGGGCCACACTTGGAAGGACTCTGCTTTGTTGAATGCCTGCTGGGGCCACCCTGAAGTTCTCAGTAAAGTTCTCAGTAATGAGACCCACAACTTGGTTTTGCTCTGGACGCCACCAGTTATGCAGTTGGTTCTGATTACAGGATAAGATATGCCTGATGATGTTAAACATGGGCTTCCCAGGTGGCTCAGTTGTAAGGAATCTGCTGCAATTCAGGAGACCTGGGTTCAATCCCTGGGTTGGGAAGATCCCCTGGAGGAGGCATGGCAATCCACTCCAGTATTCTTGCCTGCAGAATCCCATGGACAGAGAAGCCTGGCGGGCTACAGTCCATGAGGTTGCAAAGCATCAGACACGACTGAGCGACTAAGCCACACTCGCCCGGCTGGCAGGCTCTATTTCAGCCGGCTCTGCAGACAGGACACTTCACAGAAAACAGTGAGTGTCCGGGGCTCCTGAGGGTCCATGTGCAGCTGCTCTTCCCAACGGGGTCCTCTCCGCTCGTAGCTGGTGGAAGGGGGGATCCTCTCATGCGGAGCCTTTCCTGTGGGTGGGGGAGTTCACTAAGCAAATGATAAGCTCCCCAAGTCTGGGGCTCTGGAGACGCCATATGAATACACCCCGCACGCCCATGGACCAGCGAAGAACGGTCTCAGCTTCGTTTCTGCGAAGCTCTGAATGTTGCACAGTATCACGGCTGCTCTGGCGCTCAGCTCTGCCTCTGACATTTCGTGTCCTTGTGAACTTCCACAGGACATAGCGATCCGTGTGCGGAGCACTAATGGTGTGTTTCTGCGGGCACCGCCGCCCTGAAGCCCTATCTGGTGTCGTGACCGTTGTCAGGCTCTGGCTTCCCGGGGAATCATTGCTCACTCCCAGAGAGAGGAGAGTCTGCTCGGAGGAGTTTGGGTGTCATCTGCTGAACTGGGCAGTTCTGGGCATTCCCTACTCCTAGCATGTTCTTCTGCCCTTCTTGGAAGGAATCTTCTAGAACACTGGTTCCTAACCCTTTTGACCTCCAACGTCACTCGACCTAGTCTAAATCGTTCTTTGTTACTTCCTTGATTCAAGGCACTAGTCACGTCCTTGACCCCGCCCACTGGTTCCCGGACCCTTGCCGGGCCCCGTGAGGGTCCTTAGGGGCCTCGGTCACTGGTTCCCGGACCCTTGCCGGGCCCCGTGAGGGTCCTTAGGGGCCTCGGTCACTGGTTCCCGGGCCCTTGCCGGGCCCCGTGAGGGTCCTTAGGGGCCTCGGTCACTGGTTCCCGGGCCCTTGCCGGGCCCCGTGAGGGTCCTTAGGGGCCTCGGTCACTGGTTCCAGGGCCCTTGCCGGGCCCCGTGAGGGTCCTTAGGGGCCTCGGTCACTGGTTCCAGGGCCCTTGCCGGGCCCCGTGAGGGTCCTTAGGGGCCTCGGTCACTGGTTCCAGGGCCCTTGCCGGGCCCCGTGAGGGTCCTTAGGGGCCTCGGTCACTGGTTCCAGGGCCCTTGCCGGGCCCCGTGAGGGTCCTTAGGGGCCTCGGTCACTGGTTCCCGGACCCTTGCCGGGCCCCGTGAGGGCACCTTCCTTCCTGGGCTCTCTGCCACCCGTTGGTTCTGTTGCAACTGAACCTTCATGAGGGCAGGGACTCGAGTCCTTTGTTTTCCCAGTAGTATCTGAGGAACAGTCAGCAAACGTTGCTAGAACTGCCTCTTGGGAGCAACCCGGACACGCACATGCAAGTCTCAGGTCACCTGCGAGCTCTCAGATCCCGAGGTTGCTCACGCAGAAGTGCATGGACCGCAGGACAGACCTCCCCTCGGCACTCTCCTGCCTCACATAACCTGGTCTCCAGCACAGCTCTGCCAAGGGGAGCCCGGGCACCATTCGGATGTCTCTGCTGATGGTAAACTCACTACCTACTCGAATGTCTCATTGAGGGAGCTTAAAGCATTGGAGGGTGGATGGATGGAGGGTAACTTCACTCTGAATAATTTTTGTGCTATTGTTTTTATTTTGCTTTTGCTTCTGGCTGCACTGGGTCTTAGCTGCATGGCCTCAGCAGTTGTGGTGTGCAGGCTTAGTTGTCCTAAGACCTGTGGGATCTTAGTTCCCTGACCGGGGATTGAACTCATGTCCCTGCCTTGGAAGCAGATTCTTAACCATTGGACACCAGGGAGGGCCCTTCATTGATTAGCTTTTATTGGGGGCCACAGTGTCAGGTCATTTTCTCGGGAAACAACGGTAGACAAAATCAAGCCCTTGTTCTCTAAAGCTGAGTTCCAACGGAGAAGGCAGACGATATTCAAATAGCGATCAACCCGTCTGGTACGATTATTGCAATGGAAGAGGTACAGTAGGTGGACAGCATGTGGCGGGGGTGGGGAGGAAAGCCTATTCTAAACAGACTGGGCAGGAAAGACCTTTCTGAGACCTGAATAAAGGGAAGGAGCCATGAGCAGTGTAGAGGGGACAAGACTTACAGGCAGAAGAAACAGTGAAGCTCTGAGACAGGAAGGCCAGGGTGGCTGTCGATGGGGGGTGGCCGGGGGGTCAGGGCCACAGGCCTTGAAGGTCCCCATGAGGGTGTGACTTTCCCTCAGGCTTGATGGGAGCCAGTGGAGGGCTTAAGAAGGGGATCAGACGGCCCTATTTTCAAAGGATCCCTGTTTGGTGACGAGGAGCTCTTGGGAAGAAGGAAAGTGAGGTGGGGTCTGAGGAGGGAACTCTGGTCTCCCAGGTGATGTTTGCTCGGATGTGTCTGGCTTCTGATCGGGCCAGCATCATCACTGCTGTTGCTCTCAGGTGGAAAGTTGTGTTTCCCCAAGGGGGAGGTGAGTGTCCCTGGTCTGTGTTATGACTCAGGATGAGTCTGGTGCTAAGTCTGGTACACAGGGTGTTTCCATGTACCTCCTTCCCTGGCCACACTGGTTACTATATGTGAATCTCTGTTCTTAACTCAAGAAGGCCATGTGTTACATCTCTAAATTTCTTTTCAATTAAATTAAATTCCTCTTTGGCCTCCGTCCCAGTGGACTGATTGGCAAATCTGTCTCAGCTACTCTCCGGGTTCCTTCTTCACCTAGACTGTACCAAGGCCCTGGGTTCTTCTGCTGAAGTACTAAGAGGTCTGGCTGGTCATTTCTGAAATGCCCCCCGTTTCACCCAGCATTGTCCTCTGAGGTCCAGCAGTCATACTGACTCTGTGCAGTGCTGAGGGCGTAGAAACGTTTGGCTGGAAGTCCCTGTTTGAGATAGATCTTGTGGAGGCGGTACTCATCAAATAAGGGGCATAGTCTAAGTCAAAGGAGTTAATTTCTGACTGTGGGGTTTTGTTCATTTTAATTAAATCAACACTCTGCTAGTATCTGGAAAGACAGCAGATAAATAAATATGGGGTGTTTTGCTTGTGTGTTGTGTGGAATCTTGAATATTCCAGGCAGAAGCCTGGAGCAGCAGCATGCTTGGAGTTTTGACAATAACTAATCCTTATGGGGAACCAATTTACTTAATATACAAATGAGCAAATAAAATAAAAGTGGCTGCAGCAGAGTCCCCCATGACTTCTAGTTACCTTCATTGATCTTCACCTACACTGAGAAACGTGCTCTAGAATTGAAGCTCCTTTGTGGGAACACAGTGGTAGGGGTTGGCACGCCACCTGGACCCTGGGCTCGGGAGCTTTCTTAAGGGAGGGGATGAGCCAGAAGGCGCCTGGGTCCCCGATGCAGTGGGTTCCCATGTCAGCCGTGAGGCGCTCCCGTGCGGATCTGTCCCTGGAGAGAAGCGGTCAGCCTCTGTCTCGCTGCAGCCAGAGCTCTCTGCCCTTCGTCTGGTCTCGCCTGAGGTCCTTCACGGCCCCTCCTTTAGCTCCATCTTTGCATGTTGCATGAGTCCCTGCTCTGAGTTTGGAGCTTTCAGCCTGCTGGGGAAGGGAAGATTTGAAACAGAGTTATTTCACTGAGAATGTATCACAGGTGAGCCTGACCAAGGATGCAAGAAGTGATGTCGAAAGGAGGATGGAGCGATGGATAGATGTCCTATTGCAGGGAACGGTAGCCTGTTGTCTCCTTACACAAATAAAGTTTTATTGGCACACCTCTATGTCTATTTGTTTCCGTATCATCTGAGGATGCTTTTGTGCTGTAAGCAGAGCTGAGCAGCTGTGACAGAGACCGTGTGGCTCAGAGCGGCATCTTGTTTTCACACCCTTTAAAGAAACGGATTTACCTGGCTCTGATCCTCAGGCGGCGGGAGATAGAGCGTGGGCGGGGCTGGGCAGGGAGAGCTTTTCGGAGTTAGGACGGGGCTTCTTTCCGCAAACCCAGGCAACACATCCGAATCTCACAAACGGTCAAATAACAGAAATAAAGTGGATCGTACGTTTGTGCATCACACGGACAAGATCCCAGAGAAATATGCCTTCTGCCTTTGTGTTTTGAATATTGGGCTACTGCTTATTTTTCCTACTTTTAATGGAGACATGGATATAAAAATATTTCTCAACTATAAGAAAAGCCCAGAGCAAGCATAATGATAAGTGGCAACTGAAATTCAGACCTGGTTTTAATGGTACAACAGAGTGGTGGGGACTGAGGGAAAACAGAAACATGCCTATTTCATGCTTATAGTGCCTAGCAGATAGCGTTTCTTTTTTTGTAAGAAATTATAGACATTCAAATTTTTATGTGGAATCTCCCAGTATTGAAGCAGCAGCTTTGGTTTTGTTTTTCCTGTGTGAACGTTAAAACTCAGCTACCTCCAGGCTGGGTTGTCCCTGTGACTTCCAGTTGGAGACCGTGGCATAGACATTTAGGAGGTTCAGAGGCGCAGACCTCAGACGATTAGGTTCTGACAGCCCAGGAGCATTGAGCAGATTCTTGTATCACGTTGTATATTTTGTGGCACAAAGGTGTTTGCATCGGGAGGCTGGAGGAGGAGGGGGAAATTCAAGGTGGCTGGAGAAGTCTCCGTGGACCCTCGGAGAAGACGGGTAACGCGCAGTGCTGGGCAGCTAGTTGCTCAGTCGTCTCTGGCTCTTTGTGACCCTGTGGACTGCAGCCCACCAGGCTTCTCTGTCCATGGGATTCTCCAGACAAGGATACTGGAGTGGGTGGCCATGCCCCTCCAGGGGGTGACCTCCTCCAGGGGGTGACCTCCTCCAGGGGGTGACATATGAGGCACTAAATAAAGGATACAATCAGAGTATCTAGTAGCAAGAAGAGACAGAAGACCTTGTCTGGATTCTCCAGACAAGGATACTGGAGTGGGTGGCCATGCCCCTCCAGGGGGTGACCTCCTCCAGGGGGTGACATATGAGGCACTAAATAAAGGATACAATCAGAGTATCTAGTAGCAAGAAGAGAAGAAGACCTGGAAAACCACAGTCTGGGAAGATGAGTGCTACAGAAGAACAGAGAAGGATTTGTAAGAGATTTGATCTCCTGGGAACAAACTGTATACGCGGGACTTTACAAGGCCAGCAAGTAATTTAAAATCTGTGCTCCTTCTGTTATCCACAGCTCCTCCTCTGCCAGTCGCTGACCTCTGCGCTCTGGTTTGAGTTGAATTTTATCTCCGAGTTGGTTCAGAAATTGCTGGTGGCGGGAGATCTGCCACTGGGTGGCGACATTCTCATTTGGAAAAAAATGGAAAGTCCAGCCAAGGAAGGAGCCACTTTCTGTTGAATGATGTCCGCCGGATTCTCTGATCACTGCCTGAGCCTGGGTTTATAGCTAATAAAGTAGAAACAGCTTACACAGTTTTCCTGTTTTATTTATCTTATGGCACTCTCCATAGACCCCGCCACGCCAAGCCCATCATATTTATTTCTGCAGCGACTGCTATGCAGACTGTATGCAGGGGAAACGTCTAACTGATTCCCAGCATCTTCTCAGCAAGCGCAGCCACAAGAGAGAGCGGAGAGCAGAAACCTGCATGCAGAGGCCCAGAGGACTTCCTGGAGGGCGAGGCGAGAAAGTGAGGTGCATCTCCCACCCCTGCTCTCCAAGGCGCACGGGTTTAGACAGAAGACCTGCTGCTCAAAGGCTTGTTTTAAGAAACAGAATATGCAATACCAAATGGTCTTTTTTTCAGCCTGTGTCTCTGGAGAAGCTCAGGCCAGAGCACCCCGCCGAGGTGAAGGGCCGCTTCTGGTCAGCCAGGGGCGGAGGGCCAGGGCTGGGAAGGACGGACCCGAGGAGCTGGGAGGGAGCAGAGGGGAACCCTGGCCGGTGGCGTCTGTTCTGTCTCTCTTTGACCCATGGGAGGCGCCCCATGTGGATTTCCTCTGCCCTCCCCCGCCTCCCACGATGGTGTTGAATCAGGACAGCTCCCTGGGAGGAAAGCGCTCAGCCTTCCCTGCAGGAGGGGAGTCGGCCTCACAGGAGCCGGTTCACCAGCCAATGAAGCAGGAAGTGCCTGGAAGTGCTTGTCTGGGGCCAGAACCCACGAGGTGCTGGGCAAGTATCATCATTCCTCCCTGGCAGTCTGGACGGTGTGTGAATTAGATCCATCTGTTCACGCTCCTCGGGCTCACAAGGCTCCTCTTCTGCGCCAGGCCCTGGGGTTGCTGAGATTTCCACCTCCCCCAGTTCCCTTTCCTCCCCCTTTCCCAGCCCTCCTCCCTGGCTGGGGTCTCCAGAAGCCTCTGCTCCTCTGGGGGGACTGACCCTCCTTCCTGGGCTGCTGGTCTCTTCCCCTTGGCCCCTCCTGGCTTCCGTCTCCTCTCCTCCTCGCGTTTGTGAAGAGGCAGTTCTGTGCGCTTGTCCGCAAACCTGCTGGATCCCCCCATGAAAAGTGGGGCAGAGCCCGCTCCTCTGCTGCACACAATCGCCTCTTTGAGGTGAACTAGACCCTGGCTGGGGTGGGGTAGGGTAGAGAAGTGGGCGAGGAGCAAGAGAGCAGACCAGGAGACCTGTTCCTGGCCTCAGGCCCGGCTAAAGCAGCGTGTGGCCTGCTGCTCTTTCTGAGAGGGGGCGGGAGGGAGGGGCGGTTCTGTCGGGGCCCTGGGGGCTTGGTCGTCCCCCTCTTGGCTGAGTTCTGCCCCAGGAGCGTCAGCTGTGCCCACCGGGCTGTGTCCCTTTGCAATGGACTTGGTCTGGGGGGCCTCGTCTGCTCTGCAGGCGGTTTTTCACCAGAGGTCTAGCTTCCGGTTGGCACTAGTGGTAAAGAACCCGCCTGCCAGGGCTGAAGACGTAGGAGACATGGGTTCAGCCCCCGGGTCAGGAAGACCCCCTGGAGGAGGGCTTGGCAACCCACTCCAGCGTTCTTCCTGGAGAATCCCGTGGACAGAGGAGCCTGGCGGGCTGCAGTCCCTGGAGTCACAAAGATTCAGACACGACTGAGGTGACTTACCACAACACCACTAGCTTCTGAAGTTTCAGCCGCTATGCCCATAGAGACCCCCGGATGCAAAATCAGAGGCGACTTGCCCACGACGAAGAGCGTGCGGCCACCCGGCCCCCGTGCTTCCTCACGGGCCTGCTGCCTGAGCTGTGGCTCTGAGGCCCGCCGGCCCACCCGCTGAGGGCCTGGCACCTAGGACCTCCCCCGCGCGCTGACGGGGCCCTCTGCCAGCGGCTGGCTCTCTTCTGAGCCGCCTGCTCCTGACCCGGCGTTTCCCAGGCAGGGGTTCGCCGATGCAGTGTGCTGGACGTGGTCCTGCCCTCTCGGCAGGGGAGCTGGGTGAGTTGCTGCCTCCCCGTGTCTTCTGGCTCAGAGCCTTGTGGGCCCGGAGGCCCTGAGATGAATACAACAAGCTCCCGGTCACAGAGGATTCATGAGAATGGGGTGGGTTTGGTCAATAAGTGCTATGTGAACGGTGTGTTAGGTGAGGAAGCTGCTAGAAGGGAAACCAAAGGAGTGAGAGAGGTGGTCGGGGAAACCTGTGTGTTGGAAATGACGTGGGCGGAGAGCTGAGGGACTGAGTCGTGCAGTGATCCGGGAAGGAACCTGCCTCCGGCAGCGGGAACGGCAGGTGCAAAGGCCCTGAGGTGGGGTGGGAGGGAGGTGTTGGAAGAACGACGTCGAATATGAGTGGCTCTGATGACGTAAAAAGAAAATGGGAGGAAATAAGGCAGGTGAGATTTGGGGGCTGGGGCTGAAATCACACAGATTATATGGAGCTTTGCAGGTCCTAGCTTTTGAACTTCATCTTGGGTGAAATGTAAGGTTTTGGAGGGTTTTGAGCGAGGCATTATCTATTAGCTTGGCCAAAAAGTTCATTTGGTTAGTGAGTACATTATTTAATAAAGTTCTTGCTGAATATGAAAAACAGGTCTTTTATTTTTACTGAAAACTGAACAGACTTTTTGGCCAACCCAATATTGTGACTTCCCCATTTTAAAAGGCTGGTTCAATTTTCCTAAAGGGAAACATGGTGTGTGTGTGTAAATATATGCCTGAGTGTAGTCACATGTATATACACATATGCACGCATAAAGTTAGATGCATACCCTATACACACAGTTTGAAAATAGTTACAGTCTATGTCTGTGAACCCCTTTCCCACTAACTCTCTGCTGCACTCAGGTCCCGGTTCCTCGACTCGCCTCATCAGTAAGAGCAGGAAGCTCAGGTGGGAGCGGAGTCCG
This sequence comes from Cervus canadensis, assembly GCF_019320065.1. NCBI lineage: Eukaryota > Metazoa > Chordata > Mammalia > Artiodactyla > Cervidae > Cervus > Cervus canadensis. Next base: position 80,276,824 of record NC_057395.1, read on the forward strand.
AGCCCCTCTGGGGCCGTGACACAGTCTCTGCCCGCTGGGCCGTCTCAGCCGTGCGTGGAGACCCGAGCCCTCCCCTTTCTCAAGTAGCAGCTCGAAGCTGGGGTGTGTGGGGTGGTGGGCAGAGGGTGGCTAGCACAGAGCGCCAGCCAGGGGACTGGGTTGTGAGACGCCGGTGATGCATGCCCGGCTCTGGAGAGAAGCGCTGGCAGAGCAGGGCGTCATCGTCACACGGAACCCGGCTTCCCCACGGACGTGGACTGACTCGAGAAGACCTTCTGCTGATAGTGAAGTCCTGTCTGCATTTTTAGAAGCATGCAGGGGAATAAAAGAAGCGATTTACAATGAGAACGCAGGCCTTTTCAGATAGAAGGTGTGTGTGCATGGGTGTGTAACGTTTTTAAAATGGAGATTTCTTAAAAAATAGCTCTTCTTGAAAACAGATGCTCAGCTTCTCCCACACACTGAGGTGACCTGGCTCTGTCTCATGGGTGAGTCCTCGGAGCATGTTTTGTCTAAACCAAGAGCCTGCCGGGCCTCTCTGGCTGGAAGTTCTAAGGCTTGTCTGCAAACCCAGGCGTGCTCCCAACACTAGCCTCTTAATGCACATTTACTAAGAATGGACCATGACTTCCTGGTGATGTTGACCTGATTCGTCTGAAAGCTTTTCAGGTGTATGTGGGGGAGAGTCTTAGGAATCATTCTTTGAAATCTCTTAGGGGATGAACCCAAGGGTTCTCCGATCGCTTTCACCTCGATTCAGATGTTTCATAAACCAGACTCGCCCTGCAGGAGTTTTCTCCCTGGTGCAGTCTGAACCAGCCCTGCGCAGGACACAGGTCACATGGGCTCTGTGGCGGCCCTTACATGAAGCCGTCGCTTTGGCTCACTAGGGGGCGAGCCCAAGGCTGTCTGGAAGCCGGCTTTGCTGACAGCCGCTCCGTTAGTTTTACGGCACCCTTGCCCAGCCGTGGGTTCTGGTGCCGTTGCCCCGCTGCCCTCCCTGGGGCCCAGGATGGAGTTCTGAGAAGGCCCCGTGTGCGCGTCCCTGCCCATGAGCCCCTCCGCTCTGCGGAGTCGGGGATCCAGCCACACAGATGCCACCCCTCTCTCGTCCGCCACGTACCCACACGGTCGCGGTCTTGTGCATCCCTGAGCCCCTCACAGGCTGAATTCTACCTTTCATAGCCCCCAGACCCCACCCCATCGGGACCCATCCTCAAAGACCTTTCTGGGACCCCCACCACCCAGATTGCAGGCTGGGGTAGCGAATCAGAAACCTTGCCTTCCCCTCATTAGAACTTACCAGAGCCAGACCCAAATGACTAACTGAGGAACCAGTTGTTGAAGGCCTGTCCCTCCACTGGAATATTTGGCTTTAAAATAGCTTTGTGGAGGTATACTTTTTATATTATAAATCCACTCATTTTAGTACATTCATAGAATTGTGCAGCCATAACCCTAGTTCATTTTTAGAACATTTCTTTCACGCCCCCAAAATCCCTTGTGCCATCTTTAGTTCAACCTAATTCCCACCTCTAAGCCCAGGAACCCCCAAGGAACTGCTGATGCCGTTTCTGTCTCTCTGGGTTTGCCTGTTCTGGGCACTAAGACAATTGTGTTACAATGCAGTACAGTAAAGTGCTGGAGTCCACGGGGCCGCGGGACACGGGGTCACGAAGAGTCAGACACAGCTGAGCGACTGAACTGATCTGAACAATGAGGTTCAGTGCAATGCAGTACAATGCAATACAATGGGCTTCTCAGGGGAGTGAGTGGGAAAAACCTGCCTGCCACTGCAGAGATGTGGGTTCAGTCCCTGCGTCAGGAAGATGCCCTGGAGAAGGAAATGGCAGCCCACTGCAGTATTCTTGCCTGGGAAATCCCATGGACGGAGGAGCCTGGTGGTGGCAAGAATCAGACACGGCTGAGCCGCTGAGCGGGCACGCACGGTGGCACCTGGTCCTGTCACCTGGCAGACGGCTCTGGAGCCGCTTCCGTATCGTGACCTGTGGTAGCAGCCTGTCCTCCACTAGAATTTCATCTCACTGGGGGCTGGAGCCTGACATGTGTGTCCAGTTCATGAATATTTATAGTGTGGGACACCTGCTACCTGCCACGTTCTGGGGATGGGCCTCCTGGGAGGGGGATGTGCCTGTCAGGGCCTTGCCAAATATTTATTTGGATGAATCCAATGTTGGATAAATGAATAATGATATAAGGTCCCTACAGATACCGGATGTCTAACCTCATGATGCTGAGGTTCTGGTGAGATCCCACGTGGGGCCCAGCAGGAAGGATCTGAGTCAGACAGAATGGATACTTCAAGGCTGAACCGGGGAGACAGACACGAAATCATCTAATTGCATTACAGCCTGGTAGGTGTGCAAAATGGCTTAGCCATGTTGTGGAAATTCTCAGTTCAGCTTTGCCCATAACTTACTCTGTGCCTTTGGCAAAACCACTTAACCTAGCAATCATTGCAATAGAAGAAATGTACTGAACGATTTCTAGATGTTTTTACATAAATTTTACATAAATTAGCCATTTGATCGTCACACTAACCCCATGTAAATTATTATTAAATAATCGCCATGACAATAGCAACACTGAGCGTTGTTACAGCATTCTTACTGTTATTACAGCAATTGTGTGACTATAATCATTATGTGATATTAATTATTACATGCCTTGAGCTGCTCTGCGCACTCTATTATTAGTCCTCATTTAATTTCCGCAGTAACGCTAGGAGGTGAGTACTACTACATTCACTGGATCGTAAGCCCCACGAAGCTTCACACACACGAGCTCGTTTGCTTATTCTTCAGTGCGCCTCCTACACTGGCAGAGTATTTAAGAATACCTGATTTTTAAAAAATTACTTTAATTGGAGGATAATTAGTTTGAAATACTGTGATGGCCTCCTGCTGTACATCAGTGTGAATCGGCCAGAGGCAGACCCGTGGCCGCTCCCTCCCGAGCCCCCCCCCCCCCCCCCCCCCCCCCCCCCCCCCCCCCCCCCCCCCCCCCCCACCCCTCCCCTCCCCACCCCTCCCCCCCACCCCACCCCACCCCTCCCCCGCTGTCAGAGCACCACTCTGGGTTCGCATCACCAGACGTCACACTCCGGCTGGCTGGCTATTCCACACATGACAATTTGTATGTTTCAAGGCCGTTCTCTCAAATCATCCCACCCTCTCCTTCTCCCACTGTGTCTAGAAGCCTGTTCTTTATGTTTCTGTCTCTTTTCCTGCCCTTCACATAGATTCTAACTGAATCAATGACTCTCCTCTATATATGCGGAAGCTAAAGCCCAGACTGTACCTGATAGAGTCCCCCCTCCATACCCGCAGATTCTGCATTTGTGGATCAGCCAAACCAGAATCAGGCCACAGTTGGTGGAATCCATGGATATGGAGCCCAGGGGTGTGACAGGGAGGGGGAATCCACTGAACCACAGCGTTTAAACACGAAGGACCGGCGCATCTGCAGATCTCAGTACCCATGAGCCTTCCTGAACCAGTTCTCCTGCAGACACCCAGGGAAGACTGTATTTCTCCCACGTCATGAAGGCTGTAGACGATCACCTTGGATGTGAACCGGGGGGCCTGAATCCAAAGGCCACACACCAATTTAAGGTCTCTCCCTGGCTCGTCCCTGAAAGGCAGGGCTATAATTCAAGTACAGGGCTGCGATGTGGCTCCATACAGAAATCTAGAACCAGAATGGACCTCGGAGACCATCACAGACAAAGGTAGCATTCTCCAGAAGAGGAAGCCAGACCTCACCAGTTTCAGGATGAAGGGCTGTGCCCCACAGCAGGAGAAGCCCTGCGATGAGAAGTCCAAGCTCCACAACTAGAGAAAGTCTGCACAGCCCAAAAGAAATGAATAAACAAAAATTCAAAAAAGAACGGGACGACTGTGACAGTCCTGGAAAGCTTTGCAGGGAAGGAAGAGGTCTCGTTAAAAACTCCCAAAGTTGGCATTTCTTGTGATTCATGTTCTTTTTTTTTTAACTTAAAAATACTACTTGTAAAAATTATACAAATAAAACAGGTTTATCACAAATAGTGGCATAAAACAAGTAACTTCAGATGAGTGCCACTCAGGATCAAGGAATTGCATGTGTCTGCCACAAAATGCAACATTTGACTAGAAGGGGGTTCTGTCTGCAGGTCCAGGCTGTATGTTTATAACTCCGGCAGCTAGACTGTGTGCTCATGGTTGACAATAAACCAACTCAAAAACACAAAACTGAGTGGCAGCCTTCTTGGAAGCTGAGCATCAGAAGATGCCATGCGAGCATCCTGGGGTGGAATGATGAGAGAATTCGGTGAAAAGGTGGGTGAGCCCACCCAGTCTGGACTTCCCAGAGCCCACCTGCCACTGCAGAAGATGTGAGAGACGAGGGTTCGGTCCCCGGGTCGGGAAGATCCCCTGGAAGAGGACTTGGCAAAACCCACTGCAGTGTTCTCACCTGGAGGATCCCCATGGACAGAGGAGCCTGGAGGGCTGCAGTCCATGGGGCCGCAAAGAGCCGGACACAGACTGAGTGACTGAGCATGCATGCGCACGCACACACACACTCACACACACACACACACATTCTCACACTCACACTCATACACACACACTCTCACACTCATACACACACACTCTCACACACACACACACTAAGGAAGACTAATGTGGTATTTTGAAGGCAGGTTTTAAAACACTTCTGTATTTAGTGATGTTGAGAAGTCCTTTCCATCAGAGGAGCTTGACTTTCTAAACACACACTGAGCATTGCTTCTCTACTTCCATTTTTTTCTAACCCATTTTACCCTCTATCATGATAATCCCTCTGAGTCCCAGAAGGGATTATTCAGCGAGTTTGTGGAACCCTCTTGCTTATTAATCATTTGGAATAAATGCCCTAGACTGAATTTGAGAAGAAGCAAGCTTAATGTACAGGGGTAGCCTGTGCTAGTCTTCTGGCAATATATAATTCACTGATTTGGGTTTTATATGGGCAGGGGGTAAAGATGGCAAAAAGAAGGAATACACATATCTTCTCTCTCTCTCTGTGTCTACCTATCTGAAGAGAGAGACGCTGAGAAGATCACAAGTTGAAGGTAGAACTAGATCTCTGGTCTTTTGAAATCTTATTTCTTGATGGATTTACAACTGTATTTATTAAAAGCAGACCTACGCAGGGAAGTTTCAGGCCATGTTTAAGGGGAGAAGGCCTTTGCCTGGTTTGTAACTTAAAACATTGGTTGGAGACTCACCTTGATTCGGATGAACTCAGACTTGGACCCTTGGCCGCTCTGAGTTCTGCCGTCTGTGTCGCCATAAACTTCGGAATGTCGCCATAAGCTCTGCCCTCTCTATCACGCAGCACGGAGACACAGGATGATAACCCGTTAGAGGCGCTGACAAGCACTCGGGGAATAACCTACGTCCGTGACTTCAGGAGACTCAGGTGTCACTGGCCGAGCAGAAAACGGCTCCCCTCCTGTGACACGCGCCAGCGAGTGCTCGGGGGCGGAGGGTGACGGGAGCCCTTCGGAGAGGACGGTCAGAGGAGGCCCCTTGAAGAGGCGGAAAGTAAAGGCGGAGCCTGCGGGGTAAAGTCGTTACGGCGTTCATCGAGCACGCAGAATCTCAAGAGTGGAGTCTGACGCATATGCTTGGAATGACATCTCCTATGTCTTTGTCCCCTTTCGTAATTATGACCCAAATCCTTTCACATACCCTTCAATTCCACAGCAAAGGAAGTTTCTCAAGTCCAAAACCCTATCTGCCCCTCCTAAGTCTCCACTTTTCAGACACTCTTTCCTTTACCATCAGCGTGCTCCTTGAGAGAGTGAGGTCCCGCTCTCGGAGCCAGCCCCTCAGGCCCCCTTGGCTGGCGGCAGCCTCCTCTGCGTTCTCTCCTTTGTTTTCAGAAGAGATCTTGCACGGCCGTGTGCGATGCAAACTTCATTTAGACCAGGTTCTGGGCGGAGCAAGCCTACAGCTCCTGCCATTTGCTTCGAAAATGGATTATTTCATTTACTTGTTTACACAGTGAAGCAAAATCAATCTGAAGTTGTTTTCTCCCCAGGACACGTGACTGTCCAATCCCAGTGGAAAAGTGCTTAAGCTGTGTGATCCATTGCTTAAAGTGGGACGGAGCATTTAATTACAGTTTAATTATCTTTGCAGATGTGGCGTTAGGTGGGGATTCAGTTGGTTGGTGGGCAGCTGCAGCATCTGGGTTTCCTGCTGCCTTTTTTTTTTGAGAGCAAACTTCTTTGTAACACAATCAGCTTTGCTGGTTATAGCTTTCCAAGCCCTATCAACTGAGAATTTCATTGCTTTTAAATTGCAAGGCTTTTGTTATCACTACAACTATGAACCAGACAGCCAAAACCAAAGCGAAATTCAAAAATACCAGCAGAGGAGGAGGACCGAGTCGTAGCTTTGGTCTGGCCCGAGTTACAGAGAATGCAACTTTCTGAAGATTATTTGCAACCTCTTTCTTTATCCATGATGTCATATGTTCATTTTTATTTACAACTTTCAGGTAACCATCTTTGATTAAAGTTTAAATGTGACTTCTGCATTTTTGTTGCTGAGGTGTCTGAAATTGTTCATATGCATCACACAAAGAAAGTAAAGACTATTTTCATAAAAGAAGAGGCAAGACTATAAGTGTTGCGTAGATGACTTCAGAATCTGTCTGCATCTGGCTAATAGGATAACAAAAACAGTTATCAGAGAGAAGAGGCAAAGAATACAATGTCATGTTGCAGAACCTGGGCTACATTTCTATTTGTAATTTCAGCCTGGTGTGCATTAAGGCACAACTGCACCATCAGGAGAGAATAAACTTTGTGGTAAGAAAGCTTTGGCTGGTGTCGCCTGATGGCAAGCTGCAGGAACTGAAGCTGAGCTTGTCACTTAAACTTCAGCTATGAGGGGATCATAAATTGAAGGCAGGGACAAAAAGCATTGAAATCTAAATGAATCCTCAAGATTCAGGAAAGACTTTTTTGGACTCCAGGCTCTGGGGAGATGTTTCAGCCAGCTACAACAGAACTGCTGGCAAAATGGTTTCTTTTTCTAGCTTCAGCTTTGAACTTGGCAATTGTGCTTGCAAGGAAGCTTCCCTGGTAGCCATCTGCTAAGTTATGTGGTGTGATTTGCCCAGAAAGTTAATTCTCAGGTGGCAGTCTTTACGTGCAGCTAGGTTGCCTTTATGTGTAATAACATTCGCAACAACCTGCCTCCAACTTATTCCTAGTGATACCCTGGGAAGGAATGAAGGCGAGAGAAGAGGGCAGCAGAGGATGAGATGGTTGGATGGCATCTCCGACTCAGTGGACCTGAATTTGGGCTAACTCCAGGAGACAGTGAAGGTCAGGGAAGCCTGGGGTGCTGCAGTCCATGGGGTTGCAACGAGTCGGACATGAAGTGACTGAACAACAGCAAGGAATCCATCAAAGAAGCTCCAGTACATAAGACAAAATTCAGGCGTCTGCACCCCTCTCACCCCTTGGACTTGCATTAGAAACCCAGTTATAGAGAAGAAAGAAGTGTTGCCTAGAGAGGCAGGAGTCCTCTTTTTTTCCTGAGTGCTGACTGTGCCAGCCAGGTAAGGGAGTTAACTTTCATCTCATGCCTACCTTGTAATGTTTCATCTTCACGATTTCCTGTGCGAGAAGAATGACTCCCCATGTTAACAGAGGGGAGAAAGAAGATTGAGGATCGGAGAGGCTCAGCACAGCTAAACCGTATGACCAGATATATTAGTTTCCTGCAGCTGTGAAAACAAATGCCCACAAATTTAGTGATTTAAAACACGGCAGATTTATCACCTTCAGTTTTGGAAATGAGATGTCCTAAAATCAATGTATGAGCAGGACCATGTTTTCTGGAGGCTCTGGAGAATTGGTGGTTGCTTTTTCTAGAGGGCAGAGCCCAACGCCCTCCTTGCCTCACATGAACCCCCTTCTTCCACCTTTAAGGGCGTCTCCGGGAGCTCGGATGGTAAAGAATCTGCTGCTCTGCAGGAGACCCGGGTTTACTCCCTGGGTCAGGAAGTGAAACCAGCAACCATGGTCTTCACACCTTTCTATCTCTAACCTGGGCTCTGCGGCACATCTGCCTCTGAGTCTCTGTTGGACCTACCTGGATGATCCAGTGTCTCAAGATCATTCCATCTCAGAAGGATTCTCAGCCACAGGGAGTCACTTTTGCTGCATAAGTTAACAGATTCGTAGGTTCTGGGAATTGGGGTGTGAGCACGTAGGGGCCATAATTCAGCCTGTCACACCAGGGCCACAGCCGTTAGAGTCAGGAGAGAGGAACAACCCCATTTCTGTGCCTATCTCTGGAAATCTCTGGATGTAAGAGTCTGTGGTCCAAAATTCTGTGAAAATTTCTCGGGCTTGTGCAGGATGATTCTAAAATGAATCGGTCTCAGTCATATTGCCTAATCTGCAAATTTTGGTTTCCAGTTTCAAAACTTTTCAACCAAACTTTTTAATTTTTTTAAAAAAAGCTTTATTTATTTTTTGGCTGCACCTCGTGGCATGCAAACTTTTCCAGACCAGGGATAGAGCCTGCGCCCCCTGCAGAGGAAGAGCAGAGTCCTAACCCCTGGGCCGCCTGTGCATGCATGCTCAGTCGCCCCGTCGTGTCCGGCTGCTTTGCCCCCCCATGGGCTGTAGCCCACCACGCTCCTCCGTCCATGGGATTCTCCCAGCAAGAATACTGGGAGTGGGTGCCATTTCCTCCTCTAGGGGATCTTCCTAACCAGGGATTGAACCTGCATCTCCTGCATTGGCAGGCAGATTCTTCACCACTGAGCCACCTGGGAAGCCCCTAAATTTACTTTTTAAAAGTTGATTTAAATTAGTAACGTATCTGAGGACATTAACTGCAGCTGCCTGGGATCATTGGAACCTTCGATTTGGGTAGATGCAGACTTTGCTTGAGGCACCATCGCTGGCCCACTTTTCGCATGTCTTAAAATGCAGAAGTAACTCCACCGCCTCTTTTGCGATCTTCGCTCCCATCTTCTGCTGTTTCAGGCTCAAGAGTCCATGACTGACTCGTTATTTCTGCAGCCTCTTGTTACTACAATGTTTACATCTTCCAGATGCCTCATGCTGAATCTGGAGAATGTTTTCCTGGAAAGAGCAGAGACCCTGAAGAGCCTGACTCCTGGAATCAGACTGCTGGGGCTGTCGTCCGGCTTCAGGCTCCATCGGCGTGCGCTCTGGGCAAGCATCCTAACTGCGCCTACGCTTCCCTTTCTTACCTCTGAAGAGCACTGAGTAAGGCTGCTGCCTGAATGAGACGCTTCTGCCGTGCCCAGGACCCTCGGAAAATGCTGACTCTTACCAGCGTCATCGACAAGGCAAGGCCACATTTAGCAGAGATGCCACCTGGGACAGAAATCAGCTTGCAGTGAACATTGCTTTCTCCTTTTCTTTTCAAACCCAGTGTAAAATGTAAAATGTAGGAAGTTCCCTGGTGGTCCAGTGGTTAGGACTTGGTACTTTCAGCTGCCAAGAGCCGAATTCAATCCCTGGTTGAGGAACTAAGATCCTGTAAGCTGCATGGTACACAAAACAAAATATTAATAAAATAAAATGTAAAATATATAGTGTTCAATATATGTGTGGGATGAATTGGGGGCAGGAGGAGAAGGGGACGACAGAGGATGAGATGGCTGGATGGCATCACCGACTCCATGCACATGGGTTTGAGTAAATTCCGGGAGTCGGTGATGGACAGGGAGGCCTGGCGTGCTGCAGATCATGGGGTTGCAAAGAGTCGGACATGACTGAGCGACTGAACTGAACTGAACTGAACTGAAATGTGTGTCTATATGTGTCCATACATCTATATCCTTCTTCTGGTTTCTTTAAAGCTACCTGTTATGGTCGCTACCTTACATAAAATCAGTTTTACCTCATTATTTATGTTCTCTGAACCTTTTCCCTTGGTTCAGATACATGACTTCAGTCTCTGCAGCCCCACCTGCCTTCCTCACGGGGTGAGGCTCACTGCTCACACGTCCCGGGAGGCTTGCTCAGCCTAGAACAATCTCCTGGTGTTTCTTTCCTGCCAGGAATCAGATCCCGTATGTGTAGAAAATAATAATTCTAAAGGTGAAGTAGAAGTGATGCATTTCCCTCCAGTTTTATGTGCCTTTCAAAGTTTATCATCAACTCCATGAGCTGGGAATGAGCAGGGCTCACGACGACCTGCACTCACGTCTCTTGCGGTGGGTGTGAGCCACAGAATTCTGGTCCCTGTGATCCAGCCCCTAGTGTCATGCCTGTGAATGCGTTTCCTTACATGGTTAAAGGGACTTTGTGGATGTAATTAAGGTTGCTAATCAAGTGACCTTAAAGTAGGCATCTTATCTTCGATTTTTTCCTGTAGTCATGTATGGATGTGAGAGTTGGACTATAAAGAAAGCTGAGTGCTGAAGAATTGATGCTTTTGAACTATGGCATTGGAGAAGACTCTTGAGAGTCCCTTGGACTGCAAGGAGATCCAACCAGTCCATCCTAAAGGAGATCAGTCCTGGGTGTTCATTGGAAGGACTGATGCTGAAGCTGAAACTCCAATACTTTGGCCACCTGATGTGAAGAGTTGACTCATTGGAAAAGACCCTGATGCTGGGAAAGATTGAAGGCAGGAGGAGAAGGGGATGACAGAGGATAAGATGGTTGGATGGCATCACCAACTCAATGGACTTGGGAGTTGATGATGGACAGGGAGGCCAGGCGTGCTGTGGTTCATGGGGTCGCAAAGAGTCGGACACGACTCAGTGACTGAACTGAACTGAACTATCCTGGATTATCCTGATGGAATCACCTGAGTCTACAGCAGAATTTTCTCCTGCCTGTGGGCAGAAGATGAATTCAGAGGGGTTGAAGTAAGAAAAAGACTGGATGTGCTCCTTCTGATCTTGGAGATGGAGGCGCTGCAAGCCTAGGAATGTGGGATCCTATAGAAGTTGAGAATGAGTCCGGCTCAAATACCAGCAAGGAAGTGGGGACCTCAGTCATACAGTCACTTGGAGCCAAGTTTTGCTGGCAATCGGATTGAGTCTGGAGGTGGGTTCTCCCCCGGAGCCTCCATATGGGATCCCAGATGATGGAACCTTCGCTTCAGCCTGGCGAGACTCTGAACACAGCACCCAGATGAAGCTGCTGAGACTTCTGACCTAAGAAAGTGCGGGATGACACGTGTGCTTTTAAGCCTGGGGTCATCTGTCACAGCAGTGATGCAAATGTGGTGCAGGGGCTTCCTGAGAGTGGACATAGAAAGTGAGAATCAGCCCCAGACTTCACTCAGGGCTCCTGAGTGACTGTAATAGCCTCGGATTTTCCTCATGTCTTTCCAATTGGATGTTTCACCCAAGTTTTTGGTCACTTGACTCTTTAATGAAGTCAGAGGGGCCAAAGCAGGTGTAGAAGTGCCAGGGCCAGGAGCTGTCTTGATTCGCCAGAGCTGCCACTTTTTCTTTCTTTCTTTCTTTTTTTTTGCCTTTTAAAGGGGACTTTTTTTTAAACATTATTTCCCAAATAGCAGCCATAGTCGAGTTTGTTCAGATTCCTGTAAAAATAGAAATGGAAAACAGACTGCTTCTGAGATGGAAACGGCCCCCAGGAGGCCAGGGTGTGACTGTGACCTCTGGAGCGCTCTTGTGCTTGCTCCAAGCTCCAGTGGATGACCTGGGTTGCAACTGAGGTCATAACACACCCAGATAATGGAGTTGGTGCACTCAGCAGAAACACGAGTTTGTGAAACTTCAGTCAATGTGGTTAATTTTAACAGATTACCCTGGCAGAGCCCTTTTCAGAGCCTGACTCATGACAGATATTCAATAAGTGAATGATAGAAAGTCTAACAGGACTATAGACAGACAAGACAGAAACACAGTGATGAACACACACAAAGTTCCAAGTCCAGTGGAAGTTTAATGTTCAGTCAATAACCAACTCCACCTTGATTTTTGTTGGTATTTTATTCTTCAAGATAAATTTTCCAGGGAGGAGTTCACTGAGAGTTTAGCCCACCCCTAGCCCTTGCTGCTGATGTGGGAGAGTCTGCACCGCAGCTAGGACCTCGTCGGGTGTGGTGGGAATGGACAGGGCTGATGTCCTCGGGGAGCGGATGGTCCCGCAGTGGAGGACACATGTCTTGCTTCCCAAACACAATGCACCTTACGTCAAGATTCCCTTTTGTAACATCTTTATTAATTGAGGTTTTATGGTGGGGTGGAAGGGTTCCCATCTTAATCACAATTATTTAGGATTTCTGTACATGTCAGACCAGATTCCTTGAATTGAACAGAGGTAAAATGGTTCTTGTATATGCACCTGCAAGTGAGGATCATTGTCTATGACTAATTCACATAAGTGATGTTTGTTTTCTCCTCATATCATCAAAAGAACTCTGTGTGGTATAGACTTGCACACCCCATTTGGTGGAAAGTAGTAAAAATGCAAATATCTCCTTTGAAGTCACTCACCTGGTAACTGGTTTTATTAATCAAGAAGCTTTAGAAGCAAATGGGGGGGGGAATATCTTCAATCTGTATTGAGACAATAAAAGGAATTTGTTTGTGAAACTGAAAAACTCAGAAATAGATGCAGAGACCATATATGTATACTATATATCTATCTTTATATTTCTTAGTTCTTCTGGATTAGCTTGATTTGGCACACACATTTCATCAGAAGTTCTAATATCTTTCCAACCTCTCTTCATGTCTATAATAAGACTACTTTATTACCATGGTCCCATGAAAAGTCTTAGGATTCCATCTAGTTGGACTGCAATTCCAGTGCCTGAACCAACTTCAGAGAGATGCAATATGCTGATGTGGAAGATGGGATTTTCCAAGAATTAATGAAGAAAATGTCATGGAAGGGATGCTCCAGGACTTCCAAGGCTAAGTCATAAAGAGTGAGAGTGTTTTTGCCTGGGTCTCTGTCTCAGGGCAACCACCTTTGAAACCCCCACCATACTGCTTGGAAGCCCAGGCCACGTGGAGAGGCTACACGTAGGTGTTCTGGGCAATAGTTACAATCTCAGCTGACTGCAGGCACCAACTCCCGGATGCATGATTAAGAGTTCCGGTGATTCCAGCCCCTGCCTTCAAGCCTGGAAGCTGTCTCCGCGGGTACTGAGTGGGTCAAAGAAGACCTGTCACGTTGAGCTCTCCCCATACTGCGTCTTTGTAGACAAACAGGCATGGTGCTCTCTTCTTAAGTCACTATACTTTGGGGGATTTGTTGTGCAACCAAACCATGGTAACAGAAACATTGATCATATCTGAGTTGCATGACCATCCATGGAATTGGAGTTGGGAAACTGCAGGGAAGAATGAACCTGATCCTTCTATAGGGGCAGAGAGTAAAGAGGAGGTTGAGAATAACATAAATATTGGGATGATGTAGCCGGTAGAAGGAGGATGATACTAGCAGACACATCAGATGCCCTTTACAGTGGTAAAGAAAGGCTTTAAACACTGTCTTCAAAATCCACGCTCTTTTCATCACGAGGCTCGCCTCCTCTTCTTGCGTGGGCTGCCCACAGTCTAGTTGGGATAGAACATAGGCACAGATTGCAACATAACGTGAAAGGTGATTATCCTTTCCGCTAGAGCAGGTAATGGAAGATGGGCTGCATTAGATAGGTGTGTTCTGTTTTCCACACCAGGATAGTGGAGTCCAGTAGGGCTGGGGTGACTCTTGAGTTATGATTCCTTGCCCTAGTGTCTATATGAGGACCGACAGAACCAAGTCATATTTTATACTTTCATTCCTCACTGATGTAAGTTTTCATGTCAACAAAAGTGGCCTGGGTGCAGAAGGTACTGAGAAATGTTAATTGCATGTTTTGAACTTGGTTTCTACATTGTTTTACGCCTCCGTGTTGTATTTCTGCCCCCCTCCACCCCCCAGGTGGTCTCTAGCCGTCAGAAGCAGAGAAAGCACGTGGTGTTCGCACGACTTTTACTGCAGCTGGGGGAAGGAGTGGCCACCACCGCAAGCTGAGACAGGAATGATTTGTTACGAGCCCCCAGATGGGAACAGGCTTCAGAAACGTCTTCTGATGGCTGCACAATGGCAGAGTAATTTAAAACATAACCAAGCATTCAATACTCCATTTGCTGATGGCAAGGTGCATTAGCACATTTTAGGGAAATCAAAATTCTTCCCAAGTTCTAAGTGGTTATCAGGTATCTGGGGAATATTTTTACACATTAAATATAATCATTGGTTTCCTGCTTGGAACCATTCCTTGAAAATTTGCTGGTGTGTCATCCCCATTCCAGCTTCTGTTGTAGCTCAGTCAGTAAAGAAACTACCTGTACTGCAGGAGACCCAGGTTTGATCCCTGGGTTGGGAAGATCCCCTGGAGAAGGGAATGGCAACCCACTCCAGTATTCTTGCCGGGAAAATCTCACGGACAGAGGAGCCTGGTGGGCTGCAGTCCACGGGGTCACAAAGAGTCGGGCACGACTAGGCGACTAACACTTACTTACTTACTTACATCCCCATTCCAAACCAAGTTATCTTTGTACAAAAATAACTATTATATCACCTGCTTACAAACCCAAAACAAGCAAGCCTAAACAAAACATGGGTTCTCTGTCGCATAAAGCTTCTTTGAGAATCTGTGCAACCTTTCGCGTCTTAACTCCATCCGACTTACTAACCTTGTCTCCGTTTATGGCTGTCCACACTCCTCACCGCTCCACGGACACGGGCCATCTCAGGGATCTGTCACCTCGCCTGTGTGAACTCTTCCAGAGACACCTTCTCTTCATCATTCAGGGCCTACACAGCTCTTCAGTTTCCTAGACATAATTTAATACTGTTCATGTTGAAAGCACCAGAACTCTTTGACAATTAGATCACCTCTAACTCCCCTTCGTATGTCCAATACCCCATGCAGAGCATAAATTATATGATGGATGGATGGGTGGGTAGATGGATGAACCAATAGATGACACTTTGACCAACTGATTCATTGTCTGTCCTTTTATCAAGACTGCACTGTCTTGAATACTCCAGCTTTATAGTAAGTCTTGGAGTCAGGTAATTTAAGTTCCTTTGTTATTTTTTCAAGATTTCTTTGGATAGTCTAAGGTTTTTGAATTTCCATATAAATTGTAGACTCAGCTTCTCAATTTACACACACACACAAACTTAATGGGATTTTGATTGTTGTAACATGTTAAGTTATCCAGCCCCTAGTAGTAGTATCTCTACTCACTTATTCAGACCTTTGATTTCTCTCAGAAATCTTCTGCAGCTTTTCATGGAGATGCCTTACATTATGTTTCCCCACCTCTTTCACTTCAACTCCCTTTGATGCCGTGATTCACTTAACCCTTCTTCTCTTTCTTTCTCCCCGTGTGTGCGCACACACGCCCAGTCACTGGGTCGTGTCCGAGCTTAGCGACCCCCTGGACTGTAGCCCACCAGCCTCTGTCAGTGGGATTTCCCAGGTAAGAACACTGGAATGGGTTGCCATGCCCTTCTCCAGGGGATTTCCTGCATTGACAGGTGGATTCTTCACCACTGAATCACCTGCGGAGACCCTTCCTCCCCACACTCCCCACTCTTTCTCCCCATCTTCCATCCAACAAATATATTTTAGTTGTGAAGTTCAGCCTGTAGACGGTGTCCAGGAACCCAAACAGGCCCCCAAATAAATCTGC
This sequence comes from Cervus canadensis, assembly GCF_019320065.1. NCBI lineage: Eukaryota > Metazoa > Chordata > Mammalia > Artiodactyla > Cervidae > Cervus > Cervus canadensis. The sequence goes on from NC_057395.1 coordinate 80,292,556, forward strand.
ATCTTTGCCATTTTTAAAAACGGCTATAGGACTCCCCTGGTGGTCCTGTAGTTAAGACTCTGCCTTGCAGTGCCAGGGTCGTGGGGTTCAATCCTTGGGCTGAGAACTAAGACCCCGCTTGCTGCAGGGCAATGGAGCCCACAGGCCACGACTACTGAGCCCAGGTGCCTCGGCCCGAGAACAGCTTGCTGCCGCCGCAGAGATCCCTGCAGATGCGCCACGACTAAGACCCGGGGCAGGCAAAGATGAGTATTAAAAGAAAAACAACACTGAAATGGCAGTCACGAGGTCTGTGCATGCGTGTTAAGTCGCTCAGTCGTGTCCGACTCTGTGACCCTGTGGGCTGTAGCCCACCAGTCTCCTCTGTCCATGGGAATTCCCAGGCAAGAACACTGGAGTGGGTTGCCATGTCCTCCTCCAGGGGATCTTCCTGACCCAGGGATCAAACCTGCATCTCCTGCGTTGGCAGGACGTTTCTGTACCACTAGGGACACCCGAGAAGCCCATCAAGAATTCTGCTTAATACTAATGAATGAAGATGGGATTTTTGAAAAATCCTTGGTAGCAAGCAGGGCTTCTAAAATTATTCTTTGGTTAAAAAAACTATTCAACATTGCTGTCATAAGTATTTCTCAACCTGAGCTCCATTCATAAGGATTTTAGGCTTGATTTTGTTCCAAACTTGAGTCATTCTAAACGTTAGGCTTAAGCATATGCAATCACAGTTTGTGACAGTCACAAATGGTCAAGTGTTGGCAATTTCGTATGTTCAACGAACAGAAAACGTTTTGCTATATGTACCTTCTGATGACTGTATTTACTTGTAGCAGACATTTTCAGTTCAGTTCAGGTCAGTTCAGTCCCTCAGTCCTGTCTGACTCTTTGTGACCCCATGGACTGCAGCATGCCAGGCCTCCCCATCCGTCACCAACTCACGGAGTTTACTCAAACTCCTGCCCATTGAGTCAGTGATGCCATCCAACCATCTCATCCTCTGTCATCCCCTTCTCCTCCCGCCTTCAATCTTTCCCAGAATTAGGGTCTTTTCCAATGAGTCAGCTCTTCGCATGAGGTGGCCAAAGTACTGGAGTTTCAGCTTCAGCATCAGTCCTTCCAATGAACACCCAGGACTGATCTCCTTTAGGATGGACTGGTTGGATCTCCTTGCAGTCCAAGGGACTCTCAAGAGTCTTCTCCAACACCACAGTTCAAAAGCATCAATTCTTCAGTGCTCAGCTTTCTTTATAGTCCAACTCTCACATCTGTACATGACTCTTGGACAAACCATAGCTTTGACTAGACAGACCTTTGTTGGTAAAGTAATGTCTCTACTTTTTAATGCGCTGTCTACGTTGGTCATAACTTTCCTTCCAAGGAGTACGCGTCTTTTCATTTCATGGCTGCAGTCACCATCTGCAGTGATTTTGGAGCCCGGAAAAATAAAATCAGCCACTGTTTCCACTGTTTCCCCATTTATTTGCCATGAAGTGATGGGACCGGATGCCATGATCTTAGTTTTCTGAATGTTGAGTTTTAAGCCAACTTTTTCACTCTCCTCTTTCACTTTCATCAAGAGGCTCTTTAGTTCTTCTTCACTTTCTGCCATAAGGGTGGTGTCATCTGCATATCTGAGGTTATTGATATTTCTCCCAGCAATCTTGATTCCAGGTTCTGCTTCTTCCAGCCCAGCGTTTCTCATAATGTACTCTGCATATAAATTAAATAAGCAGGGTGACAGTATACAGCCTTGATGTACTCCTTTTCCTATTTGGAACTAGTCTGTTGTTCCATGTCCAGTTCTAACTGTTGCTTCTTGTTCTGCATACAGATTTCTCAGAAGGAAGGTCAGGTGGTCTGGTATTCCCATCTCTTTCAGAATTTTCCACAGTTTGTTGTGATCCACACAGTCAAAGGCTTTGGCATAGTCACTAAAGCAGAAATAGATGTTTTTCTGGAACTCTTGCTTTTTCGAAGATCCAACAGATGTTGGCAATTTGATCTCTGGTTCCTCTGTCTTTTCTAAATCCAGCTTGAACATCTGGAAGTTCACAGTTAACATACTGTTGAAGCCTGGCTTGGAGAATTTTGAGCATCACTTTGCTAGCCTGTGAAATGCGTGCAATTGTGCGGTAGTTTGAGCATTCTTTGGCATTGCCTTTCTTTGGGATTGGAATGAAAACTGACCTTTTCCAGTCCCAGACCTTTTTCAGTGCTGAGTTTTCCAAATTTGCTGGCATATTGAGTGCAGCACTTTCACAGCATCATCTTTTAGGATTTGAAATAGCTCGACTGGAATTCCATCCATTTTATGAATCGAAAAAGGAAACAATATCGTTCAATCTTTCCAGGTGTTGCACAAATCAGATGGAACCCTCTTCAGATGGAGCTGGATGGCTCCTTTTCTCAGGAAGGACTTGAGAATCTGGATTAATTTCTCCCCTAATGTCTTCTTCCTTCTTCACTAGAAAGTATGAATGCAAATTGAAAGAAGTCTCTTATCAGAATGCATTTCCTCTTGTTCTTACCCTAAAAGATAAAGGTTAAATTTCTAACCAATTACATTTTGATTTTTAAAGTTTCCACCGATGACACAGCAAATCCTAAGCAGGCATTTTCTCTGTCCTTTTACCTCTTAAGGATGTAGAGCTTGAGGGAACCAGATGTGTGATCCAGAAACTTTGCAACTTTCAGTAAATAATATCAGTCCCATCATAGAAGGAAAGGATCTCAGTTCCAGTTTTGGATTTCAGTTTTGAATGAGGGATTTCTGCTTCGCAGACTTTAGCTGCAGCCCAGGGGTGGTTTCAGACTCTGATGTTCTCTGAGTCTCCTACTCCCCAGAGATCTGAGATCACCATGGGGCTGAGGGCGGGGTGAACAGCACAGTCTTCTGCTAGCAATGGCTGTGATGGATGACAAATTGCAGAGTGCAGGGCTGGTGTCATCTAAGTTCAGTTTCCACACCTGCCTTTACAAAATCAGATTTAAAATGAGTACAAATAATAAAATCACTTGGAGAGATTCTAAAACATTTTGTCACTAAAAGAAGCTGATCATTTCTTTAAACATAATAATATATGATTATCTGCTCATGTCGGGGAAAAAAATCTGAAGAAGTCAGTGTGTCTGGGGAGGTAGATTTCTGATAAATTCATACATGTGAGTAGGGGATGGAAGTAGGAGAGGATAACCAGGCCAAATAGAAAGAAAAAACTGTCACAGATCCATCGACATATGTTTAGGAAGGCTAAAGGTCATGATGCATTAAAGCCTGGGGAAATATTACCTAAAGGGAAACCCGCTTTATAGTGATGTGTGAGATGAGAAGATAAACCAGAAAGAAACCGCACTCCTGCTTGGGGCCCGGTAAGCAGCTAAATGATGGCACCGCCATTCAATCCCATTTTCTCTCAATTTTCAGATCAAGAAATCTGACCTTCAGTCTGAATGTGTCAAGCCAGCATCCTTAAGGGAGGAATTAAAGACAGACTACAACATTAAAATAAGTCTAGGTTTGGCCAACTTTGCTGTAATGGCCTAGAAATAAATAAATAAGCATCTGACCTTGGCAACCTTCCGGTCTCTGCAGCAGGTCCTCAGCTCTGCCGCAGCCCCAGAGCGGCCACGCAGAAACAGGAACGTGCCCGTGTGGCTCTGCTCCAGCCAAGCTTAATCTGCGGACACTTGAAATTTGAATTTCATGTAATTTTCATGTTGTTGGGCATGTTATTTTACCTTTGGTTTTTAAAAAGCGTTGGTAAATATATATATATATATATATATATATATATATATACATATATATGTATATATATATATTTTTTAATTGGGTTTTGAGTCTTATAAAAATATTTGTCCAGCCAGAGTTGGCCTCTGGGCCATATTTGCTGACACTGAAATAAGAACTCACTTAGCACTTTATTTATTTTTAAAAACATTTATTTGTTTACTTTTGGCTGCACAGGGTCTTAGTTGCAGCGTGTGGGCTCAGGTGCCCCGCAGCACATGGGATCCAACCTGCCTTCCTGCCTCGGAAGGTGGATTCTTAACCACGGACCACGAGGGAGGTCCAGAGAGCTCCCCTAGTCACTTTAAAAGTGAACTGTCTCTCTGCTATTTAAGAACGTCCACTAACGTCCTGCCCGACTTGGAGAGGTGACGAGGACCCACGGTCATCCACTCACACAGAGGGTATTGGCTGAGGGAAAGATCAAACTTGGAGGCAGGCACAGGTACTAATTTTCTGAAAGGTGGTGAATGGTCACTTCTGGGAACCACACAGCAGAATGGTTGAGCTCAATCACTGGCATATACTGGAACACGTTATTAAACAAGCAGGGACACTGAGAAGTGATTACTCCTTAGTGTGAGCTAACAAAAACAAATATCAAGCTTAAATTGGTAGATCAGATTATTAAAATAGGTGAATGGCATGGGCAGAGAATGGACTGAGCGTGCAGGAGAGTATCTGACAGCACTCCACATACACTCCTGGGTAAAAGGAAGGAATGGGCAAAATGACAGCACAGTTAGGAAGGGTTGTGATTGTCTTCACCAAGGCCAATGCGTTTTAATTGATTAGTTCATACCGAGTTGGGTGTATAAGATGAACACTATGATCTTGTATTCCTAACATTTAAACACCTAAACACCAGCTCAGCATTCCAAATTGCCTTTTGCTTGAATGTCAATTTGATTACTAAAGCCATGCTGCCCACATTTTCAAATGACCCAAAGTGAGCAAAATCTTCCAGTGAGATCACACTGAAAAACACCTCAGTTCCTGAAATGACTGATTCAAGCCAAAGAAAAAACAACATGTGACAAGCATAAAAGTACAATTTCAATTAGGTTGAAATAAACTCCTTACTGGGCTTCCCTGGCAAACAATCCACCTGCCAATGCAGGAGACGCGGGCTTGTCCCCGGGTCAGGAAGATCCCCTGGAGAAGGGAACAGCAACCCGCTCCAGTATCCTTACCTGGGAAACTCCAAGGAAGAGGAGCCTGGGGGCCTGCAGTCCATGGGGGCGCAAAGAGTCACACACGACCCAGTGAACACACACACACACACACACACTCACTCACCCTCTCATTAACAGGTATCAGTTGCAAAGTGCTTAGCATAACTGTTTTTGTTCCCTTTTTGTGGTGTGTATGTGTGTCTGTGTGTTTTATTTTTTAAAAAGGGGATTTGGTGAATCATAAACTCACTTAGCCAATGGTTTCCCATTTCTGCAGAAAGGTGTATAGTGTGCCTCTTTTTTCTTCCCAGTTCCTTGGGTTGCAATTTAGGAAAACACAAAATAAAAAGATCAGTGGGTTTGTCTGAGATTTGGGTATTTTTCTCACCAAGATGATAACTTGGAAACATTCTTGGTAACTATTCTGTCTGGTGAGATCACATTTTGGACAGTTTGGTTGGGTCAGGCTTCTATAACTTACTGGTTGCTCATTATAGCTGTCTGCTTTCTTAAGTGTTTGCTTAATTTCACCTTCAGCCCAGCTGTACATTAAATGTACCAGACCATCAGTGCCGGAGGCAACATGACTTGGCGACCAATGATGTGCAGATGCTGGTGAGAAAACCGAGAAACTTAGAATCTTGTAACTCACTTCGTAGCATCACACAGCTTGTTTAACCTCTCTGAAGATAAGGGCTTCTGTTTAACAGAAACACATGTTTAATCAGGAACGGGGTGGAGGTGTCACCGTCCCCGTATTCTTTCCTCTTAAGCCTCTGTGCCCCCAGCTCCTGGCTCTGGGCTCCTAACCCCCCTGGTAATTTCCTGAGTGATGGGGGGTGATCGGAGGGTCTTATGCAAAGCTAAAACTCTTGGAATTTTCTGGGTGACAGGAACATCCTTTGTATTAATGAGGTGACTCCTGGATAGTCTTAGGATGAGGCTGTTCACCAGAAAGATGGAATATGATTAGAAGTTTTGGACTTTCAGCCCCACTGCCATCCTCTGGGGGGGATGAAGCCCCCAGAGAAATTCCTAAAGTGCAGGCTACACGGAGCTTCCAGGTCGGTGAACACACCTACATGCCAGGAGTGTGGCTCAGCCCAGCTCCCCGGGGGAGTCCTGCGCTAGGGACCTCGCCGGAGCTCACCCCACACCCTGCTCACGCGGCGGTCCCTCTGTGTCCCTTATAACTCTTCTTTGATAGAAAATAAACTGGTAGACGTAAGTAAGGGTTTCCCTACGTGTTGTAAGCCATTACAGCCAACTGGGGAACCAGAGGAGGGGGTGTGGGGACTCCTCACTGATGGCTGGTCTGTTGTTGGTCCTCAGCCGCTCAGGCGTGTCTGACTCTTGTGACCCTGTGGACCGCAGCACGCCAGGCCTCCCTGTCCTTCGTTAACTCCCGGAGCCTACTCAGACTCATGTCCATCGAGTCGGTGATGCCATCCAACCATCTCATCCTCTGTCTCCCCTTCTCCTCCTGCCTTCAGTCTTTCCCAGCATCAGGGTCTTTTCCAAAGAGTCAGCTCTTCACATCAGATGGTCTGTAGAATGCAGTTAACATCTTTAGTGGGGGCAGTCTTTTGGAGTTAAACCCCCAAATTGTGAGGTCTGATGCTAACCCCAGGTAGATAATGTCAGAATTTAATTGAATTGTAGGACACCCATCTGGTGTTGAAGAATTGGCCAATGTGGGGAAAAGCAGAAGTAACGTGAACAGAAAACAGCCAGTTTTCCTTTTATCTTCAGAAGTTTTCTCAACACAGGTAACGATCTGGAACCACATAGATCTGACATGGAACGTGAAGAGTGTTTGTCATGCCCGGAAAAGACGCTTTTCAGGATTCCTCCCCACCTGGGTCTGTAAATGATCTCTAAATTTTGGGCTCTGAATATTCTATCATGGTTCTTTGTTTTTCAACATCTCCTCACATTTCACACTTTAACAAATCAAATATATAGTAAATCCTTATGGTATATCAACATTTAAATTTTATTATTATTATTTTTTTAAGAAACTTCTGAAATTTCTAGGATAAACTTTGGGATTTTTGCAAAAATTCATCCTTCTGAGTCTCCTTTTGTAACAGCCATTCTAAAATCTGAAGGCTAGTAACTAGAAAGTTATAGTCAATGTTTTATGAAAATCTGAATTGCAGAATTCCTCCTCCCAAAAGATGTGAAGGTCAATCAATATAGCTAGGGGATGAGGCTAACTCTTATTTTAGGATGAACTGGAACATGAATTTCCCACTCTAAATTCAAGCTACCCTCTGTCCAGTAGTCAACATCTCTGCAATTCAGTATGGCAGCCACTCTCTGATTTCAGCTCATAGATGTGGGTTTCTAATTTGGAGACGTGAACAAAGCTTAATAAACTTCCCAACAGCCTTGCCATTTTCCACCCGGGTCCTTTCCCCCACGCTCCCACTCTCCGTGGATTTCCTTCCCACCTCGTTCCCTTCTGTCCCCTTCTCCTCCCCCAGCCTCTGTGGGTTCCGTTTGCTTGCATTCATCTAAGCTGCTGAGGTGTGTATCACTGTGGCATGCTCACAGAGGCACACACGTCTGTGCCTGTCTGCCCAGCTGTATGCAGATGTCTGTGCTTAAGATATACATGGATAGTTAGCAATGGCTTGAAATTACGTAGTAGCATTGGTTTTTAGCTCTTGGCCTTGTTTCGAAGAGGATTACCCCCTCCCACGTATCAGGCTCTGAGAAGCCCTCCTCTCCTCCCAGCGGGCCTATCGCCCTTGCAGTATACTGTGGTGCAAGGCGTGTGCTGTGAAACGGGGTGGAGGGCAGGCCTCTCCCCAGTCTTGATGTTGACCTGTTTAAGGCTTTGCCAGATAAAATGCCATCAATATCATTTACAGATAATGGGACCAACACTCTAGGTCCAAGGAGGTGCATACCCACACCTCAAGGGGAGGAAGTGTTCATTTGGGAGGCTCACGGGAAGCAAGTTGTTTTGCTAAATTATCTACCTATATATCCACTTTCCTTGGTGGGGGTTCCAACACCCCCCTGGCCACTCCCCTAAGACCTGGTTAGGTTTTAGTTTGGGGGAATAAATTGTACCACACACAAATCTCCCTCTGCTAATCTGACTACCCGTATATTACATTTACTGAGTGTTTAGGATTCCTTCCTTGGGAAGCAGTTATTTGCTGGAAGAAGTCTGCTCGATGCCAAAAGTCATCTTTTACAATTTAGGCGAATGGTGGCAAGATTTACAGTGTATTTTCTTTTTGACTCCTTCCAGCTGTCAGCAGCAGACATTCATCTTCTGCTTCCTGTTATAGGATCTGACTTATGACATCATGCTCTGGAAGTCTGCAGTGCAACTAGTGTGTTTTTTCTCTCTAACACACAGACATTATGCAGAGACCCTAGGGTTTCATTTTCATTTCATTTTTTAAGTCTATAGACGCTAACTACTCTGGGGGTCTCCTCCTACAGACTCTGGCATTGCCAGGGAAGCATTCTGATGGCCCTGAAGTGCATCGTAAACACACGTCATCTCATGATGGATACTTAGGACTCGGCTTGTGCAGGAGTGGCTTGTTCCCCCGGATGAGTGCAACACCGAGAAGCCAATGACGTTTACCTCCACTAAGTTTCCAAAGCAGCAGGATAGAAATGTGTGCACAATACCGCTCACTCACTTTTAAGGGATTCTTAGGTTTCTGGAACGGTGGCATCAATTGAAGCCCCTTGCTCAGAATGTTATCTTAGACAAGAGAATAACACAGCAAGCTGTAGAACTCTTCAAGGAAGATGAAGAAACACAGACCGTTTGCTGGGGGACCAAGATGATTCTCAGCATGTCTTAATATCGTGAAGCATGGCTCTCTTAATACAGGGTGAGTGGGATGCTTGCTGCTACTAGGAAGATGGGGGTTTTGATCTCACATGGCCTCAGAGAAGTCAGGAGGACTTTAACAATGAGCTTTTAATGGCACTTCTAATGCCTAAGCTTGTTCTGTGACATGTTATCAATTCCCCCCCCTCGTTTCTAAGAAAGGATATGTCCAGCAACAGCTGAGGAAGTCTCAATGTCTCCATAAAGTAGGGCACCTTTTAGACTGATTAGGACATTGCCAACTTCAGGAGAAAGAAACCAACCCAAACTTCAGAACATAGCTGAAGAGCCTGAGGGTTGTGCTAGTTTCAGGCTTGCAGCTAGAGTTGAGATTTCCATGATGTCAATCAAACTCTTGTTGCTTCCTTCAGTGGGACTGATGCTATGTTAGCGTCCATGTGGCATACCACGCCTCCCACCGCTCCCCTCCAGGGTCTCCGCAAGGATGGTAAATAGGCTGCAGCACAAAGTCTAGCCAGAACCGGGACACTCCGTTCTCCCTACTCCTGTAGAATTCCTGAGATCCGTTCTGATTGCTTTAGTTTCTGAACCTATTACTAGGCCTGGAGAATGTGGTTTGCTGAATCCAGTGTTGGACCTCTCCTCAATCCAAGTAGACTCAGAGTGGGAGAAAGCTGGCTTCAAACAAAAGTCAATTCTTTTATTGAAGAACCTAAAAGGTCAGCAATACACTGGTAGTGCTCATATTGCAATTCTCAGATATGGGCCGAATTCTAAAATTCATATGCTAAAGCCCTCACCCTCAGTAGCCTCAAAATAGGACCATATTTGAGATAGAGATTAAGTTAAAATAAGATTATTAGAGTAAACCCTAACCCAATGTGCCTGGTGTCCTTACAAGAAGAGGAAATTTAGACAAAGAGAGAAAAAAATAGCCAAGTATTTAAGCCACTGCTATTTTCCAGGAACTTAAATAAGTATCCCAGACAGTGCAGACATCATCTCCTGTCTAAGCATCTTGCCTTTTATATTAAGATTTTTGTCATTCTTTTTAATCCCCTCCCCCCCAAAGACAATAGTAGCTTGAATTCTTCAGGGCTTGTACAATTAATACAGAAAAGAGCTGAATCTCAAAGTCATGAAAGCAAATGGTTGAAAGTCAGTCTTTCCCACTCTTTGTATTTGGTTTTTATTCATTTGAACTTAGATCATGCAAATATTGCACAAAGTGTAATCTTTGGGAGAGAATTTGAATTATCTGTGCCTGACATCTTTGATTCAATGAAGGATCATTTCAGTTGTGGTTCTTGCTGTTTTATCAGCAGTATGAAGAAAATGTTTTTAGCTGACACAATAAAAAAATATACCATTAAAAATAAATAATGCACAGTATTTTGAATCCTTCTTTCAAGACAAATAAAAATATCCTGTTTCAATTGTTTTAGCAGCTCTTTTAACTGCTGAATACTTGCTTCTCCAACTTCTCTGTTCTCCCTCCTCTCAGAAATTTGTCTGTTTCATGAAATTCATTCTTGGTCTATGTTTACACTGCTATTGTGTTCCATCAAATGTAGGATATCATTACAGCATGTGTCAGTCATCAGAAAAAACCCCAACTCCAAGGCTCTGTATGTGTGTATGCTAGCTCAATAAATTTAGACAACAGATGTAGCCGCCAGTTCCGCTTTCTGCCACTTTCCCAGTTCAATAAGAGGTCCAGATGGTTCCCTTTGCCCTGGTGTCTTGAATCTTGGTATGAAGATGCTGACTCTGCTGATCTTTCTCTGGAACCTTCCTTTGACCCATAGGGCCATGGCAAGCTAAGTGTCAATGGAGACCGCCTTGCATGTATCTGGCCATTTGGAATCCTGGGCCCTTTAACAGTTAAAAAGCATCTTGAAGTCCCTCTTAGCATTCTTCATGGAGAAACTGTCAAATTACAGTTTCTCCTCTGCTTCTGACTGTTTATACGCTCCGCCTGAAGAATCCCAGTGCTGGGAGAATGGTCATCTGGGCGTTAGCGCTGCCTTAGGAGGAGCTGGAGTCCATCTACCAGAAAGAGAGGAGAATCCAGCCGGAACTTAGAGTTTCCCAGCTCGGTCAAGAGAAACCAAGGCAACTGACAGTGGTGTTAACTAAAGAATTTAAGATATTAAAAAATAAAATTTAAGGTCTTAAATTATGTGTCCTATGGGATAAATGCAGTTTTGTTTCCTCTCTCTGGAAAATGCTTGCTCTTTAAGGACTGGTATTAGTGGTTTGTACTACTCACAGGTGTCTCAGAGAGGAGCCCGTGATGTGTGGAGGGTTGGTCACACCCTTGTGGTCCTTATCTACAAATAGCTGACAAAGCTACCGGTCACAGTCAGCCAGACTCTGGGCAGTGGAGCCATAACATCCAGCCATCTCAATTGGGATTAGATGTTATCTGATCCAGAAGTGAACAGCTATAAGGTAGGCATAGGTAGGCAGCCCAAATAATTTATGGTCAAAACTCGGGTAGCATAGGGGACTTCCTTGGTGGTCTAGTGGCTGAGACCCCATGTTCCCAATGCAGGGGGTCCAGGTTTGACCCTGAATGCCGCAGCTGAGACTCAGTGCAGCGAAATAAGTAAAATAAATATTTTAAAAAAACTCGGGTAGTATAAAGAGGGAAAGGGCTGTTTGAATACTCAGCTGGGGCAACGGAATGAACTGAGATGAGCTTGGGCAGCGTCCACCCCCTGGTCAGTCTTCTAAACACCTCCCCACGTATCATTCCGTTCAATAAAACATGCTCTGATTACCCTTCTTTTGCATATCGGGAAACTGAGGCACTCAGAAGCTAATTGACTTCCTAAATTCACATGAATCTGGAGATGGTCAAGTCTGGGGAGAGGCCAGGAACCTTAGGGAGGGCCTGGGTACAGACCTCCGCACAACAAGGCGGCTGAGTGTTGGGGAGCTGATGACCAGAGTGTTTCTCTCAAAAGGTTTGACGTGGCAGGGACATGGAATACATTATAGGGGAGTAAAAGTTGTGGCCCACAGCAAGATGGCAGAGGAAATGAGCCTGGGAGGAGAGTAGAGAACGTGGGTAGCCGATTGTGTCGGAAGATGACCCAGTTCCCCAGGAAGGCTGAGGAAGACGAGAGAGAGCTCTGTGGCCGCCTGAGCATCCTAGGGCCCCTGCGTTAGGACCATCCCGGTGCTCACAAACCCTGTCATCTCCAGCTCTGCTACCCCAGGGACCGGAGCTCACCAGGCTCCTCCGTCCATGGGGTCCTCCAGGCAAGGATACTGGAGTGGGTGCCATGTCCTCCTCCAGGGGATCTTCCTAACACGGGGATCGAGCCGGGGTCTCCTGCACTGGCAGGCGGGTTCTTCACCACTGAGCTGCCTGGGAGGCCCCATTCCTGAACTCGCATCCCTGCCCAGAGAGTGGCTCCTTCCTTCCTTCCCCAGCACGTCTCCTCTGGTGTGTAAGCTCGGGAATGTTGCAGGTGAAATGTGAAGCTGGGCTCTTCGCACGGAGGGTGAGGAGAGATCGAGAAAGAGTCAGTCATCCCAGACGGTGCAGGGGCAGTTCTAACAAGCAAGGGGCAGACATACGAGGCTTGTCTTGGGCTCTGCAAGAAGAGTCATTCTCCACACCCGCCGACAGAATCTTGAACGTTTATTGAGAGGTCTTGAAGGGGCTCCGGCGCGTATCCGGTTCCCATGGCCTCCACGCTGCCTTGCTCTCTGAGGGCTGTGTCTTCCCCCTGGTGGGCAGGGGGCGCAGAAGGCAGATTTCCAGGACGGGAAGGACCGGGAGCCTCTGATTGCCCAGGTCCAGCTCGGGGGTCCGCCCACGTCCCCTCAAACCTCCTCCAGCATCTGAGGACGCTGCTTTCTCCTGAGACTTGAAAGAGGCTAGTGGCCGTGGTGAGCTGTCCCAGAGACCTTGGTGGGCAGCTGCTGGCTGCTTTCAGAAAGCTGGGATTTGAAGTTTGAGGCCTGTGGTGAGACGGAGTGAGCAAACTCAGCTGCCTGGCGAGCAACTGTGTGTAAATCGGGGTTTACTAGCCTCTCCATTTATCACCCCACATAAAGCAGCTTTTTCTCTCTGGGGAATGGCCAACCAGTGTTCACATCGAACGCTCACTCCAATGGTCCAGTTGTTTCTGACTCATGGGGGAGTGTTGTATGCTAACGGTTATTCTTGAAAATGGGATTCATGAGGGTCTCTGAATTTACACCTCCCAGATATCATAGATTCCTGCTGTGAGTGGTGATATTTTTCTGGGCCCCCCTGGAGTTCTTTGGAGTTGCTTAAAGAGCACTGTGAAAACTTGCTATATTTCATTTTTAAAACTTATATAAGATATAATAGTTTGAAAACACCGATGAAAGCAAGCATGTACTCTAGTGTGTTTTAGACAAAATTGTCCCCATCGGAGAGCAGCTTCTGCTGCCAAATTAACTTTTTAGTTCAGAACACAGACTTAGCAGCCAGAGTTGTTCAGTCACTAAGTTGTGTCCGACTCGGCGGCCCCATGGACCGCAGCCCGCCAGGCTCCCCTGTCCTTCACCATCTCCCGGGGTTTGCTCAGACTCAAGTCCAGTGAGTTGATGAGGCCATCCAACCATCTCATCCTGTGTCACCCCCTTCTCCTCCCGCCTTCACTCTTTCCCAGCATCAGGGGCTTTTCCAATGAAGCGGCTCTTCGCATCAGATGGCCAAAGTATTGAAGCTTCAGCTTCAGCCTCAGTCCTTCCAGTGAATATTCAGGGTTGATTTCCTTTCAGATTGACTGGTTTGATCTCCTTGCAGTCCAAGGGACTCTCAAGAGTCTTCTCCAGCACCACTGTTCAAAAGCATCAGTTCTTTGGCACTCAGCTTTCTTATGGCCCAACTCTTACATCCATACGTGATAGCTTTGACTAGATGGACCTTTGTCGACAAAGTAATGTCTCTGCTTTTTAATATGCTGTCTAAATTGGTCATAGCTTTTCTTCCAAGGAGCATGCATCTTTTAATTTCATGGCTTCAGTCACCATCTGTGGTGATTTTGGAGCTCAAGAAAATAGTCTGTCACTGTTTCCACTGTTTCCCCATCTATTTGCCATGAAGTGATGGGACTGAATTCCATGATCTTAGCTTTTTGAATGTTGAACTTTAAGCCAACTTTTTCACTCTCCTCTTTCACTTTCATCAAGAGGCTCTTTAGTTCTTCACTTTCTGCCATAAGGGTGGTGTCATCTGTATATCTGAGGCTATTGATATTTCTCCCGGCAGTCTTGATTCCAGCTTGTGCTTCATCCAGGCTGGCGTTTTGCATGATGTACTCTGTATACAAGTTAAATAAGCAGGGTGACAATATAAAGAATTCCTTAGATAAGCTCGATTTTCAACTTTGAAACAAATATCCCGTTGAGCTTTGAACAACAGTGTTTGAAGTGTACCAGTTCACTCACAGGTGGGTTTTTTCACTAAGTGCATGCAGCAGTACTACCAGAGTACCATGCTGATCTGTGGCCAGTGGAATCCTCAGACATGAAACCCCGGAGAAGGAGGGCTGGCTTTGAAGTCGTGTGCTGACTTCTGGCTGTGCAGGGAGGTCAGCTCCCTTCACACCCCCGTTGTTCAGAGGTCAGTGGTATCACGACCTCACTCTCACTTTTTGGACATTGCTGTTGGTTGGTTGCTAAGTCGTGTCCAGCTCTGCAGCCCCGTGGACTGTAGCATTCAGAGCACGCCCCCGGAGTTTGCTCACATTCATGTCCCTGGGTTGGTGGTTGTGTGTAACCATCTCATCCTCTGCCCTCCCTTCTCCTCTTGGCTTCAATCTTTCCCAGCCTCAAGGTCTTTTCTAATGCATCAGCTCTTCACATTAGGTGGCCAACGCATTGGAGCTTTTTGAAAGAGCTGACTAAAAACTAGTGTTTGCAGGGAAAGTTGAAAACCACTTAGCCTTTGGATCTACTTATGTGTACCACCAAGGATTCGCCTGATACTCTCTAGCACACAAGGAAAAAGCAGAAATCAACTGAATGACGAGGATCACAGCAGACTAAGCTACCATTTCTAATCATCAGTGTGAATATGGTGTGCTCTTCAAAATTTGCATTGCGTATAAAATACTTAACCTTTTTACTCTAAGTGTGTCTATATAAGATTTTTATTTTGATAACATATGGTTATACTTGAAAAGTGTATAAAGAAAGAAGAGAAAGACTGTTGGAGCTCCCTCATTTTTAATCTCCTATAATATTTTTGTCTGTTTTATGAAAGAGGAATCAATAGGGTGTGTGACACTTTAGGTACCAAAGTAAATTACGAGGTATCTGATTTTTTATGTGTTATTTTTGACTGAATTGGTAGTACAGGAATGATAGCATTTTATGTGTGATGCATAGACTCAGCTGAGATACTAGTTTTTTTGATAATGCGTGTGTGCTCAGTCGCTCGGTCGTGTCTGACTCTTTGCAACTCCGTGAACTGTAGCCACAAGGCTCCTCTGCCCACGGGATTTTCTAGACAAGAATACTGGAGTGTGTTGCCACTTTCTAGTCCAGGGGATCTTCCTGACCCAGGGATTGAACCCATGTCTCCTGCATTGGCAGGTGGATTCTTTACCACCGAACCACCTGGGAAGCCCAGTTTTGTTGATATATTTGTAATAAAAATTTTGATTCTCGTTTTCAGTAATTTTTGGTTGGAAGTGATAGAAACCTGGTGCAACTTGATTAAATTCAACAGAGTGTGTGGGGCTCAGGGACCGGGAGGAGACACAGGGGCAGGGAGGATGCGCAGGTCTGAGGGGCTGGGAACTCTGAAGGTAAAAAGAACTAAAGTTATCTTTTTCTCTCTTAAGTATCAAGTGGGATTTCATTTCCGCCAGTCTCTTTAGATGTAATTGTTTTCTTCTGTCTCTGTAGCTAGGCGCCCAACCCTACCAGTATTGAAGAGGAAAAGTTAAAATTTTACCTAACCTTCTTCTCCTTCTGCCTCTGTAACTCATCCTGCCCCTCGCAAAGTCTGGATCATGTAGGTCACATAGTCTCAGAAAGCGGGGACTTACAATACTAGGAACTGGAGTTTATCTCACCCACCCTTGTCCTGCTCTTTGCAATCGCTCAGCCCCTGCAAACCTGCTTATCATGCCTGTCCAGGTCAGACATCCCCCGCCCCATCCTGACCACTGCTCCCGCACGCATGTGTAAAACCCGTTAGTTTAAGCCAACCGATTAGCAGCTAGTGCTGCCCACTACAGCCTGTCTACAAAAACCCTGTAATCCCTTTGTTCGGGGCTCAGAGCTTGGAGTGTTAACTCCTCTGGGCCCGCCGGCGTAATAACCCTGTGTTCTCCAACTCTCCGAATGTGGTGCCTGGTTTCTGCAACAGTATATCCCTTTTCAAATTCAGAGCCCAGGAGTGTCTCAAACCCAACTGCAAAATCTCTAGGGTGGGCACTCTGATGGGCCTGAGACCCTGGGTGATCCTGGGGCAGTGAGACTAGATGGACTTCTGCCCACTATCGGGTCCTGTCGGGAACAATCCTGTGAGAAGGCGGGAAAGAGCCTCCCCGTGGAGGAAGAGGGGCTGTGAGCCGAGCAGGAGGCCTGGCAGCCTCCAGTCCACCCGTCTGGGTGTCGTCTTGTCTGAACTTATTTTGTAATATCTATTTTTATTTAGCCGTGCTAGGTCTTTGCTGTGGCACGTGGTGTGGAATCTTTAGTGCAGCAGGGGATCCACTTCCCTGATCAGGGATCGAACCAGTGCCTCCTGCATTGGGAGCATATGCCCCTGGACCAGCAGGGAGGTCCTCTGGGCTCCCCCGGTGACTCAGACAGCAAAGAATCTGCCTGCAATGCAGGAGACCCAGGTTCGATCCCTGAGTTGGGAAGGTCCCCTGGAGAAGGAAATGGCAACCCACTCCAGTATTCTTGCCTGGAGAATTCCATGGACAGAGGAGACTGCTGGGATATAGTCCATGGGGTCACAAAGAGTTGGACATGACTGAGAAACTTTTACTTTTTCACAAAAAAAAATTGAAGGCAAAAGGGGAAGGGGACAGCAGAAGATGAGATGCTTAGATGGCATCACCAGCTCAATGGACATGAATCTGAGCAGACTCCGGGAGGCGGTGATGGACAGGGAAGCCTGGTGTGCTGCAGTCCGTGGGGTCGCAGAGAGTCAGACGTGACTGAGCGGCTGAACAACAGCAATAACATCCTGCCAGTGTTCACCTTCCACATGATTCCCTATTGTTTGATGAATAAGGCTGTTTATAATTTTCCTTTGTATGAGAATTGGGGAATTTAACATGTGGAATGTAAGTATGATAACTAAAGGTGTGGATTTTGCATTGAAACGGCTTGTGTTTCCATCTCAACCCCAAAGCTTCCTAGTTGCGAGGCCCTGACCTTTCTTTCATGTTCCAGAAACAGGAACACCATTACTAACTGCCCACAGGGGTTCTGTGAGAAGTGATCATTTGAGTACAGGGTGCTCTTAAGACAGTTCACGTCACATGGGGTTCTCAACTGAGTTATCAGGCAAGAGATATTATAATTATGAGATTAAATATACTTAAAGATTTTTTACGTACTGATTGAATTAAAAATCAGGGCATTAGGGGAGAAGATATGTGACAACCACTGGGAGAAAAACTAGAAAGATGAAAAAGAGGAGGCTGCAGAGTAACTGCAGTCTTGTGATGACAAAAGAGAGGCTCAACCAAGTGGAACAAAAGGTCCAGTTAAGCGCAGACTGCGCAGCTTGTTCCAGACTGGCCTCGGTTACAGGCTCTTCTCCCCTTTTCCCCTCGCGAGAATCGTCACATGCATTATCCCCTCGCGAGAATCGTCACATGCATTAAACTCTCGCGAGAAGTGTCACATGCATTAAACTCTCGCGAGAAGTGTCACATGTAAGTTAAGTAAACTGTAGTTAGGTAGAGCAGTGGTGTTTGACTGGTGGCTCAGTGGTAAAGGACCCGCCTGCCAATACAGGAGGCTAAGAGACGTGGGTTCAGTCCCTGTGTGTGGGGGGAAGATCCCCTGGAGAAGGAAATGGCAACCCACTCCAGTATTCTTGCCTGGAGAATCCCGTGGACAGAGGAGCCCGGCGGAGTGCAATCCATGGGGTCGCAAAGAGTCGGACATGACGGAGCGGCCAGCAACAGAGCAGTGGGTATCCTGGCTAACACTGCTTTGGAAGAGGGCTGGGAGAAGTTCAAAAGGAGCTTGGGTGGAGAGCATAGGAAGAGATCAGAAGGGAAGATTGTAAATACAAGGGTTTGTTCGAAGGTGTTGCTTCCTCTGTTACAGCTGGGTGGGGGGACCCTGGAGCACCGTGTGGTGCGTATCTGTGTCTTGGTGAGTTTTTAAGCTGGTTTGAGCCCCTGGCATCGTGGCCACTTCTACCTTAATTAATTCTCATTGCTCCTGGCTGCTCCTAAGGAAGGTCAAGCCTTGCTAAGGAGTATAGAAAGTCCATCTACAGTAACAGCAAAAACAATGGATGGTTTTAAATAAAAATGAAGGCTTAATTTGTTGGGCATATTAACATCTAAAGAGGTGGCCACCATTCTGATCTGTCGAGCAGGGTCCTTGACAAGGTGAGGTGACCCCTGTCGAGTCTGCACAGGACAGACGTCCCTCCTCTCAGGGACACTCAGCCCGGGTTCAGGGCAAAGTCTTGGGAGCAAAGTGAAGTGTCTGAAATAAGAGCGTCTATGTTCCGAATCTAAGCAGACCATACCGTGTTTATCCCTGTTTTGACTTCTCCAATTTGCTAAGAGAATTACTGAAGCAGAACTGATTTCTGATCCTTGCTAGAATCAAGTGATGTATTTAATCATATGCATTTTGCCATCAGTTATTTTTATTCCTGTAACGTTGTGGGTTGGCCCCATGATAGTGAAACCCTCAGTCAGTTCAAATGACTCACTATGTAGGTTTTGCTTTTAAATAAGTACTTAAACTTTTAACTAATAGCAGAAATAAATTTTGCATTATTTCTGTGAAATAAAAAAATGGGCAAAATTACCTACAGATGTCCTCCTTTTTAGTAGAATTTAATTCAAATGTCGTTTTATTTTTCTTTGAGTCTAGTAAGAACAAATGAACTCATTAAAAATGTTTTTGTTCATTTGGCTTTAGTGATTTAGAGAAGATAAGCTTTGATAACATGTTTAGTTTTGTGCTTGTTAAAGCTTTGCTGAAAATATAGCTAAGCAACTGTTCACTTTTTGAGTTAGTAAGTGTTATCATACTGTTGTTATATGGCTGAAACTATACTGGTGTTTACTAAAAGTCACGCTTTCTGAAAGACAGGAAACTGTAGACAGAGCCTGTGCCATCAGCCATCATATCAGAAGTTAGCAGAGAATACAGCATTAAGGATAATCTTTAAGAAAATAAGCACTGTGTCTTCTTTGTTTTTGTATCCCTAATAGTTCACATATTGCCTTACACATAGTAAATGCTCAAAATATGTATGATGTAGAACTGAACAGAACTGGAGCCTAAATCTTCCAGTCCTCTGAAAGTGAAACAGTAGACGCTCAAATTTTAAGACAAATTACAATGACAAGTTATGAGATCTATGTTTTAATCGGGAAAGGCTGTACTATTTGAAATGTTTATTTTGTTATAGATTTTGAGACCTATTCTGCAGGTTGTTGATGAGAAGTTTATAACACTTAAAAAAAATTATGTTTATTTATTTATTGGCTGTGCTCTGTCTTGGCTTCTGCGCGGGCTTTTCTCTGGATGCGGTGAGCTGGGGTCATCTCTAGCTTGGCGCGCAGGCTTCTCGTTTCGGTGGCGTCTTCTGGTGTGGAGCACCCGCTCTGGGCGCCTGCCTCTGGCGGTTTCAGCTCCTGGGCTCCAGAGCACAGGCTCAGAAGGTGTGGAGCGCGGGCTTAGTTGCTCCGAGACACGTGGGATCTCCCTGGACCAGGGACTGAACCTGTGTTTCCAGCACTGGCAGGCAGATTCTTTACCCTGGGCCACCAGGGAAGCCCTTAGATCACTTTCTTAGTGTTTTCACTGGGTGTGATTTCCAAGAGAGAATGATCTTGCTCTGCACACGTGGAAATGATGTTAGCCTCGTTTAAAGGGGTCCAAAAGTCTGACCAAGCATTTCTTCCTTTTGCTATTTTAATGAAGCTAACATTTTGTGATATCATTAGATGATATTCAATTGATGCTGTAATACTTCACATTAATCAGAATTGAAGGAAAAGGTTAATAATGATAATAGCAAATATTATGGTAATAAGAACAATAGCAAATACACATTAAATCTTTCTATATAGCAGCTGCTAAGCTTATGCACTTTACCTGGAGCCCTCATTTTGTCCTTATGACAAGGCCCTGCTGCTGCTGCGTCACTTCAGTCGTGTCCGACTCCGTGCGACCTCATGGACGGCAGCCCACCAGGCTCCCCCATCCGTGGGACTCTCCAGGCAAGAACGCTGGAGTGGGTTGCCATTTCCTTCTCCAATGCATGAAAGTGAAAAGTGAAAGTGAAGTCGATCAGTCGTGTCCGACTCTTCGTGACCCCATGGACTGCAGCCCACCAGGCTCCTCCGTCCATAGGATTTCCAGGCAAGAGCACTGGAGTGGGGTGCCATTGCCTTCTCCGACAAGGCTCTGCTAGTGCCCCCTTTACAGATGAGCCCTCTGAGACCTCCTGAGCTTAAGTACTTTGCCTAAGATCTCACTTACGGTCAGTGTCAGATTAGAATTTAAATTCAGATCGTTTGGTCTTAGAAAAAGCCTTCTTTACTGCTAATTCTTTTTTTCATTTCCATCATGTATTGGTCTCTACTAAAGGTTCAGTAGGGCTTCGCTGGTGGCTCAGGTGTAAAGACTCTGCTTGCCCATGCAGGAGATGCGTGTTCGATCCTTGGGTCAGGAATATCCCCTGAAGAAGGAAATGGCAACTCACTCAGTGTTCTTGCCTGGGAAATCCCATGGACAGAGGAGCCTGTGGGGCTACAGTCCATGACGTTGCAAAGAGTCAGACATGGTTTCACGACTAAACAACAACAACAACAACAAAAGCCCAGTTTAAATTTATTCACTAAAAGCTCTGACAGGTTCTAGAGGAGAATCTGGCTTTTGAAGACCATAGAAACATAAGACTAGTTGGAAATAGGAACTAGATTTCTAATGGATTTTCAAGCACAAGGTTTTGTTCTTCTTTCATTTATAATTCCGTTTTAGTCTCCCCAAACCTCACTAACGAAGTACTTGTTTCCTGACCTACATGTTCATGTTTTTTGGTTAACTTATGAACTAGTTTCTTTATGGGCAGCCTCTCCCTGAGGGCTTGAGGGAAAAGATATATTTAGTGGTGGAGTGGGGAATGGATATATAGGAGATATATGTGTATATATGCCTTTGGATGGATTTGGGAATGTGGGCTTTGAATTATTGATCTTGCTTTGATATTGCAATGTACTTTCAGACAGTTAAGATCCATGTGTTTTCTTCAGGGAATTTGATGAGCTGTGAATCCCAAATTCATTCTACCATTTCGGTAACAAGGAACATAAAATACAAGATAAAATACCAACAATGACTTTTTTAAGTATTGTGGTGAGCTAGGGAAAAAGTTGGCTGGCTTCCCTGGTGGCTCAGTGGTAATGGATTTGCCTGCAATGCAGGAGACCTGGGTTTGATCCCTGGGTTGGGAAAATCCCCTGGAGGAGGGCATGGCAACCCACTCAAGTACTCTTGCTGGAGAATCCCATGGACAGAGGAGTCTGGTGGGCTGCAGTCCACAGGGTTGCACAGAGTCAGACACGACTGAGTGACTAAGCAGCAGCAGCAGGGAAGAAGTTACTAAGGCAGAGTTAGAAACTAATAAGGGATTATATATATGCATATAAAATATGTATATTTTATGTCTATATGTATATAAAGCACTAGTACATGAAATAACAATCACCATACTATATAGAGTACATTTTGATACTTCTAGAAAATTCTGATACTTTCAGTTATATTTTGCTTACATTTTATTTCACAAAATAATACTGTTATATCTTATCTTACAGTTGAGCATTAATAAGTTAGCAGAAAGTTTAAAAGAAAGTACAGTGTACATAAATATCCATGGTTTATCCATATATACCAATATCTTATTACCATTAAAAACAAATGCTAATGAGTTGTTGGAATGTATGGGTCAAAAATATGGAAACATCTAAAATTGTTTTTTAGTATTTTTTGTTCTTCAGTGTTTAGTCACGTCCAACTCTTTGCGACCCCATGGACTGCAGCATGCCCGGCTTCCCTGTCCTTTACTATCTCCTGGGGCTTGCTCAAACTCATGTCCATCGAGTCGGTGATGCCATCCAACCATCTCATTCTCTGTCATCCCCTTCTCCTCCTGCCTTTAATCTTTCCCAGCATCATGGTCTTTTCTAATGAGTCAGCTCTTTGACTAGAAATAAATGTATGCCAGCTATTTAGTTCAAAACCCATCACCTTTAGGATAACTTCAGAGCCAATAATAATTTGAGTCAGTCTCCTCCATCTATAATACTGAGAGTTGACAGTTTGCATAAGACTACAACATGGCAAGGAAAGCTTATGGTGCCTGTATTTATTAAGGTGGGAAAGCAGAACTCTCCAATTTTGAAATATTTTTTAAAGAGAAAAAGATAAAATTATTCTTGAGGAAGAATTATTCAGAACTCTTCTGCTTGCAACTGAACCAGATCCTTCCTTAACTCAGACCAAGAAGAAGAAAAGAAAAACAAAAGGAAAACTCGTTATCTAGGGTAGACAGACCTAGGGTAGACAGACCTCCAGCTGACTCTGTGGACTCGAATTCCCGCTGTACTGTGTGTGAGCGGGTCGGCTCCTTCTTTCTTCTTCCGGGAGTCTTTTTCCACACAGGGGCAAGATTGCTCCAGTTGCTCCAGAAATACTTTCTACCATCCTGTCAAGCAGCTACTGTTCCAAAATCCCATTGCCATTTTTATTGTTCAGTCATTAAGTCATGTCTGACTGTCTGTGACCCAGGGACTGCAGCACTCCAGGCTTTTCTGTCTTTCGCTATTTCTTGGAGTTTCATCAAATCCATGTCCATTGAGTCGGTGATGCTATCTAACCATCTCGTCCTCTGCCGCCCCCTTTTCCTTTTGCTTTCAGTCTTTCTCAGCATCAGGGTCTTTTCCAGTGAATCGGCTCTTCGCATCAGGTGGCCAAAGTATTGGAGCTACAGCGCTGGTCCTTCCAATGAATATACAGGGTTGATTTCCTTTAGGATGGATTGGTTTGATCTCCTTGCAGTCCAAGGGACTCTCAAGAGTCTTCTGCAGCACCACAGTTCAAAAGCATCAATTCCTTTGTGCTCAGCCTTCTTTGTGGTCCAGCTCTCACATCTATACATGACTACTGGAAAAACCAGAACTTTGACTATAAAGACCTTTGTCGGCAAAGTGATGTCTCTGTTTTTCAATATGCTGTCTAGGTTTGTCATAGCTTTCCTTTCAGAGAGCAAGTGTCTTTAAATTTTATGGCTGCAGTCACTGTTTGCAGTGATTTTGGAGCCCAAGAAAATAAAATCTGACACTGCTTCCACTGTTTCCCCATTTAATTTGCCATGAAGTGATGGGACCAGATGCCATGATCATAGCTTTTTAATGTTGAGTTTCAATTCCATGGACAATCCTAAAAACTGGGCCTTCATTTGCTTCACTTGAGTCATATGCCTGTCTCGGCATCCATTAGCATGACTGGTGGAATGGATGATACTGGTTGGCCGGGCTGGGTCATGTTCTTTAACCTTCATTATCTCCTTGGCAGCTCTGGTTGGAAGAGTTCTACCCAAACCACATGGACTCAGAGAGGCAGAACGGTGTTTCCTCTAAGGATAGTTAGTTTTCAGTAACCAGCAGGAGTAAGAGGACGGAGGACACACAAAAGGGATGCTCTTTGGAATGTGATCATCATGTGAGCAGAAAGTCTCTCCCTGGTTCATTGTTATGCAGCACCTGGCACATTTGTTAGCACTCTTTTAAAAGGAATTTAACACATGAGATTCTTTCTACATAAAACACAATTTCCTGCTTTCCCAATGCATTTTATTTCGTTGAAACTTGATTAGAGCAGACAGTGGATGGGAAGTGGTGTTGAGTGTTTTAGTCTTCAGCCTAACTTAAGGAATTTTGTCTAATGAACTACAATATTAAACAAATCAGCGTTATTACAGAAAGAGCAAAGAGCAGTGAGCCGAACGCAATCTCAATTCCAGTATGGTCAGAGCCTTTGACTCATTGCCGTTGACCTTCTCAGGCTTTTGTCAGTCAATCCAGTTGGAAATTCTGATAAAAATCAGTATGTCACCATCAAGAAGACACTGAGGTTGAAATGACCTTTTTGGACTAAATAAATTAGAAAAGACAACAAAATTCGGCAGCATCCTTGACACAGTCACCACATGAAGGCTTATATGACCTTTAGTCTCCTGGCCTTTACCTCATTGTCCTCCAGCCACCAGATAATTTGCAGCTTCTGTTTCCCTGCTTTGTGAAGACTCCAAGCTTTGATCACATTTGAGGATGACAGCTTCTAGTTTTAACTGTTGTTGAGCTTAGTGTTTCTGGCTTGTGACAGTCTGGTGCTGTGGTGTCCGTGGATCTGGTGGTGGGGAAAGAGGTGGGAGAGGAAAGTAGCTAAGACATCACTTGCATGTTGGAATCAGGCATTCCAGAGATCAAGTCATGCTTCTGACACTTGGCACTATGTCTGGGCAAAAGACAATGCTTTCAAGTCTGTTTCCTCATTTGTAAAGTGACGATAACTACAATTCCTACCTGTGTTGTTTTAAGTGTTACGTAACAGTTCATTTTACCAATACTTAGCAAAGAGACTGGCTCATGGTAAATATTCAGACAATAATCAACAACTGAAAGTTGCTAAGATTAGAGTACCTTGCACTTTTCTAATTAAGAGTGTCATCAACTTGTCTTCAACTAGAATCATGAGATGGAGAAGCCGATTACTGATTAACTTGTTACAACAGTAGGGTGCATCCTCTTTTGCTTTTATTTCCACTGGGAAAGAGGTGATGGAGAACAGAAGTCAAGAATGGTATGATTTCCTTAATTAGATGACAAAGAAAGATAAGAATGGCAAATCAGGTTTATTAACATCACAGACAGAGACACTTCCCTCTGGATGTACAAATGCTTTCTTAACTATCTTTTCTACATGAGTACTTAGGGTGGGAAGGGTTGATGTGAGAATCAAGTGCTTTATTCATCTATTTTCATGCAGACTCGAGTATAAAGTGAAGATAAAATGTAGTTTTCATTTACCCATGCCAATGGACAGCAGCCCAGAGGCTTCTGTCATCTACTCTAATTGATATTTGGCCTTGGAATGCATTATTCAGTTTGACTGTGTTTTGTTTCAGCAAACTCACCTAATTATGGTTTGTTGAGGCTCATGCTGAAACAACTGTGAATTTCCTAAGTATATCCCAATCAGCAGTGGGGAAAATTGGCCTAGAAAACTCTGCTTGGCAGAAGGATAATGGCAGACTGGGATAACAAACACAGCAAAAATTATTTGCATATGGATAATTGAGTCTTGACTGTAAGCAGCAGACATTTATGTTCTGTTGCTGGAATACTCAAGTACTTAGCCCTTTTTACCAAACAACAACAACAAAAGAAATCAGTAAAATAGCTTGGGGAACACCCAGAGACCACCTTAATGCTTGATGAGGTGTCTAGGTGGCAGCTGGCTATTTGGACTGTTCTCTTTTCACCTGAAAAATCATGGGACATTGCTTCAAATTTTTGATAAAAATTTCATGACCTATTTCAAAATCTCCTGAAGATTTTGAAATAGGTCATACAATTTATATATATTGGCTTCTCAGGTGGTACTAGTGGTAAAGAACCTACCTGCAAATACAGGAGATATAAGACCCACGGGTTTGATTCCTGGGTTGGGAAGATCCCCTGGAGGAGGGCATGGCCACCCACTCCAGTATTCTTGCCTGGAGAATCCCCATGGACAGAGGAGCTTGGTAGGCTACAGTCTATGGGGTTACACAGAATCTGACACAACTGAAGTGACTTAGCATGCATGCATTTTAGCAACTTTCATTTGTTGATTATTGTCTGAGTATTTATGACGTGCCAGACTTGCATGCATGTGTGTAAATATATAGATAGATAGATGTATAGATATGTGTGAGAACCATGCATATTGCTTAGCACTTAAATTTCAATCTTTTAAAGGCTGGAATTCAGTTGACATTTTGTCTTCTTTTAGCATTAACCAAGATCATTTTTGTTGTCTTTCTTATGTTTCTGACACTACATTCATGTTCTGATGTACTTTTATCTTCTCAGAAATATGTGATTTTAGCCATATCTGGCCTAAAATTCAATAATTTGTTTCCAAACTTATACCTAACTGCTTTTTTATGATTGAAATATCATATCGATTGCTCAGTATATGAAAATCTCTCTTTGTTTTGTTTTTTTTTTTCTGTGCTCCATCTCTCTCTTAAGATAAATAGATGGTTTACATGGTCCTTCCACACATGTGGCTCCTCTGAATTCGAAAGTTCCACATCCAGGAATATCCCTGGGACTGTACGGTACTGTAGTGTTTACTACTGGAAAAAAACCCATGTGTGTATATATACACCAGACGGTCGCTCAGCTGGTGAAGGACCTGCCTGGCAGCGCAGGACGCACAATAGGTGCAGGTCCATCCCTGGGTCGGGAAGACTCCCTGGAGAAAGAAATGGCAGCCCACTCCTGTATTCTTGCCTGGAAAATTCCATGGACGGAGGATCCTGGAGGGAGACAGTCCATGGGGTCTCCAAAGAGTTGGGCAGGACTGAGCGCACACACCCCTTACATCTCGCTCTGTCTCTCAGAGACATCTTTTCAGGAGAGTTTCACACACCGAATTGTTACTTGTTTTATTGTAGAGCTGTAATTTAAATCTAAGCCTACTCTTCTCTCTAGGTTGATTTTTCTCAATGTATCTCTCACATCCTTGGTAAATGTGAGCTGCATTTTTGTGGAGCTCAGACAAGACCTCAGAGGGCCTTCAATGACTCATTTTGTTTCCTTTCAGTTCTTTCTCCTACACTGTGTCAGAGGGAAACTTTCAGTTTGGTTCTAATAAGTATCAATCCCCCCTTCCCATTCATTAATCTTCATTTTTAAACATTGATAGGAGGCTTCAAGCAGTCAAAAAGGCCTGAGGAGAATTTAACTACCTTGCTTTATTTTCAGTTAAATTTTATGTCTACTTTCTATTGAGTCAAATGATGCTTTTTTTGCTTGTTTTTAATTTTTTAAAGTAAAATGTAAAGAGTTGTTAAGAAAAAATGAATCAATTTTAGCAAAAATGTTTAAGTCAGTGGAAGTAAGTTGATATGTAAACTTCATAACAGCAATCTGGACAGGGCTGGATAATGAGAAAGACAATCAGAACCCACGATTTCCCTCTCTGACTTCCGGTAAACGCTGCTGGCCAGACGCGTGCCGACCCTTCTCTACTGGAGCAATACACTTCCCAGTTACAACGTCTGAGCTCTCTGTTTCTTCTCTCTCGTCCCCATGTCATCGTAGCTAGATTCTGAAGAGCCATAAACGTCAAATTCACGCACTGTGTTCATAAAGTCTTCCTTTATCTCATAGTTGAAATATTCCTTACTGTTCTCCCCAGATGATTTTCTGCTGGTGAAGTCATTACTGACTTTACAGTTCCGAGTAAACACGTTTATTGTCCGCATCTGGCACATCTCCACACCCTGAGGGCAGGGGCGGTGTCTGGTACACTTGTCTGCATAGAGCAGCAGCACCTGCAGTAGTGCTTTTGGGCGTCGGAGGGACCAGAAAAACACTTGTGGAATCAGCAAATCCTCGTGTGACTGAATAAAGGCAGCTGAGTAGCTGCTGGATTCATCGGAAACCTCACCGTTTTGCAATGACCCAGTCTCACCTTCAGTTCAGTTCAGTTGCTCAGTCGTGTCCAACTCTTTGCCACCCCATGAATTGCAGCACACCAGGCCTCCCTGTCCGTCACAAAGTCTCACCTTTGGATCATTTAAATTTTGCTTTCCAGAACAGCAAATAAACCAGATGTTCCAAGTTAATCCCCAAGGCTCTGGAAATAATTTAGGACATGAATTAGGAATAGTCAGAAACTCCAACAAATCATTTTTTTTTGTTATCATTGGTAGACTGATACATAGTTAATTTATTAAAAAGAAGATAGATTTACTCAGCCTTGAATTTTCTGGTATCAACTTTTCTCTATCACTCTCTCAAAGTATTTCCTTAAAATGAATAAGCATCAAACCTTCCTGGATAGTGTGGTCTCACTGTGTTCTCTGCAAGGGGATGGAGCTGGTGGAAGAGAATGAAAGAGGAGACGGCTCAGCTTTGGGGAACCGTAACCGCTTTCCTGGTTGATCAGTATTGCAGATGTTAAAGACCCTGTAGCAGGGACTTCTCTGCTGGTCCTGCGGTCAAGACTCTGCCTTGTCAGGCAGGAGGTGAGGGTTTGATCCCTGCTCAGAGAGCTAAGATCCTGCGTACCTCATGGTTAAACAAACCGAAGCATAAAACAGAAGCGATGTTCTAACAAATTCAATAAAGACTTAAAAAAAAAATGGTCCACATGAAAAACCTCATTTAAAAAAGACACCACAGCAGAAGCTCAGTGAGTCCCGTTCTCTAACCAGCCCCGAATGGATGTGGCTGCGGATCAGGGATGGAGTTCCACTCCGCACAGTCAGTGGCTCTCTCTTTTAACGCTCTCCTTTGTTTCAACCCTGCTAAAATTTCTTCTCTGCTACTTTATCTCTTCCCGTCAGTAAGATGATTCCCAGAGCGCCTTAGGGTATAGTCGCTCTTCTGGGTGTTGATTATCTCTAGCTGCCCTCAGCTGCAGATATTTATTTTTCTGCAGACCTCAGTCTGCAAACAAAACCATGAACTCTGCCGCTTGTTATGGCAGTGGAGATCGAAACTGTTTTTCTCCTGAGGTGCTTCAGAGTCTTTAGCATCTATATTTTTTCCCTCTACGTTTTCTGTTTCTCAAAAGTGAAATTATATGCCAGTGACTGTTTTTCCTGCTGCCTCACCCCCCAGGCAACCTAGACCATCAGATTTTTTAAATCTTTTTTCCTTGATCATTCCTGCAAAACCACTTATACATGAAGACTGCATTTCTGGAAGTGGCTGGTTTTAAGCCAAAGATGCTTGGAAAGCAATGAGTGTGTTTTCAGCAAACTGAGAACATCTTGAATTTAAGTACCATTTCAAGTTCTCTGAATTCAGATCATATTTTATCTGAAATTTAAGCTGCGCCATCTGCATTTATTCCATAGCTATTTCAGAATACTAATTTCTATCACCTCCACTTTTATTTCTAGGGTCACCTTTGTTTCAAATAAAAGACTGATAGTATAAGCGAGAAAATTCAAAATGAAACTTTTATTTCTCTAACGACCATCTGATAAAATATAATGAGTAGGAAAATAACAAGAGGAAGGAAGAGTAGTAGAAACAACTGGAAAAGCAATTTCTGAGTAATCTTCTTTTGGATGTTATTGCTTAAAATATGTACCTCCTACTTTATTCAGTAAAGTTTTGTCAGTGATACTATTTACTATAAATGTTTAGTAGTTACAGTCAGATGTTCACTGAGTATGAGAAAATAACATTAATAACTTCCCTTTGAAAGTCTGTTTATCACTTATGATTGTTTTCAAGTACATGAGATACAAACTCTACTAGAGGGATTAACTAAATGAGCATTTATTTTTCTCATATAGCAAGTGGGATGAAAAAGAAATCCATAAAACGTAGCTCTGTGATTCCATTGTGGATCTCCGTTGCATCTATAGCTCTGCCTTTCTTTCCACAGTCATATGACTTCCACTCATGGTCCCAGCGTGGCTGCAGAAGCTCTTGCCATCACATGCACAGTCTAAGCAGGAGGAAGGAGAAGGGCAAAGGGCATGAGTCAAACAGCAGCTGGATTTATCACCTTTTCAGGTAAACGACAACTTTGCTCCCAGTAGTTTCCCACCTGGATCTAACAGATGAGACCTCAGCCACGGGTCCGCCCATTGCTGTCGGGAAGTCTGGGGAGGTTAACCTTTTATTTGAGTGTATTGCTCATACTTCTGTGCTTGGTTGTGTCTGACTCCTTGTGACCCCTTGGACTGTAGCCCTACCAGGCTCCTCTGTCTTTGAGATTTTCCAGGCAAGAATACTGAAGTGGGTTGCCATTTCCTCCTCCAGGGGACTCTCCCAACCCAGGGATCAAATCTGCGTTCTTACATCTCTTACGTTGTAGGCAGATTCTTTATCACTTGAGCCATCGGGGAAGCCCGAGTATATTGCTATTGAACAAATTCAGTGAAAAGATACTTGTCCACAACTGACAGTGCTTGCTTAACATATAAAACTAGCATATTGTTGGTCAGGGCAGAAAAAGCGCCGTCTTGTTCCAGGTTAGGTCACTGACTTCTTTTATTTAATAAAAGAACATGTCAGCAAGCAGAGGAAGCATAGGAAAAGCATGTTAGTGAGAAATACTGGCAGTTCCGTGCCAACTACTGCCCAGAGAGGAAATCTGAGTTAAAGGGCTCTGTGAAAGTGAAAGTCGCTCAGCCGGGTCCGACTCTTTGCGCGCCCGTGGACATCCAGTCCATGGACCTCTCCAGGCCAGAATCCTGGAGTGGGCAGCCTTTCCCTTCTCCAGGGGATCTTCCCGACCCAGGAATCGAACAGCGGACTCCCGCATTGCAGGCGGATTCTTTACCAGCTGAGCTGTCCTTTATATAAAAATGATAGTGTCCGTGTGTGTGTGTTGGGTGAAAGAGAACCAAGATGGCATCCAGTTTTAGTCTTTTGAAAGCTTTTATTCATGATGGCTGTGCTGGGCCTTTGCTGCTGTGGGGGCTTTCTCTAGCTGCCGTGAGCCGGACGCCTCTTCCTCGCGGTGTGCGGGCTTCTCACTGTGGCGGCTTCTCTTGGAGCTGTGAGCTTCAGCAGCTGCACCACATGGGTGCATATCCTCAGGAGCAGAATGCGTGGTTCCTGGGCTCTAGGGCCTGGGCTTCGTTGCTCCAAGGCACGTGGGGTCTCTCTGGGTCCTCCTGGATCAGGGATCGAACCAGCGTCTCCTGCGTTGCAGGCAGACTTTTTACCACCAAGCCTGCAGTTCACAGATAGCAATTGTCTGGCCTGACTGTCTGCTGGCTGTATGATGTTTTAAACAGACAGTCACTTAACCACACTTTGCCTTGGTTTCCTCGCTGAAACGGATGATCTTCTGGACCAAAGTGTAGTCGAGCTGCTCTGAGCGCTGTGCTCAACTTGGTCCAGACTGGAGCTTCAGCTTTCATCCTTGTGGAGCCCAGTTTTGGCAAGATTCCTGCTAAGTCGGCTTAGCCGGAATCTCCTACCCTTGGTATATGACCTCAATATCTGACAGAATTCCTCATCCCTCAGTAATATCTTAATATCTAATCACCCTGGCCTGCCCTTACCCGCCAGGGTGTGTGTGTGTGCGTGTGTGTGTGTGTGTGCGTGCGTGCTCAGTCGTGTCCAACTCTTCTGTGACCCATGGACCGTAGCCTGCCAGGCTCCTCTGTCCATGGGATTTTACAGCAAGAATACTGGAGTGAGCTTCCGTTTCCTACTTTAGGGGATCTTCTCAACCCAGAGGTCGAACCCATGTCTCCCGCATCTCTTGCAATGGTAGGCGGATTCCTTACCAGTAGCACCACCTGGGAAGCCCACATTTTAAGTGACTCAGAGAGCATTGCCCTAACCTCTTAATTTTGCATCCGCTAGCAAAGAGTCGGACACACAGCACACTCCCCCAACCAGTTCTCATCCTTGGCTGTAGATCCCCATTTTCTTTCGTCATATTCAAAACCAAGCCTGATTTTTTACTTCAAAATCCCACTGTAGTAAGCTCACTGGATAAAGCCTGTCTCACTGCTTTAACAAGTATTGTGAACAATTTTTTTTCTTTAACACTACCTGGTGGGATAGTTGTGATAAACCATTTAACATTTGCAAAGCATTTAGCACACTGTCTTTTATATAAGTGGTTATTAATTAAGTACAAAATCTGTATTGTAGAAGGGATTCATTGTTGTGTTTTTGTCAGACACCAGGTTCTATCTTTATCAGATCAGTATGTCCAATTCACCACTGTGGCCCCAGGTTCTGACATATTGTTAGAGTTCAAGCAATGATTGTTGAATTAATAAATAAACCTTAGCTGAAGCTAATACATTTGAGGGTCAGCTTGCTTTACTTATTTGTTGCATGAACAGTATTATGACTTCTATGTAATCTGCTGAAAGACTCAACAAGTGGACTTTCCAGTGTATACGACCCACTAAATACAGCAAAACTTTCCAGAGCAGTTTTCCATGGCATATTTATCAAATATCTTCTAATTATGACTGAATTTTGCCTGAGTTTGATTTTTACATGGCAACAAAGGGAATGTTTTCTTGTCTTCCCACCCCAAGTATTCACCATTCATTTGATAATTGGATTTTTCTTTGAATTGGTAAATTGGCATTCTGCTATCTATCTTGGTCTTTTGGAAATTTTTAACAGTGTTAAGTCTGAAGTTCTGATCATCTTGGGAAACAAGAAAAGAAGATTTAGGGAAAGTTCCAATAGTGATAGGTAGACAGTCCTCTTAAGTGATTTCACTAAACTCATTTTAATTTTCTGCCTTTTATTCTTCTTAACTAATTTACAAATTAAGTAAATAATTAACTTAGATCATTCTTTTTAGAATATAATCCAAGATCCACAATTTATTAGCTATATAATTTGGGAAATCTATTTAAGCTTTCTGTATCTCAGTTTCCGTGACTATGAAAAACAGTTTATGATGATGTGTGCTCTATAATAAGGTTAAACCCATTAATAAAATTAAGTTAGATACCACTAAATTAACCGTAGGCTCAATAATCATCTGTAATATTAGAATCATTTCTGGCATATAATAATTGCTCAGGAAAAAGAAACGGTGTCCATGTTTTCCAGCCGTTTATCAGTTGCAACAGCTGTTTCTACTGTGCAGTTTACCCCAGGGGTAAACAAGTGGTCAGTTCCGTGAGAAAAATGATCAGTCCCTGTAAGTGCCTTTTTTGTTTGTTTGAAATCAAAGGTGGATTTTTTGACTGATTTTTTCAATGCAGTATTGTGAAACTGTAAACAGAAAGGCTGTATTTTAGGTTCGGCCAAAGGGACTGTTACTAAGGAGACTTGGAGAGGCCTTGTTAGCCACACGGCGGTTTCTATAGCTGTGTGTGACGTGTACTGCACGCCGCACTCTCCCTGTCTACGCTGCACGCTGGGTGTTACCAGAGTTACTCTGTGGTTTCCCCAGTGGACATCCATCACCGGGGCTTCCCAGGTGGCTCAGTGGTAAAGAATCCTTCTGCTAACACGGGAGCCGCAGGAGACGTGGCTTCGATCCCTGGGTCAGGAAGATCCCCTGGAGGAGGAAATGCAACCCACTCCAGTGTTCCTGCCTGGAGAATCCCGTGGACAGAGGGGCTTCAGTCCGTGGGGTCACAGAGAGTCGGACACGACCGGACGACTGAGCACGGGCGTGCAGGCAGATCGCAGGCCTGAGTTCCACATTAACCTGGAATTTATTCCTTTGAAAACTGCATTGCCTCAGGTATTCTGTGGTAAATCTATATCTGCACAATTAAAAAAGGAGATTTACGAAGGGAATTAGTAATGAAATGAGATAAACAAATAACAAAAAGTAAATGTTAAGCAACTTTATAGTGCAATGGGTTTTTATTCCTAGAATATACTAAAGTTTTTACAAGTCTCACCTAAAATGTTTAGCTTTTTTTTTTTAACCTCATTTCCTTAGTAGTACTAGGAGAGATAGTTGAACATCGTAAAATTATAAAAATCTAAGTTCTAAGGAACATATAAATTTAAATTAATTCTTATTTTGTCTGTACTTTCCTCCTAATGTAACTAGTTCAGTGAGATTATAGTATATCCATTTAAAAATGCTATTTCCTTTTTTTCTGTATGTTTTCTAAAGGACATTTATTCTTGGCTTTCTTTTAGGCTGTGGACTTTAGGAGATCAGAAACTTTGAATTGCATCCCAAGCACATAGTGTTCATTCAATCAAAAGTTCACTGAGCAACAGATAACATAGAATTGGTGTTTATCCAATGTTTATGGAATAAATGGTGATAAAGTGTATAGAAAACTGAGAAAAAATATTAAAGGGGGAAATGAGAAATCACTGTTAATAACACCTTGCTAACAATTTAGTGTACTTTACTACCTTTTTTTAAAGTTGTGAATATAGTTTTAGATTTAGATGAGAGTAATTCTTTATATATAGAAATGTAAGTAACTATCTTTCCTTCTAAGCAGTTTTTAAATAAGTTTGAAGATTTTACTTTAAAAAGATCAATTGACAATGAGATTTTTTTGTGTTGAATTCATGTTACTGCAGACTTCAGATCTCAGATTGGAGACTGTGTACCAGTCACCTCTCTAGAGAGAGCTCCTGGTTTGCAGGAAGAGTCAACCCCAGTAGTCAGCAGGTATCAGATAATGTGTCCAAGGCTTCAAGATGAACTCAACGCAACCAAGTTAGCACTAGCTCTGACTTGAAAAACAGATCCAAACATCCCTTCCTTGTAATTCTCAAGTACAAAGTGTTCTGAATTTCAGTCTTTGGGTTTTGGTAGAATTGTGGTCCCAATTAACATGATAGTAAACTGTAACCTAAGCAGAGCTGGGGTAAGCGATGATCCTCATTCATATACTCAGAAATAGTAAGATGACTGATTACTGGGTCCGCTGTGTTATCTTTATAGAAAAGAAAAATTCTCAACGTGGAATCAACTTCTGCCTCTTGGGTTTCATGTAAAGGATTGTAGACTTGTATTCACTTGGAAAACACTTCATTTCTTAAATAAAAAGATATGAAGGCATGGTTGTTAAGAGTTGGGTTCCTAACGTGAAAAGCAGACAGACATAACCATTTACTAGATGCAACTTCTTTAGAAAGTTACTGATTCTTTCTGTGCTTCAAAATCCTCTGTGAAATACAGTGAAGAACAATACCTAATTCTGATGCATGCAGGCTTATTGTGTGAATATACACAGAGTGCTCAGCATGACACTTTAGGAAGTCCTCACCAAGAACCAGCAAGGTGGGCCCCACCACACACGAGTGTTCTCGGGGCTTGCTGAATACAGTAATGAGGAAGGGGTTCCAGACTCCTGCTCAGCATGGACTTTGCTCATGAAATACTCAGTAATGTTGGGCACATAAAAGGCTTCCTCTCAAAGTACAGATGTTTAAAAGACATACCCTAGGACATTCCACTCTGCCTCTCTGTTGTCGCCGTTGTTCAGTCGCTAAGTCGTGTCTGACTCTTTGCAACCCCATGGACTGCAGCATGCCAGGCTCCTCTGTCCTTCACTGTCTCCCAGACTTTGCTCAGATTCATGTCCATTGAGTCGGTGATGCCATCCAACATCTCATCCTCTGCCGCCCCCTTCTCTTTTTGCCTTCAATCTTTCCCAGCATCAGGGTCTTTTCCAATGAGTCACCTCTTCACATCAGATAGCCAGAGTTTTAGTGCTTCAGCTTCAGCATCAGCCTTCCAATGAATATTGAGGGTTGATTTCCTTTACAATGGACTGGGTCGATCTCCTTGCAGTCCAAGTGACTCTCAAGAGTCTTCTGAACAAATATTTAATATCCAGGTCAGCAAATATCCAAAGATTATCCCAGAATAATTAATAATTGTGATTTTGTAACCTGGTGATGAGTTTAACTGAGTATAATGATTTATGAATAACTATTTGAAGAGGTAAAAACAAGGCAATGTAGGATTTCATTTTGCAACATATTCAAATATGCTTTTTCCTTATTAACCGTGCAATACCAAATGTTCATTGTTAAAATATTTCATGCAACATCTTAGTGTATAAATTATTGATGAAGTCATTTGAATAGTTCCTTAGTTAAAATTCTAGTATGATTTTCATTTGGGGGCATAAGGTAGGGCTTCTTCTAGATAAAGCCATCTCTAGGTGGTCAGTTTCTCCTCTGGCTTTGCGTGCAGTTTTACGTAGCTCTAACACACACTGGCTCAGTCCTTGGGCACGCACATGCGGCTTCATTCCGTGTTCTCTGTGCGTGTGTGTTCAGTGGCTCGGTCATTTCTGACTCTTTGCGCCCCAGGGACTGCAGCCCACCAGACTCCTCTGTCCATGGGGTTTTCCAGGCAAGAATACTGGAGTGGGTAGCCATTTCCTCCTCCAGCTATATTCCCCAAGAACCATGAAAAGATGTGCTGCAATATTGCTCCTCTGTTGACAATTCAAAAAGATTCTTCTGAGGAAAGACAATTTTAAAGGCTGACTTTCAAAATGTGTTTTTTTGAATACCTGCTTCCCTTTATTTTCAATGTTCAAATTCTTAAATATTTATTCACTTTTGAAAATAAATGAAGTATTTGAAACATTGGTTTGTTGCTCCTTAAAAAATTAAATAACATTGTCTCTCTAGAAGCTTTTATAAATTGGGCTTGAAATGAAACATTTTTTAGTGGTTAGGTATTTACTTGTAATAGGTGTTTTTCTGTTTTAGATAAATTTTCAAATAACTTAGGGCAGCAACAACTAAAAACCTTGGATGAATTAATTTAAAAATCTAGATGGGATAAATGTTGGGTTTTTTTTTCACTTTGTACAAAGCTTTCTCACAAGTTATCCTAATGAATACTTAAATGATTCCTGATGTGATAAAGTTAAGGTTTTAAGAAGAAAATAAGAAGAAAGTCTCAGTGGACTTCATCTGTCTTCATGGCATCAGCTTAGTAGTCATTATTAATGCTATTCCTTGTGATCAACTTAAGAAGATTAACATTTTAACTGGGTCAAACCTCCTGTTAACTGGTAGGACAATGACATTAAATCAGACTTAGGGATTTGTGGTATAAACAGTAAAGCCACACGTTTTGTAATGAGGCATAGAATGGATACTTTGATATGGCTGCTTCTCTTGTAACCACATATTATATTTACTCCTGTGACCCTAAGCCCAGTATGTGACAAATATATATTTTTATTCAAGTTCATCTTTTCCAAATAGCTATTTTATCAATTATATATTTTTCTATTAAAATACCTGTAAATTTTATTAAAACTCAAAAATGTTTGCCCATCAAAAGGTAAAAACCAAGAAAGTAAAATAGAACAACCCACAGACTGGAAGAAAATATATGCAAATCAAATATGGAAGGGGCTTGTGCCTTATTATAAAATATTCCCTATGTTGTTTTAAAATTCTGAATAAGAAAATACGATATTCTGTTTTCCCTTCATTTATTCCTTTTCTGATGTTCTCCATTTCTTTGTGTAGATCTGAGTTTCTGATCCATGTAATTTTATTTTTTTTTTCCTGAAGAACTTCTTTTAACATTTGTTTCAGGGCAGTTCTGCTGCTGATAAAATCCCTCCAGTTTTTGCTTATCTAAGAACATCATTATTACTTCTTCACTTTTGGAGAATAATTTCTTTGGATCTAGAATTCTAGATTGGTGGAGTTTTTCTTTCTACACCTTAAACATTTCACTGTATTGTCTTCTTACTTGTGTGGCTTCTGATAAGTCTGCTGTAATTCATCTCTTTAATTCTTCTATAATGTAGTTGCTTATTTTTTCCTCCGGCTTGTTTCAAGGATTTATGTCTGGTTTTCTACAATTTGAATGTGATATGCCTAGATGTAGATTTTTCTTTTTTGGTGTTTATCCTGTTGGTGTTCCTTGAACTTCTTCAGTCTGTGATTGGGTGTCGTTAACTCTGTAATGTTCTCTGCCATTATTACTCTAGATGTTTCTTCTCCATTCTCACCTTCTTTTTCTTGTGATAATCCAGTTATACACAGAACACACATTTTGAACTTATCCCGGAGTTCTTGGACATTCTGTTCTGTTTTTTTTTTCCTATTTACATTTTAGTTGGGAGGTTTTTTCATCAGCCTATTTTTAAGTTTACTGATTCTTTCATCATCTGTACCCAGTCTACTTATGATTATTAAAAAGCATTCATCATTTCTGTTACAGAGTTTTCTGTATTTCTAGCATTTCTTTTGTATTCTTTCTTAGATTTTCCATGTATCTGTTTACATCACCCATCTGTTCTTGCTCATTGAATACGTTTTTCATTAGAGCACTTAGCATATTATTATAGTTACTTTAAATTCTCTATCTGATAATTCCAACATCTGTACCACATTTAAGTCTGATGCAAATGCTTGTTTTGTATGCTCAAGACAGTGCTTTTTCTTGCCTTTTGGCCTGATTTCTAATTTTCTTCTGGACAGTCAAATATTTGGTATTTGGTAATAGGTGGTGATATATAGGTCCTTAGCGTGACGTCTTATGTTATCCTTCCTGTGAGTTGAGCTGTCTAATATTTGCTGTAGCCGTTAGGAAGATGAAAAGACAAGTGGGAGAAATACATGCACCATATAGCCAACAAAGGACTAGTATTAAAAATACATAAAAGCACTCAAAACACAACAGTAAAAAAAAACGACAGCTAGGTAATTAAAACATGGGCAAAAGACATGAAGAGACATTTCAATGAAGAAGATATAAGATGGCAAATACACATATCTTACAGGGGAGGGCAAGTTAAAACTACGGTGAGACGCCACAGCTCCCCCCAGAAGGGCTGAAAGAGCGGAGGGCGGCGATGCCCCGTGGCGGCAGGTGCGCGCAGGCGGTGTCTGCGTGGCGCCTGCCCTCGGGATGACTGGCCGTCCCAGGTGGCTCGGGGTGGCGGGTCCGCCTGACAGTGCCGGAGACGCGGGTTCGAGCCCTGGGTCGGGAAGACCCCCTGGAGAAGGAAATGGCAACCCGCTCCAGCGTTCTTGCCCAGGAAATATGGTGGATAGAGGAGCCTGGCGGGCTACAGCCCCTGGGGTCACAAGAGAGTAGGACACGACTTGGTGACTAAATCACAACAGCCGAGCATGATTCACCTGCCTGGTTAAGGGGTTGCTGGCCGCCTTCTGTCGGCAGAGGTACCATCTTTGGTTGTTAAATAGACGTGGGGACTTCTCCGGTGGTTCAGTGGTTAGGGCTTGGTGCTTGAATTCACTCCTGGGGGCCAGGTTCAAAAATGAGATTCCACAAACCACATGGCAAGGCCAAGAATCAATTAAAAAAATTAAAACAAGGGTGTGTTTTGTGGGGATATACTTCAAGATGGTGTAAATATTGATGGAGTACAATTTGAAAGATGGGAAGTGAGGGGTTAGCTAGGAGAATTCTGTTGGGAGGCATTTCCAGAGGAAGGAGGCCACACGTGGTGTCTCTGAAGCTAAGAATTTTTCCTTTGAGCTGGAAAGTCCCAGTTCCAAATGCAGGTGGGAGAGAGAAAGGACAGATGAAGTGGAGCGGTGGGCAGGTTCAGTACCAAGCAGGATCTCCAGGCTGCGCTCCGTGCTGTCAACATTTCAGGCTTTAATATCAGCACACTAAAGACAGTCCTAAGAGCTTTTAAATAGAGGAGGGATACGATCAAAAGTGAGCCGTGGAAGGATCTCTCTAGTTGCATCAGAAATGGAATGGAGGTAGGACAGGAGATACATTTTATATCCAACCCTGTGTCTAGTTGCAGCTTAATCTTGGTGTATGATATGACGTAGACGGGCTTCACAGGGGCGCGAGTGGTGCTCGCTTGCCAATGCAAGACACACAGGAGACTGGGCTTCAGCCCCTGGTCAGGACGATCCCCTGGAGGAGGGCAGCAACCCTCTCCAGGATTCCTGCCTGGAGAATCCCGTGGACTGAGGAGGCTGGCGGGCTAGAGTCCGTAAGGGTGAGACGAGTCGGACATGACTAAAACGACTTAACACACATGTAAGCATGATGTAGATAGTCAATTTTTTTTTTTTACTTTACAGATGATTCTCTCAGCATCATTTAACTTTTTAAAAAAGTCTATCTTGTTTTGAATTATTTTTACAAAGAAGGACCTTTTATTCACTCAAAAATATATATTAAGAGCCTACTACATTTCAGGGACCCCTGGAGAGACAAGGATACAAACAGTGATTAAAATGGCCAAAAATCCCTGCTCTGTGGAATTATAGCCTATATTTATTTTAGAATAATTAGATAATATAGAAAAGTATTCTGAATTTTCTTCCAGTGTTTAGTCTATGTGTGCAATTGTATGTATTTATATATTTTTATAGGTTTAAAAAAAACTATAATACCACAATGCAGAAAATAGTGCTATTAAAATTGTGATGTATATCGTTACAAACATAAATGCAATTTGATGTGTTCTCTTTGAAATGGTGTAATATATTTTATATTTTTTGTAACCTGAATATATTTATTCATTCAATATATTTAAAATGTCTTGCCAGATTCATAACTTTGTGTGCAATATAATTTTGATTTGCTCTGTAGTATTACATTGTATTACCATACCATAAATTACTTAACCAATCGCAGAGTCTAATCTAAAATGTGATTGAGTTAAAGAAAGTCAATTGTTCTATAAAATGAAGGAAGAATATGTTTTTTTCTGGTGGCCCCAGAGTCGAAAGTATGGGCTGGTTCACGGGAAGTCAATTCACCTAGTGGCCTATTTACTGAAAGAAGGGAGGGAGGTCTCCAGTGATGGATATGAGAAGAAGTGGGAGGAGTCACTGGGTACGGAAGACGCTCATTCTAGAACGTGGTGCCTTGGTGATCCAAGGACTGAGATGGCCAGCTGGGGTCTGGAATGTGGAACATCAACGACTTCAACAGATCCGTCACCTGGCGTTTAATGTCAAGCCGTCTGTTGCTTCAAAGCGCGCGTTGCCACCGGTGAAACAGCCGGCCAGAGGGCTTTGCCTGTGGCTCAGGGGGCTCTCTGCTCGGCGACGCCCTAGTGGGGGGGGGGGCGGGGGGGGAGGGGCTCAAGAGGGAGGGGACACTTGTGCACGCGGGGCTGATTCATGCTGGTGTGTGGCAGAAACCCACATAATGCTGTAAGGCAGTTATTCTCCAGTTAAAAAGAAATCTAAATGTTCTCCCAAGTGCTGAGTAGGTAAATGACACTTTTGCAGAGAAACGTGAACCACAGGCGCAAGTTACACAGTTTTAGCAAAACAAGAAGGGAAAAGGCAAAAATGTTAAACAAATAAAACTTAACACGTTGACTAAATTTTGAAGCACACAATTATTTCTTCCAGTATAATTAGCAGAAACAGTCTACACAATAAAAAAAAGAGAATCCACATGCATGCATAGACACACACACAGATTATAACATTGTCTGTTAAGACACCATTTACCATGGCTAGGCTCTGGAATCAGAAATGGCTGTTAGAATTTGGGTTCTGCCACTTGCTTGTTGGGTAATTTGGCACATGCCTCCACGAACGCTTCCCTGTGCGTGAGCCTGGAGTTAGCGTGATGATCTAGCAGTAAGGCTGCGGTGAGGGTTAAACGGAAGCATGCCTGTCACGGGCTGGGCGCAGTGCTGGCGTGTCAGCCAGAAGATGGAATTTAAGGTGATGGTGATGGGATGACGAAGCTCTCACTCTAAGGTCTCAGGGCGTATTGCCAGCCTGTCCTCTGTGAAGCTCGTATCAAACTGTATTTTCATCATGACATAGGAAAGATCATTTCCCTCCATGCACTCTGGAAT
This sequence comes from Cervus canadensis, assembly GCF_019320065.1. Taxonomy (NCBI): domain Eukaryota; kingdom Metazoa; phylum Chordata; class Mammalia; order Artiodactyla; family Cervidae; genus Cervus; species Cervus canadensis. The sequence continues at coordinate 80,334,090 of NC_057395.1, forward strand.
CTATGGTTTGTAAATCATCAATGATTTAGACTAAAAATCAGGAGTCTATTTGGTGACTATGTATTAAACACCTACTTTGGCCAGCCGTCTGGTTGATAAGAGTCAAGTATACAGACTCCATACCTGTTCCCATGGACCTTATGTCCTGGGGGAGCTGTTCTTTCTCATTAATCAGTTTTCTTGGTTTTGACTGCTCTGGGTCCTCACTGCTGGGCGGGGGCTTTCTCTGGCTGCAGGCCGCGGGGACTACTTTCCGCTGTGCTGCTCGGCCTCTCCCTGGGGTGACGTCTCTCGCTGCAGAGCCCGGCTCCAGGCCCGCAGGCCTCAGCAGTCACAGCACCTGGGCTCCGTACCTGCCCCTGTGGGCTTCAGTTGCCCCATGGCAAGTGGGATCTTCCCAATTCAGGGATTGAACCTGTGTCCCCTGCCTTGGATCCTTACCCACTGGAAGTATAGGGAGGTTCCTTTTTGCTCCCTGATTTATAAGGAGGGCAAGTGCTACCCTGTGAACACATAACCCTATCTTGTGGTAAGCCTTGGAGTTTACGCTGTATTGAATTCTTAGATTGCATGTAGCTTTCAGCCTGTGTCCATACTAGCCCCTAGAAGAAGTCTTGTGGTTTTCTCTCTCCACGCACTGGGGCTACCTTCTTTGGAGAAAAGCTGACATTTCTGTGAGTATGCTTCCTCACCAAGTGGTTTAATGATGGTGTCTCAGGCAACAACATTTGCACTCACAGGAAGAGAAGAAATACAGCTGTGCTCGTCCCGTGAAGCTCAGAATTATTTATTAAGTACCATGCTCAACACTGGGGAGCCGATCTTGATTCTATTTTTTATTAGTCCACGGGTGCACACTGTCACTTCAGTCATGTCTGACTCTTTGTGACCCTGTGGCCTGTAGCCCGCCAGGCTCCTCTGTCCATAGGATTCTCTAGGCAAGAATACTGGAGTGAGTTGCATGCCCTCCTCCAGAGGCTCTTCCCAACCCAGGGATCAAATCTGTGTCCCACGTCTCCTGCATCGGCAGGTAGGTTCATTAGCACTAGCACCACCTGGAAAGCCCTTCTATTAGTCCAAAAAAACCTAAAATCTTCCTCAGCCACCTGGCCCCAGAGAGCACTTATTGAAACCTGTTATAGAATTTGGTATTCCTTAAAGCAAGCTGCTCTTCAGAGGCATTATTAACTGATTCCTTCCCTTTTGTGCTGCAATAATATATTACATTTGGTTTTGCAGTATTCATGTGTCACAAGCATAAAGCTATGGGTTCTTCAAGGACAAGATTTATGTGAAAATTCGTCTTTGTATCACCAGCATTTAACATAGCTCTTGGGTGAGAATCAGAGTATATCTACTGAAATAAATCATTGCATTGCTTTTGCATTATTTTGGTGTTGTCACTCCCACTAAACTGGGAACAACTTCATGACAGAGACTTATATTTCATCAGCTTTTGTTTCTCCACCCTCTATCAGAGTGTCTGCCACACAAAGAGATGTTAACAGACATTTGTGGTATTAAATGATTAATGAAAGGATATGCCTATCGAGGGGCTTCCCAGGTGGCACAGAGATAAAGAATTCATCTGCCAATGCAGGAGATGCAAGAGGCATGGATTCAATCCTTGGGGCGAAAGATCCCCTAGAGGAGGATATGGCCACCCACTGCAGTATTCTTACCTGGGAAATCTCATGGCCAGAGGAGTCTGGTGAGTACAGTCTACGGGGTTGCAAAGAGTCAGACACAACTGAGCAACTTCACGTGCGTGCACACCTACTGAGACCTTCATAGGCTTCCCTGGTGGCTCAGCTGGTAAAGAAACCGCCTGCAACGCAAAAGACCCAGGTTCGATCCTTAAGTAGAGAAGATCCCCTGGAGAAGGGCATGGCAACCCACTCCTGTATTCTTGCCTGGAGAATCCCTTGGACAGAGGAGCCTGGTGGCTATGGTCCAAGAGGTGGCAAAGAGCTGGACACGACTGAGACCCTTAATTAGAAGCATCTCTTTTGAGATCATAGTCCCAGCAGGCCCTCCACAGGGTGGCCAGGTAAGGGGAGTTCCTCGTTGGCCCTGGTAACTCCTGTCCGTCACATGACAGCTGCTCCCTAAAGCCGTGTCAGCCCCTCAGGCTCTCCTGTCCATGCTCTTCTGCACGAGGGCGCTCTCTGTGTTTAAACAGATGGAGACACACACATATAAAGTAGCCAACTATTTCCACGTGCCTGTGAGTCAGTTTACAAACGCCTTTTAGTGTTAACTTGTCTGGGACAGGATGGGGAGAAGCAGGGAAGTCATTCCAACGTGCTCCTTTTGGATGCGCATTCAGGAAGGGGGGCCTGGGTAGCAAAATGGCAGTGGGTCCCAAGCGGAGAAGATGTGATGCTAAAGAGGGAAGAACATTTTAAAACATTTAGAAATTGATACCCGTGGTTGATAAGTATTCATGTCAACTTATCTAGAACATTTATTATAACTATGACAACTCTCAGGTGAAAGAGATTTTAAGACTGACATTTTATTCATTTATATTAAGAGCATGCCAGACACGGTTCTACGGCTTATCATAAATTACTCTGTTATAGCCTTATAATGCCCCCAGGAGGAATATGTTGTTATTATAGATGGGGAGACTGCAACACTGGCAGATGAGGGGGCTTCCCAGTTTCATGCAGCTGATGGGTAAGTGAAAGTGAAGTTGCTCAGTCGTGTCTGACTCTTTGCGACCCCACGGACAGACTATAGCCTACCAGGCTCCTCCATCCATGGGATTTTCCAGGCAAGAATACTGGAGTGGGTTGCCATTTTCTTCTCCAGGAGATCTTCCCAACCCAGGGATTGAACCCAGGTCTCCCGCATTATAGGCAGAGGCTTTACAGTCTGAGCTGGTGGGTAAGTGAAGCAGGGTTTAAATCCAGCAAGTCTGGCTGCATAGACCAAGCAGTTAGCTCATGATATGTGTGGTCCTATGTATCAGATCGGAAGAGGTAATGGCAATGGGAGATGGCAATGGACAGGGAGGCCTGGCGTGCTGTGGTTCATGGGGTTGCAAAGAGTCGGACATGACGGAGTGACTGAACTGAACTGAACCACATGAAATGCTTCCAGTCATGCCTACCAGATGTGTAATGGGGCCTCGTTTTGATTGTTTTAATCAAAATGAACATGGTAATTATCCATATTTATTTAACAACTATTAGGAACATATCTTTCAGCTCTCCTTCAGGGCCATGTCTAAACATCTATTCCTCTTCGTCTTGAGCAGAAAGACATTCCTGGCTCACACGGTTGAATAGAAGGTGGCAGATGAGGCTCGAAGCAGAGACTGGAACTGTCAAAAGTTACTTGCTTCTGTTTCTCCATCACTCAGTTCTGTATCTTCTCTGAGAAGATTCCGTCTTCTATCTTCTATCTTCTTTCAATTCCGTCCCTAGACAACTTTGCCTTTTATATTTGCAACATGGCTTCCAGGACAATCTGAGGCTAAGTGCTTCCAAGGTCAAATCCAGTGAGAAAGAGTGAATCTCCTTTTTCACCCTGTGTTTTTACTGAAAGCCCATCTGTTCACTTTGATCAGTCCAGCTTATATAAATGCCCGTCCCTGAACATGCTCAGAGTGGGTTTTTGGCTGATTGGTTCAGTCCTAGGGCTGTTGTTCTGTTCACTCACTAAGTCATGTTCGACTCTTTGTGACCCCATGGATTGCAGCATGCCAGGCTTCCCTGTCCTTCGCTAACTCCCAGAGTTCGAGCAAACTCATGTCCATTGAGTTGATGATGGACTCAATTCTCTATTGCCCCCTTCTCCTGCTGCCCTCAATCTTCCCCAGCATCAGAGTCTTTTCCAGTGAGTTGGCTCTTCATATCAGGTGGTCAAAGTATTGGAGTTTCAGCTTCAGCATCAGTCCTTCCAATGAACACCCAGGACTGATCTCCTTTAGGATGGACTGGTTGGCTCTCCTTGCAGTCCAAGGGACTCTCAAGAGTCTTCTCCAACACCACAGTTCAAAAGCATCAATTCTTCTGTGCTCAGCTTTCTTTATAGTCCAACTCTTACATCCATACATGACCACTGGAAAAACCATAGCTTTGACTAGATGGACCTTTGTTGGCAAAGTAATGTCTCTGCTTTTTAATACGCTGTCTAGGTTTGATATAGCTTTTCTTCCAAGGAGTAAGCATATTTTAATTTCATGGCTGCATTCACTATCCACAGTGATTTTAGAGCCCCCAAAAATAAAATCTGTCACTGTTTCCATTTTCCCCCCATGTATGTGCCATGAAGTGATGGAAACAGATGCCGTGATCTTAGTTTTTTTGAATGCTGAGTTTTAACCCAGGTTTTTCACTCTCCTGTTTCACTGTCCTCTGAGAACAGAACTGTTCTCTGATCATGTATGCTGAGGAGGGAAGGTGGAAAGATGCCTTTCAGCATCCATGGATACCTGGAAAAAGGGGAAATGGATGATGAAGAAGCAAGCTGCAAATGTTCCTTGCCAATTATGAATTTAATTTTTGTGGGAAAAGAATCCAGTACCCTCATAAACCATTCTGTAGGATCCTTGGAAGTTAATACCTGACCATCCTCCCTTTAATGAGCAACATCTCGGTTTACAAAATTAATAAGCCACTGAATTGGTTTGAGGGTGAGTTGGATAGAAAATTTAATGAAGCTCTTCAGTGCAACACCTGTAGATTGTTTTTCTCATCCTCCTGCAGCAGAAAATGCTTTATAGAACTGAGGTGGTGATTATATGTCCAACCAGAGACAGGCAGTGCTACAATCAATTAAGATTGCCAATGGATTACGGAGGACAGACACAATGTGCTTTTCCAGAGCAGGTGAATCAATTTTCCACCTCGGTGGGCCAGAGCAGTAGGAAGAAATATTTCTGAGATATATATATATATATATATATATATGAAACTCCTAATATAGATTCATCTGGACCAGACTCTGTTCTCACTCATAGTCACTGTATTTTTGTCTTTCCGACTTCAGTGACTTGCAGTTTTTCTTCAGAGTTGAGTTCACTTAGGAGCAATCTGTTTATTCAAACGCTGGCAGAGGCTGGGACGAGAGGCATGGCGTTCCTCCTTCCACTCCGTCAGGGCCTGAGAGCGGGTGGTTGTGTGTGCAGGGAAGAGGGCGTCTGACTGAGGGAGCCAGAGAGGCGACGGCCTCTCCTCAGCAGTGCCCCGCGAGTCCAGGAGCTTCCATTTTGATATTTGTAACTTCCATTTTGAAAAGCATATCAGATGAGATGAACAGTCACTAGAACTGAGAAGCCCAAATCTCTCCCTTTAGAAAGAAGAGGAATTCTAGAAAAACTAAAGGAAATTAAGGGCTTCCCAGGTGGCTCAGTGGTAAAGAATCCGCCTGCCAATGTGGGAGATGCAAGAGACTCAGGTTCAACCCCTGGGTCGGGAAGTTCCCCTGGAGAAGAAAATGGCAACCCCCTCCAGAATCCTTGTCTGGAAAAATCAGTGGACAGAGGAGCCTGGTGGGCTGCAGTCCACGGGGCTGCACAGGGTCATACACGATGGAGTGACGGAGAGCAAGCAGGCACCTAGGTATCACTTATAGTAATGTGCTATCTCAAGAGAGGATCTGAGACATATCAGTGTGTGTGTGTCTGTGTGTGTGTGTGCGTGTGTGCGTGCGTGCTAAGTCGCTTCAGTCCTGTCCGACTCTTTGTGACCCATGGACTATAGCCCACCAGGCTCCTTGGTCCGTGAGATTCTCCAGGCAAGAATACTGGAGTGGGCTGCCATCTCCTTCTCCAGGGGTCTTATATGTATCATGACCTCATAATACAGGTCACCGGATGTTGGCAGACAGGCCCATTGTAAAGGATGGAGCGAGGGAGGGAGGGAAGGAAGGAAATCAAATTTTTGGCTAGAGAGGAGCAGTTAACAGCGGGCATGGGGAAAAGTGGGGGTCATGGTGAGGTCGACTGTGGTATTGGACTGCTTCCTTTTGAATCATTTATCATCTGTGGAACCTTGGGCAAGATGCTTGCTCTCTCTAGGGAATCAGTGTTTCCCTCTGTAAGATGGGTGAAATACAACCATATGTTTGTATGAAAGTTCAACGGACTAAAGTAAATAAGGTTTTGGTTCTGCATCCAACACATAAACAATGTTTATTAAATGTTTTCTATCAGTATTTATTAGCTGCATGTTCTATCCCAAGTTCTGCATTAAGAACTTTACTGGTATTAATTTTAAAGGCTCACTATGTGGAGGGTCTTATTGACTTCCCCATTTTTCAGGTAAGGGACATGTGATGGTGGTGGTTTAGTTGCTGAGTTGTTTCTGACTCTTTGGACCCCATGGATTGTCTCCTCTGTCCGTGGGATTTCTCAGGCAAGAATACTGGAGTGGGTTGCCATTTCCTTCTCTGGGGGCTCTTTCTCACCCAGGGATCGAACCCACGTCTCCTGCATCTCCTGTATTGCAGGCAGATTGTTTACTCACTAGCCACCTGGAAACATTAAAAAAAAAAGAACCACCTTAGAAGTCCTCACCACTGCTGCTGAATTCTTTCCTTGAGCTCCGGGTTTTGCCACGAGCTGCTAGAGAGGTAAGATGTACAGTATGGGCACTTTCTCAGGCTGTGTATACAGTGGGCTGGGAAAATGAATAGGAAAAGCTAAGGAATTACTGGTAGTTTAAAGAAAACTATGCTTTTTATAGAGTATGATTAGTTAACACTACAAAGCACTAAATACTCTTAATTGCTTTGTGTTTAACACTTCACGCGTGAGTGCTAAGTCACTTCAGTGTCCGACTCTTTGCAACCCTGTGGACTGTAGCCCACCAGGCTCCTCTCTCCATGGGATTCTCCAGGCAAGACTTGCCATGCCCTCCTCCAGGGGATCTTCCCAATCCAGGGATCAAATCTGCATCTCCAGCAAACTTGTGCATTGCAGGTGAATTGTTAACCTTTGAGTCATTGGGGAAGCCGTAACTCTTTATAGGGGCGGTGGGTGGAACAATGTCAGCTTAATTGAACAGAACAGGCAAGCTATGATTCAGTTCTATGAAATCCTTCTCGCAAACTCCATAGCTGAAGACATTATGTTACCTCACAGTCTGAACTAGGGTGAGGCAGGCAAGGAGCCTAGACTGCAGACTTTAAGCAGGTGCTCACTCTTACGGTTTTTCAAGTGCTCAAATCTCTCATTTCTGTTGTTTCAGAAAAAACAAGAGTAATGGTATATAACAACACATATTCATTTTCCCGAAGTTTCTGTGAGGGTGGAGTCCCAGCTGGGTCCTCTGTAAAGCTGTATTTAAGATGTCAGATAGGGCTGAGGACTCATTTGAAAGCTCAGCTACGGAAGAATCTACTTCTAAACTCACGCCGTTGGCAGGACTCCTTTACTTGCCTCTGTGGCATCAAGGGCTTCAGTTTCTTGGACAGACTGCTAGCGGTCACCCAGAGCTCCTAAAGGTCACTGAAAAGTCCTTGCTGTTTGAGGTTCCTCAGCCTTGTTGCTTCCTTCCTCAAAGCATTGCAGGAATGAGGAGTCCAGCAAGATGGGGGCTGCACCCATTTATATTATTACATGTAATATAATATCACCATTACACAAATATATATGTAATATCACAAATCATGTCTCAGCTTGGGTTGTGCTCCTTTATTTTTGTGAGGGAAAAATTGATTCTAGTGAATAACAGGCCATTGTGGCCTGAAGACGTGTGTGAGGGGAGGCCCGGCCTGAGGACAGGAAGTCAAAAGTGAGAAGAGGGCAGAGAATATAAATCAACAGATGTTTCGTTTACTAGAAGCCTTGCAAATATACTCTAAAGTATTAGGGTGTCTTCAAAAGTCTCTGACTGCAAGTTGTATCAGACTCAAGTCACAGTGATTCAATAAACAGACTTATTTTTCAAATACTAAATCTCAAGTTGAGGCAGCTTCTGCTTGGCCAGCTGAGAAGTTCAATGATGCTGTTAAGAATTCAGTTCCTTTCTAACTTTCTGCCTTGTCTTCCTTGGCACGCCATCTCACTTCCCTCATGATCACAAAGTAGCTGCAGGGGCTCCTAAACACACCATTGTTCAAGAGCAGAAAAAAGAGCGAATCCTGTCTGTTCTTGAACCTCCTTTTTCTAAGAGCTAAGAAACGCTTCACGAAGCCCTGGCAATGGATTTTCACTGTATCTCATCGGACAGAATTGGCTCATAGACCGCTTTCCAAGCTAATCAAAGAAAGAGGATGAAATTGCCTTAATTGACTCGGATCCTGACTTACCCCTGGGGCTGTGTCTGGGTCGCCTTATAGCTCTGAGTGGTAGGAATGTGAATAAAAACTACTGGAGCTATCACTGCAGGGCAGTGTATGCACGTGTGGGCATGTGTGAGACATGTGTGTGGTGTACGCAAAAGGTGATGGTTTGAGTTAGGAAACAGTCTTACACTATACATTCAGTGTATGAATGGTTCGTCGGCCCTCGAAAGGGATTTTGAAATCAGAGACAGGTTAAGTGGTGACTCAAGCACATACTGACTTAACCATCAATACTGGAACCTGCCTTAAAATATGTAAAATGGAAACACCAGTATTACCCACCCCTGCAAATTTTTGTGAGACTAAAATGCTAAGTGTTTAGCCCAGTTTCTGCTGCATTTTAAGTGGGCAGGAGCCCCCTATGACGATGGGGCAATGCCAATTATCATTGTTATGCTGTATCTTGAGGTTTCTCGCAGCAGGGCGCCTCCAGAGGGTGGTTTGGACTTGGCTTCCGTGGAGGGAATCAAATAATGAGCTAAGATTCGTGGCGGCTTTCTCAGGCTCACCCGCGTGCAGAAACTCTCCTTTCGTGCAAAACAAGCCCATCTCCAGAGAAAACCTCTTGGACACGGTATCACATTTCTCCTTCATTTAAAGCTTTTGTTGAGCTTTTCCAAATCTCCACTCTGAGTTCAACACAAACACCCTTGTGCTGGCATCCAGGCCATTCTTTACTTTTATGTGTATGACTTCTCCCTTGACAGTCTCATCTCCCGAGCCGAGTGCCGTGGGCGACTGTTCGTTTACGGCGCCTCTCATCTTCCTTTCCCCTGCTCGTCTGGAAAAGATCATAAAATATTTGACCGTGGTGGCTGCTTAAAGCTCTCTCCGAAGAAGTAGTTCATGAAGTTTAATTAAAGGTTTTGGAAAACTTTAGCCTGGTTGAGGTTTGTCTAGACTAATGGAGAGATTATAATATAAAGAACTCTTGAGCATTAAAAAAAAAAGCCAAAAGCCCCATTGGTCAGGAAGCAAACATTTAAAGACTGAAAATATGGTCCTATTAGTGAACCGACCCTTTTGTCAAGTCAAAATGGGATAAGGGTGCTATGGGGAGGGTGGGCATGACTCTAGGGAAGCGAGGATGGGCTGAAGGATCCAGCAGAAATCCTACAGGAAGGAGCCCAGCTATTTTGTCAGAACTTTTTCAGTGTAAATGACAAAAGCCCAACTCAAAGAGGACTGAGCAAAGACCGTGCATTGGTTCTTGATTAGATGATTGGTTCCAGCCTCCTGGTCCCCACCCCTCATTCCCTCCTGTTTTTTCAAGCTGACTTCCTTCTCAGGTGGGGGCTCCTGGATCCCATAATGATGAGCTATCAAGCCCTTTAGGTCTTTGCTGGGTCTTCTTAACAGCCCTGGAGGGTGCAGGGGTGAGGTCATTGTCCTATTGAGTCTGGGCTATTGTGACAGAAATGACAACCCACTCCAGTACTCCTGCCTGGAGAATCCCGTGGGCAGAGGCGCCTGGGGGCTGCAGTCCATGAGGTCGCAAAGAGCCGGATATGACTGAGCACACACCCACGTTACAACAGATCACCACTGCCTGGGTGGCTTAAATAGCAATCATTTATTTCTCACACTTCTGGAGGCTGGGAAGTCCAAGGTCAAGGTTCCGGCTCGTTGGGTGCCTGGGGAGAAGCCTCTTCCTTGTCTGAAGGCAGTGGCCCCCTTGCTGTGTGGTCACAGGGTGGAGACGGAGAGAGAGGTCGCTGGTCTCTTCTTTTTGGGTGAAAAAACAAAGTTTTAGCCTCTCAGTCATGTCTGACTCTTTACAACCCCATGGACTGTAGCCTGCCAGGCTTCTCTGTCCACGGGATTCTCCCTACAAGCACCCTGGAGTGGGTTGCCATTCCCTTCTCCAGGCGATCTTCCCAACCCAGGGATCAAACCTGGGTCTCCTGCACTGGGAACGCGGAGTCGTAGCCACTGGGCCACTGGGGAAGTCTCTCCCATGAAGCTTTTGCTTGAAAGCACAGGACACAATGCCGGAAGAGAGAGCGGGCCAAGCACTGGGGCTCCAGGCGCCTCCCAGGGATGCGCTCCTCGGGGTCCTCATTCTCTCGGGACCACTGCTCTTTCTCTCCCAGTAAAATCTGTGATTCTTACACAAATCTCGGCCTCGGGAAAGCTCAAGGCAGAAGTTCTCAGTTTTTAGCCAAACTGACCTAATTGTTGAGGTCAGTCATAGCATCAGTGGAGGAACTGGATCAAGGAGTGGCTGCTGGATTTTATGACTTTATTTAGCACATCACAAAGCCCACAGCCTTATTTTAGCCAGGAGTCACAGCCGGATGTCCAGAAGCCCCAGAGAAGAAGGGCAGAACTTTCTTAGCCTGGCTGTAAAATAGTCTCAGTTTTCTCATCAGTAAAATGGGGATAATAACAGCATCAATCCCACAGGATCAAACCGTTATAAAGTGGCTAAATGAGTGTTTATTTTAACTTTAAGAAAAATATACTTGTGATCTTAATTAGTTCTAAATGTCAGTGCAGCCTAGAAAGAACCCTACTATATGGACAACTAGATTCTAGTCTTGCCATTTTCTGGGAGGAGCAAACTTAAATTCCTGCCAGTCCACTCCATAATTTGGAGGAAAAGGGGATCAAATTTTCCTGTCATGGAGTGGACTTGGTGAGATGCCAGGTAAGCATTATCTATTGCAGAGTTTCTAGGAGGCACAGAATTTGCTCCATCAAAAGCAACGGCTTCGTCTGACGAGTCCTGAGCTGTTCTTTCTCTTTGACAGGAGGCGTGTTTTTCAATAGGTTTGTGCTTCGTGTGTTATCAAGCCTGTGATAAGTGTTTATCTCCGAGGAACCTACTCTATCCTCAGTTGTTTCCTGAACTTGAGCTGTATGGACAAGGCATCCTGGCCACTCCCAGCCCCTCCCCATCTCCAGTAGCTGCTAACTAGTCACATCATCCTGCAATATTCATGAATTTAATTCTGGGTGGAATATTTTGCCAATACTCGTGTAAAAGACAGTGCTTGAAACTTAGGTACATTGTCACCATGAAAATATCTGGGTTTTAACTGTTTTCAGCTTAGCTTTTTATCACTTTATGGCACTGAAATGATGAATCAATTAAAGAAATACTGAAGGGAGGGGATGGAGAGAATAGTCTATACATATATTTTTAAAAAAAGAAATGGATGGTTGTCAGCATTTCTCAAGATGTGAAGTGTTTTTCTCTCACATACACACACTATACGAATATGCAAATTGGACAGGCTTCAACCCACTCTTTTATATGAAATGTGGTAGAAAGGAGACTTACTGTATTATTATTGCCATTTTCTGAAAGGCCCCTTGGGAAGGTGTCTGCAGAACATACCTAGAGATTGACTATTTTCAATAGAGGAGATCCAGACCACGTGCTGAATCTGCAGGATTGGGGCTCTGGTCACAGCAATGACATCTCTGCCACTCACTTTTTTCCTAAATTAATTTTTCTACAGGCAGTTTTCCAGTTAACTTTTCTCTCGATGCAGTATTCCTTTTGTTTGTGAGGCGTGTTGTATCTAGGCATCTGAGCTGAGGTTGTGTGTGTGCTCCGCTGCTCAATCGTGTCTGACACTTTTGCGACCCCGTGGACTGTAGCCCACCAAGCTCCTCCATCCATGGGATTCCCCAGGCAAGAATACTGGAGTGGGTTGCCATTTCCTTCTCCAGGGGATCTTCCCAACCCAGGGATCGAACACCTGTCTCCTGCATTAGCAGGAGGTTCTTTACCACTGAGCCACCAGGGAAACCCGAGCTGAGGCTTTGAAGTTGTTGATAAAAAAAAGGAGTTTGAGCTTTCTCTCATGTCCCGATGAATGGGCCAGTTGTCAGCTCCAGAGCTGATGAGGCAAGGAGGGAGAACTCTGGCCTGAAACAACACTGGTATTTTGGATGTTGTGAGACACTCAGTGGAGCAGCATGATTTGGAAAATGGGAAAAGTCAGGGAAGACTTGCTTATAAGTAAACCATATTTCATCAACTCTAAGACGCCAATGATAAAAATATACCAATTCCTTTTACGTGCCACTAATAAAGAAAAAGGGCTTCCCTGGTGGCTCAGTGGGAAAGAATCTGTCTTCAGTGCAAGACAGGATTCGATCCCTGGGTCAGGAAAATCGCCTGGAGAAAGGAATGGTTACCTACTCCAGTACTCCTGCCTGGAGAATCCCATGGACAGAGGAGCCTGGTGGGCTACAATTCATGGGGCTGCATAGGGTTGGACATGACTGAGCAACTAACACTTTCACATTCACTTTCAAAAAAGAAGAAAGACGATGTCAAATGAATTTAATCTTTTTGAGTGCTGCATAATTCTGTATTCCTCAGAGTCTTGAGCTTTGTTCTGAATTAAGTTAAATGACTCATAAATACTTTGGTCTTTTCAAGTCTTTGTTTTTAACATTTCTAAGGTTGGTCCAGAGTAGATTTTGCCTGGGGCTGATTATTTACAGCTCCTGATTCAAGAGCCTTCTGAGTACTGTACCAAAGTCCCCACGAATAAGAGGGTTTTTCTAATTTCTGACCATTTCTGACCCGGCCTGAGTCCTGTTTTCTGTTCCCTCTGATTCTTTCCAAGGGAAATTTTCCCGTAGGTATTGGAATTCCTCTGGGGATGCTATTTGCAAACATATGGAGCTCCTATATAGGCCTTCAGGTGGAGAGTGTCTGTGTAAGACAGACACGGTTCCAGGAAGCAAGACAGAGAAATAAAAATGGTAGGACGAGAGGGCAAAGCACCGCCTCACTCACTGAAGCGCCTCAGTCCACTTACACATTTAAAAGTTATGTGAGCCAATGAATTATTCTTTCTTAGTCTTGAGCCAATTTGAGTTGGGTTTTTATCACTTATAAAGTGGCTCAGCTGGTAAAGAATCCACCTGCAATGCAGGAGACCTGGGTTCGATCCCTGGTTTGGGAAGAGCCCCTGGAGAAGGGAATGGCTACCCACACCAGTATTGTGGCCTGGAGAATCCCGTGGACTGTATAGTCCATGCGGTTGCAAAGAGTCGGACACGACTGAGCGACTTTCACTTTATCACTTTTAAACTGCCGTGGCATGGTGAGGATGGTGGCGATGATGGCAGTTCTTGCTGTTATTCTGTTACCATGATAAGTGTTGCTATGCAATTACTGGACATGCTGGCAGCACGTTCAGGGAACTAAATTGCTTTCCTGCACCCCGTTTTTCCCCCACCAACAGTCAACAGTTTCTCCTGTCGGCATGCTTCCAGGAATCGGATTTCAGTCGGCAAAAGACATTGTGCATGCTTCCATTTAAAGTGCTTCTTTGCTTCTCACTAAGTCTGCTGTTGCTGCTGCTAAGTCGCTTCAGTCGTGTCTGACTCTGTGCGACCCCATAGACGGCAGCCCACCAGGCTCCCCCGTCCCTGGGATTCTCCAGGCAAGAACACTGGAGTGGGTTGCCATTTCCTCCTCTAGTGCATGAAAGTGAAAAGTGAAAGTGAAGTCGCTCAGTCGTGTCCGACTCTTTGAGACCTCGTGGATTGCAGCCTATCAGGCTCCTCTGTCCATGGGATTTTCCAGGCAAGAGTACTGGAGGGGGTTGCCATTTCCTTCTCCAAGCACACTAAGTCTACCCTTTGCCAATACACCCTCACGATTTTTAGGCTTAACTAATTACTACACCAGTCAAAGCTCTTTGGATAAGATGCTAGAATCCCAGCTGCCTTAAAGAAGAATTGTTAATGAAGCCTTGGGATGAATAAAATATTACCTCTTCCATCACCTCTTTATAGGATGTCGGGGATTTCTTGTACTTTGAAAGTGGTCATCATTCATTAATGACAACGTGTTAACATTTAGATGATCATTTTGTGCTCTAACAAGTAACCAGGCTGGCGAGCCACAAAGGGAACACTGGTATTAAAGACGGGGAGCAGTCCTCCTGCCTGGAATGAATGACCCGTTTTCACTTGCTCCATATCAAACACCCACCAAAACAGAACATCCCTGCCGGCGCCTCCGAAGTCCAAGGTCCTCCTTGCCTCCTCAAACTTGTGGTTTAATCTGAACCTGAAGTTGCCTTTAATAAGATGGCCAGGTAATTTGCAGCTGCTTACGAAGGGTCAATAAAGAGCATTTACTCCCAAACTTAATCACCTCAGGGGTTTGTTTAAAAGTACATATTCCCAGAGCTTGTTAAAAGTTGTGGTTACTTGGTCCCTAACCCTGAAGATAGTTTTTCAGTAGGTCAAGGAGGGTTTCAGATATTTGAATTATTAATAAGCCCCTGCAGTAATTTTGATGCATGTGGTTGAGAACCATGCTAGAGCAAGGGACCTGGTTACCCCGGAGTGCGCAGAAAAGCTCAGCAAAGAGATGGAAGGAGAAACTGATTTTGTTTCTGGGTTAAGACCACTAACACGTATGTGTGTCTGCATATATGCATGTGTATGTATATGTAGATATAATTAGAATTTTCTTACAAGTTTAGGCAAATACATATTTAATTTAAGCACATATGTCTGGCAAATTGCAGTGACAAATTTAAGGAAACTGTCAGGCGTCTAACAGAGCAGGGGAACTGGGTAGGCATCACTCGTTTCTCTTCCTTCCCTGGTTCGATCGGCAGCTCAGTCTTGCCCTCACTGTGGGTGATCAGCTCTCTCCCATTTATTCACAAGCTGGATATACTGGTCTACGCTCTGTTCACACTGAGTCCTGGCACCTTCACGTTTTAGCTGGGTGGTCTAGAGCAATTTGCTTACCACTTCAGCCTCGTCTGGCTAATTTGTAAAATAAAAATACTTCCTAATTTTCACATCATTCTTAATTGTCATTAACTTGAATAAGTTAATTCAGGGCTCAAAATTACATTTGGCACCCGGTAGAATTTCAGTTCCAGAAAAACATCTATTTCTGCTTTATTGACTACGCGAAAGCCTTCGACTGTGTGGATCACAATAAACTGTGGAAAATTCTGAAGGAGATGGGAATACCAGACCACCTGACCTGCCTCTTGAGAAATGTGTATGCAGGTCAGAAGCAACAGTTAGAACTGGACATGGAACAACAGACTGGTTCCAAATAGGAAAAGGAGTATGTCAAGGCTGTATATTGTCACCCTGCTTATTTAACTTATATGCAGAATACACCATGTGAAATGCAGGACTGGAGGAAGCACAAGCTGGAATCAAAATTGCTGGGAGTAATATCAATAACCTCAGATATGCAGATGACACCACCCTTATGGCAGAGAGTGAAGAGGAACTAAAAAGCCTCTTGATAAAAGTGAAAGAGGAGAGTGAAAAAGTTGGCTTAAAGCTCAGCATTCAGAAAACTAAGATCATGGCATCTGGTCCCATCACCTCATGGGAAATAGATGGGGATACAGTGGAAATAGTGTCAGACTTCATTTTTGGGGGCTCCAAAATCACTGCAAATGGTGACTGCAGCCATGAAATTAAAAGACACTTACTCCTTGGAAGGAAAGTTGTGACCAACCTAGATAACATGTTAAAAAGCAGAGACATTACTTTGCCAACAAAGTTCCCTCTGGTCAAGGCCATGGTTTTTCCAGTGGTCATGTATGGATGTGAGAGTTGGACTGTGAAGAAAGCTGAGCGCCGAAAAATTGATGCTTTTGAACTGTGGTGTTGGAGAAGACTCTTGAGAGTTCCTTGGACTGCAAGGAGATCCAACCAGTCCATCCTGAAGGAGATCAGTCCTGGGTGTTCATTGGAAGGACTGATGGTGAAGCTGAAACTCCAGTACTTTGGCCACCTGATGCGAAGGGCTGACTCATTGGAAAAGATCCTGAGGCTGGGAGGGACTGGGGGCAGGAGGAGAAGGGGACGACAGAGGATGAGATGGTTGGATGGCATCACCGACTCAATGGGCATGAGTTTGAGTTAGCTCTGGGAGTTGGTGGTGGACAGGGAGGCCTGGCGTGCTGCGGTTCATGGGATCGCAAAGAGGCGGACACAACTGAGTGACTGAACTGAACTGAACTGAGCTAAGAGTTTTAGGAAGTATTAGCTCCCCATTATTACTATTGTGTTGTTATTCATAAGGAGTAATAGCTAAACAGAAATGGAACATAGTCAAGTATATACATACATATATGTACATATATTAATATATATGTACATATATATATTATGTATATGCATGTTTGTGTATATCTATCTTACATAGTATGTAGATATAATTATATTAGACTCAAGTAAAATTTTTAAAGTGATTTTCCTCTATGTTAGCATTAGTGACCCAAGTCTAATTTTTATTTCTGATACTAAAGATGTAAGTTTTAGTTACCTCTGGAAATCCGGTAAGACTTATGGATCTTTGACTTGAAATGCACATGAAAACTCTGCACTTGTTCACATACATGCAGTGAAAATGCAACGCATGTGTTGATGGGGCAGGTTGCTGGTTGTCGGGAGTGGGCAATCCATGGGTCCCGGGTTAAGAACCCCTGCACTGACCTCTGGGACCCTTAGAGGCAGGAGCTGTTCTTACACACATTGGTATCTCTGACCCCTGATACAGCGCCTCGCGCAGTGTCGCTGACACTCAGTGGCTGTTACTTCAATCACATAGCTTTTTGATTACTAGCAATTGATTATTGATTTTCACTTCTGTTGGAAGAGAGGAAATGTGAATAATTCATGGGAATTATTATTGTGGAACTTGGTATGTGCTGTAAAACATGTCCTAGGACAGAGCTTCTCAAACTTCAGTGTGCTCAAGAATCACCTGGGGCTTCCCTGGAGCCTCAGTGGTAAAGATGACGCCTGCAATGCAGGAGATGTAACAGACATGGTTTCATTTCAGTCTGCCTCAGTGGTAACGGGCCTGGCTGCAATGCAGGAGATGTAACAGACATGGTTTCATTTCAGTCTGCCTCAGTGGTAACGGGCCTGGCTGCAATGCAGGAGATGTAACAGACATGGTTTCGATCCCTGGGTTGGGGAGACCCCCTGGAGAAACGAATGGCAACCCACTCTAGTATTCTTGCCTCAGAGTTCCACGGACAGAGGCGGCTTCAGGCTACAGTCCCTGGGTGTGCAAAGAGTCAGACACGACTGAGTGACTAACACTTTCACTTTTCACTTTCTAGTTACCTGTACCTTAAGTATAACATTAGAATCTTTCCCCAAAGTCTTGTTGCGGAAGAAACAAGCTAATGTAGATAAACCATCCCGCACAATGCCTAGCATACAGTAGGTGCTAAGAAGATACATTGTTCTTTGGATGGTGTGACTCAGACCCCTTCCTGTTTCCCTTCGGATGGTTCTTTAGTGACAGCCTTGATGCTGACAATATTATCACCAGCTGGGACTTGTTGATGGCGTGTAAGTTTCTCTTGAATAATACATCAGGTTCCTACTGCAGGATATAGCGGGAAGCTGACTATATGTAAAGAGACTGAGGGACTGTGACTTTTTTGAAGTAAACTCTTGGCCATGAATCAACAGTTGTGATCTCTCCAGTTTCTCACTCAGGCTTTTTGAAATTCTAGACAAGTCCCCATAACTTACTTTCTGCCTCCTGTAAAGTAAGGTAATATGGAATCAACTCATGTAAAAATTGACTGTTAAAACACTTGATGATTCAGTAGATATTTATTGAGCATCTGTAAGGTACTACTCCCTGTTGGAGACATAAGAAAGTTTATGTGATAAGTCTGCATTTAAAGAACTCTGTAATAATATGAAAGAAAGAGTTGCATTTTGTTCTTTTGTTTTATTCACTCATTCATCTGACACATACTTATCAAGGGCATTTTAGAAAGAATGATGGAGATAAATATGATATAGTCCTTGACCTCCTTGAGGAGATACAGATTCAAATGATACAGAACTGATAAAGTGTGAAATGGAGAAGTCTAGAGGATATGGCTGAAAAAGCACCAAAGATTACAAGAAATACAGAATACTAAACTTATACAGGAAATAAAAAATGCATACATTAGAATGTTTATGAAAATATATTACTATCAAGAATGTAAACTGAAGGGTAATTAGGATTTGGTCAAGTTGGAAGATGATGAAAAAAGTTCTCAAAGAGGAAAATAATGCAAACGTCCCCAAGCTAGTAATTATTTGCTAGGCATCGAGAACAGTGTGGGGCAAGCACAGGTTTTGTTAACAAAGAATTTCCTATCCATAGTGAAAGCAGGTAAACACATTAAAATTGAGTATGCTTAAAAACAAAGTAGAACTATGTACAGGTGAAAACAAAACACAGAGATGGAAGGATTAAATCTTTGTAATAGAGATTTTTTTCTTTTGGTGGATTTAGAGCAGAGGTCTCCAATCTCTGGGATCTGAGGTGGAGCTGATGCAATAATAATAGAAATGAAGTGCACAATCAATATCATGCACTTGAATCATCCTGAAACCTTCCCCTTCCTGCCCCCATCTGCAGATAAATTGAATTCCATAAAACCAGTCCTTGGTGACAAAAAAAACTGAGGACCACTGATTCAGAGGACTCAAGACAGGTTTCTTTTTTTAAAATTTTTAATTGGAGGACAATTGCTTTATAATATTGTGTTGGTTTCTGCCATACATCGTGAGTCAGCCGTAGGTATACACGTGTTCCCTCCCTCTTGAACCTCCTTTCCACATCCTACCACATCCCAACCCTCTGTGTCAAAGAGCATAGAGTTTGGGCTCCCTGCATCATATAGCAACTCCCACTGCTTATCTGTTTATTTTCTTTGGTTCCAAAATCAATGCAAATGGCGACTGCAGCCATGAAATTAAAAGACACTTGTTCCTTGGAAGGAAAGCTAGGACAAACCTAGACAGCATACTAAAAAGCAGAGACATTAATTTGCCAGCAAATGTCCATCTAGTCAAAGCTATGGTGTTTCCAGTAGTCATGTATGGATGTGAGAGTTGGACCATAAAGAAGGCTGAGCGCTGAAGAATTGATGCTTTTGAACTGTGGTGTTGGAGAAGACTTTTGAGAGTCCCTTGGACTGCAGGGAGATCCCACCAGTCCATCCTAAAGGAAATCAGTCCTGAATATTCATTTGAAGGAATGATGCTGAAGCTGAAGCTCCAATGTTTTGGCCACCAAAATATTGATGCAAAGAACTGACTCTTATGCTGGGAAAGACTGAAGGCAGGAGGAGAAGGGGACGACAGAGAACGAGATGGTTGGATGGCATCACCGACTCAATGGACATGAGTTTGAGCAAGCTCTGGGAGATGGTGATGGACAGGGCAGCCTGGCGCGCTGCAGTCCACGGGGTCGCAAAGAGTCGGACACGACTGAGCGCTGAGTGACTGAACAGCGGCAGCCTTGTTCTCCGTACGGTGATGCACATATTTCGGTGCTCGTCTCTCCATTTGTCCCACCCTCTCCTTCCCCTACTGTGTCCACCAGCCTGTTCTGCATGTCTGCGTTTCCATTGCTGCCCTGCACATAGGCTCATCAGTACCGTCTTTCTAGATGCCATATATATGCGTTAGTATATGATATTTGTTTCTTTCTTTCTGACTTACTGCACTTTGTGTAATAGGCTCTAGATTCATCCTCCTCAGTAGAACTGACTCAAATGCTTTCCTTTTTATGGATGAATAATATTCTATTGTGCAGATGTAGCTCAGCTTCTTTATCCATTCATTTGAAGACAGGTTTCTTGGGAAGGTTGTATTTTATGGTTGAAATGAGAGTTTTCGAGTTGGACAAGAGTGGGAGGGTCCCTTCAGCAGAGTCATCAACACAGGGACGTGTGGATGTGCAAAACAGTCCGTGTCCTCACGGGTGAGAGTTTGGAGCTGCTAGAACCTAAGGGAAATGCAGGGACTGATGAGGGAAGAAAGCAGAGTGGCGGATACAGATCTGTTAGCAAAGGCCTCACGTCCCAAGCTAAAGAGGTTGGCGCCTGGAGGGCAGACATGGCGTGGGGACACAGGTTTACTGAAGGAAGGGAAATTGCCTGGGACAGCAGCGTGCCATCCTCTCAGGTCAGGTTCCCAGAACCAGATTTAGAGATGAGGATCCGTGAGACCATCAGAGGAGGAACTGGTCAGGAAGTGTGGGAAGCAGAACACTACAGAGGATTTGGCGGGGGGGTGGGGGGGGACTGTGTGCTCAGTCGCTTCAGTTATGTTTGATTTTTTGTGACTCCATGGACTGTAGCCCACCAGGCTCCTCTGTCCATGGGGACTCTCCAGGCAAGAATACGGGAGTGGGTTGCCACGCCTTCCTCTAGGGGATCTTCTCAACCCAGGGGTGGAACCTGCGTCTCTTATGCCTGCATTAGCAGGTTCTTTACCACTAGTGCCACCTGGTTTTGGCAGTGGGGGGTTCTAAACCCCACAGACAGTATCCTCAGCGTGACCCTGCCGGGGACTCTAGAAGGTAGGTTATGTCTCAGAGTCATCCCAGCCTCAGCCAAGAGAGTTGAGCTTTTACACCCTTGCATGCGTCAGTCATTGGCTAAAGAGTGCGCTTGTAAAGACATTTAACCTTCCCGCTCTCTACTTCAGTGGGCAAAGTGGCTTCAGAGGAAAGACATAGAGGAAGGGGTTTGTGGGCAAAAGCACGCTGCAGCTAGACAGGTGTGGTGAGTGCCTCAGAGGGAACGTGAGTGAAATGCCACGAGTTCATTGGCGTTAAAACTAGTGGGTGCCAATGTTGGTCCATAAATGCAGGGCTGATCTCTTCTCTAGTACCGTAAAAATTTTCAATCTTAGGCAATTTGGAGATTCTTAATCTTCTATCTTGAGTTGTGTCTAAAACTTAGATCATAAAACACCAAGGCCTGGGAGGAGGAATGGACATCTTGTTCTGAGTGTCTGTGGAGACGTGCCTTGCCTGGCCTGTCTGGTTATCAGTTACCTGGCTACACAGGTAACCATGGAGACACTTCACCTCCTCCTAAGGTCGGTGAGCCTCTGCTGGCTCACTACCTCTTGGGCTGAGGGAGTCTCTTCACGGTTCTACTCCATGCTGTTTGTGTGAAACCCTCACAGGGTGTTGTTTAAGTCCTGTGTAGACATGCACGCTATTGCTGCTGCTATTCTTGTTTTCCTATGGAGACATTCTGCCTCCCTGGGACTTTACCTAAGAAACAAGGCCCAGGACACCTCTGCTCTTGGATTTTCAAATTTTTTTTAAGAAAAGATTTATTTTTTGGCTGTATGAGGTCTTCGCTGCTACACGCAAGCCTCTCTATTTGTGGCCAGTGGGGGTCCTGGTTGTCATGGGCCTCGGGCTTCTCATCGTGGAGGCTTGCCGTAGTGGAGCACAGCTCTAGGGCGTGTGGGCAGGCTTCAGTGGCATGGCTCATGGGCGCAGTGACCCCACAGCTGGTGGGGTCCTCCTGGGGCAGGGACTGAACCCGTGTCCCCTGCATGAGAAGGTGCGTTCTTAACTCCCGGGCCACCAGGGAAGCCCTGGACTTCACGTCTTTGGGGAGCTGGCCAGTCTCCAATCTGTAAGAATACTGCCCACAGATCTTTTCTCCAGGACCCACAGAGAAGCTGTACTCAAATGATTTAACCTCCGATTTTCACCCTTCTGTCTGCACTGAGAAAAGCTTTTACTAGGGAGAGACGGACAAGTTATGCTCCCAATGTTTTTATTTTATTTATTTATTTTTTTCAGATCTTTCCCCATTTCGTTTATTATAGAATATTGAATACAGTTTCCTGTGCCAACAGTGGGTAATGTGTTCATGTCAAGGTCAAATTCCTAACCTTTCCTTTTGTCAATGTTTTTAAAAAAAGAAACCAGTGGGGGCTCCTTTTGTTCTTGTTCCTACCATTACATTCCTTTCCAGAGGCAACGAGCAGAGAAAAATACAGCAGTGCGCAGAGATTAAAGACAGAGGAGAGAAGAAAAATACTAGGGAAAATGAATGATAAACATTTCCAAAATGTTATCATAACACCCAGAGAGATAGCAGCAAGAATATTTTCTCGATTTTGCCCGTGATCTAAATTTCATCCCCCTTCCTTTTGTTTCATTTAATATCTGTACATGTCAGCCTAGACTTTGCATTAGAATCACTTGGGGCAGGGGGGCTATAAAGACATACTAGTGTCTGGATCCCAGACCAATCACATCAGGGTCTCTAGTAGTGTGGTCCAAATATTAGTATTTTTTCACCTCTGTGTTATCCCAGTTTAGGCCGAAGGGAGTGGGAACAATGGTGCTCTGGGTTTTTATTGCTTATAAATACTGCAGTGACAATGCCGGGGACAGCAGCTGGCCAGCAAACCTGCACACCCTGCCTGTCAACCCCAAGAACGGTCACACCAGTGGCAGAATTTCGGCAGAATTTATCAACTCCCATTGTGTTTCCACGTGAAGTCCCATCTGACGCCCAGCGTTCCCAAGAAACTTTTAGTTTCAAGCTGTATTTCTTGATTTGAATACATTCTTTGTCAGCTTTACAATCATTTAATGGTATGTGATAATATATTAAAATATTAAAGACGAAACAAATTCACACTGTTTCAGATTATATTACTAAATATGAAGTACTTACAGGAAAGGTAAAGCAACATGTTCTTCGCTTTGTGTTTGCTTATTAGCATGGAAAAATGGCTTTTTGGTCCAGAAGATACCTGAATGAGTCCATACAGTGCCTTGATTAAAACCATGAGTGTTTTGTGGGGGGATAATTTTTAAAATTCTATTTATTTTTAATGGAAGGATAATTGCTTTGCAGTGTTGTGTTACTTTCTGCCAAGCATCAGCATGGAGGCATATGTCCCCTCCGCCCTGAACCTCCTCCCGTCCCGCCCCCCTCCTCCCTTCCCCCTCCCGCCCCCTCCCCACCCCACCCCTCTAGGTTGTTACAGAGCCCCACGTTGATTCCCCGAGTCATACGGGAAACTCCCACTGGCTGTCCGTTCTACACGTGGTGATGTATGTTTCCACGTTACTCCCTTCACACCTCCCACCCTCTCCTTCCTCCCAGCCCACCACGTCCATAAGTCTGTTCTCTATGTCTGTGTCTTCACTGCTGTCCTGTAAATAATTTCATCAGTACCATCTTTCTAGGTTCCGTGTATATGCATTAGTATATGATATTTGTTTTTCTCTTTCTGACTTACTTCACTCTGTATAATAGGCTCCAGGTTCATCCACCTCAGGTGCATTTCTTTTCATGGCTGAGTAATATTCCATTGTATATATGCACCAGAGCTTCTTTATCCATTCATCTGTTGATGGACATCTAGGTTGCTTCCGTGTCCTAGTTATTGTAAATAGAACGTCAATGAACATTGGGGTGCATGTGTCTTTTTCAATTTTGGTTTCCTCAGGGTATATGCCTAGCAGTGGGATTGCTGGGTCATATGGTGGTTTTATTCTTAGTTTTTTAAGCAATCTTCATACTGTCTTCCATAGTAGCTGTATCAATTTACATTCCCACCAACAGCGCAGGAGGATTCCCTTTTCTCCACACCCTCTCCAGCATTTATTTTTATAGACTTTTTGATCATGGTCATTCTGACTGGTGTGGGGTGATATCTCATTGTAGTTTTGATTTGCATTTCTCTAATAATGAGCAGTGTTGAGCATCTCTTCATTTGTTTGTTAGCCATCCATATATCTTCTTTGGAGAAATGTCTATTTAGGTCTTTTCCCCACCTTTTGATTGGGTTGTTTGTTTTTCTAGTATTGACTTATATGAGCTGCTTGTATGTTTTGGAAATTAATCCTTTGTCAGCTGTTTCATTTGCTGTTATTTTCTCCCATTCTGAGGGTTATCTTCACCTTGTTTATAGTTTCCTTTGCTGTGTAAAATCTTTTAAGTTTAATTAGGTCCCACTTGTTTATTTTTGTTTTTATTTCCATTACTGTAGGAGGTGGGTTATAGAGGATCTTGCTGTGATTTATGTCAGAGAGTTAAAACCATAAGTTTTGAAACAGACAAACTCAGGTCCGAGTCTGGCATCTGTGGCCATAGTCCATCGTGTGTCCACGTGTTGGTCATTTGCACACCTACCAAAGAAGAGACGTGGTTTCAATTCCTGGGTCGGGAAGATCCCCTGGAGAAGAAAATGGCAACTCACTCCAGTCTTCTTGCCTGGGAAATCCCATGGACAGAGGAGCCTGGGGACTACAGTCCACAGGGCTGCAAAGAGGCAGATACGACTTAGTGACTAAACAACAAAGCAAGGATTTTTGGAAGGATTCAGTGTGACAGGTTGATAGATCATTTGGCTCACAGTGAAGGCTCAAGGAATGGCTATCCTGTTTTTTACTCAGTTTTCCCACTGTGATACACATAAGCGCTTCCCCAGTGGCTCAGCGGTAAACTGCCTGCCAATGCAGGAGATGCAGGTTTGATCTCTGGGTCGGGAAGAACCCCTGGAGAAGGGAATGGCTACCCACTCTAGTATTCTTGCCTGGGAAATCCCAGGGACAGAGGAGCCTGGCAAGCATGGAGTGTGAAACAGTCAGACACGACTTAGTGATTGAACGGCAGCGACAGGGCGGGTATACAGACTCCCCTGAGAGCAGCATCGAGGGCACCGGCCGGCGCACGCAGCCTCCTGCCTGACCTCCCAGCCGTACGCCACGTGCGTCTGTTCAGAAGAGGACATACACACGTATGCTGTGTACGCAGGCAGACATCTGACACCCGTGAGTTTCTTATGCGGCTCTAATCCTCAAACCACAGGCTGTTTCCAGGACTCCAGATTGTGTCCAACACTGATGGATAATTATCGCCTTTCAGAGCTGGGTGATCGGTGCCCAGCTGCGGAAATCTCACAGACACGTTTCATCCGAGGCTCGTTTGTCATGTCTAAGGAAAAGGGACAGAGTTTCCTCAGCGCAGTCGGCTGGCAGGCCGCCGGGCGGGGTCCTCTCGCAGGGCGCTGGCTCCAAGATTGATCCCCACCCCCAGCGCTCTCTGCGGCAGCCACAGGCCCGCGTCTTTCTCATTAATATTTGGTGGCGAGCATGACGACAGCCGCAGAGTGAGTAAGTAGCAGTGAGTATTCCAGGTCAGGTGTGGACTCTATCATTTGCGGCATCAAAATAGGAAGGGCTGTGATCTGGGATGAAATAGGCTCATCGGATAAAAATGAAATAATATGGTAATAAGTTCTGTGTTAATTTTTAGAATCATAAACACATCTAGTACGGAGTGAGATCAAGTGAAAACAAGCCAAAACTCCATCCCAGGTGTGGCACATGGTTTACAAAAATGGTTAAATAAAAGGGCCTGCATGTTCCGTTTTTACCTGATACTGGTTCCAGAAAATGCAAAAGGGTCATAATGGAGGGGAAGGACATTCCTTGGCTGGAATTGTATTTTATTTGTCAGGTTTCAATGACGTGCTTACTTTAATGCTGGGCTTGCTGTGCTGGTATCACAATGAGGAGATGAATAATAATAGCACCAGAAATCTTACACCACTGGTGTTAGAAAAACAGTAAAAAATAGTACTGAGTGTCTAATACCTGCTTGTGTGTGCATGTGCGCTCAGCGGTGTCCAACTCTTTGTGACCCCACGGACTGTAGCTCACCAGGCTCCTCTGACCGTGGAATTTTCCAGGCAAAAATAGTGGAGTGGTTGCCATTTCCTCCTCCAGGGGACCTTCCCCACCCAGGGACTGAACCCGCATCTCCTGTATTGGCAAGTGGATTTTTTTCCCACCGAGCCACCATGTACCCTACTCTGACTAAATGTGCTTTATCTCAGTTGGCAAGGGTCCCTGCTCACTAGACGGAAATCTTCACATTAGAAGATCAGTTCTGCCTGGTGCATGCTCTCTGACGGCACACTGTCATGGTGCTTGTTGTAATCATATTTATTAATAGTGTTAAGTGTAGAAATCTTGTGAGAGGAGAATGGAGTGTTGTGAGCCTCCGGTAAGGTCAGCCTCCAAGCTGAAAAGTTACCTTGAATATCAGCCTGTGCACTGACTGAATTTGCAAACCTGAGCTTTGCGGTGATCTACCTACACTTTGGGAATTCCGTTCCTCTTTGCTCTGTTTATGGTGTTTGTTTCTTAAAAGCACCATCTAAATTTATATGAATTTAAGACAAATACAGCAACGTATTTGTAACAAAGGGCTCCCCAGGTGGTGTTAGTGGTAAAGAATCTGCCTGCCAAGGCAGGAAATGCAAGAGATGCGGGTTTGATCCCTGGGTCAGCAAGATCTCCTTGAGGAGAAAATACCAACCCACTCCAGTGTTCTTGCCTGGGAAATCCCGTGGACGGAGGAGCCTGGCGGGCTGCAGACCGTGGGGTCACAGAGCCAGAGACGGCTGAGTACGGCACAGCAGTGACTCTCCAGGGCCTGAGGAGTGGGGTCAGCGTCTTATCCTGCCTCGTTTTGTCTTCATCATCATCCACCCCAGGAAACTTTTTAGACATTTTCTCCTAATTGCTTTCCTGCGCCCCATAAAATTTTAGTAGCACAAAATACATGGAATATGCATTTTTGTTCTGTATATGGATGTCTGATCTACACAGAGGAGGAGTGAGATTGTTTTCATTTCCCCAAGGAACTCCCTTTTGCCCCTTTGGGGGTGATGTAGCTTCCACTGAGAATGCACTTCATGGACCATGGGCTTCCTGGAGCTTGGTACAAAGACAGACTTGCCTTTAACCTTGAGGGCCTAGAACCCAGGGGGATGGAAGCGCTAAACTTAGGAAGACAGAGCTTTAACTCCGCTGCCAACAGGCCTGGGGAGGGGATGTGTGCTCTGGAGAGTGCCCTCCAGGGAGACCTGGCCTGGGGCTGCAGGGAAGACCTTGGGAAGAAAGAAGAGTTTGAACCTGGAAGCCCAGGGCGGAGGGCAGGGCCGGGTGTGCACGCGGAGACACCCTGAGCAGCGTTCGCAGCGGGGAGGAGCTGCTGTGGTGAGGAGCAGTGGAGACTGGTTTCCTCACCGGAGTCTCTGCGAGTCCTTGGGCCTGGGGACTCCCAGGGATGGCCGTGCTGCTGGGCAGGCCTCGGTCTTCAGACCCGTGGGGAGCCTCTGAGACTTTTTTAAGTTAGCTTAATTTATTTTTGTTAGTTTAATTAAATTAAATTAACTAATTAAGTTAAATTATTTAAGTTAAATTTGTTGGTTTAATTCATTGGAAGGACTGATGCTGAAGCTGAAGCTGTAATACTTTGGCCACTTGATGGGAAGACCTAACTTGTTGGAAAAGACCCTGATGCTGGGAAAGACTGAAGGCAGGAGGAGAAGGGGACGACAGAGGATGAGTTGGTTGGATGGCATCACCGACTCGATGGACATGAGTTTGAGTAAGCTCCGGGAGTTGGTGAAGGACAGGGAGGCCTGATGTCCTGCAGTCCATGGGGTCGCAAAGAGTCAGACACACCTGAGCGACTGAACTGAACTGAATTTATTTTTAATTTATTATCTTTTTATAGTTTATTCATTTATTTTCGGTTGCGCTGGCTTTTGTTGCATGTGTGGGCTTTCTCCAGTTGCAGTGAGGCTGCTTACTGAGGCGGCTTCTCTTGGTGGGGAGCGTGGGCTCTGGGCCGAGGGGGCGTCAGTGGGCGTGGTCCACAGGCTTAGTTGCTCGGCGGAATCTTCCTGGACCGGGGATCAAGCTCGTGTCTCCTGCACTGGCAGCGGGATGCTCATCCACTGACCTCCAGGGAAGCCCCGCTGGCGGGTTTAACACAGGAATGCTGAGACAGGCGCGCCGTGCCCTGCCCTCCCCGGGGCGGTGCAGATGACTCCAGACACAGGCTCAGCGCCAGGCTGCCGAGAGTCTGTACTTTGGCCACACTGTCCCTCAACCGCTCTGCTGGTGGGCTCCGAGCCGTCTCAGACTCAGTGAGATGACGGCTCCTTCCGCCGCCGCCGCAAGCCGGACCTGCTGCACGCTGGGGCTCCGAAGGTGAGACGCCCCTCTGACAACTGCCTTGGGCTGCCTTTCACGCTTGTAAGCTGGCTGCGCACCTTACGTACCCTTATCCTTCCATTTCACGCTGTTTCCACTCCTTTCTGCAGCCCTGTGTTTGCTCCTAGCAGAGACTGGGCTGGAGCAGAAAGTTTTGGAATTTTCTCACAAACCCAACCTGCAGACGTGTACTGCTCCTTTCCATGATGTGAGTCCAAGGTGCCTGTGATGAGACTGATCCTGGACATAGAAATAGCTTCCTCTCCTTTCTCTCCCTTTCCCCGTGTTTTCTTTACTAAACATACTAACAGTTGTTTATCAGGTGCTGAAAGATGCACTGGGCTTCCCAGGTGACTCAGAGCTGAAGAATCCACCTGTCAATGCAGGAGATGCAGGAGACGCAGGTTTGATCCCTGGGTCGGGAAGATCCCCTGGAGGAGGAAGTGGCTACCCACTCCAGTATCCTTGCCTGGAGAATCTCATGGACAGAGGAGCCTGGCAAGCTACAGTCCGTGGTGTTGAAAAGAGTCAGACAGGACTTAGCGACTGAGCATGTATGCACACAAGATGCACATACACAAAGATGAATGAAATATTGCTCTTGTCTCAAGGAGATGTAATACTTCATGAAGAAAGAGGTATGGAAGAGATACCTGAAAATCTACCTGAGATACAACGTGAAAAGTATTATACAAGCTGCCTTAACTCTGAGGGTGTCTTATATAGCATGGTGACAGAGTTAACAACACTCTGTTCTATATTTAAAAGTTGAAAAGAGGATGAGATGGTTGGATGGCATGACCGAGTCAATGGACATGAACTTGGGCAAACTCTGGGAGATGGTGGGGGACAGGGAGGCTGGGTGTGCTGCAGTCCATGGGGTTGCAGTCAGACATGAGTTGGTGACTGAACAACAAGAGATTAGGTCTTAAAAATTCTTAGCATAAGAGAAACTTTTGTAACTATATGAAGTGATGGGTGTTAACTTATAATGGAGATCATTTTGCAATACATACACTTATCAACTCATTATGTTGGACGCCTTGGACTTATACAACGTTACACATCGATTACATCTCAACAGACCTGGAAAAAATACATATAGGGTGCATTGACGGTAACCATTTTGAATTCTTAACCTGTGTAATACCATCTTTCCTTTGCTCTCATTCTGTACTGGTACTTTATTTATAAAATGCTATTTTCAATGTGAATGATCACAAAATTCTGAGTTCAACATCTTTTCCATTTGCAGTTTTTCAGAAGGTCAAAGCTCTAAACTCTGTGGTCATTGAGCGCTGCTGTTTTCCAGCATCTGTTTCTGAGTGACTTTTGATACTTGGATGTTTATTTGTTCCTTTTAGGTAAGATGTCTCTTTGTGTGTGTATGTTTTCTTCTGCCTGCCTTTTCCTGAAATATTTTGAAAGTTTTTTCATCACCCTCATGCTGAATGTATCACATTTCTTTCTACTCAGTATGTTAAAAGTGCCCTTTCAGTCTAAGGACTTATGATTTTCTCCAGCCAGGGATATTCTAGTTTATCATTTTTTGATTATTTTCTCTTCCTCATTATTTCTGTTCTTTACTTTTTCTAACTCCTATTAGTTGAATTCTGAGTCTCTTGCATCTTTTTATTCATGTCTTAAACTTTTCTGTTTCATTTCTATCTTTCTTTTCCACCCTTCATTCTCTCATGGAGAAAACTTGTTCAACTTGAGCTTTTTCAAGTACATTAATGTGACTCTGAACTCTGCCCTTTTTATTTCTTAGTCTCTCCAGAGGATTTTTTTTTTGCATCATATTTTCCATTTCCAAAGTCTCCTTTTAAAAAATGTTCTCCTTTCTTCCTTTTAATATAGCCTGTTCTTTTTTAAAAGGAGGCAGTATTTCTCCTGAAATAAATGAACGGCTTTCACGTGTGGGCAGAGCTTTCCTTTATGCCTTTTCCCCTTACACCCAGAACCAGAACATACACACCGCCCCTTTCCCAGGCTCCAGCACTCTCAAAGACCCTTCCCCAGGAAGGTCACCACTTTTCTTGAAAAACAGTTCTATTAAGGCCAGAAGGCATCTAATCTCACCCTCCTGTCTGGGGTGAGAGCTCCATCAGTCGTAGATGTTCTGAATGCTCTTCTCCAGTCAATTACCTGATGATTAATTATTCCAGTTGCCAAGGCTAAATAATAGAAGCCTTTGGTTTAACTTGAGAGTTGTGGGTCAAGTAAGGATTTCCGGAGGAGCTACATTTAAACTAAGGTTAGAAGGATGTGAAAAGCTTAGAAATCAGTTTTCAAGATCTACATCTTCTCTGGCTTTTCATGTCTACAATCACGTTCTCCTCCTCTGTGTGGCAAACACTGTTAGTCACCCACCTAATGCCCATGACCACTGCTTTGTCAGAAGAATCCTGACTTTGTTCAGGAAGACAAATGTGCCAGCCAGTAGTCTGCTTTGCTTTCTATTCAACTACCTTTAGAGCTGGAGAGATAAGGTCTTATGACACACACTTGGCTATTGAGATGTCAGTACAAATCCCTGGATGATAGTCCTTTTAACAAAAAATTTAAAAAGCCTCTCTAGGAGGGTTTGCCTCGTTGACACCCGGAACAGGGACACAGTGCCTGGAGGTACAGTAGCCATGGTGAAACCACAAGGATTAACGTCAGAAATGACGAAGAAGTCCTGATTTTTAGTGACATTCTTCAGCAGCTGCATGGTCCATGGAGATATTCCTTTAGGGTTTGTAGGGGAGGAAAGCAAACTCCCTCTCTTTGGCCACAGTTAGACTTCCTGTCCTGTCTAGTCCGTATGGCCCTAATGAACCACAGTAGTTCAGGTATCCTTGGCGGTGGTTGTTTAGTTTCCAAGCTGTGTCCGACTCCTTTGCAACCCTGCGGACCGTACCGCCAGGCTTCTCTGTCTATGGGATTTTCCAGGCGAGAATACAGGAGTGTGTTGTCATTTCCTGTCCTGGGGGTTTCCCAGCCCAGGACTGAACTTGTGTTTCCTGCATTGGCAGGTGTGTTCTTTCACACTGAGCCATCTGGGAAGCCCTAGCTCCCACTAAACTGCTCTCCCAGTGGTCCCCCAGGGCTGGTCCTCAGGCTGGCAATGTCAGCACCACATTCCAACTTACAGAAATGCAGGGCCTGCTGCATCCGATGCTCTGGGGAGAACGGGTCCCAGTAAAGTATATTTTGACAGCCTTGCAGGTGATGTTAAGGCACCCTGAAGTTTGAGAAGCACTAGAACAGAACAGTGATTCATCAACTGCTTGAGTTTAGGCTTTCTGTCCTTGACCTTTTATTAGCAGAATATCAAATATCGCTCAAGTGAAGTTACATATATACTGTTCCTCTTCGGTTAAATCAATCATCATGACTACCCGTTGCCTAATCAATAGAATAAAAGCATATGAGTCAGCTATTCAAGGTTGCTGAAAATATTCTTAGTCATATTCATTTAAAATTTTCTCTTATTTTATGTTTTATCAAATCACATGATTCCAGGGGAAGTGCTATCTTAGTTGCAGACAGAATACATACCCCACGCCCTCCCCCATCCAGCAATCTATACATCACACCACTGGTTTTCCTCATCCCTAACTGGATTCTTAGAAACCGTGGTCATTATTCATCAAGCATTGTAACCGTGACCGTCTTTCCAAAACCTGCAAAGGCTCTCTTTCTTTGGATCATGTGTGCCTTCATCTGTACCCCTTTCATAGCACTTTGAATTGTTGTTGTTTCATTCATGTGGTAATTTATGGAACTGAAGACGATACCTTGATAATTATGTTTAAAAGAATGTACCATGTAATTACAATTAAACAAAATAAAATTTTATGCATAGGTGCATCTTTGAAAAATATGTGCAAAACTTTCATCTAATCATTATAATTTTTATACATATGCATACTAAGTTATTATTGATTATTCATCTGGGACTCTGACACTGGAAGAATGTAATGATGCCTTTACTTGTCATCATGTTATTTGAAATTTAAAGATGATAAGAGATAGATTCCTTTAAAAAAGTCAATTTCACAATGACAGCATAGTAATTAACTTTTAAATTAGGCAAAAGAGACAGTTTTTTTTTCTTAAAGGAATACAGCAGAATATAGAAACGAGTCTCTTAAAGGCAATCATGGGGAAATCATTTTATTTCAGCAATTCCTTGTTAAAAGACTAACTTTTAGTTATAAAATTTATTCCACAATTTTAAAATTTCTTGATAAGTTAACATGTGAGATTTTTTCAAGGTGGGACAAAGCATAGCTTTAATTATATGACAAAGCTGTCTTTTTCATATGAGAATAATTTGAAGACTTTATAGAGAAGCAGTAATGTAGAATATTAGAAAAAAATACGGCATATACTCAAAGGATTACAAAAATTGGTATGTTTAACACATTTACCAACTTTGTAATGCAAATACATAAAGTGCCTGCTCATAAAAGCACTGATGAAAAAACTCATCTGTATGTTCTTAAGACCCACCAATCCCCACACCTTTTTTACCTTGCGTTTGCGTGCATGGGTGCTAAGGTGCTTCAGTCATGTCTGACTCTTTGCGAGCCCATGGACTGTAGCCCACCAGGTTCCTCTGTCCATGGGATTTCCCGGCAAGAACACTGGAGTGGGTGGCCATTCCCTTCTCCAGGAGATCTCCCCGACCCAGGGATGGAACCTACGTCTCTTGCATTGCAGGCAGGTTCTTAAATGACTGAGCTACTAGGGAAACCCCACATATGTCATATTACACATGCTTAAATTAAGTGGTTTGTTTTGTTATCTGTTTCTAATTGAAAGTTTCTGTTACATTATGGTCAGGAAATTTCTGCCTTTAGTTTCTGCCATTGGGATTTAACTGTGTGTGTATGTATGTGCATTTTCTTAAAATGTATTACATTTAGGAAATAATTTTTTATTAATTTGGATTGTTGAAAACAAACAGGTGTTCATTCCTTCATGTATTATTTCATTTAGTTATGGGAGAATCATGCATGGTTGGTCCCAGCTCTTTCTAGGAAGATTCCTTATGTAAAAACCCATGACATTTACATGTATGACTTTTTATCAGTTTAAAATTCTGGGTTGATAATAACTTATAATTGAAAAGAATCTGAAAAAAAATATATACATGTATATGAATATGATAAGTACATATATATATAGAGAGAGATAGACCTGAATCTCTTGGCTGTGTACCCAAAACCAGCACAACACTGTGGATCCAACTATACTAAGTAAAAAAAATAATCAAGGAAAACAATTCTGTAGATCCTACTAAGTATCTGATTGAGTACTTTTTATTCTATGAATTTTAATAAGGATTGTTAATTCACTCGATTTTTTTATAACTGTCTTCTTTAGTTTTCTGTCCTTTTTAAAGAAAGTTTTTGTTATATTTGAATGTGTGTAGTTTCCTGTTCAAACGTTTCAGTGCCAAGTAAACGGAGAAATGGTGCTGTTTACCTTAATATTGCATGTCTTTCTTTTGTTTGAATCTGCCCACTATGTTTTACCTTTTTTTTTTTTTTTTGCCTCTAAGGCAGAAATTTCAGGATCTACCACTAGTAAACTACCTGGCTTTGAGAAAGTTATTTAACTTCTTTGCGATCCTCTTTCCTCACTTGCAACGCAGCCATAAAATAGTCTTATCTTGTGTAGTAGTTACTAATATAAAAAAAGGTAAAAATCTGTACAGCACTTAGGCCAGTGACTGCTGGGTATTAAGTGCTTCATAAATGCCTGTCTGTTTTTTTTTTTCCTCCTCTACCGTTTATTTTAGTTGTGTTTCCTATAATCAGCATTTGGCTAAACTTTTTTTTTTTTTTTGCTTACAATCTTAGATCTTTTGTCTTTTAATAAGGCTGTTTGTTTTCATATTTATTATAGGTTATTTGGACTTACTTTAGCATTTTTGTCTGTGCTCTTATTGTGTATGTTTATGGGTTTCTCTGTTTAGATATTTCCTATTCTTTGCTATATATATCAAAACCAAGTACATGTCAGTTACTCAGTCCTGTCTGACTGTTTGTGATCCCATGGATTGTAGCCCACCAGGCTCCTCTGTGCATGGAATTCTCCAGCAAGAATACTGGAATGGGTTGACATTCCCTTCTACAAGGGATCCTTCCCCACCCAGGGATCAAACCTGGGTCTCCTGCCTTGCCAGCAGATTCTTTACCATCTGAGCCACCAGGAAAGCCCATACCACCCATATAAAACATGATCTGCACTCTTGACTTTTGCACCAAGAAAGTGAAAGTGTACCCCCTCCCCCCGCAAACAACATGGCTCTGCTTTCCCTGGTCCCCGCCTCCTGACTCTCCTCAGTTATGTCTGGCCCTGCTTTCCCTGGTCCCCGCCTCCTGACTCTCCTCAGTTATGTCTGGCTCTGCTTTCCCTGGTCCCCGCCTCCTGACTCTGCTCAGTTATGTCTCTGTATGGACTCTTCTGCTTTCCTTCCACTTGGAGGGCTTTTCTTTCATGTTGGGGCCACTGTCTGTATCTTTCTTCTACAACCACACATTCACTCTAATTTACAATGGCAGAGTATCTTGTAAATAGTTGGCTTATACTCTGTGGCTAGTGTTCTGAAGCGGATTACTTTCTATTTTTATGATTCTGGTCATTTGAATGAGAATTTGGGTAAAGAATGTAGGTAAATAGATGAGTTGACATTGCCATTTTGTGCTGTAACACATATGGTGTTTCTATTTCAATAAAACTGTTATTCCTCTTTCTCATTATTTCCTAATGGCATCAAAGCCTGCATGAGTATTGTGCTTTATATTTTTTCAGCTAATAACATAAGCAGTCCTCATGGTTCACACTGTTATGAGAGAAACCCTTCTATTAATGATCGCAGTTCAGTGTCTACTTTGCATCTGGCACGTGTCTCGCAAAGCTGTCTAGAAGTCAACACAGGTGTGCCTTTATAAAGGAAAAAGAAGCAACCTGATCTCTTTCGATTACATTTATTCCTCGGAAGCAGACTGTGTTTCTCTTGGTGGTGGGCTCTATGTTCAAAGAAAATCTAATTTAAAATAACCTCCGTTTGCTCTTCCCTCGTGGACGCTGCACTTCTGCATGTGTTCCTTCACAGGCCCTCTTTTTAATCTCTATACCAAGGACTCCACTGTTCTTCTTCCTTGTAAAATAAAATATACATATATGCTTTCAGAAAGTCTCCAAAAGGAGAAAACTTTGGGGAAGTGATAGTAGTGAGCACAGGCGATTCTTTTACATTCTCGTGGAGATTGACATGCTCCCCCAAATAAATGATCTGTTGTCTCTGCTTCTTCCTTCTCCCTTGATTTTCTTTCCAAAGCAGCTCCATCCACTGCGTGTGTCACCGGCTAATTAGATTCATAGACTGTGAATGTTAAAATGCTGCTGCTGTTGTTTAAGTTGCTAAATCGTGTCCAACTTTTTTGGGACCCCATGGATTGTAGACTGCCAGGCTCCTCTGTCCATG
Organism: Cervus canadensis; assembly: GCF_019320065.1. Classification (NCBI taxonomy): domain Eukaryota; kingdom Metazoa; phylum Chordata; class Mammalia; order Artiodactyla; family Cervidae; genus Cervus; species Cervus canadensis. Next base: position 80,369,717 of record NC_057395.1, read on the forward strand.
AAATTTCCCCAGCAATACTGGAGTGGTTATCATTTCCTTCTCCAGGGAGTCGTCCTGACCCAGGGATCGAACCTGTGTCTCCTGCATTGGCAGGTGGAGTCTTCACCACTGAGGCCCCAGGGAAGCATGAGTGTTGTAATGTTACTCTCCTAAGGCTTTCAGGGTCACTCATGGTAGATTAATATGATACAGCCATCTTAGAGTCTCACTACAGACTGCAGTAAGACTTTTATTTAGCAAGATTAAATTGGGAGGGGGGTATAGCGGGAGAGAAACCTGCATGCAGGTCAAGAAGTAACAGAATCTCACTTGAAACAACTGACTGGCTCAAAATCGGGAAAGGCGTAAGACAAAGTTGTACGGGAGCATCAGCTTGAGCATCAGTCCTTCCAGTGACTATTCAGGGATGATTTCCTTTAAGATGGGCTGGTTTGGTCAACTCTGAATAGTCACTGGAAGGACTGATGCTAAAGCTGGGGCTCCAATACTTTGGCCACCCGATGGGCAGACACTAATACTGGGGAAGATTGGAGGCAAGAGAAGGGGGTGGCAGAGGCTGAGTTGGTTAGATAGCGTCACCCACTCAGTGGTCGTGAGTTTGAGCAATTCTGGGAGACAGTGGAGGATAGAGGAGCCTGGCGTGTTGCAGTCCCTGGGGTCACAAAGAGTCAGACACGCCTTGCGACTGACCAGCAACAAAGAGCAGGGGAGAGGCTGAGAGAGTGAGCTTTGGACTAAGCCTGGCGTGACTTGCCCGCAGTGCTGCCGTTACAACCCCTCTGTGACTGTGCTGTGCTGAGTCGCTCAGCTGTGTCCGACTCTGTGACCCCATGGACTGTAGCCCGCCAGGCTCCTCTGCCCACGGGCTTCTTCAGACAAGGATACTGGCGTGAGGTGCCATGCCCTCCCCCAGGGGGTCTTCCCAACCCAGGGGTCACACCCAGGTCTCCTGCCCTGCAGGCGGACTCTGTGCCATCTGAGCCACCAGGGGAGCCCGGGTGTAAAAGCTTCCTGAGCTCAACGTCTCTTCAGCTGCACAGCTGGGATTATCCTCACAGTCTCTATCTTACATGTCTGTAGCGAGAACTAAAGGAGATTATGCACAGGAGTTCAGCGCAGAGCTGGGCAGAGAGCAATCTGCAAAGCTAGCAAACAGCAGCCGCACAGAGGTTTCTGCATTGTGTTTTATGTGACTGTGGCAAATTACCTTTTCCCTCACCACCGAATTCATAGTCTGGTGATTACCATCATGGTTAAAGCATGTGTGTTTCACTCTGGCTTTTCTATGTCCCCCTTTGCGGGTGCACAAGGGTGGCCACTAAATGTGCTTCCTCTTGGTGTTATCCACTCTTCAGGTCTAGTCCCTGTTCAAGACTACACTCACTGTTGCCTCACCTTCTGAGAAAACCATGCATGACTTGGCAGACAGATGAGGTTTCGGGAAGAGACAACAAACCTGTATCCTGTCTCTCTGCACTATTCTTATTAATGCCTCTGGCCATCTACCCCAGTTCCTGGTTGAAGAATAAGCCAGGGAGGGTATCCATAGCTATTCAGTCCATTTTTGCCCCTAGAAAAATAAGCCCTGGTATTCCTGAGACCTCAGACTTTTTTCCCACAAAGCAGTGGCCAATGATTTGCCAGTACTTTATAAGGATTTTTAGAAGCCAGTCAACATGCATTCACAACACAAAAATTCTTAGGTTTTGGGGGTTAATGCAATCACTTGCATTGCCAACCCAAGTCTATGCTCTCAAGGTTTCATTCTCTGTCTTCTGCACGCGTTATCTCCCAAGTTCTCTCTGGACCATTCCCCACATGGCGCTGGTTGTTTCTGGGAAGAATGGTTTTTACTTACACATACCTTTTCTAACCTCTGTGTTATGAAGGGGAGTTCTGGTTGCTAAGGCCACCAGGAGTGGTGTGGGTGCTTCCAGCATTAGGTATCTTCTCCACTGGCTGCAACACCATGCGGTCTTTCTTACCGGCTTCTTTGGCTGTGTTGCTAAGTGTATGCTTGCCTGAATTCCCTGGCTTAATGCCTTCTTTTCTTATTGACTACATCCGGCATGCTGTATCCAAAACTAATCGTTCTGACCTTTTCACTGAGTGTCGTCATGTCTCTGTCTCTCTCTTAATTCTCTGACTTCTTTCTTCCTTTTGAAATACTTCTCCTTTCTCTCTCCATTAGTTCCACCAAAGATTTAATAATAGTGCATTAACAGATTGACTAGTTGACCTTGTAGAGACAAGCTGAGAGTATGTGACCTCACATATTGATAATTGGGTGACCTAGGGCAAGAACATCTTGGTTTAGCTTTGGATGCCTTCTTCTGAGCTTTGTCCCTATATTTATTTTATTTTATTTTAACTTTTTCTTTTGTATTGAGTTATAACTGATTAACAATGTTGTAATAGTTTCAGGTGAACGGCAAAGCCATACATATAAATGTATCCATTCTCCTCCAAGACCCCTTCCCATCCAGGCTACCACATAACATTAAGCAGAGTTCCATTACATGTGGAATCTAAAAAGAAATGATACAAATGAACTTGCAAAATAGGAAGAGACTCACAGACTTAGAGAAGGAACTTATGGTTGCTGGTGGGAGGGTTGGAGAGGGAAGGATAGTGAGGGAGTTTGGGATGGACTTGTGCCTTCAGCTGCTGAACAACTTTCTTGAGCCTTTTTTCTCATGGGAGACAATCCAGCTTTGATAAAAGGAAGTGCTTCTTTCCAGCTCTTTCTCAAGGCCGTCCCTTCTAGGGGTCATCCTTCTGATGTATATGACTAATATTTTTGTGCACTTTGCTGTCCCTACATTTAGACTATCCGAACAGCAGTATCTTTCTCCTTCCTCACTGCCGCCCTCCATCAGACTACTTTGAAAGGACAAGTAAGATGCTGCTTAATTTTAGTGTCCCCTCAGTCACCCATTACATCAGTTAAATGAGGGAAGGGTATCTTCTCATTCAACTGAGGAGGAAGGAAGCACGACCTATTTCAGTGCCAAAGTTTAGGGATTCATGAAAGACCTAGATTTCCTAATTCACAGTAAATAAACACACTTTCACTTCTTTGACTATATATGCAATGAATGCTTGACAATGGGGACTTCACGTTATTCCTGAAGAAGGTGGAGAAGAATCTATGAAGGAGGCAGCCATAAGAGATACGGAGAGGAATCCACATTGCCCAGCATGCCACCTACCACTGCCTGCATCACAGATAGTAGCTAGACTCCTCTGTGCACAGGGTGAGGAATAATAAAGACCCACCACTATTATATGGACTCTTATCAGGCATCAGACTTTCTTTCAAGAGTCTCATTCATGTGAGACTTAATTTTAGGTTTTACAGATACTCCATGAGGTTGGAGCTAACTGTGATTGCCCATGGGCACATAGCATGCAAACACCATGGGTGGGATGACAGCTAATAGGGGTAACTCCACACTCCACATTTTCATATTGTACTTGGGATGTATGTTACAAAGAGAAAGTTTCCATCTTGAAAGTGAAGTCGCTCAGTTGTGTCCGAGTCTGCCACCGCATGGACTGTCGCCCGTCATGCTCCTCCGTCCATGGGATTTTCCAGGCAAGAATACTGGAGTGGCTTGCCCGTTTCCTTCTCCAGGGATCTTCCCGACCCAGGGATCCATTGCAGGCCTCCTGCCTTGCAGGTGGACTCTAGGAATCGGGTATTCTTGCGCCATATACTCACAGCACTCTTACAAAGTGAGAGGGGGGGAGGGATAACAAGGAAGACAAGAGGGGAGGAGGAGCAGCGGAGAGGTGTGTTTGCTACTAAAATAATAGTAACATTTCTCAGCCTTATGAATGTGGGTAACCATATCATGATAGTTACTGCTTAATCCTTTTGCCCGAAAGACAAACAAATATGTAAACAAAATGCAGCCCAAACCAAAAGACTATGTTGGCATTTTTCCTTCCCTTCTTTTTGTTATAACATTTTAAGTCAGTAATGAATTTCTTCTTTGATTTAATTAGAAAATCTGCTTCACTTCCAAGCTAACACTCAGGTAAGTGTCAAACTTCCAATTATACAAATTAAAATATGTTTGGAACCAATGTTAAAAACACTATTTGCATTAGGCTTTAATCATCATAAAGGAAAAATGTAAATGTTTCCAGGCGGTCCAACTACATAAATAATCATTCATTTCTTAAGTGCATGGTGGAGTTTTCCCCTGAGAAAATTCCATAACTTTGAGAGTAATGTAAGGGTAATTAATTACCAAAAAGAGATTAATACTGCATGCCAAGAATGATAACAAAATGCACAGAGGCCCTACAAACACAGTCTGCAGGCGGTTCAGAAAAGGAAATGTTGTGAAACGAACCTATTTAATTCACATTTCAGGCTTAGTTCACAAAAGGCTATTTCTCTTTTTTGTGTTCAATTATCTCTATTGAATCTCTATTCCACATCATCTGAATACCTGCAATACCTTATTATTGCCCTCATATTGCTCATAGTGTATCTCACCTAAACTCTCATCTCAGGAAATCCATTTAAGTCTTGTTGCTCCCAACTAATTTCACAATAACTCAATCATCATAGTTATCTGCTCAAAAACCTTCGATGGCTCTCCACTACTCTTGGAATACATTCCAGTCTTTTTGAAAAACATTTTATTTAATTTAATTGGTGGAAAATTGCTTTACAATTTTGTGTTGGTTTCTGCCGTACCACAACACAAATCATAATTATATATGCGTATGTCCTTCAGTCCCGAGCCCCGCTTCCCTCCCTGTCCTGCCCTCTGGCTCATCACAGAGAGCCAGGCTGGACTCCGGGTGGTGCTTAGCGACTCCCGGCTCCCTGTCTCAGGCATGAGAGTGTGCATACGTCGGGGCTAATTTCTCAGCTCCCCCACTCTCACTTTTCCCTGCTATGTTCACAAGTCCGTTCTAGGTTCATCAGCACCACTTTTCTAGATCCATATATATGTGTTAATATATGACGTTTGTTTTTCTCTTTCTAACTTACTTCTATCTGTATAAGAGGCTCTAGGTTCATCTATCTTACTACAACTGACTCAAATGCATTCCTTTTTATGGCTGAGTAACAGCCTTTAAAGGAAGATTCTGAGGTTCTTCATAAGCATGGTTTTGGCCAAATTTGTTCTTTTCCTCCTTCCCTTGCCACCAAGGCCATTGTTCACCAGCCCACTGTTCCCCAAATTCGACTGCTAAAAAAATCCACTGGGATATGTATGAGTTAAGACTTCAGATTCCTAGGCTTCTTCCCAGGAATCAGATTCTCTAGGAAAAGGGACTAGGAACCTACGTTATAACAAATGGTCCGAACCTTTCAGACAAAAAAGCTTAGAAACTGTTCTCAGCAAACCCGACCCTTTGCCTTCCCCTCAATGTGACCCACGGTTCCCCTTGTAGCTCGGTGGTAAAGAATCTACCCACAGTGCAGGAGAGAGGAGACGCGGGTTCCATCCCTGGGCTGGGAAGGTCCCCGGGAAGAGGAAGTAGCAAACCACTCAAGTAATCTTGCCTGGAAAAAAGTCCCATGGACAGAAGAGCCTGATGGGCTACAGTCCGTGGGTCGCAAAGAGTCAGATATGCCTGAGCACACACACACAAAACACAAACATGACCCAGTTTCCTTTCCCCAGCCCCCTGCCTATTGAAGAGCTATCCTGGTGGATGGTTCAGTTAGCATGGTCTTAGTGTGAGTTTTCCCCAACAGAGCATAAGACCAGACTTTGAAGGTAGGTGGCTTATTTGAGAGGTGATCATGGGAAGCACGTAAAGAGAATGGGAAGTGAGCCAGGGAAGGAAACAGGGGCCATGTGAGCACTTTTTAGCAAGGTTATCGCTCTGGGTATTGGCAACTCAGTTCTGCTGGCCCATCGGCAGCCTCTGAGAGGTGTGCGGAAATCCTTCTAGAACAGTCCCTCTGAAGTGTGGAAGTTTGGGCGTTTATCTACCTGCTTGGGTTCTCTTCTGCATAGGTGACTTCATGGGCATTAAATCCCTTGCTCTTCCTGCCAAGGGCCCCCGTGGCAGTGAAGCAGACTCTGGGGCAGAGGAAGGAATACTGAGTATTCTCCAGATGGGATTCTATCCGCTAGAGGGTAGCCTGGGCTCCTGTGGCACTGTCCCCTGCAGCTGCAGATCATATCCGAGGTGGGCCCAGGATGGCCTGGGGCCAGAGGCAGTCACTGCATGCGTCCTTTTCATTCTGTATTAGCTAGCTATTGCTGTGTAACAAATTTCCCCAGTAACGAATTATGTAGCTATAATCACACACATTTGTCATGTCATAGTTTCTGTGGATAGAGAACCTAGGTGTGGCTTAGCAGAGCCTTCCAGCTCAGGGACACCTCAGGTCTGGCCTCATTTCAAACCCTGGCTGGAGAGGGCATGCTCCTGGACTCAGCCCAGGGGATGTGGATGTTTCCTCAGGAGTAGCTGGACTGGAGGCTTCGGTACCTCATGGCTGTATTCCTGCGTGGGCTGCTTGCCATGTGGGCCTCTCCAAGGAGCTCTTCACAACACGGCAGCTGGCTTCATAGAGTGAACATGCAAGACAGATTCAGCCTTTTGTAATCTAATCTCAGAGGTAAGAGCTCTTCACATCTGTTGTATTCTGTTCATTACAAGTGAGTCACTAGGTCCAACCCACACTTGGGTGGGTAGAATCCACCATTTCCCAATTCTTAGGGTTATCTCTGTGATCCATTATCAGAATTTGCTAGGAATCAGCCAGGAATTTGTGTCATGATAAAATGTTATATTAAATGTTATTTTGGTGTTTTACCTGTCAGATTTTATATCTGCTTCTCCTATATTTGAAATTTCTGTAAATCTAAGGCACTACAGGATATATGGAAAGAACATTTGAATAAATCATTTGACACCTTTTTCAAAGCCTGCCCTTTTAAAATTAATTCATGTGAAATCCAGTCAAGAGATAGTAAGTACTATAAAAATTTAAGGTATGATAGTAAATATTTCATGCCACATAGGCCTGAAAGAAAATGTAAACCACTGTAGTTAGAAGATTTACCTAAAGCTTGTAGGGCCTTCCTGTTAAACTCTTTTTTCTTTTTTAAACCATCTCCACCTTATCTGGGAGGGAGGACTTTGAACTTAACAGCCTGAGGCCCTGAGTCTTGTAGGCTCTCAAATCCTCTCAGACTCAGTTTCATCTCCTATTCAGTGGGGCGGCCTAATGTGAACCTTGGGCTTTGCAGGTGGTGCAGTGGTAAGGAATCCGCTTGCCAATGTAGGAAACCCCAGAGATGTGGTTTCGATCCCTGGGTTGGGAAGATCGCCTGGAGGAGGAAATGGTAACCACTACAGTATCCTTGAGTGGGAAATCCCATGGCCAGAGAAGCCTGGCAGGCTATTCAGTCCATGGGGTTGCAAAGAGTCAAACGTGACTAAAGTGCATGCATGCACGCGCACACAGGCACACACAGCGTGAACCTCAGAGCGTATCAATGTTGACTAAGCAAGCACCTGCTATGTGGCACCCTCTGAAAAGCACTCATCATGCTGCCTGCATAGTACCTGGCACACAGTAGGCATACAATAAACAGCAACTGATCTTGACTCTGTGCCCAAGGGGACGTTGGACACAATGTCCAATTCATTCTTAATTCACCATTAAGAAGAGCTTCTGAAGATCTTACTGGGGAAAGAGAAGAGCTAGGTTTACAGATTCAGTTCAGTTCAGTCGCTCAGTCGTGTCTGACTCTTTGCGACCCCATGAACCACAGCACACCAGGCCTCCCTCCCAGAGTTCACCCAAACCCATGTCCATTGAGTCGGTGATGCCATCCAACCCTCTTATCCTCTGTTGTCCCCTTCTCCTCCTGTCCTCAATCTTTCCCAGTATCAGGGTCTTTTCCAATGAGTCAGCTCTTCGCATCAGGTGGCCAAAGTATTGGAGTTTCAGCTTCATCATCAGTCCTTCCAATGACTATTTAGGACTGATTTCCTTTAGATGATATCTATATAAGGGACTTGAAAGAAATTCCCTGAGTGAAGAGTTAAGTTGCAAGCATTTATCCTTGCAGTTTGAAGAACTAACAGCAGGTGGAGTTCCGAGCTCACCCCGGGGATCAGTTATTCCACACCTGCCTATTGAGGGCCTCCCCATCCATGACATGCTGTCCTCTGGGCTCAAGGACCAGTGGATGCGAGCAGAGGCAGCACTTGGCAGTCAGGAGGGTCACACGGGAGCGGCGGGTGCAGACACACTGGGCCAGACATGGGTGCACAGTCGTGCCTGTGCCGTGAGAAGGAAGCAGAGACCAGGCGATGATGTCTGTGTTCACGGTGACAGGCTGGGGGGGCTGCCGGCAGCATCTGGAGGGTGCGGGACACGTCCTCCTGTCCGAACACGGCAGCTCAGAGCCTGTCCTCTGCAGAGAGCCTGCCTGGGCTTGACCCGTGGCTTCACCACTGACCCCCTTTGTGGCCCCAGCTATGTTACTCGGTCCCTTTGAACTTCTTCATCGGACATGTGGGAATAATTCCAGGATGTATTTTGTGGGGCTGTTGTGGGGGTTGAAAAATTAATATATGTAAAGCATTTCGAAGAACCTGCAATAGTGTTTTGCGTCAGCTGATATCACTGTCGCTCTTGCTGATGTTGTGGCTGTTAACACTGTTCTTGTTATCATCATTGTTCTGATTGTCAACAGCAGCGGCGACACTCTGGTCCCTTCTACCTTTTTATTTTCTTTGGTCTCCACTGAATTTGAGGGACTTTCAGATGCATGGTTCTCATTTAAGAATATCCTGGGAAGTGTGCTGAAATGCAATTTGGGGGCCTGAGTTTTGGTTCAGTGGGTTCAGTGGGTTGGGTTGGGCCTAGGAACTGACATCTTTACTAGGCACCTAGACTGCACTGTCAGAAATCCTTCCTTAAAGGTCAGAATCATGAAACGTAGGATTTACGGAGACACTACCATGCTTTAGACCCTGGGCTAAGTGCTTTGCGCATACCATTTATAATCCTAACAAAAGCTCTGCTAGGCCACTGTCATTATCCCGATTTGATAATGGGCAGCCTGAGGCTCAGCACAATCTGGACACCTCATTCCTGTTTGCTCCAGAGCCTGCCCCTCTTCCGCGGGCAGCGCTGCGCCACTCCGTGTAAGGTCCGCTCGGTCCCTTGTAGCCCGTTAGTCCCCAGAGTGACGCCTCCGCTGCTGAAGCCCGTGTGCCCGGAGCCCGCGCTCCGCCGCGAGAGGAGCCAGCGCAGGGGGAACCTGCACCCACAGCTGGCGCGCAGCCGCCGATCCTGTGACCAGAGAAAGGGGCGGGGCAGCAGCGCAGACCCAGACGGCCACCAACAGAAAGTCCCCCACTGGAGATCACTCGGCTGAGGACTGGGTGGGCTAGACCCAGGATCTCTAGGGAGGAGAAATACGAGGACCTCCATCTGGGAAATAAAACATTTTGTTTAAAAAATTTTCCAGCTTTATTGAGATATAACTGACATATAACATTGTCAGGCAAACAAAATTAAGAGATGTTCACTATGGTGGGGTTTTACAGGAGGGATAGTATCAGAGGGGTATTTTGAAAGACAAAAGGCGTTTCCGACAGGCAGAGACACAGAAAAAGGGCCTGGCAAGGGGAACAGAAGGATGTGGGAAAGACCATGGCTTGTTTGGGGATTGCAAGGAGATTCTTGTGACAGAGGATGGTGTTTTGTCTGATTGGAGAGGTGGGAAAGACCTGGGTAATGAATGACACAGCAAGCCATGCTCCAGATCTGGTGGGGAGCCATGGAGAACTTTCAGCATGAGTGGAACATGGTTTTTAATTATATGGATGCCTACAGTGTGGTCGGAGGTGATGCTGATGTCAAGATTTATAAGATCTAGGCGACCAAAAGGACCTCACCATGAAACTTTATCTACTGTGTGTGTGTGTCTGTGCACACATGTGTCTCACAAGGATCCCTGTGTTCTTTTTTTTTTTTTTAACAAAGATTCTTTTTTGATGTGGACCATTTTAAAAGTCTTTATTGAATTTGGTGTTCATATAATATTGCTTCTGTTTTATTCCTTGGTTTTTTGGCCACGAGGTATGTGGGATCTTAGTTCCCGGACCGGGGATCAATCCTGCACCCCAGCATTGTAAGGCAATGTCCTAACCACTGGACTGCTGAGAAGTCCCCCTCCCACCATATTCTTTCATAGAACTCTTTCTTTTATAATTGCCACACCTTTCATGAGCCTTTGGAAGCTTTGCCTTAAAAGAGAGCTACAAATGAACATATCAAAATCAACTCAAAAGTTAACCAAGGATTTGAAAGCAAAATTAACTTCTCACTAATGGTTGACATTTTTTTTTTTTTTAAATTGTCTTATCCTAAGTAATTCCACACATGCTTTCCCTTGACAAGGGAATCATTTAAAGTCACAGTGGAGTAAATGAAACTAAGATGCTTCTCATTCCCTGTCACTGACAGATTTTTAATCTAGTGTCAGAGCTTGAATATTCAAAATCCATTCTACTACCTCTCTAGTCAACCCTCTCTACCCTAGCACCTGTGAGGTTTTAGGAACATCAGCTTAAGAGTGAACATGTAACTTCTGATGTCCTATTAAAGCAATTCAACAACTGTTAATGTTTCCAGGATACCAAAGTCCCTCCCAGACAACAGGGGCTCCGAGATGAATCCAGCTTGTGGACCGTGCCCATCTAGTAAGTGCACTGATGGATGCTGTCAGGGTGCAGGTTTGGGGGAAAGAACTGTGCCCTGAGCCATGGAGCCAGATGGTGGGTTGAGTACCTACAGTTGGTATCATATGACTGCAGCACGAATTGCAGAGAGCAAAAGCAAGGAGATGCGCTGGGCAAATGTGATTCACAGCTTTGAAATCCACGTTAAAAAGAAGTATGGGCTTTATTCATTTTACCCTTAGAGCAATGGTCTCAGAGCCTTTGAAAAGAAAGGATTTCAGCAAAGGACTAACACCAGGTGGTCATCCTAGAAAATTCACTTTGATGGGTAGTAGGGTTACTAGTTGGAGAAGGCAATGACACCTCACTCCAGTACTCTTGCCTGGAGAATCCCATGGACAGAGGAGCCTGGTAGGCTGCAGTCCATGGGGTCGCTAAGAGTCGGACACGACAGAGTGACTTCACTTTCCCTTTTCACTTTCATGCATTGGAGAAGGAAATGGCAACCCACTCCAGTGTTCTTGCCTGGAGAATCCCAGGGACGGGGGAGCCTGGTGAGCTGCCGTCTGTGGGGTCGCTTAGAGTCAGACACAACGGAAGCGACTTGGCAGCAGCAGGGTTACTAGTGGGTTTCCCTGGTGGCTCAGCAGTAAAGAATCTGCCTGCAATGAGGAGACTCAAGTTCAATCCCTGGGTTGGGAAGATCCCCTAGATAAGGAAACGGCAACACACTCTAGGATTCTTGCCCGGGAAATCCCACAGACAGAGAAGCCTGGTGGGCCACAGTCCATAGGGTCACAAAGAGTCAGACAGCACTGAGCACACACACTCACACACACAGGGCTACTAGCAGCACACACCGAGGGACTGGTATGTTTTGAAAGTGTGCCCACTCCTCTAGGGAGACTGCAAAGCCTGGTGCCCAGATTTATAAATGGGAGAGGAAGAGTAAAGTCATAACAGGACAGCATCCTCCCTCCCCCACCAGCAGGCAAACCCTGCATGACAACCAGCCCTGAGGAATGAAATGGGGAATGCAGGTCCGAGGCTGCTGGAGACAGCAGTGATGGAGACAAGGAGTGATGGAGGCCCGAGCCCAGAGTGCAGATAGAGAATGCAGAGAAGACAGATTTGATCCGGCGCTGAGCTTCATGGGGTCTAGAAAGGTGAGGCAGAGTCACGAGGTTGGTGCCTCAGTTTGACCTGACCATCTCAGGATGTCACATAATAAATATCTCTAGGGAACAGTGTATTATGTTAACATTCAAAATCTCATGCTCAGTCATGTCCAACTCTTTTGGGACCCCATGAACTGTAGCCCACCAGGCTCCTCTGTGCATGAGATTCTCCAGGCAAGAATACTGGAGTGGGTTGCATTTCCTCCTCCGGGGATCTTCCCAACCCAGGGACAGAACCTGCAACATTCAAAATAGCATTTAGCTTAAAGTCTGGACCAAGATACACACATGTTATGTCATGAGTATGTATTCTGATTACCTATAGGAATATTTTCAAATGATTGCTAGAATATTCCTCAAGTCAGAATCAACTCCCCCGGCGACCGCGACCGCCCGCCCCCCCGGCTCCTTTTGATGGTAAAGTATTCTGTCTGGAAGCCACAGATGAGCATTTTGCGAGCCCTTCAGGCCAGTTTCCAGAGTCCTCAGCTTTTCCATCTTTAGCTGGACTGTGTGCAGCAAATCGGCGAGTCCAGAAAAGGAGTGTCCCTGATGCCAAATGCCACACTGATGGCGCTGCCTGGAGAGAGCTCACCTGTGTGGGGCCCGGCTCTGTGCCCAGGAAGGAGGGGCGGAGCTGAAGCGGGTTCCAGGACAACAGTGCCTTTCTGTCCTGCGCCTGCAGCTCCTCTTGCTGTTGGGCGGGCATGGTCTGCTCCCATCCCTCCAATGTGGCATCATGGGCATCGAGTGAGACGGGAACAGCTCCAGCTAAACGTTTTAAAAACACTACCTTTTATCCAATCCAACCATTTAATATAATGAAATACTATTTGTTGCCAAAATCTTGCCCCCCACCCATGTCCACTGGTGCTACATAAAAAAATATAGAGACAGAGTTTGGAGGAAATAGAGTGGCTTTCTCTTTGCAGGGTAATGGGGAATATACAGCAGGCTACTGCCTCAAGAACTATGCCCCCTCCCTTGGGGAACTTGTTGTTGTTTAGTTGCTAAGTCACCTCTGACTCTTTGTGACCCCATGGTCTGTAGACCACCAGGCTCCTCTGTCCATGGGATTTCCCAGGCAAGAATACTGAAGTGGGTTGCCATGTCCTCCTCCAGGGGATCTTCCTGACCCAGGGATCAAACCAGCATCACTTGCACTGCTGGCAGATTCTTTACCATGGCATCACCTGGGAAGCTCTGCCTGGCGAATAGGGAGAGCTTTTATATCCTCATGAAGTTCTTGTATATAGATACATTTTTTTTTCTCCCTGCCATTTTACAGCCAAAAGCTGGTGTCAGGAGGCTCAGCAACCTGGTCCCGCGTCCCCGAAGTTATTGGCTGTGAGCTTCTTCCTCTCGAGATGCAGAATCCTACAAGGAAGTGTAGGGGGAGAACTACGCCAGGTGCAGAATATAATCTACAGGGAGTCAGAGAGCACTTAGCTTTGTGAGGGACAAGTCCAGCTACAAGTGTGTGTTAGCAACAGCTAAAGGATAAGCAAGATGGTTTAACTGTTGCAGACCCGTTTGACTGGTATGTGCCAAAGGCTGCTCACTCACTCTTGTTTTTGCTGCAATGATCCTCCTATGTATCACCAGCAAAGCCCATGTACAATTCCAGGGAAATCAAACTAGAATTGGGGTAAGAAAGTCCAATCTTTTCTTTCCTTTGTGCTTAGTCTGGAGTCACTGGCTCACAGGGGACTGTGTGCAGAGGCCTCGCACCCTGCATTCAGACCAGAGCTCCTGGTGCCACACGACCTCCCGCACCGGCTCCTGACGGCTCTGTGGGCAGAAGCCCAGCGGCAACTCTCAACTCAAGATGGCGGCCCCCAGCCACACGCAGAACCGCTCCCTGGCTGAGCGCTCCCGCGAGAACTCCGCCGGCCCCGCCCACCCGCCACGAGACCCCAAAACAGCCGGGCGCGCAGCCTGCCGGGAGAGCATGTGTATTTGAGCCCCGGCTCCTAACTTTCGGCTTTGTGGTCCAAGAGGAAGCGACACCCGGCAGGAGGACTCTTGTGCATCCCCGTCTTGAAAAGGTTGGTAACAAACAAACAGATCTAGTTTCAGAGAAAATGAGCACCCTTTTCTCACAGCCTCGTGGCATTTCTTGTCTAGCCAATATCTCAAACGTGCGCTCCATTACCTTGTTTTCCACCTGTTTTTTTTTTTTAGAACAATGATACCAATGTGGGCAACTGCAAAAGCAAAAACGAAAAAAAGGGTAAAAGAGAAGAAGAGATTTCTTTTTCTTAAACTGAGGTTTTTCTGAAGTATTTATTCAGAGTGGGCTTTTATTTCTTCAAGGACTAAAGGCCAAACTGACAGAATAGCGAAGAAGCACGTTCTTCCTCTCCTTGTGGAGTTCCCGACCTTCTGTGAGTGTTGATTCTTTTGGAAAATGAATTTGCTGTGGGGTTGAGAAGGCTGTACTGTGTCAGTTTCACCTTGAGAGCCTCCTAAATTCTCTAGGGAGAAGCGCGGGTCAGGATTCTCCTTCCTCCTAGGAGGAGGACAGGAGAAACTGTTGGGAAGTTCGTCAGAGTGGAGATGGCAAGCGCTAGACAGAAGCGCAGGTGTTTTGGTGTCACCCTCGAGTCAAGTACCTTCACCTGTTTCCATTTTGTTTGTGCAATTGTTTGAATCAGCAGCCCAAGCTGTGCCCCGGTGTTGTCGCCCTGACCAGTGGGAACAGGAAGCCAGCATTAGAAGCTGAAAGAAGGGTCACGCTTGCTCCCATTTGCTGTTATTGTAGTTGACACCTGCAACTCACTAGTCACTTTGGTTTCAAGTGGACACAGAACAAAAAGTGTTCAGTGTGGTTAAAGCTCAGTCTAGGCTGCTGCATTTACAATTGCCTTGTTATTTTAAAAATGGCTGTTTCTGGATTTTATTCTTTTCTCTTTATCTTGATTATTTTTCTCCAACGTGTTTGTCTACCATCAGTCGCCCTTGGGTGACTCTCAGTTGACTATACCCGGAAAACCTCTGCTGTAAGATTTCAGCTGGGCCTTTGCTGTAGGGGACAGATCTGAGGGTTGGAGGAGGTCAGGGAGGGGCGTGACCTCCAGTTCACCCTGGAGCTGGATCCCGGCAATTGGGGGCGGCTACCCCATCCCCATCCTGGAAATCTACACTCTGACCACTGTCGCCACATAGAAGCTGTTAGAGGACGTGGCCTGAGGCAGGACGGTGTTGGACCATCTGGACGATGTGCCTGGCTGCGCTCAGTCACTTCAGTCGTGTCCAGCTCCTCTGACCCCATGGACGGGAGCCCGCCAGGCTCCTCTGTCCCTGGGATTCTCCAGGTAGGAAGACTGGAGGGGATGGCCATGCCCTCCTCCAGGGGCTCTTCCCAACCCGGAGATCTAACCTGCATGTCCTGTGTCTCCTGCATCTCAGGTGGATTCTTTTCCACTGAGTCTCCTGGGAAGCCCCACTGTGTGCCTAGACCATATAAACTTAAGATTCTGGCAGGCACGTGCGGAGATATACTGTCTTCCAGATCCCCAGGACAGACTTCATGTGTAAGTTGCCTTTTTTGTTAAAACTGCCACTTCCCCATCCCCAGTGGATTTCTCTTTCTTCTGTCCCTCCCTGCCCTCTGCGTTCAGGGGCCAGTTTGCATACTGGTGGGAAGGTACGTTCAGGGCCTTAATATTTTAAACATAAGTGTAATGTGATAGAACAATGGCTTGAAAATGAAGAATGGAATGCAATCACTGACATAGGCCATGGTACACAGGGTTGTGATGTGGATAAATATATCTCGAGTAAATTGTGTCATTTTTTTTTTAGTTACAGGCTGTTGGAACAAAGGATCTCAGGGAGGCTGTTTTAATTTCCTGCTCCTAGCCTCTTGTATTAAGAATGATGAATCTAAGTGAAAAATCCTGATTAATTCAATGAATTATGGCTGAGGTGTACCTGTCATGAGAGTGAGAGCATGTTTTAGTCTGTTGATGTTTTCTAAGACAGTACTGTTCATTGAGTCTCCAGATTTATTTACCAGCACATTTTTTTGTGTGAGCATACCGTGTACCAGGCACCAGCATAAGAATATTGGACTAACATTCTATTGTTAAGCTTACAATTGCATTGGGGCATATTATTTTCTTATTTAGAACAGTAGTTCTTAGCATGGAATAATACTTGGGAATTGAGTTGAAAAATAAGTACAATTTCTATGTCTGTTTCCATATAAATAGGTCAGTGATTTTTTTTTTTTAACCAGTTTGGGAGAACACTTCTGGGGTGGGTAATTTTTAAAATAGTTTGAGTAGTATAAAGATGAGTTGATGTGGATGTGTGTATTTTGGAAGGTTCCTCAATGAAATTCTCATCCTTCGGACTAGCTAAAACCAAGATAGGAGAGGCCTATGTGTCTTCTGGTCAGAAAAGGCCGGCCATGCTTATTAAGTGACTACAATGAAGAAAAACACTCAAATTAATTTGAGACTCACCTAAGTATTGGCTCCCAGATTCAAAAACTGATTGATTGATGAACTGCTTCTCCTATGCATAGCTCTGTAAATTTGCTCCAGGCTAAATGGCAGCAGGACTGTATTTACTTAATTGTTATTATTTAGTCACTAAGTCCTGTTGGACTCTCTTTCCACCCCATGGACTATAACCGACCAGGCTCCTCTGTCCATGGGATTTCCAGGCAAGAACACTAGAGTGGGTGGCCATTTCCTTCTCCAGGGGATTTTCCTGACCCAGGTCTGGATGGTCTCCGGCGATGGCAGGCGGATTCTTACCACTGAGCCACCAGGGAAGCCTTTGTTGCTGTTTAGTCAGTAAGTCATGTCTGACTCTTTACAGCCCCATGGACTGTAGCCCGCCAGGCTTCTCTGTCCATGGACTTTCCCAGGCAAGAATACTGGAGTGGGTTACCATATCCTTCTCCAGGGGATCTTCCTGACCCAGGGATCAAACCCAGGTCTCCTGCATTGGCACGGGGATTCCTGACTTGTATAGTAGTTCTCCCAAAGAATAGCAATAGCCAGGAGGCTAGCCAGTATGGTGAAAATAAAATAGTACATCTTGTACATGATTTACTTTTGTTATTATAAAGTAGTGCCAGCTCAAGATTTTACTTACAGTTACTTTGTTGCGACCGCATCTTAATATGCTCTCCTGAGTGCATAGCGGTGAACTTCCCGCCTGTCTTGGGAACCCGAAGCCCTTGGGTGTGCTTCAGAAGGCACTTCCTGTGCGGTTGCATGTGTTCTTTATGGGTTATGTGACGGAGGGCAGGCTGAGAGTGATTTTCCTGGTTCCTTCATCCTGCAAGTGTGGTCCTAGGAGGCCGGGCAGTCTTGGTATCTCCATGGGATCTTGTTGGAAATGTAGAATCTTGGGCTCTTCTCTGGCCTACTGAATCAGAGTCTGCATTTTAGCAGGATCTCCAGGTGGATCCAAACATACATCACACGTGAAAGTTTAAGAAGCACTTATCTAGAAGGCCTTTGATGTTTTCTACATTTTGTCTTTTATTTGTCAGTTTTTTTCAATGCAGTTTTTTTTTTTCTTTTACATAGTAGTTCCTCCCTTTCCCTGCCTCAAAACAATTCAAATAGTCTTTGAAGCACAAATCATTTAGACTTTAAATGGGAAAGTAAGGGAGAAAGTGGTTGCATTTGGAAGTCAGTGTTGGATAACAGTAATTTTTGAAAATCTGAAATTTATCCATTTTAGAAGTCTAAACACAGTCCTGGTCCCAGAGATCATAATTCAAACAGATTACTTCATCTCTTTACCTGTATTCTAAAGAAAGAGATGTGTGTGTTTAAATGCATGTGTACATAGCTTCCTTAATGAAAGCTTTGCTGCAAAAGCACTTTGTTCCTAATGCATCCTTAAGTGAAGTTTTGCATTCTTAATTTTCCACTCAAGTAATTTAGAAACCATTAGTTAAAGTGGAACTCTAAGATAAAGTAGGATCCTTACAAGTTTAGATGGTTTCCTCTGAAGATTGCTCTTATAATTGTCAGAGAAAGATAAATTCTTAATTGCATTTCATTACATCTGGGTAGCAGATACATGTTTACTTTCCAGATACCTGTCTGGCAAAAGCGGAGGAGGATAGGCAATGAAGTGATACAGTAACATCAAGCTAACAGATTCCAAAGTTCTCCACCTGTCCAGCTGGCTGCTGTGAATCCCCTCTCGTCAGGACAGAAGCATTTCCCCCGTCTATCGACACCGCCTTTCTCCAGCAGTCGAGTCAAAATCGGTGTTCCTCTTTGTTCCTATTTCTCTTATAGTTTACTACACGCTAGACAAGAGAACAGTTGTTGCTCTTGAAGGTTAGAGATTTCTGTTGTCGCCTTCTGAAATTGGCAATCATGGACGATGTCGGCAGTACAGACAGAAGCAGGTGCCCTTTCTTCGTTTCTCTCCTCAAAAGTGTGGTTCTGCCTCTGGCTCTTTTTAAATCTCATTACAAAATCTTCTTCTTTTGTGCCTGAATGGTTTGATTTTTCTTTCAAGTTAGAGGTCTTCTAGAGAAAGTCTTTGAAGTACAATCAGATCCAAATTTCAAAAGTAAAGAGATATATTTTACTGATCTTAAAAAAGGAATTGTGTTCACAAATACTAATATTTGCCTAGGGCCCTTTCCAAAATGAAAGATTTGCCCACATAGATCAGTCTACATGGATGTTGTGCAGCTGTAATTTAATACTAAGATAACACTTCCTAACATATAGATCCTATGTAAGCTTCTCATATTAGCATCTGACTTCTTTCTTGTCTTTTTCAAGGTCATAAAAAGTGTTAGAAATTTAAGTTAGAAATTTTTCCATGGTTTTTAGTTTGAGGTTTTTGAAGAAAGGCTAGCCTGTATGATTTTTCTGATTATATATAATCTATCTTAATACTAGACAGCTATAGCAAATAAAATTCAGAGACTTTAAAAAATACAAATGAGGGGGAGCTTTGTACTATGAGCAATATTTTTCTGACGAATCTGTGATCTCTTGGGAAAGGAAATTGAGGTTAGAAGAATCTACAAAAAGTCTCCAGGCTGAAGTATTGTTAATTTTGGAGGGATCTGGGACAGACTGAGCTCCTGACCAGAGTTACGAATGTATTACTATTTCTTTTCCCTAGGCAAAAGGACTACACTTTCTTTGGATTGCCAAGGAGTCTATGTTAAAAAAAAAAAAAAAAGCCACATGATTTACCCCTTGAATCATTCACAACTCATAAATCTCTGCTCCCCCTTTTCTTTAAATTATTTTACCTGGTTTCCATGCTGGTTTTCATTTCCTGATTTCATTGTCTGCTCCATCCTTAGCAATACCTGCTTGATGTAGAGGTATATAGATCTGTGCTTCCAAGAGAAGAGAGTTCTCCTTCATGGGTTTTGTGAATCACTGGTTACTATGAACTTTGTATGTTCTTTGTCTGTGCATATATGTAACTATATATCTCTTTACACATGTACATCTATGAATGAGCTTTCATGGCAGTGCTAGTGGTAAAGAATCTGCCTGCCAATGCAAGAGGTGCAAGAGACATGGGTTTGATCCCTGAGTTGGGAAGATCCGCTGGAGTAGGAAATGGCAACCCACTTCGGTATTCTTGCCTAGAAAATCTCATGGACAGAGGAGCCTGGTGGCACAGCCCATGGAGGCACAAAGAGTTGGGCACGACTGAGCACACTTACTACTACTGTGCGTACATGCATTAAATACTACACGTGTGCATGTCTGTAATATACACATGCACACATGTACGTGTGCATGCTAAGTCACTTCAGTTGTGTCCATACTACTACGCGTACATGCATTAAATACTACACATGTGCATGTCTGTAATATACACATGCACACATGTACGTGTGCATGCTAAGTCACTTCAGTTGTGTGCAACTCTTTGGACTGTAGCCCGCCAGGCTCCACTGTCTGTGGGATTCTCCAGGCAAGAATACTGGAGTGGGTTGCCATGCCCTCCCTCCCCTAGGGGATCTTCCCGACCCAGGGGTTGAACCAGAGTCTCTTAGGCCTCCTGCATCAGCAGGCAGGTTCTTTACCACTAGTGCCACCTGGGAAGCCCCCAAACACATAGATACATGTATGTACATAGACACATATGTTCACATTGATGCCTTTGTGTATTTAAGCATGTGTGTGTACATTTTATGCGTGTTTAAATATAAATGCATGCACATATGTATATATTTATATGTATGTGCATGCATATCTGTATATGTAAATATGCATGTAGTATGTATTTATATATCTATATACCTATGTTTGTATGTATCTGTATGGTGCTGCTGCTGCTAAGTCGCTTCAGTCGTGTCCCAATCTTTGCGACCCCATAGACGGCAGCCCACCAGGCTCCCCTGTCCCTGGGGTTCTCCAGGCAAGAACACTGAGTGGGTTGCCATTTCCTTCTCCAATGTATCTGTATAGGTGAATATAAATATTCAGGTATATATATGCACACATATATAGTATGTGTGTATCCATGCATGTGCATATGTGTGTGTGCACATATACACATATCTGTATATACGTGTGTGTGTGTGTGTGTGTGTGTGTTTACACATGCACTATGGGGCTTACCAGATGGACCCAGTGGTAAAGAATCCGCCTGCCAATGCAGGAGACGTGGGAGACACAGCTTCAGTCCCTGGTTCAGGAAGATCCCCTGGAGAAGAAAATGGCAACGCGCCTGTGGGGAGAGAGCAAATTAGCCCAGGTGGCGTGTTCAGGCTCCCTGACTCCGCGTTTTGTAAATAAGGACTATGTAACAGCTGAGATCACTTAAGCGCTGTGCATGTCCTCCCGAGGTGCCTGCTGGGCCAGGGGCTCCTTTGTGCGGTAGCCCTCCGCGAGCTCCAGCTGAAAGGTGTTGGCCTTCCCGCTGCGCCCCGGCGGGGTCCATGGGGTCGGCCCTAGCGGGGAGGATGCGGCGCGGCTGCCTCCCCGGCTGGGAGGGGAGACGAGGGCGCGGCTCCAGCTGCCCCTCCAGCCCCGAGCCCCATGTCCGCCCCGGGTTCAGGGACAGCGCGGTCAGTGCGGTGCAGCGATACAGCTGACGTCAACAGGATCAGCACTACGCCACTCCACTATGCTTGCCTGCAAAATCCCAGGGACGGAGGAGCCTGGCGGGCTGCCGACCATGGTCGCAGAGCCAGACACGACTGAGCGAGCGAGCACACATGCACGCACACACACGCAGCATGTGTGTCCGTATTTCTGTATTCATGGATGTGTAGGTGCTTACCCTTCTGTTGATACTTCGGCAGGGCCTCGCGGTAGTGCACGGAGCATCGGAATGCGCTCCGGGAGCTGCGGCATGCAGCGAGCGAGCCCCCGAGTCGGGCGAGAGCCAGAGGGAGGAAGTTTGGGGCAGTGCCGCCCAGCAGTTGGTGGCTTCCCTAAGGTCAGAATTTCCTGGAGAACCCAGTTCAGTGGGTTGAGGTGAAGTGATGTTTTCCTCCGTGCTGTAAATCATAAATATCCAGCTGTTTTGCTGGTGTTAAACGGCAGCCGGAGACCAAGGTCCAGTTACCAGTGTCGGTCTTGCTCCGGCGGAGACCCGCTGCGAGTAGGGAGGGATGGGGATGGGATCAGCGATGGTTTCAGTTACCTGATCAATTTTTCTTGCTGGAGCATGATGTTCTATTTTCCTTGCCCAGACAGTCTCATTACTCAGAAGCTCTGAGGAAACATGCTTTTCAGCAGCTGTGAAATGTGCTGCTCCTTCTATGGAGAGCAGACAGGCGCGGCCGTCAGAGCCCTCCTTCCCCACCAGCTGGCTGCTAGATCTGGTGAGAGACAGGTCGCTTGTTGACACTGCTTTTCCTAACTCTTACTTTTTTTTGAATTTGAAAATAAATGTTTTCTTTTTAACATCATACATGTGAAGATCCCCTGGAGGAGGCATGGCAGCCCACTCCAGTATCCTTGCCTGGAGAATCTCATGGACAGAGGAGCCTGGCGGGCCACAGTCCACGGGGCCACAAAGAACTGGACACGACTGAGTGACTGAGCACACGAGAATAGTACTTGCCTCTCAGAGACATTGTGAAGATCAAATGAGGTGACGTGTAGGAAAACACCTTATCAAATATTCAATTTAGGTTCCTGTTGCTGTTATTGCTACTCGCAGTACTTACTACTGTTATGGTAGAACATGAGTTAGCAACAGCCCCCAGAATAGATTGAAACTGTTATCCACAAATAATTAAGGATTTTTAGCTCCTGAAAGTTATTTTATTTATTCATTCCAGACTCGCAGCTATTCAGTGACAACTGTGCTTCGCTTATAAACGTTTGGCCACCAGATGTTGCCTGTCTTATGTGTATGAGTGTTCTTCCTTTTTTCAGAGATGGATTTGTGGGTGTTACTTGTACTCTAAGTTGAAAAATAAAAGCCTATGTCAGAATAAGTGATTCAGGCTATTCACATCTCATTGCTATAACCTTGGGTGCATACTCAATTGAAAGAATGTATCAAGAGTCGATATTCTAATCAATCAAGCTATTGGTACCTCTAAAAAAAAATTGATGTTGGTGTAATTAGATTTAAAGGTACTGCAAAATGTTTTCTCCAGCCACAAAATAATAGAATCACCTCACAGTACAGGAGACAGATTGCTAACATCTTTATTGCAACCTGATCATTTCACATCACAGCATAGGCAGGGTGGTTCCTCTGACTTTCAGGAGGTTTTGTAGATGATGAATTTGATTTCTGGCAGTAATTAATCTTTATAGAATTATATAGGGTGCCTAAGAAATGGATTTTTTTCAAAGCTGCCAGATCTGAAATGATGAGAAATGTCCAAACAAGTGTACTTTTAAGCAAAACTGAGTTGGATGTATAAATTGTATGCTGAAGTACATGGGATCAGATACGAATTCAGGACTAGAGGAAAAACAGTGCATTTGTTTAATTTCTTCTAGTGCTCCTTTGAATTCTTGTTAAGAGATGTCTGATAACTGCTCAAAACCATTTTATCCAACTCTTCAGGGCAGCTGATCTATGATGAGACAGAAAGAGGACCCTCCTTTTAATTTCTCCTGACTTAATCGATTAAGTATGTTAATTACTCTACTTAAATTTTTCTCATGGTGTTGTTTGTTTGTTAAGGTGGATCGTTCTGGCAATTGATGAAAAATAGCTTCCTGCTAAGCCAGCATAATGAATATTGACGTTCTTGGCGTTTACAGCCAATAGAAATCACATTTTCAAGTCTCCATTTCCAAGGTGCTTACTTAATAAATAACTTCTCCGACCATCTGCACTACGGGGACACACTCTCTCAAAGAGTGGCATGAGTAAAGCTTGAAAATTGTTTGTGGATTAACATCAGCATCTGTAAAGAGCAAATACTGAGGTTAGAGTTTGAATCTCCAAGACAGAATGGCAAGGGGAAGTGGGGCCTGGGAGTCTGGAGATGCAAGCAGGACAAATTCAGGCATCATTAACTTGAGATCTCTGCCCCTGCTGTGTCTCTGCATTAGAGGAACATTACTGCATTAGATGTGGCCTGCAATCCTGATAAAGATGCTAATTGAAAGAGGAACTTTTCTAGCACCTTTCCACTTTCCTCTATACCCTGCTAAACCTTTATCTTAGTTTAACAGAGAAAACAAACAAAAAACCCCCTAAGGCCTGAAAAAGATGATAGCAGGAAGAGGAAGCTATTTTTTTCTGTGTCTGTTACATAAACGTTGTCTTTTGGTAATACACATCTTTAAAAAATGAGGAGGAAAGAAAGCCCTTTAAAACACTTAAAAAATAAAATGACACTTTCCCGAGGAATATTATAAGTTTCATTCTCCAGACTTTGAAGCTCTCTTATGGGGCATTTTTCTACAAAGATCTTCAAATAACACCCCTCTAAAAAGCTGTCTCTCTTTGACAGTTCTAGTTTACCAATCCACGATTACTTGTCATATCTTGTTTTCAGTGTTCACGTGTAAAATGATAACCCCCTTTTCCCCTTCTTACAGCTCTCCTCTGAAAAGAAGTCTTTATGATGAGGTTTTGTCCCCACTTCAAGCCTTCTAGGATTTCACAGAGCTGGAGAGCCTCTGTGGATCTTGGATATCACCTTTGCCAAGCCTCATATACTCCAGGTAAGGAAAGTGAAGTATGTTTCAAGTCAGTTCCCTCCACTTACTTGTGCCTTCTGAGTGATTAATGCCAAGTTCAGAACTCAGGTAACTGCCCTGCTCTCGGCTACCCCAGAGCTGACAGTCTCTTTTCCTAATTTCAGAAGATGCAGACAGCAGTCCTTTGACAGCTTGCTGTAGTTCTGGTTCACGAATGTTTACTTTTCCTCAATTCTTTTGAAAATCCACTACGACCAGGGGGAAAGAGTTTCACTTTATAAAATACTGCAGCATCTTAGGTCCTTTGCGTTTGCTTTTTACATATTGCTGTCTTCTGTATCCACGATGAAGTGTACCTTTGTTCAAGACGAAAAGTAGCCATTGTATCCACTTTTTCCCTTTCTATGTGGGAAGAACATTTGGTATGTGAAATACTGTTCGAAGTCAACATCAGCCTTGTGGTAGGAGAATCGCCTCCTGGCAACCTCAGCTACCCTTAGGGAGTAAAAGACGTTGAGCTTATCACAGACTCTCTAAACCAAGGCTCCCCAACTTGCAGGATCTAATGCCTGATGATCTTAGGTGGAGCTGATGTAACAATAATACCAGAAATAAAATGTAGAGTAAATGTAATGTACGTGAAAGTGAAGTCGCTCAGTCATGTCAGACTCTCTGCAACCCCATGAAAGGTAGCCTGCAGGTCCTCCCATGGGCTCTTCCAGGCGAGAATATTGGAGTGGGTATCATTTCCTTCTCCAGGGGATCTTCCCCACCCAGGGATTGAACGCAGGTCTCCCGCACTGCAGGCAGACTCTTCACCATCTGAGCCCCCAGGGAATCCTGAAACCACTCCCCCCACCCGTCTAACCCACCCTCTGGGTGTGAAAAAATTGTCTTCCACAAAACCGGTCCCTGGTGCCAAAAGGTTGGGGGCCCCTGCACTGAACTGGGCACTGAACTGGCTGAGGTCATCTGAATGGACTCGCTGAGTTACTGACGGTGGGGTTACTGCCGCATCAACACAGGGTTTAGAATTTCAGTGGCGTTCATTCTGTCAGCTGTTTCTTTTGGCGGACGAAGAATCAATGGTTGTATTTGTCAGTGCTTTTTATTGGTTGCAGTTGATAGAATTTAGACCTAATCTGAATGTGTATCTTAATCAAGCTGGCTAAACCTCAAAAAAAGGGAGTCTAAGAGCTGTTTTGGCTCTTGTAAGTTTAGACGATAGATTCAGGGGCTCGGATGATGCCGTCAGTCTCCCCTCTCTGTCTTCTCCCCTCCCCTTGGTTTTCCTTCTCTCGCTCTCCATGTTGCCAGCCAGCTTACGTTCCTCTTTACTCACTCTGGTGGTTTTTCAGTCACTAAGTCACATCTGATGCTTTGCAACCCCGTGGACTGCAGCATGCCCGGCTTCCCTGTCCTTCTCTGTCTCATGTCCATTGAGTCGGTGATGCCATCTAACCACCTCATCCTCTGTTATCCCCTTATTCTCCTGCCCTCAGTCTTTCCCAGCATCAAGGTCTTTTCCAGCGAGTTGGCTGTTTGCATCAGGTGGCCAAAGTACTGGAGCTTCAGCACCAGTCCTTCCAAAGAATACTCACGGTTGATTTGCCTTAGGATGGACTGGTTTGATCTTGCAGTCTAAGGGACTCTCTAGAGTCTTCTCCAGCACCACAGTTCAAAAGCATCAGCTCTTGGGTGCTCAGCCTTCTTTATGGCTCAGTTCTCACGTCAGCACGTGGCTGCTGTTGGCCTTGTTTAAATTGGAAATCTTGGCTCATGTTGGCCCTGTGTGCTCTTAAGTACAAGCATGCCATCTGGTGCATTCAGGTCCCCTCCCTGCTTCCTTGAAGCTGCTGAGAGAGTTAGATGGCAGTCCCACCGAAAGCTCAAGGACAGAAGAGTGGCCAGGGAGAGGAACTGTTACTGAACTAGGGGCTGGATGCTTGGAAGAAACTAATAATAATAGTTAAAAATAATAACATCAGTATCTAACAGTTACTGATGTCTCACTTCAATATGCCAGGAACTTTTCTAAGTGTTTAATAGCTAATAACTTATTTAATTCTCAAAACAGCATGAGGTACATATATACATATGACTTCCATTTATATCAATAGATGAAGAAGATTAATCACAAGAGAGATCAGTTGTACGTCATTATGATTTAGAAGCCAAGTGCATTTTTTTCCCTCCAGTATATCTTAATGCCCAGTACCCTTTCAACTAACATTCATTAAATCAATATTTGCTCACAACTAATTGGGAACATTGGGAAGTGAGAAAATACCAAGCTTATCTTTATGGCACATGCAGTCTAAGGGTGGAGTCAAAGACATCTTCTATCTAAACACATATCCTGTATCTAAATAATGACCATGTAATTCATAGAGAGAAGTGCTGCAAAGCAATCATGCCAGGTGAAGGACTGTGATATGGAGATAGCTAATGTATTCTCTTTTGGTTGTTCACAAGAGCTGTGTTAAGACTTCTGTATCACAAGGAAAGTTAGCTCACAGGACAGTGACTGCTCACTGAGGAAGGCCCCGCTGTCCCAGGCCTTCAAGTCTTCTCTCCCAGGTGGACGGATCTGCCGAGGCTGGAGAAGGGGGTGGGTAGAGAGGTGGGGATTCTTGAAGAACGTGTGTGGAATAAATGAATAACAAATAATTCAAATGTTGATGGAAAAAAACCATTTGGATTAGTTCTCATTTTGATTTTTTCTTTCTGATTTAAAACAAACTGCACTTAAAACACCAACCTAGAAAACAGCAAAAGTTGCTTATCATAAACTATAAATAATGTTTCTTTGTTTCAGACTGGTGCAGGTATATGAGAATATTTTCTTTAATTTTAAACTAGAATATTCATAGCATCAAATTTGAGATTTAACTCTTGCTTCTTTTAGGGTTTCATTTGAAACCTTGATATTAACCTTTTCCCAATTAAAACACTTGAAGCCTTTGGCTCATTAATGAGGTCCATAAACCATAGATGCTTCTTCCTCCGCAACACCCCGCCCCACCCTGCCCCATTTGGCAACTTAAATTTCCCACTAGTCAAAAAAAAAGTTAATTTGTATTAACAACCAGTTTCACAAGAGGCTGATTATTCAAAAATGGGCTTGGACTCTAACCAGAAAACTTAGAGTGCTACTTAGAGATCAACAAAGTATTAGAAAGCAAGAATACCAACTGAATCTGAAAATCAAAATATAAAGCATATTGAAAAATCTTCTGGAGGATAGAAAGGCCATCTTATCCATTTTATGTCTTTATCAAAGTGTCTGAATAATGCCTCCAATGCACAGCTTACCCCAGCTACACAGACACGCTTTTCTTGGTGCACAGAGAGCCATTAAATCTGTCAGAGACTAGAGGAGATTACTTCGCATTTCTTGGAAAAATTGACTTGGAAGGTCATTGAAGGCTAATGCACTTGGGCAATTATAGTGGGGAGTTTACAAATCACTCAGCAGTTATGTTTTAACCAGAAACAAAAAATGAATAAATCGAAGGATTGGGGTCTGCTAGATCTGTAGTTGTGACTTTCTGAACATGTCTCTGTGTGTGTGTGTGTGTGTCTTCCTTTTTATTCTTCCTGATAAATGGCTGGAGATACAGAATAACCTGAAATAATTGCGGTAAGGTAGCAGTCACTATTCACTTGTCTCCATCTGCTGCATTAATTCTGATCAGATACAAACCCACTGAATAGACAGCAGGTGACAGATAGGAGTGAATGTTTTGTGTGTGTGTTTTGCTTTTCTCTTCCCCATCATATTTCCAGGGTTGTAAGTTTAAAGATAACGCTCAGTCAAATTCTGGAAATGTGTTCCTATAGGAGAAAATTTGAGCATGTCTCTAAGGGGTTCAGATTCTCTCATTTCTAAAGCCTAGAGATGTTACTTTTGCTTTCTGAAACATTGTAACTGGGGAACAGGAGGCCTGAAAGTTCAGGAATGTTTCCTTGTTTATTTTTCTCTTGATGCACAAGACAGAATAAAAGAATAATATATAACCTCTGGTCCTTTTTCTTCTTCATTTGATCTTTGTCTCCATTGTGAAACAAGAATATAATAAAAATGAGAAATTAATTGGACATCCAAAGAACCCTAAATTATGAGGGTGTAATTCTGAAACGGCAGTGAATATACATACATGTGGACACTGCTCTCTGAGAGGTGGTTTTGTTTTGGAACCTGAGTATAATTATTGCTTATTCAGGGCAGGAGCCGGGTCATTCTTCTCCCAAATGCCTAGAATGGAGCCTAGAGTATCTTAAACAAAATACCAGGACCTAAGATTATACAGCACTTCCTCCCGTGTGCCCGGAGGGCGTCCCTGGTCGCTCTGCAGTGGAGAATCCACCTGCAAGGTAGGCGACGTGGCGGGAGCCGTGGGTTCAATCCCTGGGTGGGGAAGGTCCCCTGGAGAAGGGAATGGCTCGCCACGCCAGCATTCTTGCCTGGAAAATGCCATGGCTGAGGAGCCTGGCGGGCTGTAGCCCACGGGGCTGCAAAAGAGTCAGACACAGAACTCAGCGACTAGACAGCAACCGGGGCTCTGTGCCAGGCAGTGCGTGAAGCGCTGACACGTGCGACTCCTTCACTCCTTTAGAAGTCGCTTCTTTGCCGCGGGCGCCCTAACCCTAACCCTTTAGAAGTTGCTGCTTTGCCGCGGGCGCCCGGCCCCGCAGCTGCCCGCCTGCACTCCCTGGCAGTGCACGGGCAGCCCGCCGTCTCAGCCTGGGCGCATGCGCGCTCCTTTCTCTGGTTTCTCCCCCGGGAAGCTTGCCGGAGCAGGATGCACAGCCCTGGAGCAGCGGCCTGCGGGAGACCCCGGGGAACTGGAGGAGCCTCCTCTGCCCCCGTGGGGTGAGGCTGAAGCCTGTTTTAAGTGATTTCACAAAGGCCCTCTGGGGATTTCGCCCACAGGCCTGTGGGCAGAACTTGCTCTTCGCCTCCTGTTTATTGCTTTTCCCCTTCCCTGGCGTGTTCTTCACGTCCTCTCTCACTGACTCCCCGGCAGGCGCTCCAGACAGTCTACCAGCGCTCATGTCGTCTTTGAGTCCGCCTGTGGGTCTACCAAAGTTAGATATTCTTGCTCGTATAATTTTGTGACCTGAATGAATGGACAAATGAATGAACTTGAGAGATACCTAACTCTTCCAGGCCAACCAGAAAGTGTTCAATTTTTCATAGATTCTGCCTTTAAGTTAATGTACTCAGGCAGTAATGCAGCTGCAGTTGTTAATGAAGCAGTAGGGAGTTACACTTAAGCAGAGACACAGGAAGGAATAAATTAACTGAATACAAAACAATCACTGGAAAGATCTGGGTTAGTTTAACATAATTTGAGTCCAGTTGAGCTCCTGCTGAACACTGGCTACAGATACCTTCCAGCTATGTTTTTCTATACATTCCTATTGTCAAGAATTGTGTAAGACAAAGGAAGACTTTACTATGAAATGATGGATAATTGAGAGAAACCATTAGTAAGATTATTTTGATTCCTTTGAAGTATATTGAAAATGACCCATGAACTGGATATATTAATGATAACATTTATTTCTTGCTTTTGTACTTTGGGCTAAGGCCGAGGGAATGTGTTCATTATTGATGGTGTATTACTGATTATTGGTTTCATGCATTTGTTATTATTGTGAGATTAGCAGTAACCTTACTTAGTTTATTCTGCTCCCAGAACTAAATTGGTGATTCTAATAGTTGTTTTGGTTCTGTTAGCACATGAAAACAATAACAGCCATCAGAAATTATGTAGGCTGACCAGTAATTGTAGTTTATTGAGGATCTCTATGTGTCAGATATTGTTCTAGACATATGTTGTCTCTTTTAGTTACCATAACACACCAAGGAAGTTTCTGTCCTGATTTTCAGTTCAGTCGCTCAGTAGTGTCCGACTCTTTGTGACCCCATGGACTGCAGCACGCCAGGCCTCCCTGTCCATCACCAACTCCCGGAGTTTACTGAAACTCATGTCCATTGAGTTGGTGATGCCATCCAACCATCTCATCCTCTGTCGTCCCCTTCTCCTCACCCCCTCAATCTTTCCCAGCATCAGGGTCTTTTCAAGTCAGTTCTTCGCACCAGGTGGCCAAAGCATTGGAGTTTCCACTTCAACATCAGTCCTTTCAAAGAATATTCAGGACTGATTTCCTTTAGGATTGACTGGTTGGATCTCCCTGCAGTCTGAGGGACTCTCAAGAGTCTTCTCCAACACCACAGTTCAAAAGCATTAATTCTTTGGTGCTCAGTTTTCTTTATAGTCCAACTCTCACATCCATACATGACTATCGGAAAAACTGTAACCGTGACTAGACGGACCTTTGTTGGCAAAGGAATGTCTCTGCTTTTTAATATGCTGTCTAGGTTGGTCATAACGTTCCTTCCAAGGAGTAAGTGTCTTTTAATTTCATGGCTGCAATCACCATCTGCAGTGATTTTGGAGCCCAAAAAAATAAAGTCTCTCACTGTTTCTAGTGTTTCTGCATCTATTTCCCATGAATTGATGGGACTGGATGCCATGATCTTAGTTTTCTGAATGTTGAGCATTAAGCCAACTTTTTCACTCTCTTTCACTTTCATCAAGAGACTCTTTAGTTCTTCTTCACTTTCTGCCATTTTACCATTTACCAATTTTATCATTTTACCAATGAGAAAACCGAAGCTCAGAAAAAAGTAGGATAACATCTTCAAAAACACCTAGCCTGTGCTCCTTCAGCTAAGTGTTACAGGAAAGCCGGTCTCAGGACATGTCAGATCTCACCAAGCATTTAGTAGCACTGCTGCTGTTTGGTCCGATGCTGAGACCCGTGGACCGCCCGTGGATTGCCCGTGGACTGCCCGTGGGCCTCCCGTGGACCGCCCGTGGACTGCCCGTGGACTACCCGTGGATTGCCTGTGCCTCGTTGTCCTTCACAGGTCCTAAGAGCAGATAAGAATTCAGAGACTGTGTGTGGAGCTGATGCATAGTTTTGAATCCAGAAGCAAGCAGTAAGATAGTGGTGTTAACTTGATTAAAATCCTAATATCCTTTCTTAAAAAACAAACAAACAAACTAATATTCTTTTATTTTTTTCACAATGAAATCCAGGTTTCTTAAGTTAGTTCACAAGTTCTGCTGACATCTGACATCTGTTTACTTTTTCAACACTGTATCCCAATCAGTCATCCCTCTTTATCCATGGTTTTATAACCAGGAAGGGCTAACTTTGACTCCATGCTAAATCTGTTTCTTTGACTTTAACCTTTGTTTTTGCCATTTTTGTTATTATACATGCTAAATCACTTCAGTCGTGTCTGACTCTTTGCTACATCATGGACTCTAGCCCGCCAGGCTCCTCTGTCCGTGGGGTCCTCCAGGCAAGAACACTGGAATGAGTTGCCAGGCCCTCCTCCAGGGGATCTTCCCGGCCCGGGGTGGAGCCCGCATCCCTGCCGTCTCCAGCGTTAGCAGGAGTGTTCTTTCTCACTGCCGCAGGCAGAGACGCCTGCCCGCTCGGCCTGGCCCTGACGCTGAAGCCCGTGCGTTAGCTCACGGGGCACTAGGCCCGATGGCCGGCACGCTTCAGTCCCCTGTGCAGGGAGAGGCGCTGCCTGTAGCCTGGCTCAGAGACGCGCGTTGGGAGGGCCGGAATCACAGCTGGCTACCGCATCCTTGTTCATCGGTGTGGCAGGAGATACCCCATTTCACGCCACCTGTGAAGTGACCGTAAGAGAGAGGAGTGAACCCGCCCCCGCCTGGTACTCGCCATTCTGGGAGACGCTTACAAACACGGCATGGTTTTACCTTGTTTTCTCCCCTCCCCCCACCTCTGATCCATAAAAAATGTGGCATCTAGGCCCCAACAAGATGGTTAGTTTGAGACTTTAGTTTGCCACCTTCTCGGTCAGCTGGCTCTCCAAATAAAGTCATATTTCTTGCGTCAACGCCTTGTCTCTTAGATTTATTGGCCTATTGTGCGACCAGCAGTGCAAACTTGGACTTGGTAACAGTTTCACTTTCTGTGGCCTCAGTTACCTGAGACTAACTATGGCCAGAAAATACTAAGTGGAAAATTCCAGAAATTAACAATGTATAACTTCAAAGCTGCATGCCATTCTGAGTAGTGTGTTGAAATCTCACACTGTCCCATTCTATCCAACCCAGGGTGGGAATCACGCCTTTGTTCAGTATACCCAAGCTGTACGTGCTGCCCCCCTGTTATTGTGGGAGGAAATACAGAGCATGTTTGTATGGGGTTTGGTACTGTCCCTGGTTCCAGGCATCCACTGGGGTCTTGGAACATTTCCCCCAGGAACCAGGGGGGAACTACTGTCCTGTCTCCTTGGCAGCCTAAGTGAATTTCTTTTAGTTCCCCCAAAAGCACAAGGCACATTTCACCTCTGGACTTGGACGATGTTGTTCTTATTGTCTCAGATCTTTTCCCCACTGCTGTTATTCCTCACCTAGCTGGATCTTTTATTATTATTATTTATTTATTTGCACTCAGGCCCTAATGAAATTTCATTTTCTTTTCAATTTCGATTTCCATCTCAAATCAGCAGGTCTTATTGATAGCACTGATTCCACTGGTGGAAGACCTCTGTGGCTGGGAGATGATGCCAGTCCATCGAATAATCAATGACCAGTAAGATTCCTGTGTTTGAGAATGTGAACAGAGACATGGAGTCAGTAACCAAGGAAGTGAGAGGGGGTAGGATTGAGGAGATGCAGCTGCAGGGTGGTGGGGCTGCAGGACCACCGACAGGATGGGGAGACGGGTGGGACAGGCAGACAAGAGCAGAGGTGAGCGGTGCCTGTGGGCCTTAGAAGGTGGGAGCCATTTCTTGAGATTGATGGAATCAGTCGTTCAGCAGGAATACATTGACCCTCTCTGTATTTAACCCTTGTTTTAGGGGTTGTACTGCTAAACATGTAGTCTTGATGCTCACTGAGCTTTGATTCTAGATGGGGATGTGTGTGCTTAATTTCTCGGTCATGTACGACTCTTTGGACTGGAGTGCAGCAGGCTCCTCTTTCCATGGGATTTCCCAGCAAGAATACTGGACTGGGTAGCCACTTCCTTTTCCAGGGGATCTTCCTGATTCAGGGATTGAATCTGTGTCTCCTGCACTGCAGGTAGAATCTTTACCCACTGAGCCATACAGATGCTAAAATACATAAACTATATAACACATTAGATGGCAGTAAGAGCAGTTTCATCACTTCATGGCAAATAGATGGAGAAATAGTGGGAACAGTGGCTGACTTTATTTTTCTGGGCTCCAAAGTCACTGCAGTTGGTGATTGCAGCCATGAAATAAAAAGATGCTTACTCCTTGGAAGGAAAGTTATGACCAACCTAGACAGCATATTAAGAAGCAGAGACATTACTTTGCCAACAAAGGTCCGTCTACTCAAGGCTATGGTTTTTGCAGTGGTCATGTATGGATGTGAGAGTTGGACTGTGAAGAAAGCTGAGCACCAAAGAATGGATGCTTTTGAACTGCGGTGTTGGAGAAGACTCTTGAGAGTCCCTTGGACTGCAAGGAGATCCAACCAGTCCATCCTAAAGGCAATCAGTTCTGGGTGTTCATTGGAAGGACTGATGTTTGAAGCTGAAACTCCAGTACTTTGGCCACCTGATGCGAAGGGCTGACTCATTTGAAAAGACCCTGATGCTGGGAGGGATTGGGGGCAGGAGGAGAAGGGGACGACAGAGGATGAGATGGTTGGATGGCATCACCGACTCGATGGACATGGGTTTGGGTGGACTCTGGGAGTTGGTGATGGACAGGGAGGCCCGGTGTGCTGTGGTCCATGGGGTCACAGAGTTGGACACGACTGAGCAACTGGACTGAACTGCACTGAAGATCAGTGAGGGAAAAGCAGGAGGAGATATCTGGAAATGGAGGTGATGGCAGTTTTTTTTAAAAAAGGTTTAAGGTAATTGCTTCACTGTGAAGATGACATTTGAACAAAGGCCCAGAAGGGCTAAGTGAGAGGAATGGGGAAGACAAAACACTTTGTCCTGTGTTGTAGAAATTCTCTCTTGGGAACAGAATGAGTTCTGAGCTAGAATAAGGCCTGCTGGCATTAACACCATCCTCTATAGGGAAGTGGCTTGTTGTTAGAAAATTCATATTTACCCTGTGACGACGAGACATGAAAATGTTTCTGAGGTTTTCCCCTGATCTACAAAATAATGCAAATTTGCTGGCATTTTCTGATGAAGAGCAAAAGCTTTAGTTAGGATTTGAACCAGTGGCTCCAGGGACTGGCAATATCATTAAGTCAGATTTAAATCTCCTTAAGCCAGGTGCTTAATCCAGTAAATCCAGTCTTTAGTTTGCTAAGCTACCTTTCTGTGCCTGCTTAGGGAAATGATGTATGTTGGCTCCCAAAGGTTTTCTTTAAGTCAGAGCCAAGTGGAAGTCAGATGCCCCTGCAACCTGCTGTGAATAAGAACATGAATTCTTTCGTTCTGCTGGAATATGATTGTGACAGAAGGCATGGCAGAAGTAGAGTTGCCTGGAATCTGATTTGGTTCATGTTGTCATTTTCATACTGTTATTTAGGTCTATAATAGTCACTGGCTATGGAGTAGAGGGGAAAGGAAAAATCAGTGTACTTACAGATTTTGCTCTTTGGAAATCGTTGTTCATCTAATGTACACCCTGCTCCCCCGACTCTCAGTTTTATGTTTTCTTTTCTAACACTTATTTATTTATTGAGGCTGAGGTGGGTCGGTTGCTGGGTGGGCTCTCCCCTAGTGAGGTGAGCGAGAGCCTCTTGCGTCGTGGGGCTCCTCCCGTGCGTCGCCTCTCCATGCAGAGCGCAGGCTCTGGGGCCCGCGGGCGTCACTGGTTCTGACCCGCGGGCTCAGCGCCTGCGGCTCCCGGCTCTGGAGCGCTGGCCCGGTGGTGGCGCTCAGGCTCAGCTGTCCCTGGCGTGTGGGATCTTCCCGGACAAGGGACTGAGCTCACACCTCCTGCACTGGCTGCACTGGGTGGATTCTTACCCACTGAGCCACCGGGGAAACCCTCAGCTTTCTCGCTTGACTTAACACGTGACACATGTGTGTTTGGATTATAGCACAGGCGGGATCACAGACACTTTCAGGGGAGCCTGCAGCCAGCGTAACTCAGTGAAGCAGTCAGATAGGAGGAAACAGACGCTGAAGTGTTACCGAGCCCAAGCTCGCTCTGCCCGTCACACGGCAGGCCAGTGCGTCCACGAGAGGAGGTGTTGAGGCAAGAACATGACTTTACTCAGAAAGCCGACTGACCGAGAGGGCGGCAGACCAGTGTCTCAGGGTGACCGTCGTGCCCGGGGCTGCGTGCCGGGTTCTTTTACAGTCAGAGAGAGGGAAGCAGTGAGGAGCTGAAGCAAAGGCAGAAGGGGGCGAAGGCGGCGAGGTGTAACGCGAAAGGGGGGAGAGGGCCGGGGAAGTGAGCTGAAGGGTCCTGGGTCTTCCGTCTCTGGGAGTGGCCAGCCGCCGGAAGGCGCGTGTTAATCTGCAGCTGCTCACAGGTGGGCTCAGTGGTGAAGAACCCGCCTGCCAATGCGGGAGGCCCAGGTTCAATCCCTGGGGTGGGAAGATGCCCTGGAGGAGGAAATGACAACCCAGTCCAGTATCCTTGCCTGGAGAAGACTGGTGGGCTACAATCCATGGGGTCACAGAAGAGTCAGACATGCCTTGGCGACTAAACAGCAGATCCAGGTGGGCAGGGTCAGGCTCTCCCTGGGTTGAACAAAGGCACTTCGGTTTACAGTCAGGGAAGAGGAGCAGGGTCCTCTGAGGCAGGCTGTTAGGGATGATTATAATAACAAAAGCAGCAACAAAAAAGCCAAAGAGACAGTTTTCAATACAGAGTCAGAATTGGCTTCTTCTCTGCAACAGAACTGCAAACTGACATCATCTTTTAAGCCCAGCCGGATTAACAAAGTGCCCTGTGCCTTCACAGTGCATGCCTGCTGGCCAATTTCAGGATGAGGACAGCGGGATTCTGTTTTCAGTTCCTAAAACCAACCCTCATTAACTATGTGACTTTGAGATTTCTTAAGCCTTAGTTTCTCCATCTCTGAAGTGGGTGTAATTTCTTGCAGAGTTTAGTTGCATAGGTCCAGTGAGGTGATGCCTTGTCAAATGTTAAGCACAGACCACTGAATGCGTGCTAAGTTGCTTCAGTAGCGTCCAGCTCTTTGCGACCCCGTGGACTGTAGCCCACCAGGCTCCTGGGCCATGGGATTCTCCAGGCAAGAAGACTGATGTGGGTTTCCACACCCTCCTCCAGGAGATCTTCCCGACTCGGGTGGAACTCACATTTCCTGCATTGGCAGACGGAGTCTTTACCACTAGTGCCACCTGGGTAGACCCCTGACCAATATAAGCACTTAATAAATGATGAATTTCATTATTTCCATTAAAATTGGTGTTCATTATTTGCAACACACCATAGGAAAGGTTTGTTCCTTATTGAAAATTGTACGTTATCTGCAGCAAACCTTTTGTGCTGATTCTGATTTTATGGGATTTAGTCTACAACTCTGTAAGTTGTAAATAACCTAAGCAATACAAAATAATTCCTGTCCATTGATATGTAAATGAATTTTGCTTCATTCCCAGTCAAAGCTAG
Organism: Cervus canadensis; assembly: GCF_019320065.1. NCBI lineage: Eukaryota > Metazoa > Chordata > Mammalia > Artiodactyla > Cervidae > Cervus > Cervus canadensis. Next base: position 80,406,322 of record NC_057395.1, read on the forward strand.
TTTTGGCACCCATTTTTAATTCATTTTAATGTTTTACTTCTTATATATTGTGCTGCTTTGAATTTTCCATTGAACTGGTTTATCTGCCTGCTTTGCTTATTTAACCAATGAATATTAAATAAAATCTGTAATGCAGGCTGATTTTATATCTGTATGAGATTCATGATTTTACCTGTTCTATAAAATTTTCCTTTAATGGTATAAAAAACTATTCAAAGGATTGTGAGTGAGAAAAGGAATCCTCGAGACCTGGGAGATCTGACTGAGATGTAGCCTTGCTGGGCACAGAAAACAGATTTGGTAGTAGATGTGGTAGGATTAAGTCCCCAGTGAAGGAAATGAAATGTGAGTTTAAGGAACCACTCTACCCTGGTGTTGATGAGTATGTTCCACTGAGGAGGCCATTCAGTAGATCAGAGTTATTGGAATTTCTTTCCTCCCTCTTTACTTCCTTCAGAGTACTAAGCCACTGAATAGCAGAAAAACATTCAATATTCCCAGTAAAATCCTTCTCAACATAAATCTATAAAGTGAGCAGCAGTTACCACTGCAGAAGCAAGTATTTGTCTGTGTTCCTCCCATCAAGGGATCATATGTTAATAATTTTGTCATTCTTTGCCACATAGGACCTAAAATATATTAGGGGTGAGGTATCTATTTACTGAATAAATGCAGAAATACATTAATTTGTCTGGTAAAAGCAAATGCTTTACTAATTAGAATTCAGTTGCCAATAATATGAACACAAAATATGTTCATGAGTGTATTGTCAAAGAAAAAATAATACTCATGACACTTGTTATCGATGATCAGAAAGACATTCAAGGGGTCTGACGGATGGGTGTGGGGACCACAGCCAAGGGGTCTTGGCAGGGAAGATGGACTCGACTCCAGATACACTGTGGCAGAGTGAGAACTTACAGCACGGGAGCAGGGCGGGGACCGGTGGGAAATCACTAGGAGGAGGCGCCAGGGAAGAGGGGGTGGTGGTCGTCGTTGTGGTTCAGCCACTGAGTCACGTCCGACTCTGCAACCCCACGGGCTGCGGCACGCCAGGCTCCTCTGTCTCCGATACCTCCTGGAGTTTTTTCTGATTCATGTCCGTTGAGTCGGTGACGCCATCCAACCATCTCATCCTCTGTCGTCCCCTCCTCCTCCTGCCCTCAATCTTTCCCAGCATCAGGGGCTTTTCCAGTGAGTCGGTTTTCCCATCAGGTGGCCAAAGGATTGGAGTTTCAGCTTCAGCATCAGTCCTTCCAGTGAACACCCAGGACTGATCTCCTTTAGGATGGACTGGTTGGATCTCCTTGCAGTCCAAGGGACTCTCAAGAGTCTTCTCCAACACCACAGTTCAAAAGCATCAGTTCTTTGGCACTCAGCTTTCTTTGTAGTCCAGCTCTCACATTCATACATGACTACTGGAAAAACCATAGCCTCGACTAGATGGACCTTTGTTGGCAAAGTAATGTGTCTACTTTTTAATATGCTGTCTAGGTTGGTCATAACTTTTCTTCCAGGGAGTAAGCGTCTTTTAATTTAATGGCTTCAGTCACCATCTGCAGTGATTTTGGAGCCCCAAAAAATAAAGTCAGCCACTGTTTCCCTTGTTTCCCCCATTTATTTGCCATGAAGTGATGGGACCAGATGTCATGACCTTAGTTTTCTGACTCAGGAGAGGGTCAAAACAAAAATGTATGTGAAACTCCTAGTTTCCAGGGAGATGTCACCACCCAGGCTCACAGGGGAGATGCCACAATTTTGTCAGGTTTCAGAACGGGCTTCCCAGGTGGCTCAATGGTAAAGAATCTGTTTGTCAATGCAGGAGATGCAAGAGATGCAGGTTTGATCAGGAAGATCCCCTGGAGAAGGAAATGGGAACCCACTCCAGTATTCTTGCCTGGAAAACTCCACGGACATAGGAGCCTGGCAGGCTACAGTGCATAGGGTTGCAAAGAGTCATGACTGGGCGACTGAACACACTCACACACACACACACACATATACACACACATGCACACACTCACACCCCCAACAGGAGTAGAAAGCCCAGGGGAGGGCCGTTACTGTGTTTCTACAGGAAAGACAAAGCTGGGCAAATTAAACAGTGTAGTCTGGCTGGTGTGAGTCCGTTCAGTGGGCTTTGGGCTGCAGGGGTGGTCCTGGTTCCTTGGCACCTGGCCCCAGCGTGAATTAGGCAAAGGCATGCTGCTCCCTCCTGGGATGTGTGGCTCTGGTCTGGTTCATAGGACCAAGCAGTGCTCTAGTCTGGCCCTTTGCTCTAAGGATCAGCCAGCCCAGGGAGGGGCCTCTCCCCCCGGCAGAAAGGTTTTGTTAGGCGTTGAAAACTGGGGGCAAAAAGTCAAAATATAATATATAGAACATTTAAAAAGTATATAAACAACACACTGCTTTATATTATTTTCCTATTTGGATCTTGATATATTTTTGTGTAAGAATGGAGGCGAGAGTAACAAGGGAAGTGTTAGGGGAAGCACACCGACTGAAACCGCCCACCCTGGCCAGGCACCGCAGTGACCATTCGCATGAGCTGTTTCACGACAGGAGGTCCGGTGAGGAGCAGGGAACTAATAAGCCTCCACCAACCGCAAGAGATCGGGAAAGGTCAAAAGGAGACACTACACGTCCGACCACCTCCCAGAATCCTTCTTCTGGCATCCATCTTGGCTGAGCAAGGCGTGCACCACCAGGAAGGACTCTGAGTCAGAATGATTGGTGGAGGACAAGCCGGAAACTCATCCCATCACCATAAACCCTGAGCCTGCGAGCCACGTGGCAGAGCTGTCCTCCTGCTCTCCTGCTCACCCTCCTGCTCTCCACCCGGGCACCCTTTCCCCATAAAATCTCCTGCTTTGTCAGTGCGTGCCTCCTGGGACAATTCATTTCTGAGTGTTAGACAGGAGCCCAGTTTCGGGCCCTGGAAAGGGTCCCTCTTCCTGCAACAATAGGAGGTGGGAAGGGAAGGAGGGTGAGTCAGGCTTGTTAAACTTTCTAGTAGATGCAGAACACACGGGATCTGTACTTCCTTGTAAAACCGCTCCAAAATGCAGGTTATGAACCTCAGATGACTGCAAAAATGCCTTTTAAAATTGCAAAAGTCTTGGGCTACAGGTAGAACTTTTTCTCAAGGACATTCATTGGTACTCTGGTTAGAAAAATGTTATAACTGTGACCCCAAAAATGTCGACTTTTATTGAAAGATTCGTTGTCATAATGATATTGTGGGGATTAGCCTTGCATCTCTGTTGGCTCCAGTTTGACGTCCTCATATCTCCGCTTAGATTGGAGATGAGATGGTGCCTGAGAACATGTCCCCTTCCAGGGAAGAGAAAATTCTCACCCTGGGCTTCAAAGATCATATTGGCTGTTTTCAAAATGGTGTCAGTCTTCAGCAGTTCCAGTTCATTTTCTGCCCCACTGCAAGAACTTGCCCAAAATACCCTTTGGTTAATGGTAATACGATTCAAATGACATCTAATCAGAGTATTCTTGTAATTGATCTGATATTTGCAGGGACTTTTCCTAATCTTTGAGGATGGTTTGTAGCAAGGATGCTGCTGTCTGTTAGAATTAAATATGAGAAATGGAAATATTAGCTCTTCAATAACAACAGATTAAAAATCAGAAATTAGATATCATGCAAATGATGGTTCCTTTTTAATTTATTTCTTTGAAAGAAAGATTTTTATCATGGTGCAAACAAATAAAAACTTGAATATGTAATTAAGCACATTATGTAAAACTAGCCTGACTTTCCAAATTGTTTCCTCTTAATGAATTGCAAATGAGTGTATTTGCTTAGAGTATTTGGCCTGAAAAGTTTAAAATAAGAATTGCACAGTTTTTCTCCCTGGTTCTTTAAAGTCCAAGTGAAGATTCTTACTGCACACGCAGGAAGGAAGATGTAGAAGCTTGGTTGAAGTTTGCACTTTGTCTTAATAATTATTCCTTTTGTCTGGAAAGTGTGTGCATGCTAAGTCGCTTCAGTCATGTCCAACTCTTTGTGACTCTGTGGACTGTAGCCCACCAGGCTCCTCTCTCCGTAGGATTCTCCAGGCAAGAATCCGGGAATGGGTGGCTGTGCCCTCCTCCAGGGGATCTTCGCCATCCAGGGACTGAACCTGGGTCTGCTGCAGCTCCTGCATCGGGCAGGCAGGTTCTTTACCACTAGCATCACCTGGGGTGGACGTTTAAACCTTCATTTACTTTCCAAATTATCTTCATGCCAGGTGTTTTTTTTTTTTTTTTTTTTTTTTTAATCTTTTTTCCTCTCTGTGATGTTGGAAATGAGAAGATGGAGCTCAAGTTGGCTTGAGGCAGTCGTCTCAATAGGATGAATGGGAAGAAAAATCATTTTCCCTGTACTCTTCTTGGTTCTTTGCTGAGACCCCCTGTAATAAACGACAGATTAACAGAAAAGAGAACAAACAAAAGTTTAATATCATGCACACCTTCTGTATACATGGGAGACACCCAGGAAAACTGAGTAACCCACACAAATGGCCCAAGCAACCACCTTAAATACCATCTCTAGCCGAAGTCAAAGGAAGATGTTGAAGTTGGGGTTGGGGCAGTTATGGGAGGTGACCAGGAAAAGCCCAGTAAACAAGGGTAAGGTGGTTACGCAGCTTTAAGTCCTTGCCTTCTTCATTGGTGAGTTTCTAGAGATTTAGAGCATCTTTCTCTTTCTAAGAGAGAGAGAGATATCCTTTCAAATGGAGAATTCTCATATATGTAAATGTATCTTTGTTGTTGTCTAGTAACTAAATCGTTTCCAAATCTTTGCAGCTCCATGAGCTGCAGCATGAAGCTCCTCCTCTGTCCTCTACATCTTTCAGAGTTTGCTCGAATTCATGTCCATTGAGAGGTGATGCTATCTAACCATCTCATCCTCTGCTATCCCGCCTCCTTTTGTCTTCAGTCTTTCTGTTACAAAATGTCTCTTACAAAAGAGTAATTTCTACTTGGTTTTCAGAGATTCTTCTGTGTCTGCTGTTTCTTAAAAATAATCAGCCTGCAACAATCCTTATGCCAAATAGGCATACTTCAGGGTGAAAAAGTCTGCTCCCCTTCAAGGGACATGTCTTGGATTATAGGTAGACGGAAAGGTGGTAAAGAACCCCCCTGCCAATGCAGGAGAAGCAGGAGATGAGGGTTCAGTCCTTGGGTCGGGAAGATCCCCAGGAGGAGGGCTTGGCAACCCACTCAGGTATTCTTGCCTGGGAAATCCTGTGGACAGAGGAGCCTGGCGGGCTGCAGTCATAAGGTCACAAAGAGTCAGACGTGGTTGAAGTGACTGAGCATGCGTGCACAGCCTCACTTTGGATACCCTGACCTCACCTCCTGTTGTTTGCTCCCATGTTTAATCGTGTCTGGAAAGAGGTGGTTCTGGCTTACTTAAAGAGAGAGGAGGAGGAAGCTGGTAGACAGACACAGAGGCACACAAACATACAGAGTTAGAGCAAGGCAAAATGAGAAAAACAGGGACTAACAGGAGAGAGGAGGAGAAAGGGAAGAGGAGACACAGGGAAAGGAAGGAAGTGTGTGTATATATATAGAGAGACAGAGTTTAGGATCGACAGGAGGAGAGATGTGATGACTGAGCCAAGGAGGGAAGATGGGAGCGTATACTGGGGGAGGATACAGTGTTAAAATAAGTAAAACATTAATAAACAGAAACCCCAATTAAATAGAGCCAGGAGACCTGAAAGGGGAGCGCTCACTGCCCACAAACATAGCAGAAACTAAGAGGAAGAAGAAAGACTCTTTTTCCTGGTGAACCAATAAAAACTATGGACCCTGTTTACTATACCCTCCTGACTTCCTTTTATTCCCTCATAAAAGCTTTCTTCTTTCCTTGCTGTGGGGGGCTTGCCCTTGGCTCACCATAGCTGCCAACCCCAAATTGCAATTCTTGGCTGAGCCAGGATAAACCCAACTTTGCTAAGGAAGTATTATCTGGCAGTCTGTTTGTATTAGGTCAACAGAGACAGGTTCAGAATGCAGCCACTTGTGTTAAACCCCACTTTAGCAAGCCAAAACTTAATATCTAAGCTAATTGCAGTTTCAGCTTCTCCCACAAGCAGAATTTTAAACCAGTGGGTCGAGAATTTCCTGATCAACACTAGTGAGGTCATCTGCCTGATTGACCCCAGGAACTTCCTTCAAATAGTAGCTGACCTTGTCTGAAATAATCCTTTCTTTTGTTTGTGACTTCCTTGTTCCACCCACTTTCTGCCTTCAAAAACCCTTTTTATTGGTATGAAAATCTTTTTAAAGCTAAATAAGCCTGCTGCCAGTTTTATAACTCAGGAATATTTCCTTAAGGACCTGGGAACCATCTCTTTGAAATGTAATCATTTAGGGAAGAGAGGGCCCCTACCCTCTAGCTCCCTGGGAAGGCTGGACCTTAACTTCAGCTGGTACCTGGCTTCAAGTAGCAAACCTCTTCAAGTCATAGAGTTATAATAAAGTTATTGTTCTTCCAAAGGCATTGGCAACAGAGGTGGCCACGCCACTTACCAAGTAACTTTACCAAGTAAACTTACCACTTACCAAGTAAACAAGGAGACCCAAGACCAAACCAGACCAGAAATAAACCTTTCACTGTGTGTGGCTCCTTGGAACACCATTCTACTTGCTTGATGGGATGCTGGCTAAATCATCAACTGTTGAATAGAGCCAATTCCATCTTCAAGTTTGCTCAGTGAATTTTGTTTTTTAACAAGAGAGAGACACTAACAGACAACAAGTAAAGTGGGAACAATACCACTTCAGGAGAAAATAAGCCTGGCACTACCTTAAAAAAAACAAAAACGAACGAGCCAAAACCCTTTCTTCTCTGACCTGTCTGTGAGCTTCGTAAACCGTGACACACTCATGAAGGGCGTGGGCTTTTCTTTCCGGGGCCAGAATCAGAAGTAATGAGTATAGAGCCGCCCGTCGGCTCAGCAGCTGACCGCCCGCGTCCTCGCAGGCCCTCCTACCCTCCTCTCCATCTCCACTGTGGAGGCTGATCTTCCCTCACTTACGTCTCTTCTCCAGCTCCCGGGTTGGAAACACTGCTGGCTGACTGTGGCCCGTGACTTCGTCTTCTCGGAGAGTCACTTCTTTCCCCTGCTGATGGGAGTGGCGTGGGCACATCACACCGGTGGCAGTGAGTGAAATCCTGAGTGTGCCTAACTCGCGGTTTTATCCCTGGAAAAACGGTGACTCAACGTTGGTGTCTTCTCCACGTCGCCTACCTCTCCTCCCACTGCGTGTGTTCTTGTGTCTCTTGTGTGGTATTTAGCACAGCTGCGGAATTTTAGTGATTTAAAGCTGCAGGGGGCTAATGTAACAAAAGCTTAATCTTAAAAGTGTCTTAATTCAAAGAGATTTGGGGTGAAGGGCAGACAACTTTCGAGTCTGCTGCTTTTCCTATTATCTAACCATCTCTCCTCTGTGGCCTCTGATGACGGTACATCTAGTAATGACTTTCCTGTTTCATCTTTTGTTGTTTCTCTAGACTCAACAAATTGATTTTGAATATCTCCTGCATGTCCTCAGATTCCCCTTATAAGAATTCAGTCCTACTGCTATATAAAGTTTGGAAAGCTTAGACTCTCAAGGTACATTCTAAACTTACTCATAAAATGAGATTGTAAGAAGGTTCTCTAAAGAAAACTGTGGCCTTTATTGTCATAGAAAGAAGCTGAACTTTGGTGAAGATGGAGAAGCTATTGAAATATTGGGGCTTAGACAGTTCTTGTGAATTGCTCTGTCTACCCAGGTTTGAAACGGGCACCACTCACTAAAATCTCGCGGTTTGGTTGATGCTGAGTTACTGATATACTCTCCCAGGGTTCTAGCTGCCTGTGATAGCCTGTAATTTCAGGGTCCTGTGAGCTATGCAGCCAGGGTGATAAACTCTCTCCCTGATAACCTGATAATATGCGTTTTGATTTATTGATGATTTTGTGTGCCTTATCTCTTGTACCCAAACTATCAACTCTTTGTGAGTAAATGTTATTTGTTTTTATTGCTTCTGGATTTTCCACAGAACCTAGCAGCTTTCTAAGAGACTGTCAGGGATTCAATAAATACCTGTTGATTGACAGCTGATAACATCCTTGCTTTGAGGTCTGGAAGCTATGCATGCAAATGAGTTTTGATGCGCTCTCTGCAGCTCCCCTAAAAATCATACATAATGCCCAGGCCTCTTATGACTGAAGGTGTTTTGAAATGGTGCAGTGTTCACCTTGACGTCAGCCTTCACAACAGCTCTGTTATCTGCGCAGGCAGCTGTATTCAGGATGTATAGCAAGAGGCTGGAGCGCAGGAGTTAGATTTTTGTTTCAACCTTGTGTTTATTGTCCGTTTGATGAGCCAAGGGTGTAAATATCTGCAGACTACAGGTAGGTTCCAAAATCAACACTTTTAGGGAGGAGTTAATGTCTGTCTTATTCATTCTGGTAATTTTCCAAGGATATTAAACTTGAAGCATTCTCTCTGAAGTTAAGCTAAGTTAAGCTCTGAGAGGAATTGATATGCGTGTGTTAGAGAGGTCAGGGTCTCTATTGTGAAGCCTGCCTCTGTGTAATGAAAAATCAAATTTGAATATTAAAAACATTAATTCAGTCTTGGCAAAAAACGGAACTCACTCCTCAGCTGTGTTGTCCTGCTCATGTTTAGTGATAAGACTTGGTGATGAGAGATGTTCTGTAGCCTCACTGGGTGAGTCTTTGATCGCTAAATAGAGCCTTTTGAGAAGCAGCTCTTCTCTAACCACACGCCATGTGTCTGCTCTGATCCTGTCTAAATAAATTTGGGTGCATGGCTGGTGGTGTCCCAATCAGCTTTGTTTATGTAGCTGAGCCATCTTACAGCAGGCACTGGCTCAGAAATTGAATTTTACAGCCTGCAACTTATACTTTGCCGCATGGCAGTGACAAAGATCAGGGCCTTTTTTTCCCCATAAGGAGACTACCTCTGCTGGGTTAAGCTATTATAATAAATAAGCAGTCTGAGATGAATGAGAAAATCAGGGTTAGTGAGGCTTGGAATCAAGTGGGGAAAATGCAGTTGCTGGTGTGGTAGGAAAAACACAAATATGCACATACACATAAACTCTTGTAACTCCGCCTTCCTCTACTTTCTTGACTCACCATCCAAAGATAAAGGAAAGTTACATGCCCAGCTGTATTTTGTTCACAAGGGATTGTTGTGATGATCTAGAAGGGTGGGTTTTGGGGTTAGGAAGGAGGCTCAAGAGAAAGGGGATATATGTATACATATGGCTGATTCATGTTTTATAGCAGAAAGTTACACATATTGTAAAGCAATTGTGTGTGCTCAGTCATGTCTGACTCTTTGCAACTCCATGGACTGTAGCCCTGCAGGCTTCTCTGTCCATGGAATTTTCCAGGCAAGAATACTGGAGTGGGTTGTCATTTCCTATTTCAGGGGATCTTCCCATTCCAGGGATCAAACCCATGTCTTTTGAGTTTCCTGTATTGACAAGAAGATTCTTTACGCCAAGTGCCACCTGGGAACCCCAAAGCAATTATGTTGCCCCCTATTTTTATTTTTATTTACTTCTAAGAAATAGCTAATATTACAATTCTTTGCTAACATAATCAGCTAAATTTGTTTTTTTAAACATCTATACAATTGATTTAATATGATCTTTTAATCAAGAGAATAAATATATTATCTTGGTATCATCATGAAATGTTCACTTTCAGAAATGGCCCCTTTGGGAATGGCCACATAAATATCCATTTGCTATACAAACTGGAGTTCTAAGACATAGTGGCTGGTTGAAAAAAATGCAAAAAAAAAAAAAACTGATTTATTTGGTTGATTTTGCTTATAGGACTACCAAGATACTGATTTAATTTAAAATTTCAGTAAATTGACTTGCTGACATCATGGCATCATTTCACACTGGTATGTGCTAACTGAATCCTGTTCTGGAATTTCTTCTAGTTCTGCTGTCTTATACACAGACTGGGGTTATTTCAGCCCTTGAGGGTTACCCCAGTTATTACATTAGAATTGCTCAGGTGTTTTACCAGCATCTGTAAAGGACTGGTTGCTTTGATTACATTTAAAATATGCCTATAAAGGGAATGACTTCAATGTCAACTTTATTGATGGGTTAATCTACCTTTAAAAAATAGGGTACCCAGTAACATTTTTCAAAAACAGGGATCTGTGATTTTTAATAGAGGTTGTCTTAGCTCCCACACTGTGTTGATGTGGTATTTCAGTGATCAGGGCTCAGTTTTCTCAAGTCATTATGGCAGAGAATCTAGCTACCCAGGGTATATATATTCCAGTTTCAGCAGTTTAATTAGGATACCAGTGGAGCCTGTGGAGCAGCAGAGAGAAGGGGAGAATGGAGAGGCTGGGAGAGAGAAAATACCCATGGCTTCTAAAGCCTCTTACGCAAGCTGACCGTGCTAGAGGATTAGACTTTTTGGATAGCTCTTTAATATCTTATATAAACAGGGTTAGTGAGGATGAGTAAATCAAAACCAAACTCAAAAAACTTAATAATTAAAATCAAGGCAACCTGACAAGTTCGAACATCCATTTCCCTGTCTTTAAGAAGAAAGACCACAGTCTTGTGTCTACATTTCCACAGAGAGGAAATTATGCAGGATGGTTCTGAAGGGAGATTTAGGGGAGAGGAATTTTTCTGGGGGATGGGTAGAAAAATGCTGGAATCAGAGTGTTCTAGAAAAATTCCATGTGACTTGGGTCAAAGATGGGTAGGAGGGAGTTGGCTATTCTGTGATAAGAGGTTCTGCACCCAATGTGGTATGCTGGTAAAAATTTAACTATTGGCTCCTTGTAGAACCATATGGGCAAAATGAGATCATTATAGATTTATTGACATAAAGTGCATGTAGTGCCCAATATATTAATGATAAGAAAATGTACAATACACTTTGTTGTAAATTCCACATGACCAATTGAATCTCACAGAACATTTTCATTAGTTTTTGCTGAACTCTTGTATCTGTAGACAAATTATGATTGTAAATGACCTAGAAGTATAGTTCTAATATGAATGTTGAGTGATGCTTTGCAAAATATGGAAGTGAAAAGTTGAAAACGTGATGTACTTCACTAGTTTATCAAGGACATGAGAAACTTCTTTGCTGAACTGAATGATAGCTTTGTAAACTGGAAGGAAAATTCCTTGACTTTGACCACGTCTTTCTTTTCTGTACAGTGTGTGTGTGTGCGCATGTGTGTGTGCATGCGTGTGCATGTATGTGCATGCGCACGTGTGTGCATATGCACGTGTGTGCGTGCGTGCGTGTGCGCATGTGTGTGCGCGTGCGTGTGTCTGCGTGTACGTGCATGCATGTGTGTGCGCGTGCGTGCGTCTGCGTGTGTGCGTGCATGTGTGTGCGCGCGTGTGTTCTTCACAGTGTAGTGGCTACAGGCCCGGCACGCCCACGTTTAGCCTGCATGGTCGGTGTGTTTGCCTTCTATCACTTTCTCAGGTCTGGAAATCCCGCAGGGCTTGGGGCTTCTGATTCCTACCCCCTGTAAGCCCCCTGCTGTCTGCAGTCTCAGACCTCTGGCGTGAGGACCCCGAGGGAGGGGCTGGGAGGAGAAGTGAAGCCGCTCGCTGTCATGTGGTATTTGCATTGTGCAGATAAAACCGACATAAGTAAGCTTTGCTTAAAGAAAAGTGAAGTATAATAAAACATTAGGTAATGATGATCTTTCTGTATTTACTACCTTTGTTTTTAACGTAAAGTTTGTATTATTTAACATTGAATGACATTCATGTTGGGATTCCCTGGTAGCTCAGTGGTAAAGAACCTGCCTGCCAATGCAGGAGACATGGGTTCGATCCCTGGGGTCGTGAAGATCCTCTGGAGAAGGAAATGGCAACCCACTCCAGTATGCTTGCTTGGGAAATCTCATGGACAGGAGAAGCCTGGTGGGCTACAGTCCATGTGGTCGCAAAAGAGTCTGACACGACTAGTGAGAAAACAACATTCATGTTTAGCAGCCTGTTTGCAAAATTCCCGAAAAGCTAACCGTTAGTTGTTGTAAGCTTGCTCAGGCCAGCTCTGGCAGACTGCTGCCCAGGTCCCGTCCCGCAGGGTCCCAGACCCGCACAGGAACCTCTCTGAGCGGTGACTGCCCGGCGCCTGTACCCGAGGTGAAGGCTCCTACGCCGGGGCTTGGCTCTAACGTGGCCCAGCTGCCTGCTGCAGCCGACCACAGCGGCTGGACCAGCGCGTCAGAAAGCAGTGTTTCGGTTCAGCACGAGCCTCCCCCAAACGTGCCGCTTTTGTACGAGGGGTATTTTGAGCTAGGGCTTCCCTGGTGGCTCAGACAATAAAGAATCTGCCTGCAATGAGGGAGACCTGGATTTGATCCCTGGGTTGGGAAGATCCCCTGGGGAAGGGAATGGCTGCCCACTCCAGTGTTCTTGCCTGGAGAGTCCCACGGACAGAGGAGCCTTGGCGGGCTGTAGGGCAGCCTGGGTTGCAGAGTCGGACACGACTGAGCGACTTTCACGTCAGTGTTTTGAGTTTAAGGCACTTTAGACCCTGTAGGTTGAGGAAAAACTACATTCTGTCTCTCCTTTAAATACCTAGAATAATTTCAATTGGGGACTTTTCCTAGAGAAAGAGTAATGACCAGAGGTAAATTTCATCCAATTGGCCTCATCTATAAGGCAGGTTAAGCATGGAATTACTAGACACCGGCTCTGCCCGTCGTCCTGTGAGTGACCTTCCTGTCCTTGGAAGTCCCCAGCTCCATCCAACCTAGACCTCATTTTAACTTTCTGTCTCTGAATCTCTCATGTGTGTGGTGTTCCTGTACATACAAAATTAAATTGAATATTTTCCTGTTAATTTATCTCACGTCAGCTTACTTCTTTGGCCAGCTAGAAGGGTAGAGGAATATTTTCTTCCTTCCTGACAGCAGTAACTGGGGTCAGTGAAAACCAGAGGTCTTCCCTGAGTTTGAATCTGGCCTGTGCATAACTTGTCACGGCTTCTTTTTTGGTGATTGAGTCCCAGTGACATCTGAGAAGGAAAGGTACCAACAACTTTAGCGTTGCAATATGTACCTATTCAATAGGGGAATGCTTGGAGTCGGTTTGAATTCCATTAGAAAAATAAAAATAGCATGATTTTTCTTATACCAAATGTGGCAGAGTAGAATTCATACCCACTAAACTCATTGCAATATTTTAGGCTGAGGATGGCCATTGAATGGAAAACCCTGCCCTGAAAAGGGGAGTGGAGCACTGTAAGCCTTAAAATAAATCAACTGAGACTCTGGGCCCTACCACCCAACTCGGAACAATTTCAGCTAAGTTGACTATAAAAAAGATTTCACTGGAGTTGTAATATTGTTTTTATGCCCTGTATATACCTGCCGGCAGATAAAGAACAAAACCTGGAAGCTACATTGAAATGGATTTGATTAGGAGAGTCATAGATAAGGAAAGGGAGGAATGGAAGGGGCGGAAATGGTTATTATTACTTTTAATAGAATGTAGCTCTCTTAAATCAAGGCAGGAAGATTGAATCACACTGAAGTATTTATTTCTTCTCAAACATTTTAAATTTTCTAGTTAAAAATGTCACAATTTTAAGAGTCTCAAATATCACAGTGTATCAGTCCTTTATAACTATTTATAGACAATATTCAAATAACACTTATAGTGTCATAAAATTTTTCCATGACTCTTAGGACTCCACTATTTCTACTTAAAGTTCACACTGCTGGACACAGAGCAGTTTTTCACTTACTTTGAAATGTCTCACCATGCTATTAACACACACTTTAAAATTCAGAAGCAATTTTAGAGTAAAATCAGAGGAGCATAAAAACTATGGAAAATCTTGATGCAATGCTAAAACACATTGAAAGTTCAATTGAAATGGTTATTGATTGCCCAAAGTCCCAGATTATTTTATATTATCACAATTGGCTAATTGGATTTAACACTAAAGATTAAAAAAAAAAAATCCTTTATTCAAGCCAGATTGTGCTTGTTTACAACTGAATTCAGGCATAAATAAGCCCCCTTAATGTTAATTATCTAGTTTGTCCAATTTAGATGTAGGACATTTAATAGTTTATCCTGCTGTTGACATGCACTCAAAATCTGATCTAGACACTCTAATATCATCCAGATCTAGAAGGCTTTGTACCATATTTTAAAACATTTATTGTTTTTTAATTTACTCAGATTTTTCAACAATTTATTTATTTAGTTGGAAGATAATTGCTTTACAATATTGCGCACATATGGTTTCTGGCATCCATCAACATGAACTGGCCACAGGCACACATGTCCCTCCCTCCCGTCCCCGTCCTGTCCGTCCAGGTGTCACAGAGCACGAGATGGAGCTCCTGCGTCACGCAGCGAATTCCCACCGGCTGTCTGTTTCACAAATGGTCACGTGTATGTTTCCAGGCTCCTCTTGCAATGTGTCCCACCCTCACCTTCCCCCTCTGTGTCCACAAGTTAATATAAATTAGCATATGTAATATAGTAATATTTGTAAAACACGTTTTTCCTTTGGGACTAATTCTTAGTTTGCACCCAAACTGCAGAGTGAGAGCAGAGAGTCCCTGTATACCCTTTACCAGCTTCTCGGGATGTTAGTATCTCATATAGCTATTGTAGCGTTGTCAAAACTGAGAGATGAATTTTGTAACATTGTTATTAACTAAATTGCAGATTTTACACTGATTTCACCAACTTCTTCATTCATATTCTTGGTCTGCTGTAGAATTCAATCCAGGATCCCACATTGCGCTTAATCATCATGTCTCTTTAGTCTTTTCTGGTCTGTGTAGGCTTCCATTTTTCTTCTCTTTCATGACCTTGCCAGTTTTGAGCAGTGTTGGGTAGGCATTTGAAAACTGTCTCTCAGTTTGGATTACTGATATTTCTTGTGTGTTAAACTGGGATTATGATGTTTCTGGGTGAATTCCGTGGAGGCCATGTGTCCTCTTGACATCCTGTCGGGGTACGGGATATCAGCGTGACTTATCAGTGGCCATGTTGACCTTGACTGCTTGGGTGGGATGGTACCTGCTAGGTTCCTCAGGTATAAAGTATGTATTTTGCCGTTTCCATCTTCTGTTTTTAGGAAGTGAGTTAATCAGTCCAGCCTGCACTAGAGGTGGTGGTGGTAATAGGAGGGTTGTTGTTTAGTCACTAAGTTCTGTCCAACTCTTCTACGACCCCGTTATCTGTAACCCACTAGGCTCCTCTGTCCATGGGAATTTTCAGGGAGGAATAGTGGAGTGGGTGCCATTTGTTTCTCCAGAGGATCATCCTGACCTAGGGATAGAACCCACATCTCCTGCGTCGGCAAGCAAATTTTTTATTTAACCACTGAATCACCTGGGAAGCTCAGTAGGAGAGTTGTTTTTGTTGTTTATTTGCTAAGTCATGTCCAGCTCTTTGAGACCCAATGGACTGCAGCATACCAGGCTTCCCAATCCTTCCCTCTCTCTCAGAGTTTGCTGAAACTCATGTCCATTAAGTCAGTGATCCATCCAACCATTTCATGCTCTATGGCCCTCTTCTCCTGCCTACAATCTTTCCCAGCATCAGGGCCTTTTCCAATGAGTCAGTTCTTCGCATCAGGTGGCCAAAGTACTGGAGCTTCAGGTTCAGCATCAGTCCTTCCAAAGAATATTCAGGGTTGATTTCCTTTAGGATTGACTGGTTTGATCTCCTTGCTGTAAGGGGTGAAATTAGGAATACTTTAAGGAAGATGTGCTTGTTTTTCCTTGAAAGGAGTTTGTCACTTGTGAAATGATTAAAAGTGATGAAACTCACACTTAGCAATTAAACTTTCACAATTTAAACATGCTCATCCATTTTAGAAGGAACAGAGACTAAGAGAAAATTCAGCAGGTGGGATGTTTTCCAATTCTCCATGTGAGGGGCCTCTGAAATCTTATTCTCCTGTTTTGATTACACATTCCGTGTACAGTAAGGGTGTACAAGTCTTTATTCACTTACGTATCCTATGTATGCACTACTGAACTAATGTATTGTGTACTTTGGGAAGCATGCATAAAAGTAAATGTAAAGGATGTGCTAAAAGTCAGAATCTAGACAGAATAGCAGTCTCTAATATTTAAATACTTGGTGCGTTCCAAGCATTGTCCTAAACGCTCTTTCCTATTTTAATAAATTTGATCCTGACAAAAAACCTATGAAATCGGAGCTCTGACTCTGCACGTTTCTCAGATGAGGACCGTCTTGAGACAGGAAACTAGGTGCTTGCCCGGAAGTCCCCGCGTGAACGGGCGGTCGAGGCGGGTCCTGCCCGGCGGTCGGAGAGAGCTCGGTGCGTCAGCGCTGAGCTTCTCGGGAGCTCCTCCAGCTCTCCGCCCAGCCCGCTCTGATGCGTGTGCCGTCGGGCTCCGGGCTGTGTGCAGCCCGCTGCTGGGACCCCCGCTTCACAGCACGTGCCGGGGGGCCGCTCGGGGCTGGTGCTGACCGCCGTCTCGCGGCCGGTGCCGGCCTGTCCTGGGTCTCCCGTGCGGGCTCGCCCGGCCCCGCCGCGCCTCTCTGCTGTGCCCCTGATGGGGACCCCGTCACGGCACGGAAGACCTTGCTTCTCTTTCTTAGCTTCGGGAGCGGCTGGCTCTTGCTGCCGCTGTGTCTCTGCTGTGAGCCCGCGGGAGGGACGTTTTTGTCCCTCGTTACTGCCTTCTGTGTGACGGTGACCCCCGGCTAGTTTTACAGTCTGAGCTGGGAATGGGGCAAGGATTGCTTCACACCGTGCTGGGAAAAACCTACTTCTGTCTGGGATGTCAGCGTGAAAATGATTTCATTGCAACTCAGCATTGTGGAAGTTCTTTCTGTATCTTGCCTTTAAGTATCTATCTCCCAGGCAACAGTTACTTGGATTATTATTATTGAATCACCTCATGGACAATAGGCTGTGGGTTGCATAGACTCATATCATTTTTTTCTACTTTAAAAAAGGCATGCAGTTTTTGCCTGTAAAAGACAAACATAACTGTTGGACACAATTTGGAACATACAGAAAATATAAAAGAGATTTGAAAAGCACATGTAACTCCTTTCAGCTGGAGATAATTTTATTAACAATTGAATTCATTTCCTTTCATTCTGGTTTCTGTATGAGGAAAATACTTATACATACATATGTATGCACATATATGTATACGTTTATATGTGTTTAAATTTGCATTAATAGTAAGGTAGGTTGTATTTTCTTTTAAAAATGATTTGTCAGAACAGTTGTGTGTTAGTAAACTTAAATCTGCTTTTGAATTGGTTTATTAAATCCACTTTTTTTTTTTTCCAGTTTTCAGTTGACATTATGTTTCTGTATTTCTCCTGCTTTTCTTGGTTTGTTTTATTATCATCTTTCTAATTTCTCAAGTTAGGCTGTCAGTTCAATGTCTGTTTATTATGGTTATTAATTATAACATTTAGAGCCATGGATTTTTATCTGATTTTATTTTTGGCCAAATGATATAAAATTTCATGTGTTTTGTTTTGAATGCAATTATATTAAATGGTCCATAATTACGGTTTTGGTTTCCTCTTTAATACAAAAGATTGTTGTTTTTTTAGATTTAAACTTTTAAACTGAAAAACTTTACATTTTAGCATAGTTTTAGATTTACAGAAAAGTTGTGAAGATTTTTCAGAGTTCCTACCTACCCCATACCCAGTTTCTCTATTATTAATGTCTTAAATTAGTATAGTATGATTGTCACAATTAATGAACCAATATAGTAGTATTAAAATCTCTATTCAGATTTCCTTAGTTTTTACCTAATGTCCTTTTTCTGTTCCAGGATCCTGTTTAGGATCTCAGATTAGATTAAGTGATGCTTCCTTAGGCTTCTGTTAGCTTAATAGGAAAGTAGTGAAAAGTGAAAGCGTTGCTCAGTCCTGTGTGACTCTTTGGGACCCAGTGGACTGTAGCCTGCCAAGCTTCTCTGTTCATGGGATTTCCTGGGAGAATACTGGAATGGGTAGCCATTCCCTTCTTCCCAACCCAGGAATCGAATCAAGGTCTTCCACATTGCAGGCAGATTCTTTACCGCCTGAATCACCAGGGAAGCCCCAAGAATACTGGAGTGGGTAGCCTTTCCCTTCTCTAGGGGATCTTCCTGACCCAGGAGTATGGAGTTAGGCTGGATTGATGAGTTATTGGGAGATTTTCAGGGTTTGTTGTTGTTCTTGCCATTTTAATAGCTGTGTGGGAGTATCTTATTTGAATTTTCATTTTCCTAGTGACATCTTTTCATTTCTCATTTTCCATGTATCAGTCTATTTAACTATCTCACCATCTATCCAGCTATCATCTATATATTTATCATCTTTTTGAGGTGTCTGATTTATTAATTGGATTTTTTTAAATAATTGAGTTTTAGTGTTTTTATATATTTGATACCTTGTCTTTTATTAGATAACCTGTTTTGCAAAAGCTTTCTCCTAGCCTATGGCTTGTCTGTTCTTTCTCTTAATAGTATCTTTCATAACACAACATTTTAAATTTTAATAAAGTCCAATTTATCATATTTTTTCATGGATAATATTTTTGGTGTTGTATCTGGAAACATCATCAGATCCAAGGTTACATATTTTCTCCTGTTTTCTTCTAGATGTTATATAGTCTTATATTTTATATTTTAGTCTATGATCCATTTTGAGTTAATTTTTTCTTAAGGTTTAAGGTCCATGTCTAGGTTTTTCTGTGTACAGACACAATACCTTTATCGAAAGGTGACCCTATCTCCATTGAATTTCAGTTGCATCTTCTTTTAAAAAGTATACTTTTATTGTATTTTGGCCAGATATCAATTATCATTGTTATGCTTTTTCATTTTTTAATATTTTGAGATTTTCTCTGTGGCCCTATATATATAAACAGTCTCAATTGTATTCTTTGTAAGCTGAAGTTGCAACTCTTCAAACAACATTATTATATTATTTAAATCATCAAGGTCTTGTTAATGTTTTACCTGCCTTCATATTTGTCAAAACTCACAGCTTCTGGCTATTAAATTATTTCAGACCATTTCTCCTGTATTCTAAAATTCTTCTTTATCTATTTTGATGTTTTATGAATTCATATCAAAATTTCATGAATGTATTTTATTATTGTCCCCCACCTGTGTTCATCATTGTTAGTTGCTTACATAGTATCTGCCTTCTCACTTTTCCTAAAAGAATGCCAGTTTAAAAAAGTATATTTTCCAGAATCCCCCTGAACCTTGGGATGGCTTTGTGTAAGTATCAGGTCAAGAAAACATAAGCCTGATGTCACCTGGGAATTCTAGAGAACGCTTCTTTCTAGTACATGTGCAGTCTGTTGGTCCTTGCCCCTTCTTTCTTCAGTTTTTCTGAAGTGTACACAGGAAGCAGGCGATGGTGCACCTATCCATTATAAACACAAATCTCTTTCATTTCTACAAAGTTGTCTTCTATTTTTCCTATTTTAAAACTTCATCTTGTTCATATTCTTTCTTACAGCCTCCTGCTATTGCAAGTTGTGTGTGTGTGTGTGTGTGTGTGTGTGTGTGTGTGTTTAGAGACAGAGAAAAGAGGAAGGTTGGGGAGAGGAGGGGGCATGGAAGGAGAGAGGAGCCAGGGAGGGGGGAGAATCTGTGGGATCTGCCCCATGCTTTTGGATCCTTCTCTTTAAGTTTTATTCCATTTTAAATTTCCCTTGAGCTCTGCAGAGGTCCCATGGGCTTGTCTTACCCACAGGATTTTCAGTCATCTCTCATCTACTATCCAGGAGACAGGAAATGAGCATCTAAAGCAATTTATATTTCACCATTGATCTGGCAGTAAAGCATGAAACTTGGAGTGCAACTTTAGGGATCAGAAAATTGTGTTCTAATCCTGGCTCAGCCACTAGTTATTTTATCCTGAGCAAAAACACCCAACTTCTACTGCTCGTTTTCCCATTTGTGAAATGTGCACAAAAAATGGTACCTCCTGATACGGTTTGAGGAGCTTTAAGTGAGAAACTGCATACAGAGTCCCTAAGATGTGCCTGGTAAGTATTCAGTCCTAAATGTACATTTTGGTCCTACATTATTATTCAGTAGTTACTGGTTTATTAAGGAAATGGCAACCTACTCCAGTAGTCTTGCCTGGAAGGTCTCATGGACGGAGGAGCCTGGTGGTCTACAGTCCATGGGATCGCAAAGAGTTGGACACGACTGAGTGCCTTCATTTTTAGTAGTAATTGGAAAGTGAAGAGAATCATAAAGCCTAATACTTCCCAAATAACCAGTCAACTCCTTCTGATAAGATCAAATGCTAAATATTCCTGCAAATTAAAAACATAGTACACCAATGTCCACACCAGCACTGTGCACGGTAGCCAAAACTCAAATGTCCATCGGAGATGAATGGATAAAGAAAAAATGTAATGTGTACACAAATGAGGTGTTATTCAGTCTTATCAAGGAACACAATTCTGATACATGCTAATTGAAAACATTTGCTAAATGAAGTAAACCAGACACAAGAGGACAAATACTGTGTGATTCTACTTATATGAAAGTGAAAGTCGCTCAGTCATGTCTGACTGTTTGCAACCCCATGGACTGTTCTCCAAGCCAGAATCCTGGAGTGGTGGCCTGTCCCTTCTCCAGGGGATCTTCCCAACCCAGGGACTGAACCCAGGTCTCCTGCATTGCAGCTGGATTCTTTACCAACTGAGCTATCAGGGGAGCCCTTCTACGTATATGAGTTACCTAGAATGGGCAAACTAATCAAAACTGCAAGTTGAATGCTGGTTGTCCCTGGCTGTGGAGAGGAGTGGAGGAGGTCATTGTAGAGTGGGTACAGAATTCTTGCTTAGGATGATGAAGAAGTCCTGGAAGAGCTGGGTAGCGGTGGTGGTTGCACAACATTGCGAATGTACTGAATGCCACTGAATTTATCATCTTACAAATGGTTAAAATGGCAAAATTTACATTATGCTTATTTTACTATAATAAAAAACAAAGAAACGTTCAAAACAGAGTTCCAAGTATCATATGGATGTTTCATTTTTTATCTCTGACATTGAATGATCTGTTATTATGAAGTCTGTGTAAATTAATCCACTCTCAGGAAACTGAGAATATGCTGATTATTATACATTACATTTGCGGTCCTCACTATTCCTTGTATCTGCAGAGAGTCCTTTGCCATATTTAAAAGTAAGCAGTAGGCGGTGATGGGAGGTGTAGTGGGTGGCTCTGCACTGGGAGGAATTCTCCTGGCCGCACAACTTCCGAGGAAACAGAGGGTCTCACTTGCAAGAGCTCGGCACGAAGCTCACCTTCACTTGCTCGTTTCCTCAGTCGTGGCCGACTCTGCGACCCCACGGGCTGCAGCCCACCAGGCTTCCCTGTCCCTCACTACCTGCCAGAGTGTGCTCAAACTCATGTCCTTCGAGTCGCTGATGCCACCCAGCCATCTCATCCTCTTGTTTCCCTCTGTTCCCTCTGCCTTCAGTCTTTCCCAGCATGAGTCTTTTCCAGTGAGTCCAAAGAATCAAGTGTCCAAAGTGTTAGAGTTTCAGCATCAGTACTTTCACTGAATATTTAGGGTTAATTTCCTTTAGGGTTTACTGATTTGATCTCCTTGCAGTCCAAGGGACTCTCAAGAGTCTTCTCCAGCACTACAGTTTAAAAAAAGCAAATCTTCAGCTCTCAACCTTCTTTATGGTCCATCTCACATCCGTTCATGACTACTGGAAAAACCATAGCTTTGACTATATGGACCTTTGTAACCAAAGTGTTGTCTCTACATTTTTTATACTGTCTAGGTTTCACCATAGCTTTTCTTCCAAGGAACAGGTGTCTTTTAATTTCATGACTGCAGTCACCACCCACAGTGGTTTTTGGACCCCAAGAAAGTAAAAGTCTGTCACTGTTTCCATTTCCCCCCATTTATTTGTCATGAAGTGATGAGACCAGATTTGAGTTTTTTGAATGTTGAGTTTTAAGCCAGCTTTTTCATTCTCCTCTTTCACCTTCACCTTGGTGAAGGCTCTTTAATTTCTCCTCGCTTTTTGCCATTAAGGAGGTGTCATCTTTATATCTGAGGTTATTGACATTTCTCTTCTTCATTAGGCACCACATTTGGCTCTCTTGGAGCTTCTCTGCTGGCTCAGTGGTAAATAACCCCCCTTTCAGTGCAGGAGACACAAGAGACTCACGTTTGATCCCTGGGTCAGAAAGATCCTCTGGAGGAGGAAATGGTAACCCAGTCCAGTTCTTGTCTGGAGAGTCCCATGGGCAGAGGAGCCTAGTGGGCTACAGCCCACGGGGGTCTTAAGAGTCAGACACAACTGAGCGACTGAACACAGATGATGTTCTATGTGATGATGTTTGACTTTCTTACTGATTTCCACGAGCAGGAATATTGTGCACTGTGCATTAAAATGTACTAGTGTGGATCAAAGTAGGAAATTTTATCCTTAATTAGTATGAAATGAGCTTAACTCGGAACATCATAAAGCTGACATGTTATATGTTTCGGGATTAATCACATTTTCCTGTGTCTGTAGATTCAGAAATCAGAAATATTACATTAATAGGATTCTGACGCTCAGGTCTACTAAGGTGACAAGAAGATACCCTGCCAGTAATGAACAAAAGGCAACGTTCATAAAAATCTCTCTGTAATATTAGGAGGCTTGCTAGAGAGGGAAAGACAGTTACTCTGGGAAAGTGTGTGGTCATGACTGGAAAAATTAAAAGAGGAAATGCAATCTCATTTTCTTTGGAAATATGTAAAGTAAGGCTTTTTATTGGGAAAAGATTTAGTCAGATTTACATTTTACTCATTAGAAATTTTTCCTATGAATGATATTAAAGGAATGGAAAGCATCCTATAAACTGAATGGGTCAAATATTTCACCAGAAAAGACTCAAACTCAGGTGAACATTTTGCCAATTCAAGGTGTGGTGGGAAGAGTCAAGTTTTTACTTATCTCACTGAGTTGATTTGCCTGGCTCGTTTCTTGGGAATTGTGCAGACAACCAATATTCAAGTTAAATTTATTGCTTTATTCAAGACTTTGGGTGATGGCAAAAAATATTATGGTAGCGTCACTTACATGTCTGATTAAAAGTTAGGGATCTCATACTGATTCATGATCCATCGGTTTTTTACATGATTCTTTAGGGTTCTTTCATTGTGGGGGTAAACACTGACTTGATTTGAGTCCCTTAAACCACTAGATTCATTTTATCTATATTATTCAGGAAGGCTAAAAGGTAAGATATGTAGTAATCTTTTCCTATTAGCCAATGGGCTAGAATAAGAAAAGAAGAAATACAAAGTATATACTTTTCTATAAGATACTCTTTGGGTTTTTTTTGTTGTTGTTGTTGTTAAAGTGAAACCCTTTCTGGGTTCTTGTCAGGTGGAACATGTCTGTTGATTTGAAACTTTTCACTTCAAAATATTGTACATAAATTATGTGATTGGGGAGTTTACTGGCATTCACTTGATCCAGTCTTTGCATGTAAAACAGTTGCTTTTCAAACTACTGACTATTAAACATGCATTGCTAGGTACAAATAATCTTTGAATAACAGGCCTCATAGGGAATCATAGCTCAAACACTTCAACTGATAAAATGCTAGCTACATTTTTTGAAAAAGAGAGCTTAGAAAATATTACAGGCAAGGAGGTGCCATTCCAAGTGTGGCTTCCAGGAGCCACAAGCTGAGCTCACGAGTGACTGATCTTCCATGGCTTTCCTGGTGGCTCAGTGCTGAAGAACCTGCCTGCCAAATAGGAGATGTGGACTCGATCCCTGGGTTGGGAAGATTCCCCCGAGAAGGAAATGGCAAACTACTCCAGTATTTTTGCCTGGGAAATGCCATGGACAGAGGAGCCTGGCCAGTTACAGTCCACAGGGTTGCAAAGAGTTGAAAACGACTTAGTGACTAAACAACAAAATCAACAGCAAACTTTAAATAACAAAATGATTAGCGTTCTTGAGATCCAAAAAGCTACATGTGTGGCCCAAAAGGGAAGGGAAGAGTTTTCTCTGTTGGAAAGGATGTCAGATTGGTCAGGTGACTTCTTTGGGCATCTTTCATCAATCAGCTCCAATTTAAATAACAAATAGAAGCAGCGTAATTAAAAAAGAAAGAAAAGAAAATAAGAACACTGCTGTTGAAACGTAAGTCTAGGTTTTTCTTTACCAGTAGCGCCACCTGGGAAACCCAGTGAAATCCCTTAGTATAATGCTTTTATAGTCAGGACTCATTAAGTGTTAGGTATTATTAACATTACCCTCATGTATAAGTCACTCATGACACTCATCAGTTCAGTTCAGTCGCTCAGTTGTGTCTGACTCTTTGTGACCCCATGGACTGCAGCACGCCAGGCCTCTCTGTCCATCACCAACTCCTGCAGTTTACTCAGACTCGTGTCCATTGAGTCAGTGATGCCATCCAGCCATCTCATCCTCTGTCATCCCCTTCTCCTCCTGCCTTCAATTTTTGCCAGCACTCAGGGTCTTTTCCAGTGAGTCAGTTCTTCACATCAGGTGGCCAAACTATTGGAGTTTCAGCTTCAGGATCAGTCCTTCCAATGAATATTCAGGACTGATTTCCTTTAGGATGGACTTGTTGACCTCCTTGCAGTCCAAGGGACTCTCAAAGATGGGCACAATAAAGGACAGAAACGGTATGGACCTAACAGAAGCAGAAGATATTAAGAAGAGGTGCCAAGAATACACAGAAGAACTATACAAAAAAGATCTTCATGACCCAGATAACCACGATGGTGTGATCACTCACCTAGAGCCAGACATCCTGGATCAAATGCTAAGTCAAGTGGGCCTTAGGTCGCATCACTATGAACAAAACTAGTGGAGGTGATGGAACTCCAGTTGAGCTATTTCAAATCTTAAAAGATGATGCTGTTAAGGTGCTGCACTCAATATGCCAGCAAATTTGGAAAACTCAGCAGTGGCCACAGGACTGGAAAAGGTCAGTTTTCATGACTCTAGATTTTATTTTTCTGGCTCTCAGCTTTCCCATCTGAAAAGTGAGGAGGATGAAGTGGATGCTTGACTTCCAAACACACTTCTAAACATGACACTTTTCTTGAAAGGCGCTCACGCATTCATGCAGCACACAGCAGTAAAGCAGGTAGCACGCAGGCTGCTTTGGCTGGAGCAGCCGCAAGGGACGAGGGCCCTGCTAGCCCCGAGCGCTCCCCACCAGCAGGTCACAGAGGGGTTTCTGGAGACCTCTAGCGGCTCCACTGGGCGTAATTTTCAAACTCCTGGTTTTAAAGACAGACACGAGCTTAGATTTCCTGATTGCCATCTTTTAGTTAGCTGTGTGTTCTTAGGTAGATGACTTTCCTTCTCTGGACCTCAGATTCTGCTTCTGTAAAATCAAAGCAGGGATGAAGAATAATTTGGGGAATGAAGAAGGTAGAAAATGTGAGGTGCTCCATGCCTGATACTGAGGAATCTGAATTCAATAAAAGGAAGCCAAAAACATCTGATCGCCACAGCTAACAAAGAAAATAGTGACTGTGATGATCAAGCTGCTCTCAGAAGAGGGTGAGTTAATTTCAAGTGTGCTTCAGTTTGGGTCTTGTCTCAAATCCACCAGAGAGGAAAGACAACAAGTTTTGTAAAAGGTTTTCCTTGATAAAAAGAACTTTCCATTTTCCTTTTGGGTTCATGCGTCTGTTTGAACTCAGGAAATTGAAGCTGAGGTTTTGTTTTCCTATCTCTAACTTCTGGGTTTATGTATCGTCTTCCATGGAGCCTTGCGGGTGAGTGATGTGACAGAGTTGGACTAAACCATTAATTTCTAAAATGCTAGTTTTTACTTTAGGCGTTGAACCTCTAAGTTCAATAAGCCCCTAAAGTTTTATCTCCCTCCCAAAGATTTTAGTTCTTTGTGGTGGTGTTTGGAAGAAACTGGGACTGGGAAATTCCTGCGTAATTCTCTTTGGGGGGAACAATTTTGTTGAGAACCATGAAAGTACTGGCAGGTTGAAGATCAGACCGAGTCATTGTATTGATTTTTTCATGTAGATTTTTTTTTTTTTAATGAGGATGAGTAATATCTCAAATCACCTACTGATCTTTATCTTCCTTTAAGTGATTCCAGGACTTAGTGGTCACATTATAAAAAGTGCAGAGTGCATTCCTGTAGAAGTAATAGGATGGGTGGATGTATGAATGGAGAGGTGCGGGAGTAGATGAATAAGCTGCTGTGGACAGACCAGAATAGAGCCAAATGCAAGACGCTGAAACACTGAAATCCACCTGTTATATATGGCATATTGCTTACCAGTCAAAGACAGTTTGAGTATATTTGTGTGGTGATAACAAATGAAGCCTAACTTTTTCACATGAATTTTCACTGTTTTCCTATTTAGATTATAAGCACTTAGAGGATGAAAAGTGAAAGTGAAAGTCACTCAGTCATGTCCGACTCTTTGTGACCCCATGGACAATACAGTCCATGGAATTCTCCAGGCCAGAGTACTGGAGTGGGTACCCTTTCCCTTCTCCAGGGGATCTTCCCAACCCAGGGATTGAACCCAGGTCTCCCGCATTGCATGAGAATTGTTTACTAGTTTACCTTCCCAACCCAGGGACTGAACCCAGGTCTCCCGCATATGCATGAGAATTGTTTACTAGTTTACCTTCCCAACCCAGGGACTGAACCCAGGTCTCCTGCATGTGGGTTCTTTGCCAGCTGAGCCACAAGGGAAGCCAAGAACACTGGAGTGGGTATCCATTCCCTTCTCCAGCAGATCGTCCCGACCCAGGAGTTGAACTGGGGTCTCCTGCATCGCAGGAGGATTCTTTACCAACTGAGCTATCAGGGAAGCTCAGAGGATGAATGTACCATCTAATTTCTCTTTTTCATACAAACTCAACCAATTTTTTTAAAATAGCTCCTAAAATGCGTAGGACTACATGCAGTGTTGAACTTGTTAGACATTTGAATAAATTAAAAACAATAAAAGAAGGCAAAATTATATTAGAAAATCTACATTTTGCCCTTTCAATTTTTGATTTTACAATTTAAAAGCAAAGAGTGTGTTTTCAGGCCACTGCTGCAAAGATCAGTGTTAACTCACAATGTAATTAAGATCCAAAGGATCATTTTGCATGAAAACACAGCATTAAAAACCTTCATCTCACCTTTTACGCCATGCTTCAATTCCGTGAAAGCCGTCCCTGGCAGTTTTGAATGGAGAAAGTTGAGTTTCATATTGCTTCTGCTGTCCCAGTGATGGTGGCTTTTCTCAGTCTTAAATGGGTCTTCACGTTGGTGTTCATAATGATTGTCTCGGGTATTAAAGATGAAAAACGTGTTTGGGATGAAAAAAATGTCCTTTAAGCCACCTGGAAGGAGTGTCCTTTATTTATGCTTAAAGACAAAGTGAGGGTTGATTTTTCTCAGCAGTGGTGAAGTGTTTACGTCGGTGATTTAGAGATGCAAAGTCTCGGTAGTAATCACTTAGATACTGAAGGCTGATCTGTCAGCACTGATACAACTCAGCGTGGAAACGCAGATGGATTCAGTCATGCTAATGAGGTGGGGGCATTTTTTTTTTTCCTTTTTTTCTGTATTTTACCTTTTTCTTTACTTGGTGCAGTTAACTTTTGTTGGTGAGAATATGAAATGTTTGATTGCTCATGTATAATAATCTTTCATATAAGTTACGCCTCTTAATCCTCACAACAGCCTTTTTAAAAAGGAAAATAATACTATTTTCATTTTGTAAATGAGCAAGCTAAGACTCAGAGAAGCTATTTTCCGATATGAGTATTGCGACTCCTGCTTTCTTTTGGTCTCCGTTTGCATGAAATATTTTTTTCCAGCCCTTCACTTTTAGTCTGTATGTGTCTCTTGTTTTGAGGTGGGTCTCTTGTAGACAGCATATATAGGGGTCTTGTTTTTGTATCCATTCAGCCAATCTTTGTCTTTTGGTTGGGGCATTCAACCCATTTACATTTAGGGTAATTATTGATAGGTGTGGTCCCGTTGCCATTTACTTTGTTGTTTTGGGTTCACGTTTATACAACCTTTCTGTATTTCCTGTCTAGAGAAGATCCTTTAGCATTTGTTGAAGAGCTGGTTTGGTGGTGCTGAATTCTCTCAGCTTTTGCTTATCTGTAAAGCTTTTGAATTCTCCTTCATATCTGAATGAGATCCTTGCTGGATACAGTAATCTAGGTTGTAGGTTATTCTCTTTCATTACTTTCAGGACGTCCTGCCATTCCCTTCTGGCCTGGAGGGTTTCTATTGATAGATCAGCTGTTATCCTTATGGGAATCCCTTTGTGTGTTATTTGTTGTTTTTCCCTTGCTGCTTTTAATATTTGTTCTTTGTGTTTGATCTTTGTTAATTTGATTAATATGTGTCTTGGGGTGTTTCGCCTTGGGTTTATCCTGTTTGGGACTCTCTGGGTTTCTTGGATTTGGGTGGCTATTTCCTTCCCCATTTTAGGGAAGTTTTCAGCTATTATCTCCTCGAGTATTTTCTCATGGCCTTTCTTTTTGTCTTCTTCTTCTGGAACTCCTATGATTCGAATGTTGGGGCGTTTCACATTGTCCCAGAGGTCCCTGAGGTTGTCCTCATTTCTTTTGATCCTTTTTTCTTTTTCCCTCTCTGCTTCATTTATTTCCACCATTTTATCTTCTACCTCACTTATCCTATCTTCTGCCTCCGTTATTCTACTCTTGGTTCCCTCCAAAGTGTTTTTGATCTCATTCATTGCATTATTCATTTTTAATTGACTCTTTTTTATTTCTTCTAGGTCTTTATTAAACAGTTCTTGAATCTTTTCAATCTTTGTTTCCAGGCTATTTATCTGTAACTCCATTTTGTTTTCAAGATTTTGGATCATTTTTACTATCATTATTCTGAATTCTTTTTCAGGTAGACTCCCTATCTTCTCCTCTTTGGTTTGATGAGCATTTATCATGTTCCTTTACTTGCTGAGTATTTCTCTGCCTTTTCATCTTGTTGTAGATTGCTGACTGGGTGGCGCTTCGTATTCTGAGAGGCGTCGTTACCTTTTTATTGTGGAGGATTTACCCAGTGGTGGGCGTTAGACGATGGGCTGTCAAGATATTCCTGTTAGGGGAGCTTGTGTCAGTGTTCTGGTGCGTGGAACTCGATTTCTTCTCTTTGGAGAGCAATGGAGTGCCCAGTAATGAGTTTTGAGATGGGTCTATGTGTTAGGTGTGTCCTTGGGCAGCCTGTATGTTGATGTTCAGGGCTATGTTCTTGCGTTGCTGGAGAATTTGCGTGGTATGTCTTGCTCTAAAACTTATTGGCTCTTGGGTGGTGGTTGGTTTCAGTGTAGGTATGGAGGCTTTTGGACGGTCACTTATTACTTAAAGTTCCATGTAGTCAGGAGTTTTCTGGTGTTCTCAGGTTTTGGGCTTAAGTCTTCTGCCTCTGGATTTCAGTTTTATTCTTCCTGTAGTCTCAGGACTTCTCCAACTATACAGC
The DNA here is from genome assembly GCF_019320065.1 of Cervus canadensis. Classification (NCBI taxonomy): domain Eukaryota; kingdom Metazoa; phylum Chordata; class Mammalia; order Artiodactyla; family Cervidae; genus Cervus; species Cervus canadensis. Next base: position 80,435,860 of record NC_057395.1, read on the forward strand.
CCTGATAAGAAAACTTCTAGGTTAATGGCTAAAAGATTCTCCCCCGTTAGGGACACCCAGAGAGGTTCACAGAGTTACATGAAGAAGAGGAGAGGGAGGAGGGAGATAGAGATGAGCAGGAGGAGAAAAAAGGGGGACTCAAGAGGAGAGAGACAGATCTACACAGCTGTCTGTTCCCAGAGTGTTCTCCGTAGCCCAGTCACCTACAAGGATTCACAGAATTGGATTGTGAAGAGAAGGGGAAAGGAGGAAATAGAGGTGTTCTGAGGTAGAAAACAGAGAGTCAAGATTGGGAGAGAATAATCTTCGGTTTAAAAATAGGGCTTCTCTTCTTTTTTTTTTTTTTTTTTATAGTGTATTGAAAATGAAAATTAAGGAGTAGTAGAGGAGGACTAGAGGACTTTAAAAGAAATAAGAGAAAAAGAAAAATAGAAAATAGAAGAGAAAAAGGAAAGAAAAAAAAGAAAAAAAAAGAAAGAAAAAGAAAAAAAAGAAAAAAGAAAAAAGTTTTTTCCCCCTAATTAAAAAATCGTAAAAGTCTGTGGAAATGAAAGTTAAGGAGTAATGGGGGAGTAATAGGGGATTTTAAAGGAAAACAAAAGAGAAGAAAGAAAAAAGAAAAAAAATTAAAAAATTTAAAAAAAAAAGAGAAAAAAGTAAAATTATATCTAGGAGTTTCTCTGGAGCTGTTGCGGTCAGTGTGGGTTCGGCTCAGTTTCAGATAGCTCCTCGTTCCAGCTTACGCTTCTCGATATCTACAGGCCCCTCCGGTGTAGTCAGCGTTTCCTAGAGGGATTTTAATCTGTTGCACCAGTCCCTTCTGAAGCGGTTCCCTTTGTTTATTTGGCTTCTGTTTGCCGGTATCTTCAGAGCCTCATTTCCGCCCTGACACAGGCGGGCGGAGGTGGACTCTTATTCAGTTAGCTAGTTCCGTTGCGCTGCGGGGCGGGGCTGACGCTGCGGGGATGGGCTGGCGCTGCGGGGCGGGGCTGACGCTGCGGGGCGGGGCTGACGCTGCGGGGAGGGGCTTGCGCTGCGGGGGCGGGCTGGCGCTGCCGGGAGGGGCTGACGCTGCTTTCTCCGTCTGCGCTGCTCAGGCTCCCGGCTGTTCTATATGGAGCGCGCCCCGCGCTGCGCGAGGCTCCAGCCCTCGGGTGTTCCACAAAAGCGCGGAAGGAAAAGCTGCGCCTGCTCTCTGTGCCTTCCCCGTCAGAGCGGTCCAGGCAGCCAGGGGCTTGGTGGGCGCACTCTCCCCAGGTGCGGCGCGCCCACTCCCTTCCGCGGACCCAGTTTCAGTTTCCGCTGGCGCCAGTCGGGCGCACGCGCCTTCCGCCCTCCGCGTCCCCAGCCCCAGTCCCCGCCCGCGCCGGTCGGGTGCCTGCGCCCTGTGTCTCGCCGCGACCTTCCCCTCCCCCCTGCCTCCTGCCTCTGGCGGGGCTGGGCCGGTCCGCAGCCTGCGAGCTCCTCTCTGGACCCTCTCGGTCTCTTTGTTCTGCGAACGGCCGGCAGTGTGTTCCGGCCGGTTAATTTACTCTCTCTCTTTTAGTCTCCCACAGTTCAAGTTGGCACCTCACAGAAGCTCCCTCCGATTGTCCTCAGGGCACTCGGGCCCGGACCCTACCCCAAGCAATGCCGCCTAAGAGCTCCCGGGACGGATCTCCGTCCTTAGCTCTTTTGTCTCACTTTTTATCTTTTATATTTTGTCCTACCTCCTTCGAAGACAATGGGCTGCTTTTCTGGGCGCCTGATGACCTCAGCTAGCGATCCGAAGTTGTTTTGCGAAGTTTGCTTTGCGTTCAGTTATTCTTTTGATGAATTTGTAGGAGAGAAAGTGGTCTCCCCGTCCTACGCCTCCGCCATCTTGGCTCCTCTCCCCCCGAGAAGCTATTTTCCTAAGGATACGTGGTATGAGCACAGATCTGTCTTTAGGGTTTATACCAGCTACTGTGACAGATAAAAAAAAAATTTTTTTTAATGCCATCTTGTTTCAAAACATTGAAATAGAGTTTAAAACAGAGACTGCAATTCATTAGTTACACTCACTATAGGGAAAATCCAATGACTTATCTTTAGTATTAAAAAATTAATTCAACTTATACATAATAAGTACCATTGAATTTCTGTTACTCAATATGATGTTAGGTTCTGGGATGCAATGCTGAAAAAAGAAAGATACTGTTTCAGCAGTCCCAAGTGTTGTATAGTCTAGACCAGAAGTTGGCAAACTATGATCCACAAGCCAAATCTGGGCCCACAGCCTGTTTTTATAAATAAAGTTTTGTTGAACACAGCCGTGCCCATTTGTTCATACGTCGTCTGTAGCTGCCACTCGGCTTCCCTGGTGGCTCAGGTGGTAAAGATCTGCCTGCAACACAGGAGAGCTGGGTTCAACCCCTAGGTCAAGAAGATCCCGCGGAGAGAGGAATAGCTACCGACTCCAGTATTCTTGCCTGGAGAATTCCATGGCAAGAGGAGCCTGGCCGGGTACAGTCCAGGGGGTTGTAGAGAGTCAGACACGACTAAGCAACTAAAACTCACTTTTTTCTTCACGTAGCAGCTACTGTATAGCAGTGGTAGGATTCAGTAATTGGAACAGGGACTATATGGCCAGCAAAGCCAAACACATCTGCTGAGCTCTCTCCTAGACCAGCAGCCAGACATTTACAGTCAGATGGAGCATTCTGGAGGAGCTATTATTATCTGTGCTGTCATATTGATAGGGATTCTCCATGGCTAGCAGGGTGCGATGGAGCAGGTAATGGATAAGGCTCTTCTAGGTGGCTCAGTCAGTAAAGAACCCGCCTGCCAATGCAGGAGACCAAGGTTCCCTCCCTGGGTTAGGAAGATCCCCTGGAGGAGGAAATGGCAACCCACTCCAGTATTCCTGCCTGGGAAATCCCATGGACAGAGGAGTCTGGCAGGCTACCGTCCATGAGGTCACAAGATTCAGACGCAATTTAGCAACTGAACCACCACCAGCCTTTGGAAACCCCTGTGACAAGTCCTTGGGTGAAAGAGGATGTTTCCTCTGAGGACTCGAAATATTCAGTGTGAATAAGGGTTAGTGTCAGCACAGGATCGTGTGATTTTTATCATCTAAGCATACTGGTGGGATTCCCTATCACCACTAACCCATAGATGTCCTGGGTAAGCCTCATTTTGGGATTTTAGGAATTCTGGGGATTGGCAGGAAAGTCCTCACAAGGTGGTCAGATTGAAGGCTGGGGGAATCTGGTGTTGCCCAGGTGTCTCCATCCTAAACCAACTGAACTAAGCATGAACTGGGCTAAGTCTGAGCGGAGGTGAAGGGGGTCCTGGCTCCAAAGACACTGCTGGGCTTTTCAGCAAGTCTTCAGATCTCACTCAGCCCCACCTTGGCTTGTGTGTGCTGCCTCTGCCCACCTCACCCCCACCCTGGGGTTCAGAAAGCATCCTGGGGTTCAGTCCCAATCCTTTCACTTGGGTGTCATCCACCCACATCTTTTCATCTCAAAAGATCTCAAAAATCTCAAATTTTTGTTGCCGCACTTCCAAAACTTAGTCCTTTTCCTTTCCTAAGAGACTCCAATTGTCCACTGAAGCTGGAGGTGGGATTATTGAAAGATAATATAGTATAGTGATTACAAGTGTGAATTCTGACATTTAAGTTTAAAAGCTGTGTGGTTAAGCAAGTCACTTAACCTCTGTGTTTCTCAAGGTTTAGCCATTCATTGAGGATCTACCTTGATGAGTTGTTTAGAGGCAGAACTGTCAACATACTTAGAAACCGGCTCATGGCAAATGTTGTATACGTGTGAGTTACGTTTGTTGTATCATTGACTCAGCACTCAGGTCCTCTTCCCAGAGGCCAGTGGCTTCAGACACTCCTGGAGACGGAGGATGATGGATGGCGTTCTGTTGGGGCTGGGCAAGGAGACGGAAGGAGTGTGTGCACGCGGCGGGGGCTGGAGGGCCTCACTCTCCTGGGGACCACGCACGGGCTCGCCACAGAATCCAGGAATCAAGGTAAATAACAGCTGCATGCAATATTTTAAATAATAAAAATGAATAGAGAAATTTTGTGATGAATAAAAATTTCCAAATTTTAAATCAAGAAGTGCTGTGTCAAGCCATCTTGGACCCTAAGGCAAAGGAAGGTTACTATGTGAGTGACAGGGATGTCCTACCTCTCTACTAATGTAGCATAAAAGGAAAAAAAAAACCAGCTTAAGTGTCCAGAGTAGAAAACATTGAATATCCATAATTTGACTCTGCCTGGAATAAAGACTGCAAAGTGGTGAACACAGAGAGACGAAGCCAAGAAGAGAACAGCTGTTTGATCAGGCTTGTTGAAGATTGTAAGCTTCATGCCCCAAACAGAAGGAATCCCTGAAGGGTTTTAAGCTGGAAAATGTCATGAGCTAATTCTTGTGGGGTATAAATTAGGATTCAAATCTGTAGAACCCTAAGCCAAAAAAAAGCATATTTATTTCTTTGAAATCCAAAAATAATAAGCAGTTTTTAATAAAAGAAGTAAATCTATATTGTCTAATGAACTGATTTTGAGATCAAACATATATAAATGTAATTCTGTTCAACATACATCAAAAAAGAAATAAAAGTTGATTCAAACAAGCTTTATTTTTTTGACACTCCTCTACTTTGATAACTGCCAATTTTATGAGCATTCTTGCTTGAATACTTGTGAATAAAATTGAAAAAAAGGCTATTAAAAGTATTTCTGGATGATGCTAAGTCGATCTACATTTTAGAATGATATTTTTGGCAAGAAAGGATCTATGATATGTGGTCTTTTTTTGTTGTAGTTTGAAATTGCTTCATGGTAATTCTTTAAATTTTTCATTTAAAATGAAAGGTTAATAGTTATCCTGAATAGTTCTTGCAAAGTGAAAATGAGATTGGAAAGTTAAAATATAATTAATTTACTTTCCTATTATCCCTTCCACTGGAGGAATATTCATGCATTCTGAACAGATAAGTTTTAAAAGAGGCACTAAATTGCAAGTGTTCACACTTGGATTCAGTTTAAAAGTTAAAAGCTTTCAGACCAAATAAATTAGACAAGCATGCAGGATGACTCTCCATCTCAATATTAATGAGTTATAGTTCCACCTTTCACATCGTTTTGTTTGTAGTTTCAGTATCAGACTCAAAGGTCTTCTTAAAAGTTGCTATAGAAATACATTGCTATTTACTTACAATACATCAATTTGTAGTTGTCCAAGTCTCAGCTATGGCCTTTCAAAATGAAGAGTGGTCTAAGTTTTGGAGACCTGACTGAGGAGATGATTCTGTAACTTGTTTGCCATCTCTCCAGCTTGTTCTCAGTGATACATCACTTAAGGTTCTCTGGTTGCAAGCAATGGAAATGTTATGCAAGAATATGGATATGCCCCTGGGATCCAAAGAAAAGACAAAAGTAGTGACATTGTTTAGAGGGAGCCGGCCAGTCAAGTGATCACAGTGGTACCTGAAGACAGCCTTTGTGAGATCCTTGAGGTAAAAAGATGGTAAAAAGATGAGATGCATTTAGTCTGCCTTTACTTTGTCAGTTATTTACAAATTACTACATGGCATCTGTAGATGAAGTTACAGTCAGATTTCTACTTGAAGATTTCATAAATTCCTGATAATTTCCCTACTGTTTTTCATATTACCAGATTTTTTTTAGAGTATGAAAATAGGCATATTGTGCTCAAAATACTGAAGGGGGTTTTGAAGTGATTGGCTTATTTACTGATTTTTTTATTCACTCGACAAATAATAAATTGTTGGGAAGAAGAACTAAAGAGTCTCTTGATGAAAGTGAACAAGGAGAGTGAAAAAGTTGGCTTAAAGCTCAATATTCAGAAAACTAAGATCATGGAATCTGGTCCCATCACTTCATGGCAAATAGATGGGGAAACAGTGACAGACTTTTTTTAGGGGGGGCTCCAAAATCACTGCAGATGGTGACTGCAGCCATGAAATTAAAAGATGCTTGCTCTTTGGAAGAAAAGTTATGACCAACCTAGACAGCATATTAAAAAGCAGAGACATTCCTTTGCCAACAAAGGTCCATATAGTCAAGGCTATGGTTTTTCCAGTAGTCATGTATGGATGTGAGAATTGGACTATAAAGAAAGCTGAGCGCTGAAGAACTGATGCTTTTGAACTGTGGTGTTGGAGAAGACTCTTGAGAGTCCCTTGGACTGCAAGGAGATCCAACCATTCCATCCTAAAGGAAATCAGTCCTGAATATTCATTGGAGGGACTGATGTTGAAGCTGAAACTCCAATACTTTGGCCACCTCATGCGAAGAGCTGACTCATTGGAAAAGACCCTGATGCTTGGAGGGATTGGGGGCAGGAGGAGGAGGGGACGACAGAGGATGAGATGGTTGGATGGCATCACCAACTCGATGGACATGGGTTTGGGTAAACTCTGGGAGTTGGTGATGGACAGGGAGGCCTGGCGTGCTGCAGTCCATGTGGTCGCAAAGAGTTGGACATGACTGAGTGACTGTACTGAACTGTATGTCAAGTATTCTGCCAGAAAATATCACATAGATCAGGCAGATGTGGACAAATGGGAGAATGCAGATTAGAAACAATAAACAAGTTTTGAGAAAAAATATATTCAGAAGGTTATGTGCACTATAAACAAAATAAGATGGGGTAACATCTCAGAAAGTGGTGGTAGAGTTGTGGCACTAATTTAGGAAGGTCCAAGGCGGTGCTTTTGAGGGGTTGCTATCTTGAGTTGAGTCCGGAATTGTAAGAAGGAACTAGTCATGGAAAGGTGTAAGCAAGGAACATCCCAGGCAAAGAACACCACCAGTGTAAGGGCTGCGAGGCGTGGATGGACCCTGCGTGGTCAGAGAATACCACCAGTGTAAGGGCTGCGAGGCGTGGATGGGCCCAGCGTGGTCAGAGAACACCATGAGTGTAAGGGCTGCGAGGCGTGGGTGGACCCTGCGTGGTCAGAGAACACCACCAGTGTAAGGGCTGCGAGGCGTGGGTGGACCCTGCGTGGTCAGAGAACACCATGAGTGTAAGGGCTGCGAGGCGTGGGTGGACCCAGCGTGGTCAGAGAACACCACCAGTGTAAGGGCTGTGAGGCGTGGATGGACCCAGCGTGGTCAGAGAACACCACCAGTGTAAGGGCTGTGAGGCGTGGATGGACCCAGCGTGGTCAGAGAACACCACCAGTGTAAGGGCTGCGAGGCGTGGATGGACCCAGCGTGGTCAGAGAACACCACCAGTGTAAGGGCTGCGACGCGTGGATGGGCCCTGCGTGGTCAGAGAACACCACCAGTGTAAGGGCTGTGAGGCGTGGGTGGACCCAGCGTGGTCAGAGAACACCATGAGTGTAAGGGCTGCGAGGCGTGGGTGGACCCTGCGTGGTCAGAGAACACCACCAGTGTAAGGGCTGTGAGGCGTGGATGGACCCAGCGTGGTCAGAGAACACCACCAGTGTAAGGGCTGCGAGGCGTGGATGGACCCAGCGTGGTCAGAGAACACCACCAGTGTAAGGGCTGCGAGGCGTGGGTGGACCCAGCGTGGTCAGAGAACACCACCAGTGTAAGGGCTGCGAGGCGTGGATGGGCCCTGCGTGGTCAGAGAACACCACCAGTGTAAGGGCTGTGAGGCGTGGATGGACCCAGCGTGGTCAGAGAACACCATGAGTGTAAGGGCTGCGAGGCGTGGGTGGACCCTGCGTGGTCAGAGAACACCACCAGTGTAAGGGCTGCGAGGCGTGGGTGGACCCTGCGTGGTCAGAGAACACCATGAGTGTAAGGGCTGCGAGGCGTGGGTGGACCCAGCGTGGTCAGAGAACACCACCAGTGTAAGGGCTGTGAGGCGTGGATGGACCCAGCGTGGTCAGAGAACACCACCAGTGTAAGGGCTGTGAGGCGTGGATGGACCCAGCGTGGTCAGAGAACACCACCAGTGTAAGGGCTGCGAGGCGTGGATGGACCCAGCGTGGTCAGAGAACACCACCAGTGTAAGGGCTGCGAGGCGTGGATGGACCCAGCGTGGTCAGAGAACACCACCAGTGTAAGGGCTGCGAGGCGTGGATGGACCCAGCGTGGCCGGAGAACACCGCCAGTGTAAGGGCTGCGAGGCGTGGGTGGACCCTGCGTGGTCAGAGAACACCACCAGTGTAAGGGCTGCGAGGCGTGGGTGGACCCAGCGTGGTCAGAGAACACCATGAGTGTAAGGGCTGCGAGGCGTGGGTGGACCCAGCGTGGTCAGAGAACACCACCAGTGTAAGGGCTGCGACGCGTGGATGGGCCCTGCGTGGTCAGAGAACACCACCAGTGTAAGGGCTGTGAGGCGTGGATGGACCCAGCGTGGTCAGAGAACACCATGAGTGTAAGGGCTGCGAGGCGTGGGTGGACCAGCGTGGTCAGCAGAACCACCACCAGTTTAAGGGCTGCGAGGCGTGTGTGGCCCTGGCTGTGGTCAGAGAACACCACCAGTGTAAGGGTTGCGAGGCGTGGATGGGCCCTGCGTGGTCAGAGAACACCATGAGTGTAAGGGCTGTGAGGCGTGGATGGGCCCTGCGTGGTCAGAGAACACCACCAGTGTAAGGGCTGCGAGGCGTGGGTGGACCCAGCGTGGTCAGAGAACACCACCAGTGTAAGGGCTGTGAGGCGTGGATGGACCCAGCGTGGTCAGAGAACACCACCAGTGTAAGGGCTGCGAGGCGTGGGTGGACCCTGCGTGGTCAGAGAACACCACCAGTGTAAGGGCTGCGAGGCGTGGGTGGACCCTGCGTGGTCAGAGAACACCATGAGTGTAAGGGCTGCGAGGCGTGGGTGGACCCAGCGTGGTCAGAGAACACCACCAGTGTAAGGGCTGTGAGGCGTGGATGGACCCAGCGTGGTCAGAGAACACCACCAGTGTAAGGGCTGTGAGGCGTGGATGGACCCAGCGTGGTCAGAGAACACCACCAGTGTAAGGGCTGCGAGGCGTGGATGGACCCAGCGTGGTCAGAGAACACCACCAGTGTAAGGGCTGCGAGGCGTGGGTGGACCCAGCGTGGTCAGAGAACACCACCAGTGTAAGGGCTGCGAGGCGTGGGTGGACCCAGCGTGGTCAGAGAACACCACCAGTGTAAGGGCTGCGAGGCGTGGATGGACCCAGCGTGGTCAGAGAACACCACCAGTGTAAGGGCTGCGAGGCGTGGGTGGACCCGGAGTGGTTGAATGGAGAGCTCACGCAGGCTGGAGCGCAGTGGAGGGGCCGACGGTGACGGGGACGAAGAGTGTGGCGGAGCTGGCGGCCGTGTGCGTGCTGCCTCCAGAGAAGGTCAGGGGCCTCCAGCCTCCTTGGACTGTCACGTGCTCTCTCACCGGGTCCTCTGACCTCCTGGTAATTCTCATGCCTTCTGGAATCATGATGGACCAGTGATTCACAAAGGAATTGAGGGTAATTTAGGGAATCCTTCCAAGGATGTGTCCAATTTTCAACTCACAGATAACTCTGATTTTCTCCTTTTTTTTCTTAATCATTTGACCATCTAATCATATTTTTAATGGTGCTATTGGTCTTCCCAGGTGGCGCAGTGGTAAAGAATCTGCCTGTCAATGCAGGAGACACAAGAGACGCTGGTTCAATTCCTGGGTCAGGAAGATTCCCTGGAGAAGGAAATGGCAACCCACTCCAGTATTCTTGCCTGGGGAACCCATGGACAGAGGGGCCTGGTGGGCTATGGTCCATGGGGTCGTAAAAGAGTTGGACATGACTGAGCACACACACACACACGATGGTACTATTAGTTTCTTTATTTTGGGCCACACCACATGGCATATGGGATCTTAACTCACCAACCAGGGATCAAACCCATGCCTCCTGCTTTGGAAGCATTGGAAATGCAAGGTCTTAACCACTAGACCACCAGGGATGTCCCTGTTTTTTTTTTGTTTTTAATTGTTATTATTAAATTCAAAACCATGAGAGCTTTAAGTTGAAGTCTGTGATTATTTCATGTAGTCTTATTTGTCAAGGTAGTATTACCTTTGTCTTATTTTTTCTATATATTTGTTTTTTTCAATATCCTTGAATTTCTGTGAGTATTAATTGTAAATTATAACTAGTGTCAGTGGAAGATTAATTTAGGAGACAGTTTTTCAAACTTTAATTAAATTTGTGTACTTTTATTAATTTACCATGAGGCTACAGCTATTGTTTTGAAGTTTTGCATCTTGTAGCATTGCCTGTACAAGTGTATCTATTTAATACATTTGATGCAGGTAGCGATTATGACAGATTTTCTTTATTCTTTCTAAACATCACCTGATACACAAAAATCTGCAGTTAGAATGGGATTAAGTTAATACCTTTTGCATATTTCTATCACTCAGGATGAGTTTTGGCCATGAGTAACAGAGATACAGAATAACCGTGGATTAATCAAAATAAAAGTTTCCTTCTCTCTTGTGAAAATTAAGAGGTAATCAACTGAAGGCTGGTGGCATATTCCTGATTCTTGAATTCTTATGGACTTAGGTCTAGGCCTTCATCAGTTTTAGACGATGCCCTGGTCTTCAGGGTACAAAACTGTGGCTAGAGCTCCCACCATTGCATCTATATTCCACACAGCAGAAAAAGGAGAGAACAGAAAAAACAGGAATAAATGATGAATATCAGCTATCATTTAGGAAAATTCCCCAAATACTCTGTATGATGCTTGTCATGATATCCAGTTTATTCATAATGTGTTCAGAAGGTTAAAAACTAGTGACAAGGGAAGCATAAAAGATGTATTTTTAAAATTATGGGCTGTCATATGTCCAGCTAAAAAATTTAGGGGTTCTTCTAACATGGAAGGACAGTGAAAGTCAAAGTGTTAGTCGCTCAGTCGTGTCTGACTGTGTGATCCTGTGGACTGCAGCTTGCCAGATTCCTCTGTCTTTGGAATTCTCCAGCAACAATACTGGGGTGGGTAGCCATTCCCTTCTCCAGGGGATCCTCTGACCCACGGATTGAACCCAGATTTCCTGCATTGCAGGCAGATTCTTTTCCATCTGAGCCACCAGGGAAGCCCCTCTAATATGGAAGGAGAGGAATGAATATTGGTGAGGGAACAGCTAGCACTCCAAAACAAAATTTTAAAGCATTAAAAGTTTCTGATTCCCTTGGAAATGAACCAGTTCAATGCATAATTTAAAAACTCTCTGAGTAAAGCTATAAGTATTAATTATCTTGTAATCTCTTAAATAGCTATGTGTTATTTTTCAATAAGTAGTAAAGAACATTCAGTGGAAAACTCAGGACATTTTTTCCCTGAAGAATAAAATAAGGAGAGAAAGAGACAGACTAAAATAAATAATGAGAAGAAATGGAAAGAGTTTTTGAAATCACAGATTGTGTCATTTTCCAGGATGGCACTAACTTTATTTTGCTCTATTCAATATTCAGTCAATATTCTGCTCTATTAAATTTGAAGTCCTGTTGTCTCTACTCAATAGCTGTGATCTCCCACAATGGCTTAAATTGGGATTAGTAGGGATAGCAGTTGTAGCAACAGTAAAATGATTACTAGTTGTACTAATAATATGAAATGGTTGGATAACATCACCGACTCAATGGATGTGAGTTTGGACTAACTCCAGGAGATAGTGAAGGGTTAGGGAAGTCTCACGTGCTGCAGTTCATGGGGTTGCAAAGCGTTGGACACAACTTAGTGATTGAACAACAAACTATTAGTATTAATGTTCAATAAAAATATTTACTTCACTGGTTATTTTGAAAAGTAAATTTATGTCAGGGCATTGATTTTGTATTTGAATTCAAAAATTAGCACAGGGATGACTGTTCCACAAATCCTAGAAGCATCAACCTCATAAATCTTTGGCCCACGAAGACCTTTCATGAAGACATACCGCCCGTGGCCGGCCCAGCACGATGTTTCAGGCGGTGCTCTCTGCAGACCTGCTGGCAGGGTCTCTCCCACTTCTCCTTCTTTATTATTTTCCGCTGTGCATACCTCTCTCTGTCCCTCATTGCAGAGACTTATTTTTTGAACAATTATTAAATTTTGAACAAATGAACAAAGGTTTCTTGAGCTATGAGTAAGATACTCTCCTGTGCTCTGTGGTTGGTAAATGAATGAATGAGAAAAAATTCTCTGTTCTCAAGGGGTTTAAAAGTCTAGGATGGAAATGCAAATATATAATAATCATTATGATGCTCAACTTGACAGTCCTAGTCAGAAAGATGGTGGTAGCAATGACATACAATTTCTAAAATCCACATCAGTTTCCGTGAATAAAAACTTTATCTTTCAGACAAACTGCCAATCTATTGAATAATAATTTTATAGTTTGTGTGTGTGTGTGTGTGCTTTTGCTGATCTCCAAGCATTTCTATTTTTCTCTGCTGACTGCTCCTATATCCTAAAGGAAAAATATGTTAAGAGGAGCTAAGAGGGGAAATAGACTGATTTATAGAACAATTAAAATGTGAATCAGTGAATTGCCTATAAAAAGCAAATCATTTAGAAAACTCTAGCCATGTAGTTTTTTCTGAGTTGTAACATCACTATAGATTATTTTATTTGTGTTTTATAATGCATAATGCAGTATAGTGGCTTTAAATTACTGCTATATTAATTATCTATGGATGGTGATATTTTTCATATAAATAAAAATGGTTTTTACTATTAATGCATGACATAAAATCTTAGTTTCTGGTGTCAGTGCAAAAAGGAAACACTAAAATAAAACTGAGCTAAAATTAATATATTCAAGGAGTTTGGAAAATATGGGGATTTGGAGCTTACTAAATCGCTACACAAGTAGACACCTATGATTGGAACTTCAAGCAGAGAGAAGTATGAATAGCATGTTATCATTAGGATTAATGCAGAGGTTGGCAAATTATGGACTGAGGGCAAGATAGTGCCTGCTGCCTGATTTTATAAATAAAGTTTTATTGCAACACAGTTCAGAGCTGTCATTCACAGATTACCTATGGCTGCTTTTGAACTGCAATGGTAGAGGTCAGTTGTTGCAACAAAAATTATATTTAATGGAAAGTAAAAAACATTTATTCTCCTCTGACCCTTAATAGAGCTTGCTGATCTTTGTAATTGATTCAAGTTTTACGCAACCCAAGGACCTTAATTCCTTTTATTCTTTATGTCTGTCTAAACCTTTATATCTTCTAAACCTTCACTCGGTTTGTGGCTGCTGTTCAGTCGCTAAGTCGTGCCGGACTCTTTGGTGACCCCAGCAGCCCACCAGGCTCCTCTGTCCATGGGATTCCCAGGCAGGATCACCAGAGTGGGTGCCATCCCGTCCTCCAGGGCATCTTCCCAACTCAGGGATCAAACTCGAGTCTCCTTGGTCGGCAGGCGGATCCTTTACCACCGAGACCCAAGGGAAGCCCTTCCCTCAGCGTCCTGGCTCTTACCGTCAGTCTGGTTCAGGCTGAAGAGCCGCCGCCTCGTCCGGATCGCGCAGCCTCAGGCCCTGAGCCCGCGGCCGCCTGCCACGACATCTTCCTGTTGTGATGCCGTGTTTACTCAGGTCCTTCTCCTGCCTGAGATTACACTGCTTGTTTGTTTCCTTTTCCCCTCACTAGAATGGTTTCTACAGGAGAAGAGGGCTTGTGTGTCTCTTTCTCCCCCTTCACTGAATTCTGAGAGCATCATTCAAGCCCTTGTCGGGTAGAGACCAAAAGAGCCGGACGGGGGCGCAGTCGCTGTGGCAGCCATCTTGGATGTGCGCCCGAGGGCCGTGATGACGTCTGTGCTCCGAGAGCTGCCGCGGGGCTACGGGGTGGGTGTAGGGGGGGTGTGGGTGTGCGCGTGCGCCCCGGCGCTGGTGGGGATGGTGCTCGACTGAGCTGCTTCCTAGGAAGTGAATTGCTCACTTCCTTCTTGAGATGTTCACTGTGAAGCTTTCTGGATAACAAGAGGTTTACGGAGCACCCCGTCAGAGTTATACATGAGTTCTTTCCTCTGTCACTTCAGGAGTGACCTTATCTCAGGGGTTTCTCAGACACCTTTGCTGAGGTATGTTCGTGAGGGAATCTGAGTTGTGACCTAAGCTGACTGCCAGCTTTGTCCCGTCATCCCACAGGAATGGATTTGGAGAGCCCGGCTTTGTGCTACTCGGCTCATCTTGCTGATTAACTGACCTGAAATTGTATCCAATGCTTAATATTATTGCTTCCTAAGGTACTTTTTTTCAGACAATAGACATTATTAAATATTTAATTCAGCAATGGGAGTTCTGTTTATAGAATATTTATTAGATGCTTTTTCTGAAGGTTTTTTATCTTCAATTTTGCAACTGATAAATCTTATGACAGAGTACTTCAAATTGGCTGTACTTTATGTCAGCTGCCTTTTGTGAGAGGAAGCAAAAACGTGATAGAGGATTCATAAACTCAGCTGGGTAATTAGATGTGACCTAAGACGCCCTCTACTGTGTCCTCCTTCTAACCTTTCTAATACTAATACTAATAATCTGGCCATCCTGACTGTCCTTGCAAAAAGTTGCTGTTTTTCTTATTAGATTTATAAAGGAAAATAAAGTGGCTCACAGATCCTGTTCACCGAAGATCCTTGTAATGCCTTGAAGGATCATTTTGTTTATTTGTGCATTCACCAGATCTTTATTGAGCCATTTCTATGTGTTAGACTGTGCTGGCATGGGGTACAAAGTCCTGGGCTCAACTCTCATGAGGAATATTGCTCAATCTATTAGAGCTTTCTTTTAGAAATCATTTTCCATTACAAGGTTGATAGAGGCAAAATGAAATGGAAATTTGAAGACTATATGCAGAAAATGACAAGACATGTAGCATAATACATTTGATGTGAAAAGTCCTATCTGAAACCTACTGACATCTTGTTCCCCTCTTGCATCATCTGAATAAAAATGCTGAAGTATGTGTGGATAGAATGTGTAAAGATATAGTAATAATAGTGGATTTCCATGAGCACTATATGCTAAGTGCTCTGTGAGTGTTATTTCTCTATATTGCAACATTGTCCCATTTTCCAGATGAGCAAAGAGTCCTGAATAAGGTTGATTGGTCTGGTTTTAAGCCAGAGTCTTACTCCAGCGCTCTAATACCTCGTGCCAGCTCCAAATGCATCTGGTATCTTTAGGTGACAGAATGCAGTTTCCTTTTCACTATCCTGAGAAATATCCAGGAGTCCAAATGTTTTGATTTCTCCTCACATTGTTTCCTAGTACAGACTGAGCATGTGGAGAAAAATCTAAGCCGTGGCTCTCCAAGCTAAGAATATTGATGTTCCGCTGACCATGTTTGAACCAATGGAATGGTTCTTGGGGTGAGAAGCAAAAACAGTTGCCCCGTGTACATTCACACTGATAGGCACATACGTCCGATCCTGGATTCACCCAGGACATTTTATTTCAGTGGTTCTTGAGTCAAACACGAAGATGTATATTTTTAGTAAGTTAAAAATGGGGAGGCTGGTTATTTTCCCAGTTGCTTCCAGCAGATAATTGCCAGGCAGGCTGTGTATCTTAAAAGGTGAATATATAACATATTCCAAAGGGAAATGGGGTTTTCTGAGCTCTCCAGCTGGCTTTCAGGTGCCAGTGGTCCTACTTCCATGCTGTAGATATATCTCAGCTTCCTCAGTTGACCACCTATTTGAGAGATTTTAAATTTTCAAGGAAGAATTTTAAGAAAGCAATTTGAAGACACATCCTATTAATTTTAATTGAGAGTAAGAAAGTTGAATTTTCTCCACTGTGGGTTTATTTGCTAAAGTACAATACAATCCATGTCACCCAAGACAGACAAGTCTTTATTTTATTAAAGGAAACCTGAGGTTGCATTTAGAGTTTATTAGTAATGAAGTAAATATTCTGAAGTTTCTTAATAAGTGTATGTGAAGAAATAAGATATCTAGAGGCAATTACAGAGCTGGGCTTCAAAATTACTTTTATAAAAAAGAACAACATTTGTCATTTTTGTTTAAAATCTTGATTTATCACATTCTGAGCGGAACTTGAAATGTTGTGTTTTTATTTTACCTAACAAAATGCCTTGCCTGCAGGCAAACAGAATGTTGAATTAAAACTTTCAATACTCTGGGGCAAAATCTGCTGCTTTAATAAGAGACAAAGGCTCATTTGGAACTTTTTGTCATTACATAAACAAACTGAGCTTCCGTTTATCATGTTCATTGCTTTAATTCTGGGTGCATGGCATTGAGGAAGGAGACAGTTGCCAGGGCACACATGGCCTGCGATACGCGATAAATTTGAGGATCTGTCAACAGAGGCACTTGCTCTCACAGGTAATTGTCTGACTCTGTCTTCTTTCATCTGTAGCCAAGAAGATTTCAAATGGATATTGTTGAGAAATGTATCACTTTATGCAAATGGCTTTAAAGAAAAGTGAAGTAGAGCTCCACATAAATAGATACTATCAATGAGGTCATCTGTCTTAAAAAAAAAAATGTTCACCTGGATTGACTCCTTCTGCATGTCAGGCACCCTACAAAGCATGTCATAAGCATATTCTTCAAAAAGACCTTTTGATTTAGATATGATTGCTATTCTGTTTGACATAAAAAGAAACAGTAAGTCCAGAGAGGTCAACTGGCTTGACCAAGGTAGAGGAGATGGGCTTTTATCCTAGGAATTTGACTCAAGCTATCTACTAACATGTTATGTTGCTTTAAAAAAGCTATTCACTTATGTTGGCCGTGCCGGGTCTTCACTGCTCCGTGGCCTCTTCCTCTGGTTGCAGTGTGAAGCCTCGTCACTGTGGTGGCCTCTCCCGTGCCGCACGGGCTCCAGGTGCACGGACTTCAGTGGTGGCACATGAGCTCAGCAGTCGTGGTTCCAGGCTCTCGAGTGCAGATTCAGTAGTTGCAGCTCACGGGCTTAGTTGCTCTAAGGCATGTAGGATCTTCCCAGATCAGGGATTGAACCCGTGTTTCCTGCATTGACAGGTGAATTCCTTACCAGTGGACCACCAGGGGAACCCTGTGCTCCTTTTGATCACAGCACGTGCTGGGATTTGACCTTTCACTCCTGGTATGAGGAAGTAATGTAGCAGCTCAGAGGCCAGATTCTGCTACAGAAGGCCTCCAGCATTCCTCCAGGCAGGAGGCAGGCAGGTCACGGTAGGGGAGCTGGCAGTTAACATGCCATGGAGGTGTGAAAATCCTTCTGTTAGTATGACGGAAACACTGTTGCGTGTTTTATTGGCGTCTGTGTTTTAGGTCAAAGAGCAACGTTTTTTCCATGCATCACCTCATTTATCAGGGCCAGAAAGATGGTGAAGACTGGGAGCTGTGGCACGCTGAGCCGGGTAAAAATCTTGCCTGTACTGTGTCATCTAAATAGTTCACCATGGAAACCATGAAACCTCTCTTGGCCTTGATTTCTACATCTCCAAATTGGGTATAATTACCACCACTTTATAGAGTCGTTGTGAGGATATAAATGAGATAATATTTGCAAAGAAATTTGCAAAGTCCTCTATGGTTTTGATGAATGTTGTGTAATTGTCATCATTTGAGTCATCTTGTTATCACCTGTTAGCTTATGGCCATGCAAGGATGCCATGTGTTTGCGGCATAGATATGACTCTTTCACCATGTTAGTAGTTTGCATCTGAGAAGTGAAGATAACTGTGATTACTAAGCTACACACATTCAGTGCAGATTGAAGTAGAGAGTGGAATCATCTTAACTATAATTTAGCCCCTAAATAATTTGAGTCAGTATTTTCAATATTTATCCTTGGAAGTAAAAACAGTTTTGTTCAGTTTGATACATTTTTATTGAATACCTGTGCCAACGGTGAGTGGGCAAAGACAGTATTAACTCTCAATGAGTTTATATTCGAGGAAAAGAAAACAGTCACACTGATGCAGCCTTCTCTGTAGATCCACCCTTCTCTCTGTAGATCCACCCTTCTCTCTCTAGATCCACCCTTCTCTCTAGAGACCCAGCCTTCTCTCTAGAGACCCAACCTTTTCTCTAGAGACCCAGCCTTCTCTCTATAGATCCAACCTTCTCTCTAGAGACCCAGCCTTCTCTCTGTAGATCCAACCTTCTCTCTAGAGACCCAGCCTTCTCTCTATAGATCCAAACTTCTCTCTGTAGAGCCAACCTTCTCTCTATAGATCCAGCCATATGTCATCCACTGATGAGCTCATACATAATAGGAAATAACATATACAGAGCAATGAACATATTCATCATCTAGGAAGACTCCAAAATGAGGATGATATCTGAATAATACTCCTGCAAATGCTTGAGGGGTTATAACTGGGGGAAAGGGCAATATTCTTTATCGACTCAGTTCCTTACTTTATGTCAGTTAGCTGCCTGCTTTGTATCAGTCCTGATGCTAGGTGCTTGGGCTGTAAATGGTGAGCAAACCCAGAGATGATTCCTGATCTCATGGCACTCTAGTTGATTTGGGAAATGCATCAGATCTGTATTTTGTATGATTTTTATGATGACAGTGTAAACAGCATAGTGAAGTTGAACAGCAGTGGAATGCCAAGTGGAAAGAGAGGGTTATAATAATTTGAATGCTGCTTTATGAGGAGTTGAAACAAGGGATGGAGCTATGTTGATCTGAATTATCCAAATGTATCTGATTCTGGCTTCATATTTTCCTGTTAGTCTATATGTTACCCATACCCATATGGTATTTATTGAAGGAGAAGAGGTAAAATATAGCAGAGTGTTTTCTTGTCTACCAGAGGATTCAAATTTGTGGTTGTTTCCAAATGGTGTTTCTCAGAGAATAGAAATGGAAATAGAACCAACTCCCAATAATACAGAATAGATGAATCTTGAAAAATGAAACAGTGAATAATTGTCATGAAAATGACAGCCTGGGTTGCACACAAAGGGAGCAAATTCTAATTTCAGATTGTGCAGTCAGGCAACAGAGCTAAGCAGAAATGAAAGGCTTTGTAAGAATCTCATGTCATAGACTAATTTTGCACTTAAAACATCCGCCCACTGTAAGAACAGATAAGAAGTGCTTAACCTGAGCAAATCTGTATCTTAAAACTTTTCTGTGAGCTTCTGATAAGATGAATGAAATTCAGCTATTGGGCTCTTGGAAATTAGCCTGCTTGTCTGTGATGCTCAGTATTTAAAAACTGTGCGTTGAATATAGCAAACATCTACTGAGAATCTAGCATGCTGTAGGGGTTATGCATAATTCAAAATTGAATAAGACTTGGTTTATGTTCCTGAAGTTCTCAGAATCTACTATGGTGCAAAACATCAAGATCAAATACCACGGTGGTAGAAACTGTGGGCTTTGAAGTAAGAATTCACTGGGTTCAAAGCCCACCCTTTCACTTAACATTAGCGTCCTTAAGAGCATCACAGGCCTTGCCAGTCATTCTCAGTTTTTCCATCTCCTTAATGAGAATGATATTAATACTGATTTTCCACACTGATTAACAAATGACCACAAATGTGGCTTAAAATGACACAAATTTTTAACTCATAATATCAGTGGATCAGGACTCTGGACATAGCTTACTCTGGGTCGTCTGCTTAGGCTCCCAAAAGGCTGAAATCCAGGTGCCAGCTGGGCTGTGCTGCCTTCCTGAGCCCAGGGTCCTCTTCCACGGAGTCAGAGTTATTGGCAGAATTAGTTCCTTGGTTGTAGGACTGAGGTCCAGCTTTAGGCACCGCTGTCCGCTGAGGCCTGTGCTTGACTCCCGGAGGCCCCCACAGTGCCTGACCTTAGCCTGTCTCACCATGACAGCGTATATTGGGTTGATCATAAAGTTCATTTGGGTGTTTTATAAAGATGTTATGAAAAACTCAAAGGAATTTTTTTGCCAACCAAATACTTTCAAAGCCAGCAGGAGACTCTCTCTGACCTCTAGACTCTTTTTTTTAAAGGAATCATCTGATAATCTCCCTTTGGATTAAAGTTAAGTAGATCAGAAATTTTAATGATGTCTGCAAAATCCCTTCACCTTTGGCTAGAAGCTGTCTACCACATTTAGGGAAAGGGGTTTCTCATGGAGCCAGGAGTCACAGAGTGCATCTTAGAATTCTGCCTACCATATGTCCTTACTGTTATTCTCTTTATTTATTTATTTATTTTTTGTTATTCTCTTTAGAATTAAATGAGACAACCAGTGTATTACTTGGGATTTATACAAGCAGGCTATCCCTAAAATGTGAGTAACTTTAAAATGCATTATGTGATCATCTGCAGATGCAGAAGAATCCTCACCAAGTTGGTTTAGATTTCAAGGTTGTTGATGCCACACATATACGCTAAGACAGCATGGAAAGTTTTATTATTTATGTAATTGAGGTCCCTGGAAGAGGCAGGTGGTCTGAAATGGCTTGAGAGAGTGTGTGCGAGCACACGTGCACACACACACACACGCACGCACGCACGCACGCACGCACGCACGCACACACACACACACACACACACACACACACACGCCTCAGTTCTTGTGATGGTTAGAGAATAGGGCCAGAAGGATGACTCCCATGCAGATGTGGCTGGCGTGGTTTGAATCTCTAGCCAACATCAAAGGTTGAGAGCACCCAGGTTCTCTTATCAGCTCAATGTGGGCACAAGAGGAAGTGGAGGGATACGGCTTAAAAGCTCCAGGCTGTCAAGCATCCAAACATGGAGTGGGACTCACCATTTCAAGGCATGAAAGCAGCCTTGCGGTTGCCGGCTGAGACCCACTGTGGGTCCACACAGTGAGATGTGATGCAGCTTTCCTCTGTCTTTTTGCTGTTCCAGCCTCGTTATCACCCTTCCTCCTTCAGGATCAGGATCACCGTTTAAATCATCATGGCTCCTGGGTCTTTAGCTTTTTATCCACATCACAGGCAGCTGGAAAGGGAAATGAGTAAAACCATAAAAAACGGCTTTCACCAGCTGTATGCCCTTCATTTTACAAACGTCCTGAAAATTCCTCCAAATAACCCTTGATTCTGTCTTCATGATTATAAGGCCGTGAATTATTAGTAAGGCTTAGGAGCCACAAGAGAGAATAGGGATACAGTCTCTCAACTAATCCCAGGGCCAACCCTAATAACATAGGAGTTTGATGAGGAGAGGAAATCTCTTCTTAGATGTCAGTTACCTAGCCCAGTGACTGGCTTTTTTTCTAGAGATATCATGTATTTATTAATAATACTCACATTGAGTTTTTTTTCTTTCAAATACACTTTTAACTTCTGAACAAGTTTAGATTTACAAAAATGTTAGAGATGGTAGAGAGAGCTTTTCTGTACTCATGACCCATAGCCTGCCCCCACCCCCCATCCTTCTCCTACCATCATCTCACAGGGTCTGGAGGACCTCTGCCAAAACTGACGAAGCTGGTGGTGGTGCATGACTTCATCATTCTCCAGGTTGCACTGGGAGTTCTCTAGCTTTCCTCTCACTCTCTCCCCCCTCACTGCATCATTCACAGGAGTTCTCTAGTTTTCCCTCTCACTCTCTCCCCCCCTCACTGCATCATTCACAGGAGTTCTCTAGCTTTCCCTCTCTCTCTCTCCCCTCTCTCAGGACCCCTCACTGCATCATTCACTGGAGGTCTGTCTTCTCAGGTTTGTGACACTTTTTCCAATTTTTCTTTTTTAAAAAATGACCTTGACAGTTTCAAGCAGTCCTAGTCGGTTATTTCATAGACTCTTTCTCAATGTAAATTTTTCTGATGTTTCCCTATGATTAGAGTTTGGGGGACGAATACCACAGAAATGAAATGCTTTCCTTGTCACTTCATTTGAGGGCACAGAAATCCATCTGATAAAACTGTGATGTTCATCTTGATCACTGATTTGGCAGAGTGGTATTTTTCAGGTTTTTAAAGTTACTTTGTTTTCCTCTATTCATACACAGTTATTTGGAAGTGGGTTATTGGATCCAAGCCATATTCAAGTCTGTGTGTGTGTGTGCGCGCCCATGTCTGAGACAGGGGAGAGAGTTAAGCTCCATTTTTATTTATATATATTATTTGTAATTTTTCAGTACAAAAAGATTTATCTCTTCTCCCTCACTTTGGATTCAACCGTTTATTTATTTGAGTATAGACTTGTGCATTTTTTTTTATACTGGGTTGTAACCAACACTATACTATTTTGTTGTTCAAGTCATTCCAGTTTTGGCCATTGGGAACTCTTTCAGCTCGTTCCTATGACTTTGCAAAGTGTTCCTATACTTTTCATTTTTCAGGCACTCACTCAGTCTCTGTCACTCCAAATACTGCTCTTTCATCTTGTGTTTTCCCTGGTCCAATCCTAGAATCGGTCATTTCCTCATGAATCCCTGATTCCTTTTACTGGAGAACAGTATTAGTTGCCCCCTCTCCCCACAGGTGCACATTACATTGTATAACTGTCAGCTAAATACTAAATACTGACAATTTCTATAAAACTATGAAATCGATTATCAGTGGAGAGTTACAGTGTAATAGCAAGAAGCATGCTTTGTGAATCGTGTCGTTTGTCTGAGGGTCATCTTGTTATATTCTCCCACAACTCCCCAGCTTACGCAGAAGAACGTGAAGACTCTGATGGCCAAGGCCTTTGCACGCATCATATAACTTGTGAGTGGCAGAGACAAAACTGGAAACGATGTTTCCTAGCTCACTCACTTCTTTGATCACAACATTCTGCCTTCCTGAGGGACATTTCTAAAGGACTTGATTCCAAACATTACCATTATTTTTTTGTTGTTCACTGAATGAGTCACCAAAAATCGTTTGTTCTCGCCAGTACACTTGCCTAGAGAGTCCCATGGACAGAGGGCCTGGCAGGCCACAGTCCCTGGTGCCACAGAAAGCTGGACGTGACTGGAGCGACTTAGCACGGCACACGTGCACGTTGGCCGTATACGGCGCTTAGCTCTGGGGATCAGGTGACAGGGCGGAAAAGTTCTTGGCAATCATTTAGTTTACAGCATTGTGGAGATGAAAGTCAATAAATAAGTGAGAAAGTAAGTAAATAAATAAATAACTTCAGAGAGTTGAATTGCTGTGCAGAAAATAAAGTGTGCTGGAGGGTGAATGATGAAAAAGAGGCTGTGTATGCATTAGGAGGTGACATATGGAGAAGTCTGGTATAAATGGAATAAATGCATAAAGAGGGCAGTCTTCAAGGTCAGAATGGGCTTGGTATGTTCTGTGAAATTGAATGAAGACCACTGTGAATGAACTGAGGAAAATCAGGTGTTATATGGCAAAATATAAAGTCAGAAGTTTAGGAAAAGGTCAGATAATAAAGGGCCTCATATGGCATGTTAAGGAGGTTATATTTTATTTATTTTTCTCAAAATAGTAGAAGTCATTGAAACAGTTTTGGCAGGGGAGTAATGTGACCTGAATTTAAAATGTTTTATTCTTATAGTTGTGTGGAGAATATATGTCACATATTCCATCAAAGTTAAGATGGTGTTGATTGTAATTTTGAGATGTTAAAATTGGAAAGGCTAAAAAAAAGAAAAACAGGACCAGTGCAATTTTAAAATGCCATCAACTGATTGTAAGATGTATTCCAATTTCAGATGTGTTAAAATATGAAAAATATAGGTCTTAGAATATAGCACATAGAGAACTAGTTGAAAAGAGTGCTAGCAGGGAGGCAGACTGGCATTGATTACTGTCATGTAGGTGGGATATGTCAGTGGAGTAGGCTGGTGTCATTGAGATGGAGGTAGTTGACCAGATTTTGAGTGTAGCTGGAAGTTGAATGGGAAGAGGTTACTGGCAATTGAGATAAGGAGTGAAGGAGAGAGAATGACTTCCAGATGTATGGTTTGAATAGGATGGGTGATGGTACCTTTACTGAGATAGAGAAAGTTTTTTTGAAAAGTCACGATCATAACTTCATTTCTGGCCACGTGCCTAGTAGACTTCCAAGTGACCTTATTAAGCAATGATTGAATAAAAAAATCTGGATTCAGTAGAGATGGGGTGAAAGTCTATGATACTGATTTGGGAGTCATCTAGATACAGTGAAGTCATGGGGTAGATGAGCGTGCAGATAAAGAGAAAAGACTATGGAGAACACCGGAAATAAGCCTTGGCCAAGGAGGAGGAACCAGCTCAGGAGTCTCCAAAAGGGAAGCTTGCATGATAAATGGAAACTGGTCCAGAGAGGCATCACAAAGCCGAGAGTGTGGAGAGCAAGGGCACGGCTAACCAGGCAGATGCATCAAGACACTTTGATAGAGAAGAGGAATGACTCTGGATTTTGCAAGATGGAGGCCATCTGTGATATTCTAGACTTTTCTGGGTGTTAGTGTTGATTTATAAATGGGCTTTCCTGGTGGTTCAGTGGTAAAGAATCCACCTGCCAAAGCAGGAGATGTGGCTTCAGTCCGTGGGTCAGGAAGATCCACTGGCGAAGGAAATGGTGACCTAATCTAGTATACTTGTTTGGGAAATCCCATGGACAGAGGAAGCTGGCAGGCTACAGTCCATGGGATTGCAAACAGTTGGACATGACTTATCGACTAGACAACAACAACAATCTTGATTTATACCTTGGATGAGAATGTATCATCTTTCCATAATTAGTAATGTTAACTATTAACTTTGACATGCTTTCCTTTATCTGGCTTTCCTCTAGAATATTTGCAGCTTCATTTAATAAATTCTGTCAGTGGGATGTTTAAAATTAATTAATTCTGGAATTATATGATCAAAATGACAAAATCACGGTATTGAAACTCAGACTTATTTTACATCAAAATTATTTATTATTTTATATAGTCAATATCTTTCTTTTTTGTCCTGCATAGGTTTGCTGGAGTCTTCAAATGTCTAGAAGAATGATTTCCCTTTGAAAATTTAACCACATTCTGAGTGTCTTAAGTTTGTCTAATTGTGATAAATTTTTGATTGATTATTCTCTAAGGGTTTTTATTTGTCTAACTGTGAGATATTCCTTATCATAAATTCAAATACAGATATCGTCATCAGGAAATGACGGCTTTATCCAAGTTACGTTGGGCTTCCCTGAGGTTTCAGACAGTAAAGAATCCACTTGCCAAAGAAGGATACACGGGTTTGATCACTGGATCAGGAAGATCCCCTGGAGAAGGAAATGGCAACCCACTCCAGTATTCTTGCCTAGAGAATTCGATGGACAGAGGAGCCTTATGGGCTATAGTTCCATGGGGTTGCAAAGAGTTGGACATGACTGAGCAACTAACACTTTCACTTCACTTTTTAAAATCCAAGTTGTGTTATGGGGAAGTAATTGTTTTAGACATGGTGTTTACTTCCACAGACCATCCACCATATCTTGGCGGAGGCGATATTTGAGGAAAGAAAAGCCTACTGTTCTGAGTTTATGAAAACTCTTTAATGTATATTTTTTGGTAAACTCTTTGTTTTAGAATAGTTTCAGATTTGCAGAAAATTGTGAAGATGGTACAGTATCTCTGTACTCCCATTTCCCCTTCTATTGACATCTTACATTAGCAGGTGATATTTATCATAATTAATGAACCAATATTATTGATATATTATTATTAGAGTACACAGTTCATTCCTATTTTTTTCCATTTATTTTTATTAATTGGAGGCTAATTACTTTACAATATTATAGTGGTTTTTGCCATACATTGACATGAATCAGCCATGGATTGTTTACCTAATGTCCTTTTTTAGTTCCAGAATATCCCACTCAGCACACATTTAATTGTTATGTCTCTTTAGGTTCCTCTTGACGATGGTAGTTTTTCAGATTTTCCATGTTTTTGATCATACTGACATTTTTAAGGAACTGTTCTGGTATTTGGTAGCATGCATACATGAATGCTCAGTCATGTCTGATTCTTTGAGACCCTATGGGCTGTAGCCTGCCAGGCTCCTCTGTCCATGGCATTTCCCAGGCAAGAATACTGGAGTGGGTAGCCATTCCCTTCTCCAGAGGATCTTCCTGACCTAGGGGTCAAACCCAGGCCTCCCACATTGCAGGCTGATTCTTTACTGTCTGAGCCAGGGTGTCTGGTGTTCTTTACTAAGTCATTTGACAGTCTATACTGTTTGAATGGTATATACTGTTAAATAACTTGCAGCCGTTGCTGTTAACCTTGGTCACCTGGTTATGGCAGCGCTGGCTGGTTTTCCACAGAATCACCACTCTCTCTGCTCTCCTTGCTGTGCTTTTTGTAAGGAAGTCAGTATTCTCAGCCCATACTTGCTTCGTTGGCCGTTACACTCTATCCCACTGAGGACAACTTCTCCATGCATTATTTTGAATTTTTCTACACAGCAGATTTATCTCTTCTCTCTTGGCTGTTCATTTGTTTGTTCATTCATTCCCTCAATCAATAATTTGTATCGGGACAGACTCATGATGTATGTTTTGTACTCTGGGTTCTGAAACTTGACCAGTTTATTTTCGTGCCGAGACAGTCCCCTCTTTGCTATTAGCAGCTCTTCGGTGGCTCCTGTGTCCCTCTGACGGCTTCCATCTGTGCGTGTGGGTGTGTTGAGCACTTTGTTCCTTTCTGGCATTTCCCTGATCTTGGGCTCATGTTGTGTATTCACTGACCATCTCTTAGAGTTGGTAACTTATCCAGAGATACCCGATTTCTTTTTTTAATAAACATGGTATTGGAAACCAAGATCTAGTTGCTAGAAGTGTTTTTTGCTACTGAGATGTCATTTCTTCTAGGTGATCTCAGAAGACAGAAAAGAGATCTGGGTTAATACACATATCTATAAATATTTATTCATGTATATATACACACACACACACACATTTCTATATATAATTTCTGTATATAGATTAGGACAAGCATGCATCCCTACTGTTGTCTCAACTATAACATTTCTAAATTGTTCATCCTAGCCTTCTCCCATTGCTTATCTGTATATTCTACTCCAAAATTGAGAAACGTGACTCCCATCACCCATTGTTCATTTATATAATTGCCCAACAGACCCTGGTGCTGAGAAAGAGTGAAGGCAAAAGGAGAAGGGAGTGGCACACGGCGAGACGGTCACAGAGCCTCAGCAACTCAGTGGACGCGAACCTGAGCAAACCCCGGGAGACGGGGACAGAGGGGCCTGGCGTACTGTAGTCCCCGGGGTTGCAAAGAGTGGGACACGACTTAGCGACTGAACAGCCACAAATTCTAGTTCATATATACAGCGGTTTCAGAATGTCTAATGTTAAAACTCTTTTCATATGTATCTATTTATTTCAACTTGTGCATCAAATGTCATTATAAAAGATTTCTGTCCTATGGTTAATCTATAAGCCAATGAGCATAATATATTGGCAGTAAGTCAATAAGAAGTAAATATTTTTGTTTTAATAATTATGTTAACAAATGTAATTAGTGTATATAGTTTTAAAAACTGGTAACGTATGCAAACAGCTTAAAAGGAGCATAAGCTAAGATTATTGTTGGCGGGAGCAGCATGCAGAGGTCCCTGCCTCCCTCTGTCCCATCCTGCTGCCTGTGCTCCAGAGGAAAGCTCTATTCAACATTTGAAGGGTTTCGTGTGTATATGTTTGTGTGTGTGTTTACCGCAGTACCTCTAAATAGTATGCTTATGCTGCTTTTTCTTGATATAAACTTAAACCTGGAAATTTGTATCCAGTAAGCACTCCTTTTCTGCTGAGATAAGTAAAGTTATCTTAGCCTTAGCTAATTGCCTCTTAAATGGATTCACAATCAGTCTTTCTGTGATTAGCCCTATCTACACCCCTTGCTTTCAAAAACACTACGTACCCCTTCATCACAGCCTCTTAACTTAAATTTGATATGTTGCTGCCACTTGCTCACCGGCTTCTCACGTTTCAGTTTGATTAACGTACTTCTTCTGTTCCTATCTTCTTCCCTTTCTCCTTGTTGTCAAAAGTCTGTGCCTTTTAAATTAATGCCATTGCAATTTTAGTGGGCTTGTTGAAGAGAGCAGAGTTAAATGCCTTCATTTTATTCACGTATGTTTATTTGGAAGTCAAAAGCCAATGTATACATTTCCTTCTGAGCACAGTATGAGATTTTGTAGAATGAGATTATTTTGCTGATTATAAAAGAAGTACATTTTAAATAATGAAAATCTTGCAAAAGAAAATAGTAAGTTTCTCTATTGTACTATCTTCCACCTCCTCCCCAACCAAGTTCCATGGCTTAGATGGCTCTTTTTCTGGATTGATTTTTTCCATTGTTACAATGTTTTTATTCACATTTCTTGATGATACATAGAAACCTATTTCATCTTCTTAAATTGCTGCATATTATTCTGTGGTTTGATTTCCCATAACCTATTAAAAGGGCTTCCCTGGTGACTCAGATAGTGAAGAATCTGCCTGCAATGCAGGAGACCTGGGTTCGATCCCTGGGTTGTGAAGATCCCCCAGAAAAGGGGATCCACTCCAGTATTTTTGCCTGGAGAATTCCATGGATAGAGGAGCCTGGCAGGCTAATGCCCATGGGGTCGCAAAGAGTCAGACATGACTGAGTGATTTTTAGACAGTTGCCAGCCAGCCAAGAGGAGCTACCCTACGTCGGAGGTAAGGAGCTGCGGCTACAGTTTGCTGGAGCAGCCATGAAGAGATACCCCACATCCAAGGTAAGAGAACCCCAAGTAAGACGGTAGGTGCTGAGAGAGGGCGTCAGAGGGCAGGCACACTGAAACCATAATCACAAAAAACTGGCCAATCTGATCACAGGACCAGAGTCGTGTCTAACTCAATGAAACTAAGCCATGCCATGTGGGGCCACCCAAGACGGGCAGGTCATGGTGGAGAGGGCTGACAGGTCCACTGGAGAAGGGACTGGCAAACTACTTCAGTATTCTTGCCTTGAGAACCCCATGAACAGTATGAAAAGGCAAAAAGATAGGACACTGAAAGAGGAACTCCCCAGGTGAGTAGGTGCCCAATATGCTACTGGAGATCAGTGGAGAAATAACTCCAGAAAAAATGAAGGGATGGAGACAAAGCAAAAACAACACCCAGTTGTGGATGTGACTGGTGGTGGAAGCAGGGTTGATGCTGTAAAGAGCAATATTGCATAGGAACCTGGAATGTTAGGTCCATGAATCAAGGCAAATTGGAAGTGGTCAAACAGGAGATGGCAGGAGTAAACGTCGACATTCTAGGAATCAGCAGACTAAGGTGGACTGGAATGGGTGAATTTAACTCAGTTGACCATTATATCTACTACTGTGGGCAGGAATCTCTTAGAAGAAATGGAGTAGCCATCATAGTCAACAAAAGAGTCCAAAATGCAGTGCTTGGATGCAATCTCAAAAATGACAGAATGATCTCTGTTCATTTCCAAGGCAAACCATTCAATATCACGGTAATCCAAGTCTATGCCCCGACCAGTAACACCAAAGAAGCTGAGGCTGAACAGTTCTATGAAGACCTGCAAGCCCTTCTAGAGCTAACACCCAAAAAAGCTGTCCTTTTCATTATAGGGGACTGGAATGCAAAAGTACAAAGTCAAGAAACACCTGGAGTAACAGGCAAATTTGACCTTGGAGTACGGAATGAAGCAGGGCAAAGGCTCATGGAGTTCTGCCAAGAGACTGCACTGGTCATAGCAAACACCCTCTTCCAACAACACAAGAGAAGACTTTACACATGGACATCACCAGATGGTCAGCACCAAAATCAGATTGGTTATGTTATTTGCAGTCGAAGTTGGAGAAGCTCTATACAGTCAGCAAAAACAAGACTGGGAGCTGACTATGGCTCGGATCATGAACTTCTTATTGCCAAATTCAGAATGAAATTGAAGAAACTGGAGAAAACCACTAGACCATTCAGGTATGACCTAAATCAAATCCCTTATGACTATACAGTGCAAGTGAGAAATAGATTTAAGGGACTAGATCTGATAGACAGAGTGCCTGATGAACTATGGATGGAGGTTCGTGACATTGTACAGGAGACAGGAATCAAGACCATCACCAAGAAAAAGAAATGCAAAAAAGAAAAATGGCTGCCTGAGGAGGTCTTATGAATAGCTGTGAAAAGAAGGGAAGTGAAAAGCAAAGGAGAAAAGGAAAGATATA
Source organism: Cervus canadensis (assembly GCF_019320065.1). NCBI lineage: Eukaryota > Metazoa > Chordata > Mammalia > Artiodactyla > Cervidae > Cervus > Cervus canadensis. The sequence goes on from NC_057395.1 coordinate 80,465,862, forward strand.
CCCATTTGAATGCAGAGTTCCAAAGAATAGCCAGGAGAGATAAGAAAGCCTTCCTCAGCGATCAATGCAAAGCAATAGAGGAAAACAAAAGAATGGGAAAGACTAGAGATCTCTTCAAAAGAATTAGAGATACCAAGGGAACATGTCATGCAAAGATGGGCTCAATAAAGGACAGAAATGGTAGGGACCTAACAGAAGCAGAAGATATTAAGAAGAGGTGGCAAGAATACACAGAACTGTACAAAAAAGATCTTCATGACCCAGATAATCACGATGGTGTGATCACTCACCTAGAGCCAGACATCCTGGAATGTGAAGTCAAGTGGGCCTTAGGAAGCATCATTATGAACAAAGCAAGTGGAGGTGATGGAATTCCAGTGGAGCTATTTCAAATCCTGAAAGATGATGCTGTGAAAGTGCTGCACTCAATATGCCAGCACATTTGGAAAACACAACAGTGGCCACAGGGCTGGAAAAGGTCCATTTTCATTCCAATCCCAAAGAAAGTCAATGTCAAAGAATGCTCAAACTACCACAAAATTGCACTTATCTCACAAGCTAGTAAAGTGATGCTTAAAATTCTCCAAGCCAGGCTTAATCAATATGAACCATGAACTTCCAGATGTTCAAGCTGGTTTTAGAAAAGGCAGAGGAACCAGAGATCAAATTGCCAACATCCACTGGATCATTGAAAAAGCAAGAGAGTTCCAGAAAAACTTCTATTTCTGCTTTATGCCAAAGCCTTTGACTGTGTGGATCACAATAAACTATGGAAAATTCTGAAAGAGATGGTAATACCAGACCACCTGACCTGCCTCTTAAAAAACCTGTATGTAGGTCAGGAAGCAACAGTTAGAACTGGACATGGAATAACAGACTGGTTCCAAATAGGAAAAGGAGTACGTCAAGGCTGTATATTGTCACCCTGCTTGATTAACTTATATGCAGAGTACATCATGAGAAACGATGGGTTAGATGAAGCACAAGCTGGAATCAAGATTGCCAGGAGAAATGTCAATAACCTCAGATATGCAGATGACACCACCCTTATGGCAGAAAGTGAAGAAGAACTAAAGAGCCTCCTGATGAAAGAAGAGACAAAAAAAGTTGGCTTAAAGCTCAACATTCAGAAAACTAAGATCATGGAATCTGGTCCCATCACTTCAGGGCAAATAGATGGGGAAACAGTGGCTGACTATTTTTCTGGGCTCCAAAATCACTGCAGTTGGTGATTGCAGCCATGAAATTAAAAGACGCTTACTCCTTGGAAGGAAAGTTATGACCAACCTAAACAGCATGTTAAAAAGCAGAGACATTACTTTGCCAACAAAGGTCCATCTAGTTAAGGCTATGGTTTTTCTAGTGGTCATGTATGGATGTGAGAGTTGGACTATAAAGAAAGCTGAGCGCTGAAGAATTGATGCTTTTGAACTGTGGTGTCGGAGAAGACTCTTGAGAGTCCCTTGGTCTGCAAGGAGATCCAGCTAGTTCATCCTAAAGGTGGTCAGTCCTCGGTGTTCATTGGAAGGACTGATGCTGAAGCTGAAAGTCCAATACTTTGGCCACCTGATGTGAAGAGCTGACTCATTGGTAAAGACTCTGATGCTGGGAAAGATTGAGGGCAGGAGGAGAAGGGGACGACAGAGGATAAGATGGCTGGATGGCATCACCAACTCAATGGACATGGGTTTGGGTGGACTCCAGGAGCTGGTGATGGACGGGGGGCCTGGCGTGCTGCGATTCATGGGGTTGCAAAGAGTCGGACACAACTGAGCGACTGAACTCACTGACTGAATTTTTCATGAATAAGCAATGGTAGAGTGGGAATCTTGCACATGAAAAGTTGAGATTTGGATAAAAAAGGAAATAATGAAGACCAAACATATAACTGTTACTCGTAAGATTTGTAGTAAATTTCTTAAAAAAAAAAAAAGGCACATTTTCTGAGCTTATGTGGTACAGTGACATTTTTTGCAAAAGATCTTTTCCTAAATAGCATGATTCCAACTCACACAGTTTAAGTTTGTATTTTCAGTAAGAATAAAAGTAAAATGTACAGGAGTATATTCTCAAATCTGGTAAATCTACAACTATTTTAGCATACTTTAGAAAAATGTTTCTTTAAATTTTCACAGTATAAGCACTAATATTTCATGTTTCTTTAAATTTTCACAGTATAAGCACTAATATTTCATGCGATAGTCTCTGATAACATAGCACATCACTGTGGTTACTTAAACTTCCTTGTGGCATTTTTATCATACCTAGTATTGATTTTCCAGCATTAGCACAGAGCAACCATCACTTATTGGAAGCTTGGAATGCATTATTATAGAATCTGAAAAGAGGTTAAATTGTAATAGCCTTGATAAATTACAAGGGACTTCCCAGGTGGCACAGTGGTAAAGAATCCACCTGGCAATGCAGGAAATGTGCGTTTGATCCCTACGTAGGGGAGATTCCCTGGAGGAGGAATTGGCAACTCACTCTAGTATTCTTGCCCAGCAAATCCCATGGACAGAAGAGCCTGGCAGGCTACAGTCCATGGGCTCCCAAAGCGTTAGACATGACTGAGTGACGTACACACACACTAAAATGATAGCAAAAGAGTCATAGATTAATTCCTGGGGATTCATTTAACAAACACATTTTATACAGTAGTTCCAAAGGTTGGCAGTCATTTCTAGGTACTAGCTAGGAAATGGAGTCATCATGGAGCAAGTATGAAAACCAAGTTTGTGATTCATTCAATCAGTGTTGAAGTCAGATCGTACTGTTACTTGCCTCCTCCTTGAAAAATGACCCTCTAATTTAACAGTTTAAATTTTAAACATCTAATGAAAATGTGGGCACTAAAAGCTTAAGAAATCTGGTCTTGACTTGTCAGTTGTTCAAATGCAACAGTATGTTCTCCAGTTCTTGAGACACTAGAGCAAGAGAAATAAATCATTGGAAATGATTGGTGTGTATCATCTCAGGACCCAGTGTTGCTGGGCCGTGAATGACTGGCCCAGGTAAGTATTTTAGCATTCTCTCCTTCCAGTATAGTGATATAGAGCCAGCGATATAGTACAGAAGAATAACTAAGGATAGATTTTGTGAATGTATTTTGGGGGAATAATATCTAATACAATTGATCTTGTTCTAATCCATCACATGCTCAGTTGTATCTGACTCTTTGCGACCTTGTAGACTGTAACTTTGCCAGGCTCGTCTGTTCATGGCATTCTCTAGGCAAGAATACTGCTCTAGTTTTAATGTAATTTTATGTGAATATACATCAGTTTAAGCTTAAATTCTTTTTTTTTTTTTTCAAAGAATTGGGTAGTGGCAGCTAAAACATTTTCACCAAAGTAGTCACCATTCCTTTGGGAAGTCCGCTTTCAAAAACACATTTCTGTATTTTTTCCACCTACCTATTTAGGGGAAAAAGGCAACCACTGTAAGAACAGAAAAGATTGTTATTTGAAAACGTTTTCTGGGTCTGTTTTCCTGCAGGAAATTGTGAGTTTATGACTAATTTCTGATTACTTAAGAAAAAGTCACTTCTTTAAATAACTTATGATAAAGTCCTTAAGGCAACTTCAAATGATGTTTTCTGGGAAGTTTGAGGGGACAACTTATTTTTCTTGCTTTACATAGTTTTATTTTTTTTTCCCATTTACTCTCATCAATAACATGTGGTATATTTCCCACATGAGATATTTTAAATTCTCTGTACATTTATTTGGAGATTTTGCTTTAAGGATCAAAAAAATCAAATCAGTGTTTTATGTTATGCCTTCAAGATTCTATGCCGAGTGCTGTGTGTGTTCAATTGTGCTCACTTGTGGTCCTCAAAGACTTTTCAATATAATCACAAAGTTGATGCATTATAGGCAGATTTGGAGAGGATGGGAGGGCTGGGAATGGGGAGTGTGGCAATTAAATAGCAACCTATTTGATGGTAGCTAATCACAACATGGCAGATACCATGACTTGGGGTGGATGATTATTGGCTAAATTGGATTTTTGTGCCCTCAAACTGTGTGTGTACTCAGCCACATCTGACTTTACCAACCCCATGGGCTGTAGCCTGCCAGGCTCCTCTGTCCATGGGATTTCCCAGGCAAGAATACTGGAGTGGGTTGCCATTTCCAACTCAAGGGGATCTTCCCCACCCAGGGATCCCACCTGAGTCTCCTGTGTCTCTTGCATTAACAGGCAGATTCTTTACCACTGGACCACTGGGGAAGCCCTGAAATTCTGAAGATGCTAAATTTAATTGAGATTTGAATGTGATTATAGTCTTATTACCTTTCCTCTCCAGCTTCTAACTTTTAACCCAATGTCTCTGTAGTTCAAGGTTACTGTCTAATTTGTGCTGAAAATACGGTTTTCAGTGGTTGGGCTGTGTTAATAACTAATGCAACCCGTTACAAGGAGCAGACTGAGTTCTCAGGTGATGGCAGATTCTGAAATACAAATGTATCGAAACGCACATTTACAGGGTGAGGTAACCATTCTGCAGTTTTCTTTCTCATTTTGATCCGTCTGAAAGAAGTGAAAATATTCCTTAGTCATCATATCGGGATTTTCTAAGAAATGCTAGTTTCTGGCATTCTGCTCAGTATACATTGTATAATAAGGCATAATCATAGAGAAAATTTTCGAAAATCGTAGGTTCTTTTGAAAATTCCCTTTCTGTGTTCTTTAAAATGAAATACTAGTTCCCTTCTTACTGCTTTTCTTTTCTCTCCATGTGTAGAAGATTTTTTCTTTTATCTTGCACAACAGTGAATTTATTTGCTCTTTTATTGTTATCCTAAAGTTAAGTTTTCTTATCATTTGTTCTCAAAATGAATAATTCTCCTCTAAGTCCCTAAGGAAGTGAATTCATGCATGTTCTACTTGTAGTGAGTTTCTTTTACTCCTTGAAATTTAATTTTTCTCTTCTGGTTTTTTTACTCACAGGTAATCTTCTTTTACTATGCCTCCCCTAAGAGTCAAATTGATGACTTTAAAAAAATGATTTTTTCATTTCTCTGATAAATTCATGAGGCAACATTAGGACTTAAAGTTACAATTGTGATATTCTCATCAATATCTTCTTTCAGGACTTTTCTGCAAGTAATGACTTCTGCAGACCGTTACAGAGTTGGCCCATTTTTCTCTCCTCCTAGCACTCCTTACAGAGAAGGCAATGGCACCCCACTCCAGTACTCTTGCCTGGAAAATCCCATGGACGGAGGAGCCTGGTGGGCTGCAGTCTATGGGGTCGCTAAGAGTTGGACACAACTGAGCAACTTCCCTTTCACTTTTCACTTTCATGCACTGGAGAAGGAAATGGCATCCCACTCCAGTGTCCCTGCCTGGAGAATCCCAGGGATGGGGGAGCCTGGTGGGCTGCCGTCTATGGGGTCGCACAGAGTCGGACACGACTGAAGCGACTTAGCAGCAGCAGCACGCCTTAATTTATATTGCTAAAATACATATAACTACATGTTTAACAAACATAAATGGCTTTTGTTAAAAAATTGAAAATATCCCCTTTCCTGTATAATTGTTTAAACTTATGTTACCAATCAGCTTGTAATGGCTGAGTAAACAGTGAACCTGTTTTTGGAGGCTTCCTGGGAGATTACAGCTTTATTTCCAGTTTTGCTCTGATTTGTGTGATGACTAGTGAGCACAGTTGTTCGGCCTGGCTCTGTCACTCTTCTACACAGATATTCATTCATTCGTTCATTGAGTATTGAGTACCTATTATATGCCAGGCACTGGACTATCTTCCCTGGTGACTCAGACAGTGAAGATCTGTCTGCAATGCAGGAAACCTGGGTTCAGTCACTGGGTCAGGAGATTCCCCTGGAGAATGGAATTGCTACCCACTCCAGAATTCTTGCTTCGAAAATTCCATGAACAGAGGAGCCTGGTGGGCTACAGTTCTTGGGGTCACAAAGAGTCAAACGCACTGGACAAGCTGGACAGAAGCAGTTAACTAGAGTGATCTTATTCCCCACCCCTACCCCCCAACCACCCCATAGGGGTTAATAGTTTATTTAGGGGGACAGTCTTAAACCAATACATAATCTATATAGCTGAACACACTCTGATTTTCCACTCAAGGATGATGCAAGTCCTTTACCCTGGATTGCCATCCATTTTCTTATTTCTCATAAATAATAGTAATTATTCCCACCACTTATCGAGAGGTTACAATTTGCCAGGGACGTGTCTTTTAATTGCATTAGCTCATCTGGTTCCCCAGACGCCCACTGATGGACTATCATTATGTGCATTCTGCATGGGGAAACTGAGTCTCAGAATGGCTGTCATCGTCCAAGCAAACTGGAGCTGAAGTCAACCCGGGGGGTCTGACACCTGCACCGAGGCTCTGCTGGGGCCTGAGTCAGTTCACATGCTCTTCCCTCTACTTCCAGGTAAAGGACCACTTCTTGCGTCTAATAACAGAGACCTTTTCCCTGCAGTCAATTCAAAGATCATTTTGTTTTACCTTTTCCCAAACTGTTAATTTGAGTTTTGGATAATTCTTCACTGGCCAATCATTTATTTATTTATTTTGTTCCTTTTTTATTTTGTGTTGGGATATGGTCAACCAACAGTGCTGTGATAGTTTCAGATTAACAGCAAAGGGACTCCAGTCATACTTGTACATGCATCTATTTCCACACTCCCCTCCCAGCCAGGCTGCCACAGAGCCCTGAGCAGATGTGTGCTCTCTGCAGGTCCTGCTGGTCATCCGTTTTAAATACAGGCGTGTGTATGTGCGGATCGCACACTTACCAGCTCTCCTTTCCCCACACTTCCCCTTGGCAACCATAAATTCATTCTGAACTTTTTACTCAGCCAATCAGCATATGTGCTGGTGCTGAGTAGCTTTCATGATATCCATGCCTGGCTGTGACTCGCTTCCTCACTGGCTCAGGACAGCATATAACTCAACACGGGTCAGTCAGAGGGCGACAGAGTGCCCTTTTCCCTGGGAGATTCTGAGAATGAGATGTTCTCTTTCAACCACAGTTTCCACCCTGGGATGATTTAAGCCTGAAGCTGACTTCCTGACCTCATGTAAGATGTCTCGTGCAGGATGATCTGTGATGCCCTCTTAGGAAGGAGCTGCAGAGAGAGGTGGCTGGGATCAGAAGAGACCAAGAAGTCATCACCAGCTGACTTGCAGCACGGGTGCATCTACAGCCTCACTGCAGATGCTCGTTAGGAACAAACTGACTCTCACCACTTAGCCAGCACTTCTTGGCTTGAGAGCATAGGCAATCCCACAAGGCAGGGAAGCCATTTCTGTATGAACGCAGACACAGCCAGCCTGGGCCTGGGGGAGGTCTGGCTCCTTGCAAGCTGTGTTAGTGGTAATAAAGAGACAAAGGAAATGGGAGACACAAGGGGAGGCCTGTGATTGACACCAGTTCCCCCCCAGTTTTCCAGGGCCCCCACAAGTGATGCATAGATATGTGTAGCAATGAGGGTCTGTCACACTGTGTCAAAGGAAATGTCATCTGCAACTGAGTGTGGAAAGTTGTAAAGCTAAGGAAAACACACTTGGGATGCAATATCCATATCCAGGTTGGCATTAAATCAAAGCATATTAGAGGAGTCTTCACAGAAGAGAGGCCAGTCTGAGCGATGACAGTTTTTCTGGGTTCCCAACCAGGCACAAAACAGAGGAAATTCATATCAGCTTTGGGGAGGATTCATCTGTTGATTCAAAAGCAACTGCCAAGCTGTCTTTGGTACATGACAGCTGGAAGAAATTGCCTTCTCAAATCAGTGTTTCAAATGCAGGCACTCAAACGGGATTGGTTAAAGAGGTAAGGAGGGTAAAGGACATGAAGATGTAGAGACCCGTGAAATGAGAGGCAGGCGGACTGAGAGGAGATCTGATGACGAAAACTAAGTGAACTTCAAGTGGGCAAGGCACCTCTGCAGGTTTCAGATTAGCCCCCTGTCATAAGTCGCTTTCTTACAGGACGCAGTTCACCCCTATATCAGCTCTGATAGGTTTACACTTGATTCAAAGCCATGTTCTTAAACTGGATTATTACTTTTATTTCTTAAAGCATTGGCTCAACTCAGGAAAAGGTAGATGCTCTCTAGTATTCGGACACTTGACATTGATAGTTTTTCTGTTTTTGTTTTTTTTTTTTGCCAGTACCACTCTGGAATTTACATGAAAATGTGCCAGTTTTCACTTTAAAATCAGTGCTCCCAAGAGTGCCGGGATGGGGGATGGCAGCGCTGGCCTGCCGGCTATTGTGGTGCTGCCTCGTAATTGCTGTCCTACGAGACCTGGCTCGGTGGTGAGAGAACCCACCTGCCAGGGCAGGAGAAGAGACTCTGATTTGATCCCTGGGTTAGGACGACCCCCCTGGAGAAGGAAATGGCAACCTGCTCCAGCATTCTTGCCTGGAGAATCTCATGGACAGAGGGGCCTGGCAGGCTACAGTCTATGGGGTTGCAGAGAGTCGGACACGACTAAAACAAAAGCAAAAAAGAGCTCCATGCAGAGCACTGCAACCTGGATTATAGTCGTAAAGTAAACAGCAATTTCTTAAAAATTTGTTTCTAAAGCATTGTGCCTTTAGCAGGTATAGAACAGCCTTCAGGGTTGAGTTATTCCCACGCCCTGTTCTGCTTTCCTGGTGTTTACTCAGCTGCACCCTTGTCTCTAATGTTCTTCCTCAGCCTGGATTATCCCAGGGGAGTAGAATGGCCGGAACACTACTGCAACTCATGACCACATACCTTCATCATCATCAAAAGAGAAAATGACTTGTCTCACAGCTTTGCAAAGTGGTCACACTTTGTTTTTAGAATCCATTCAGTAAATCTCTTTTAACGTGTCTTTGGCCCATATTAGGGCAAATGCCCCTTCCTGGCCTGTGGTTTTGGGAGGGTTATGTAATGATTTGCTTATGCCTGGGTTCTAGAACTATTGGAGTATGGAAGGGCGAATTGGAATTCCTGCTGTTCTAATCAAACCAATCTGCAAAGTTTTCAAAGGGATGCCTCCAAAGCGTGTGGCTCCTACATGGGAGGTACTGACTTAGTTTCCTATTCCTGCCATAACAATTACCACAAGATCGGCATCTTAAAATAACACGTATAGTAAATAAATAACGTTAATAATCTCACAAGCCTGCAAGTTGGATGTCTGGGCCAGCACAGCTCAGCTGGTGCTCTGATAGTCTCACAAGGTCAAAGTCAAGGTGTAGACAGCTGTGTTATCTTGTCTGGAGCTGTGGGATGAATCTACTTCCAATCTTGTTCAATTTGCTGGCAGACTTCAGTTACCCATAGTTATGGAGCTGAGATTTCCGTTTTCTCATTGATGTCAGCCAGTGCTTATTCTCAGCTTTGAGAGGCTGCCTATATTCCTTGGCTCCTGGCTCCTGTTTCCTGTCTGCAAAGCCAGAGCCAAGGTCAAATCTTGATTTGCTTGAATCTCTTTAAACGGAAATTTCTGTGGAGAACAGAAATACATGCTTATTTGCAATGCACTGATGCATATGTGCAAATAGATTGTTTATTCTCAGAGAAGAACTAACGAGAAGTTTATATACACATTAGCTCTCATCACATATATATTCACCTTTCACATTGCTCATGGGATTCTCAAGGAAATTTCCCCAAAAGAGAAGCAGAGAGTTAGCGCCAGTAGCAATAACCAAACCCGGGTCTACTGCATTGCAGGCAGATTCTTTACCGTCTGAGCCATCACAGAAGCCCCACAAGAAACAAAGTAAATGTTAATACTAACATTTTGCTTCTCTTGGTTAAAGAGAGAAAGTACCCCTACTTGTCACAGAAATGGATAACATCCTTGATGAATTCCTACACTTTGATTTATAACTATCTTATTATAGGTGAGGGCTTCCCTGGTAGCTCAGATGGTAAAGAATCTGAATGCAATGCAGGAGACCTGGGTTCCATCCCTGGGTTGAGAAGATCCCTTAGAAGAAGGCATGGCAACGCATTCCAGTATTCTTGCCTGGAGAATCCCCATGGACAAGGAACCTGGGGGGCTACAGTCCATGGGTCACAAAAAGAGTTGAACATGACTTAGTGATTAAACAACAAGTTCAGTCCTGTATACTGGGGAATTCATTTACATGCTCACAGCAGACGATTCTCCTCCCTGCTCTGCCAAAAGTGAAAAATAACCATAGTGGATTAAACAGCATAGATATTTATTTTTTTCCTCTAAAAGACATTTAGAGATGGTACGACAGGCTGGCATGGTGTTCTACCACTGTGCTGGTCAGGATTCTCCATAGCAACAGAACCACTAGGAAATACAGGCATTAGCTCAAGTGGTTATGGGGGTTGAGAGGTCCACGATCTGCCGTTTGCAAGTTGAAGAAATAGGAGAGCCAATAATATAATTCAGTACAAGTCTAAAAGTGTTGTAAATAATGTTTAGTAAATGTTTTTTGTATCACCAATAACTCAATGTTTCTGTCAAGAGAAAATGACAACAATTACTGCATCTACTATGTGGCAGGTACTTTTCTAAACTCTTTATATGAATAAACTCAAGTTAATAAATGTAAAGATGTTGTCCCATATTACAGAGTTGGGTGTTGTGGAGATAATACCTTTCCCACATTCACACAGTGATTTCAAGGGGAGAACAAGGCCAGAGTCAGAGGATTTCTGAGGTGCACAGCCCACACTGCTGCCCATGGAGTAGCGCTGCCAAATAAGCATAATTTATCTGTGGGTTTTTAAAGTAAGATGCGTAAATTACTAGATATGAAGGTAGATTGTATTAAATAAAGAGAAGGACCAGCATTTATTTTCTTAATTTCTCACACATGTTTTTGTGGATGGTGATATTGATGGGTATTTTGTCCTTCTTATTGTTTAAATATATACATGAGTAATTTGAATATATTTTTAGGGGCTTCCCATATTGAAAGGATTACTAAAGGCCAAACTTTGAGGAGCACTTCTAAAGTAAAATGTTCCATTCATTTATTTTTTCCAGTGTAGGCAGTAGACATCTATATTTTGGTTAATGTAATGAATTCAGTGCCAACAGCTTATTGGCATTTTGCTTGCTGTTTTTAACCTGTTCAGTTTAGGAGCCCTTATAGTATATTTTCTTCTAGAAAAGAACCTATAAATAATTTGGGATTTTGATATTTAGAGAATCTATGGTCATTTATTTTGGGGAAAAATGTTATGTTATTGATATTTTGCACATCTATGCATAACATAAAGAGATGAAGACCTGTACTTTTCTGGGAAATTGGAGATTCGTAAATATTTTGAACAGTGTGGAGCCTACCTATTCCCACATGCATATATATCCATACCTTATCAAGAGGCACCAGATATGGTATAAACGTGTTATACTCCAGCAAACTCTATATGTAACTATATAAAAGTTTCTTTGGTTGGGCCAGGTCTTGGTTGCAGCATGTGTGATCTAGTTCCCTGACCAGGGATCAAACCTAGGCCCCCTGCATTGGGAGTACAGAGTCTTAGTCACTGCACCAGCAGGGAGGTCCCTCCATATAAATTTATAGTAGAATAATGGAACAAGTGCTGACTTGGAATATAGTGCGGCATCACCTTGGCTTTTCAAATTATCATTGAGTAAAAATTCAATAGGTGTACACAGAGAATTACAGAAAAACAAGATCAATTGCTGACATCTTGTCACTTTATCTCTTAAATTTTTTTCTGTAGTGACATAAATTACAATGATAAGAAATGCATTTTAAGTCTTTTTAATCTTTGCACATTTGATGTTCCTAAAGATTAATTCATTTACAGTGCCTTTTCTTCTTCTTAATTTCATTCTCTCTCTCTCATCAGTGTTAGACTTATTATATTTCCTTCTCTTTTCTGGGCTGTTATTTTTCTTTGTCATTTTTGTTTTGGAAACTATAAAATGTAATCACAAGTTTCAATTGCTGAGGAAAAGAAGTTGATACTTTTAGTGATTTCTATTGTTTGAAGAGAATTAATTAACTAGATAAATTATAAATAGCAGTGTATGATCCTTTTTGAATTCATCAGAGAAATATATGTATGGTTCATAACAGGGATAGAAGCTGCAAAGATAATTCATCACACTTTAAGTGCTAAGTCACAGTACTCACCACCTTCCATTTTAAGTGAAGTGTGAAAGTCACTCAGTCATGTCCGACTCTTTGTGACCTCATGGACTTTAGCCCGCCAGGCTCCTCTGTCCATAGGATTCTCCAGACAAGAATACTGGAATGAGTTGTCATTCTCTTCTCCAGGGGATCTTCCCCACCCAGGGATCAAACCCAGATCTCCCACATTGCAGGTGGATTCTTTATGGTGTGAGCCACGAGGAAAGCCCTATGTTAAGTGGTTTCTAAATGACCAGTGGCCATTTATTTGACAGAAGTGCATTGACTGGATATAGATGCCTACTGTCCTGTTATGGGTAAGCATAGTGATGTTATTGATATAATCAAATGTCATCTGTGTCAGTGTACATGACTTGAAAAAGTATTCTTTCTTGATACAAACATACCTCAGATAAGTTAAGGAAATGGACATTGGCTTCAGACATTCAGGGTTCAAATTGTATCTTCACCATACACTTGATGTCTGTAATCTTGGGCAGTTTATTTGCCGGTGCTTTAGTATGCCAATCATTAACCTCAGAATAATTACTTCTTCTTCTAAACTATGACTATGAATGTAAGATATATTTTAGTATAGGTATATGATGAGTATATATTGAAGAATCATTTATTGAACAAATGCTAAGTTTCAAGTTTTGTCTCAATATTTTATAGTGTGTATGCATTTTCTAACATATATTCCAGTCTGTAAGATTTTTTAAAATAAGAACTGGATAATACCAAACTATATACTAAGTCTACAATTAAATTGCCTAATGTTTTTTCTCTACTTATTTATTTAAATGAGTAATTATCAGTGAATTTCAGCTTAAACAGCCTGATCAGTTAAACAAATTAATAATCAAAATGATATAAAATGAACAAAAGCATGAACTTCATGAAAATGACAACCCTGAAAAAAAAACAAACCCTGTTTCTCTGGAGAACCAATCAGAGAACACCAGAAAAAGCCACTGGCCCTTCCTGTTAAGACTGCACAGATTTGCTTAAGAGCTATGCCTACCCTTTAAGAGAGGTGACACTTGACATTTTCCCAGGTTATAAGTAATTTGGGTAATAAAGCTGTAGGGAAATTGAATTTGTCAGCATGTTAAATGAATTTGTCTCTCTGAATGTAATAAACTATGTTGGTGGAATGGATGATAATCTCAGGCATATTTTTCTAATTTATCAGAAAGTTATTAAAACACTTAAAAAAAAACTTTTATTTACTTCTTCTGTTTGTTACCAAGTGTCAAATTTAAAACTTTACATAAAGTCAAACATATTTTTGAATCTTTTCCTAAGTCTCAGGATTATTGAGTAAGAGTATGTCATAGCCATTTCCACTTAAATGTGTTATTTTGCTATGGATGAATTCAAACTCTCCTGCCATTTGTGTTTTTGATATATTTCTACTTGATATACTATGATATATCTTGTTAAATGATATGTTTTGTGTAAGTTGCGAGTTTAATTCACTTTTGGAGTTAAGATACTTGGTTTGATTTTTGAAATAAGGTGCCTATTTGCAAACACTTCTATTTTTGCCTTAACACTAGTGGAAAATGCAAGTAACATAAGTTCCGTGGGAAGACTAGCAAGCATACTCTTTGGGTGCCAGACATATTTAAAGTGTTTTACATCAATGAATTTGTTTAATCCTTACAACAATCCTAGGTAATAAGCAATTATTATCATTCCCCTTTTAATAATAGATGAGCAAATTGATGCCCAGAGGAGTTAAGTAACTTGCCTAAGGTTACACACTCAGAAGGTTTCAGAGTTAGAATTCAAATCCAAAACTTTGGCACCAGAATAGGACATTTTACCCCTAAGACATGTTCACCCTTAACTCACATATCCACCATGAAGGACTTGAGTTGTAGCTGTAGTGTATTATCTTTATTTTTTTTTTAATTTTATTTTTTAGTTTATGGCTGTTTGGGTCTTTGCTGCTGGGAGGGCGTTTCTGTAGTTGCAGAGTGGGGGCCACTCTCCCATTGCAATGTGTGGTATATTATTAAAAAATAAAACTAAATGGAGGCAAATATTGTAAGCTGTTAAAATGTTAATCTGGCAGAGGATAAATGGGTGCTTGATATGTTATTTTTTGTTAAGATCTACTGTTGGAAATGTTTCATAATGAAGATGTTGAGAAGCTAAATTTCATATAGATGGGGCGTCGTCTGTGATTAGGTGAGGCCTTGAGCACAGTTAGTGTGGGGAGAGAGCAGTTTAGGCAAGGTGGCGTGTTCAGGCCTTCTCGGCCATGTTTTGTAAATAATAATGGAACCGCTGGGGTCACATGGCGCTGAGCATGTGCTCCGTGCTGGGCCAGGGCCTCCTTTGTGCGGTAGCCCTCCACCAGCTCCACCTGAAAGGCGGCGGCCTCCCCGCTGCGCCCGGGACAGGTCCGTGGGGTCAGCCGGAGCGGAGAGGACGCGGCGAGGCTGCCGCCCCGGCCGGGAGGGGAGACATCGCGCGACTCCGGCGGCCCCTCCAGCCCCGAGCGCCGTGCCCGCCCCGGGTTCAGGGACAGCGCGGTCAGTGAGGACAGTGTGGCCAGTGAGACGGCGCCAGCAGGGAGAACGGCGGTGCGAGGTGGCGCAGTCGGCGGGACGGGCCCCTCAGGCTCCACAGAGGAAGGGGCGGGAGCCAGCAGGACGAGGCCCCTCAGAAGAGGCGGGAGCCCAGCAGGACGAGGACGCTGAGGCCCCTCAGAAGAGGCGGGAGCCCAGCAGGACGAGGTGCCCGAGGCCCCTCAGAAGAGGCGGGAGCCCAGCAGGACGAGGTGCCTGACACCCCTCAGAAGAGGCGGGAGCCAGCAGGATGAGGCCCCCAAGGCCCTCTGGACGGAGGAAGCGGTGGCCCCAGAGCAGCCTTGGCGCCGCGGCCGCGATGCTGTCAGCGTGACGGGTGGGTGCTCACCGCTGCACTGAAAGGCGTTGGGGGCCAGGACGGCCACGGGCGTCGGGGGGCTTTGCTGCTCCCCGAGGCCAATGACGGCCCAGAGTCTGGGCGCCGCCCTGTGGGTGCAGACACGCGGGTGCGGACATGCGGAGGAGCTCAACGGCGCGCGCTGGGGAGGGCCCGGCCTGAGGAGCGCCCGGCCTGAGGAGCCGCGTCTCCGACGGCGACGTGCGCGTGGGGACGGCGCTTCCGCCCGGCAGAGGCCGCTTACAGCAGGGAGTGAGGGGGCCACCTTAGGGCCGGGTGTGGCGAGTCCATGGCGAGCCGATCGTACACTCGGGCCGAGTGGGTCACCTTGGGGTAGCAGTTTTGGCAAGAGCAAGGGGAGATGGCTTTTGCAAGGACACAGGGCGGGCCCGGCACCTGGGGGGTTTGCGGGTCCTTTCTGAGAGAAGGAGAGGGGCAGCTTGAGAGGCGGCATTCGGAAAATGTGAAGACCCCGAAGGGCGCCCCAGCTGGCAGGGTCCCATCTGGAGTGAAAGTAACTCAGCCGCGTCCGGCTCTTTGTGACTCCATGGTCTGTGGCCCGCCAGGCTTCTCTGCGCATGGGGATTCTCCAGGTAAGGATACTGGAGTGGGCTGCCTTTCCCTTCTCCGGGGGATCTTCCAGAAAGGGATCGAACCCGCGTCTCCCGCGTTGCACGCGAATCATTTACCACTGAGCCACAGCAGGTAAGCCCCGAGTTGAAGCTCCACTCTGATTGCTGATGAGAAGGCACCATTTGCAAATCTACTCCTTCACACCGGGTCCATACTCCACATTCAGAATAGAGAAATAATACTTCTCATGTTAATGTCCTAGGAAGAGGCATATAAAACCCAGGAGATTTTCTAGGAAAACCCTGACAAAAATAAGTTCTTTAGATGCTGTTTCCTCCCCCTTGAGTAGCTAAAATAAAAGTAGTTTTGAAAAATAAGTGAAGTTGACAGTAATATGAAAACATGAAAGTTTGTCTTTTGGCATGAAAAAGACTGTTGAATCTGGTAGCTTTTTTCCTTTTTAATGTAAGATTATACTGTAAGAACATGAGTTATCTGCTCTAAAGATTTAGTTGTATGTGCTATTAAGCTGGATTTATTGTGACCTTAGCTGACAAAATAAACAGTTCTGTTGTGAATAAGCCTTAACAAAATGGAAACTGAAAATGCATTAAGTGAATAAGTTTTTTAAGAATTATAAATTCAGGCTTCTGAAGAGTACTTAATACTCGGAGTTTTAAAACAGCAACAACCATTTCAAATGTGTTCAACAAATACTTCAGGATCGCACCGTCTTTATAACATCTCTCTTCAGTCTGTATTTACTTTTACTCCTGCTCTTTACAAACTAAGAAATGTTAGACTTTTTCCCCTAATGCCCAAGTTTTACCACTTACTTATTCTATTGACTTTAACCAATTTTTAATATCTTTTAGTCTTTTCTTAATGTCTTAGATGATGGTATTGTGCTGTAAAATCTAAAGGCGGGTTTAGTGCTAAACTTCTATGATTCTGGATGTTTTTGGACAATGAAAGAAATTTTTTTTTCCAGCTAGTCATGCTGCGCTGTTGTTGTTCAGTGGCCAAGTCATGTCTGACTCTCTGCGACCCGATGGTCGCAGGCTTCCTTGTCCCTCACCATCTCCCAAAGTTTGCCCAAGTTCATGTCTGTTGAATTGGTGATGCCATCCAACCATCTCATCCTCTGTTGCCCTTTTTGCCTTCTGCCTCCAGTCTTTCACAGCATCCGGGTCTTTTCCATTGAATTAGTTCTTCACATCAGGTGGTCAAAGTAGTAAAGCTTCAGCATCAGTCCTTCCAGTGAGTATTTAGGGTTGATTTCCTTTAAGATTGACTGGTTGGATCTCCTTGCAGTCCAAGGGAC
This sequence comes from Cervus canadensis, assembly GCF_019320065.1. Lineage (NCBI taxonomy): Eukaryota > Metazoa > Chordata > Mammalia > Artiodactyla > Cervidae > Cervus > Cervus canadensis. The sequence continues at coordinate 80,482,824 of NC_057395.1, forward strand.
TCTCAAGAGTCTTCTCCAACACCACAGTTTAATAGCATCAATTCTTCAGCGTTCTGCCTTCTTTATGGCCCAACTCTCACATCTGTACGTGACTACTGGAAAGACCATAGCCTTGACTAGACTGACCTTTGTCAGCAAAGTGATGTCTTTGCTTTTTAATACACTGCTGTGTTGTAGTTATCACAGAATTAGCCAAAGCCACTTCTGTCTTTAAGGAGAAACCATTCTGCCTGTGGAGTGAATATCTATTGAGTTATTATTAAATTTTATTTTTACCTGTTCAGCATCCACCCCCCCACCCCCCACCCCAACTAATAACAAGATCCCAATTGATTTTCCACTGAGGAAGAATTCTCTCTCACCTTTGATCTGTGTGATTTGATAAGTAGAGTTGAGTACAGGAATTAGCTTTCGAATAGAAATTTATTTTTTCATTGTATTCCATTTGCCAGCCATGAGCCTCCTGTATTCGGTCAGTGAAACCTTTTTTGAGAATGTTTGTTGCAGCTGTCAGCAAGGGTTAAACACGTGTTCCACTAATGGCATTTAGGGGTTGTATATGCTTGTGTTGTTAGAGCAGAGTTGAGAGCTGTTGCTGGTGTCAGATGTTTTCTTGCAAGCTTTAGTTATAAGAATCAAAGCATTCACTTTTGTTCAAGCTACTTTGAGCTGTTTCTGTGACTCAAAACTGTGAGTTCAGACACATTCACTTGTATACACCTAGATGGTTGGAATCCGTGCAGACATAGGTGTTGTGGGAGGACTACATGTGACCGCCTCTCAGACCTCCAGTTGCTCAGCACAAGTCTCCTTGGGAAGCACAAGTCTGCAGGGAAACTGGAATCCTTCCTACTGACTCTGCTTCAAATCAGGCTTTCATCCTGTTCTAATTTCAGACTTAAAAGTCAAATATTTTGGGGGAAATGTGAATGTATTAGTTGGAGTTCTCCAGAGAAACAGGAAAAAAAGGGGGGCTTCCCTGGTGGCTTAGTGGTAAAGAATTCACCTGCCAATCCAGGAGGTGCAGGTTGGATCCCTGGGTGAAGAATATCCCCTGGAGAAGGAAATGGTAACCTCTCCAGTATTCTTGCCTGGGAAATCCCATGGACAGAGGAATCTGGTGGGCTGCAGTCCATGGGGTTGCAAAAGAGCTGGATGTGACTTAACAACTAAACAACAACATACACATGCACACATGATTGTGAAAGCTGCCCAAGTCCAGAGTCAGCAGGGTTGGCTGGTACGCTGGAGACCGAGGGAAGAGCTGATGCGGATAGAGTTAAAGGACAGTCTGTTGGCAGAATTTCCTCTTCCTTGTGAGAGTCAGTATTTTTCTTAAGACCTTCAGCTGACTGGATGAGACCCACTCACATTATGGAGAGTAAGCTCCTTTACTCAAAGTCTGCTGATTAAAATGGTAATCTTATCCAAAAATACCTTCACAGAAATGTTTAGGGTAGTGTTTGACTGAATGTCTTGGTACTGTGACCTAGTCAAGTTGACACATAAAATTAACCGTCACAGTAAATCAATTTTAAAATTTGGTGTTTGATACAGGGAAGACAATATAAATATGTATGTAGATATAAATACTGTATGTATATATTGTGGTGTTGTTCAGTCACTCAGTTGTGTCCAACTCTTTGTGACACATATATATATATATATATCGTATGTATATGGAAGCCCATATATAGTGGATCTTTCTGGCCAAGGAATCAAACCAGGGTCTCCTGCATTGCTGGTGGATTCTTTACCAACTGAGCTTTCAGGGAAGCCCATATATATATGTATACATGCATACATACAGTTGACCCCTGAATAACACAATGTAGGGGTGCCAACTGCCCATTGAAAACCTACCTGTAACTTTATAGTCGTCCCTTCACACCTGTGGTTCCAAATCCATAGATTCAGCCAAACTGAGGATCATGCAGTACTGCTGTAGTATTAATTTTTTATATAAGGAACCATGTATAAACTTCTGTTCAAACCAGTGTTGTTCAGCTAGTGTACAGACACACAGATACACATGTATGTGTATGTATGTGTGCATTTTTATATATATTGATACATATATAGTTTATTAAATGAATAATAATGAAACAATACCTGTGAATTCACTGCTCAAACTAAGCACTATAATGCGATGGGTATTGGTCAGCCCACCTGTGTTCTTCCCCACTCCTGTTCTCTTGCCTTGCTCCAAGTTTTGAATTTACTGCACTCTTATATTTAAAAAATATTTTCTACTATTTCATGTAACTACCGCATATGCATATATCCTTAAATAACTCTTGTTTGTTTTTGAGCCTTCAAGAGTTGTGTTTGGTATGCAGTCATCTGTGACTTGCTTTTCTCTTCTTCATACTGTTTCTTAGACTCATCTCCATTGTCATGTGTAGCTGCAGTTCATTCATTTTCACTGGTGTATGAAATTTCACTGGGTTAATAGAACATAATACTATTTCTGCCAGTGCGTTTTCAATGGACAGTGGAGTTGTTTATGCCTTTTTGCTTTATGGGAAATGCTGTTCAAGATGTGCTTATGCAGGTAAACTTCAGAGATTCTCTAGGGGAGGAGGTATCAAATCCCTGGACCAGAAACATTGACATAGCATCACATGTGAGTTTGACTTAGAATCTCTGGTGGTGGGTCTCAGCAGTCTAGGTTTTTAGATGATTCTGAAGCTCTGTCAAGTGTGAGGACCATGGTCCTGGGTACACACTAGGAGTTGGTCTGTTCACTCTTTACTCAGTTTACTTTACTTGTTAAATATTTTTTCTCAGAATATCTCAGTTTTACCCCTCTTCACTTCCATGCTTTCATTTTTTATCTCCTTGGCTCAGAACCTCTTGAAATAGTTTATAAATAATTAATTTATTCCATCTTAATCTCTAAATCCTAATCACAAACTTGAGGGTTTCTATCTCTAGGATTAATTGACTTTCTTCTGTTTCTTTTACCCTTTTACATCTGTTGGTTTAAATATTTCAGGTTTTATCTCATATTTATTTTAATTTCCAATTTTCATTCTGCTCTAATCTTCTTGAGCATCTATTATTTCTGTGTTTTTCATCTTCTCATATGTTTTCCCCCCATATTCTTTTTTAATGGATTTCATTTTTACTCTTGGCAAGAAATGAGTCTAAAAATTTGCGAACTGAAGAGCTGACATTATAATGGCAAAATAATTTTGAGATTTTCTTAACCTAAGTTGCTTTAGCATCTACTTCTTCCTTCCCTTTTCTTACCTCCCCCAAATGAATTCCTATCCCAGTGAAGGAAATGCTTTAAAAAGTCATGGGTTAGGAGCTGTTGCAATATGAGAATTTCTCTCCTTTGAACCACATGGCTTACTGCCTAGTTGGCAACATTGATTTTTCTAGAACAATATTGATTGTTAACTAATTAGCTCACGTTCATTCCCTTTGGATGAAATTCTCTGTTCAGCTTACATGACTTGGTTCGGAAAAAATGATAGAATGCCTACCACCCACAATAGGCAGAGTAAGGGGGACTTTGGTCCCAGGAAGTTCACTCAGGTTATGTGTCAAATGCCTTGTGACATCAGAGAGACTGCCCCCAGTGGGTAAAAAGATGCCTAGAGGGTTCAGCAGACAGTGCATTTTCAGAATCTGTGATAGCAGAAGTCCTAGAATTTAGGATTCCAATGGGAAACATGAATTAAGGAACTGCTCAAACAAATTTTGTGTGCAAGAACTCTATTGGTATTTTTGATATAAGGGATAATAAATGACTGAATTTGGTAATGATGCTTAGGAGTTCTACTTAAAATGAGTTTTGCTAAATACTAGAGCAGTACAGTATAGGGATTAAAAGCATGAACTCTGGAGGCAGGATCTCCTGACTGTGTCATCTTGGACAGGAGCAGCTAGCCATGAACCCTGCCAGGTGGGTGGCTTTGGGCAAATTGCTTAACATCTCTGTGTCTCAGTTTATTCATGAGTGAAATTGAGATAATAGCATAATTGTTTAAAACATAAAATGATTTAATGAATGTGAGATCCTTATACTATGCATAATAAATATGCTATTATTGTTATAATTAGATAATTTACATTTCTGTAGATACGTCATAAATAGCTCCTTGTAGTTCAGAAGCCATGACCTAGTCTTTGAAAAATCCTTATTTATAGCCAACACTTTATTTTAATATTATATATCTTACTTAATGGGAAAAGATGTTGATTTCTCTGGGAAAAATGTTTTAAAATAATCCATTAAATATTAACTTAGATTTTTATTTATTTGAATACATTATGAAGAACTGCAATTCTCCAGACATTACAGCTTAGACTTTACTAGCAAACAAAGAGCACGCGCACACACATACACACACTCAAATGTGCACAACTGCATTATGATTCAGTGTACTTGGTTCACAATGTAAGCACTAACACAAAGAAACGTGTGAAGTCAGAGTCCAGACTTAATTTTTTAATGGACTTTCAGATAATGACCTTAAAATATTTTAATGAAGGATGTGTATCAAGCCAAGTCATACACATTTGTGTTAGGGAATAATTAGGTTCATGAATAAATAATTCAAAATAATGACTCATGAATTGATGTGCATTGTAAACAAGCTGAAATTGTGGTCACCCTCCTAGAATTGACTTCCCTGGTGGCTCAGGTGGTAAAACGTCTGCCTATAATGCGGGAGACCTGGGTTCAATCCCTGAGTCGGGAAGATCTCCTGGAGAAGGAGATGGCAACCCAGTCCAGTATTCTTGCCTGGAAAATCTCATGGACAGTGGAACCTGGTAGGCTACAGTCCATGGGGTTGCAAAGAGTCAGACATGACTGAGTGACTTCACTTTCACTTTCACTTTCCTAGAATTGAAAATTAAGTGGTGGGCGCTTGCTCCAAGACCTGACCTTGTGTTCAATAAAAACATGAAATTAAAATGCTTGTTACTTGAAAGAATAGCTATGACAAAGCCAGACAATGTATTAAAACACAAGAGACATCACTTTGCAGATGTCTGTATAGTCAAAGCTATGGTTTTTCCAGTAGTCATGTACAGATGTGAGAGTTTAACCTAAAGAAAGCCGAGTGCCAAAGAATTGATGCTTTTGAACTGAAGTGCTAGAGAAGACTCTTGAGAGTCTCTTGGACTACAAGGTCAAACCAGTCAATCCTAAGGGAAATCAATCCTGAATATTCATTGGAAGGACCGAAGCTGAAGCTCTAATACTTTAGCTACCTGATGCGAGAAGCCAACTCATTAGAAAAGACCCTGATGCTGGGAAAGATTGAAGGTAGGAGAAGAAGGAGATAACAGAAGATGAGATGGTTGGATGGCATCAGTGACTCAATGGACATGAGTATGAGCAAGCTCTGGGTGATAGTGAAGGACAGGGAAGCCTGGCGTGCTGCAGTCCATGGGGTCTCAAAGAGTCGGACACGACTTAGCACCTCAGCAATAACAACAAATTTTAAAAATAATTTTTTGGGAAAAGTTTTGTCCATTTTTCTCAAAATTCTCTAGGTGTCAACAAAACTTCTCAAGAAAAGTCAACAAATAGTTGGAGAAATGATCCATTTAAAGAGAGTTATTTGAGCATGTGTAAGAATGGGGCAGAGATGGGATTAGAGTGACTTGACTGCAGTGAGCTACCATAAACAGTCCATTCTAGGGCCATGTGCCATCTGGATCTCAAAGACAAGAGGAAGACGCTCCACTTGAAGCAACTGTCATTTCTCACCACAGCTATTTTCCATGGGTTTCAAGGGCTAGAAAGGGAGATTGGAAAACTAGTCCATCTTTCATGCCAGCTGTGATCCGTTGGTGGTGCCTGCCTGGATGGTGTTGAAAAGGAATCAGAAGTTAATTTTCAGGACAGAGTGCTACAGTCAATTAATTAATTCTGGCCTTGTGAATAGGGAGAGAGAAAAGGAGATTCAGCTCACTCATGTCAGCATGGCCCTCTCAGGCTGGAGGCATTTATGGAAGAAAAATAATGATCCTTTGTTCAGCTCTGAAATAATCATGCCCATGGGCCTGGATAAATTTTCTCTGCTTTGTGTGTTGGTTCATATAATTGAAATACCAGCTTTCTCAGTAGTTTTAAAAACTAGATAGACTAAAACAAACAGCAATATGATCCTTACTTCCTAGCTGTTTATAGGTAAATGGGCACAGCATGTATCTGATTCATTTTTGTTTCTTTGCCAGCACAGTGCCTGGTGCATAGTAAGTGCCCATAATTTCTGGTGAATCATATATTCATCAACTATTTCTTACGTGTATCAGATGCTGTATTTAGACTGGGAAGTGAATAAAGCAGAAATATTATGTACCTTAGTAGAGCTTGTGCTTTTGTGAAAGGGCTGGATGTGAAATAAGTTAGTACCCAAAATTTGATGAACATTAGGTCAAGACATTGTGCTTTGAGAGAGAGAATAATGGTGGGACCTGTGTCAGGATAAGGATTTGGGAAAAGCCCTTTGAGGGGAGAGATTTAAGTTGAAATTGAGGAATGAGTAAGAGACTAATTTTGTTTGGAAGAGCATTTCAGGCTAATGTGACAGCATGTAAAATATATGGAGGTGGAAAAAAGTTTGACGCAGGCTGAACGGCTGGCTTGGCTGAAGTATAGTGAGTGACAGGAGTGTGCCTGAGGATGAAGTTGAAGAGATAGGTAGGACCAGGCTCTGCTGAACTTGAAGTCATACTAAAGAGCCTGAAATTGACTTCAGGAGCAATGGGAAGCCAGTAAGATCTGGAAGTGGGGTGAGTTGTGGAGTCTTTATTTGACTGATACTTTAAAAAGTCTCACAGCTGCTGGATGAAGAATGGGCTGAAGAATGGCTTATCTTGTGCGGGGGAGCTTGCCCAAGATGCGAGCGGCAGAGTGGGGCGGGCCGTCTGGCCGCAGGAGCTGTGTGCTGGCCGTTCTGCAGTGCATGGTGGCAGACCCTTAGAGGCTGCCCCTTGAGACGAGGCTGGGCTCGCTAGCTTGCCAGAGTCACCTCTGATCCCTTGGGTTAGGAGGGTGACAGAGGGAGCAGACAGAAGTAGATGAGTCCTGTACACTTGCCCAGTTCACTTACAGAAGTTCCCGGCATCGCGGGGGCACCGTCTTCATTTGGGTAACTTCTGCTCACTCGTTCTCTAAATTCCCTTTTCCAAGCTATAGGGAGCATCATTCTCTACCATTCAAAGACAGAGACATGCTGGAGATGAGGTGGGGAATATTGCCATTATCATTTTCACTTGTAGACTTGATCTACCAGCTAGAGGTGATAATTGCCCTGTAAATTCTTAAAGTGGTCCTCAGTACTGCTTTCCCTAGTGGCTGCACCAATTCACATTCATGCCAACAGTGTAAAGGGTTTCCTTTTCGTCACATACTCACAATATTTGTTATTTGTAGGCTTCCTCATGATACCTACCCTGGCAGTTGTGAGGTGAGATATCACCAATGTGGTTTTGATTTGCCTTTCTCTGATGATTAGCGATATTGAGCATCTTTTCATGTGCTGTTGGTCATCTGTGTATCTTCTTTGGGAAAATATCTATTCAGGTCTTCTGCCCATTTTTTAATTAAGTAGTTTGTTTGTTTTTGATCTTGAGTTGTATAAGTTCTTTATTTATTTTGGATATTAACCCCTTATTGGTCAAATCATTTGAAAGTATTTTCTCCTAGTCACAATGTTCTGCCATTTGCAATAACCTGAATGACCTGGAGGGTATCATGCATAGTGAAATAGAAAAAGACTAATACTGTATGTCATCACTTATATGTGGGATCTAAAAAATGAAACATATGAATATAGCATACTAGACACACATTGACAGGTTTAGAGAATAGGCTGTTGGTTACCAGAGGGAAGAGGGTGTGGGGGAAGGAGTGAAATGGGGTTGGAGATTGAGAGGTACAAACTACTGTGCATAAAATAGATAGGCTTACAGGGATGTGTCATACAGCACATGGAAATACAGTCATTATATCAGGGTGACTTTTAATGGAGTATAGTCCATAGAAGTGTTGAGTCTCTATGTTGTACACCTGAATTGAATATGATTATGTAAATCAATTATACTTCAGTTAAAAAAAAGTTCCGCTTATGCAGTGGATAGTCTCCAGAGATGAGGAAAGGTTTGAGAGGGGGTCAAAGTGTAATTTCCACCGTGTCTTCAGCATGACTCTGCCACAACTGGCTGGCTGCACCATCTCCCCTTTCTGCAGGAGGTTCCCCAGTTAGTAAAATGGTGAACATTCTAGAACACCCATTTGAGCATCTTTAGTGTAAGAAACAGCCCAGGTCCTTCAGCAGCCTTTCGATGAGTGTTTGGCCTGCATCTCGTTAATGCAGCTTAATAACCTTGTTTCATTCTGTCAGGGGAGTAGTATGCTAATTAAATCAGCAAGAAGGTATTGGGAGACTAAACTACAACCATTTGGTCTTTGATCAAGACACAGGCTTTCTCAAGTAAGTTGGTTAGAGAATCAGACTTTTGTTGTTCACATTGCCAGCAGCAATAAAAATCCATTTCCCCCTCAACCCAGAGATGTTTAAATACATCTTAATTGTCCTGATTACTCTGAGAGGTTTTTTCTCATAAATTGGTTCCATTTAAAGAGCTGAGCACTTCTTGAGAGTGGTACGCAAAGCAAGCCCAACTGAACAAAGCCAGCTAAGAGCAATGTTGTTTTTATCTTTTTTATTAACTAGCTGTTTTCTTTCATTTTTGAACTAAGAAATAATGTCTATATATTGTAAAATATTCCGACTGCATAAGAGGTTATATTCTAAAGAGTAAGACTCCTTTTCTTGACATTTGAGTTCCCTAGTCTTCATTATGACTTCTTATGTCTCATTTCAGAGTTAGTCTGTACATGTACATAGCAGCTTGTATATAGACTGTGTATTCAGATGTATACAGACTGTGTTTAGACAGATGGATAGCACATCTGGCTTTTTTTCTTTTTTTCACTCAAATAAGGGTTTCCTATTCTTCTCTTCGGCATGTTGCCTTTTCCACTCAACTAGCTTAGCCATTATTTCATGATTTTTGGTAATTTCAATATTCATGTAAATGAACCATCCACCGGGGTGAGCTCTGATGCCATAGGCTATCAGTGGTCTTCCTGATCATATTCTAGAGTAGACACTGTCATTGCCAATAATCAGAGCTCCACTTTATTTTGGGTTCCAGGATCTCACTCTCCAATCTCCATCTTCGTATTCCTACAACTCTCCCCCTTTCTTATCTGCTTCTGACAATTCTTGAGCCCCACCAGGGCCTGCTAACTGCTGGATCCACCACTGTAACCAGTCCTTTAACCCCTTGAATTTTACTTCCTTTTCTACCTGGAATTTAAAAATTTTAGTTGAAGTCATTAAAATTTTCCTTCAAGTATGTCCTCAACTTTCTCAGCCTTCACTGTGCTTATCAGAGAAAACCTTATGAGATGTTAAGTTCAAATTTTGCCTGTTTGATGCCCAAATGCAGTCCACTAATGGATCTGACCTAAAATACATACTTGTCACTTCAAGCAGACCCTCTGTGTTGCAGACTCATTTACTCCACATTCTCTGAGGACCTTCTTTCTTCTCAAGCCTCAATACCCTCCACACCAAACTTGGCTGATGATGTTGCTATTCATTTTATCGACAAAATAGTCCAACACTCAGAGCTTTCAGACATCAATACCAGTCATCTGCTAAGTGGTAGTCTCCACAGTCTTGTACTCTGCTTTCCATCCGGGTACTGCACACCATCCATCTGACAATCCTGCTGCTGACATTGACAAGGCCTGGGGAACAAGGATGCTCGGAGGGTCTGAGTTCAGGTCCAGGGCCGCCTTTTCCAAGGTTCATTCTTCTCTCAACCGCAGAGCATCTCTGGAGGTGTAATCCATCCTCAGGAAAGCTGACTGGGGAAGAGGACCTTTACGGTCCCTGAAACATATGCAACCCCTTTGAATAGAGAAATCCAAGATCTCAAGTTACATTTAATGCACTATGGAAGTGGGGTGCAGGTTCCTGGGGGGAGCATCTGTTGAGGGGCAGAGCCTGAGAACAACCAGAGGGACCCTGTCTCAAACCACGGAATGCCAGCCAGGGTCTCCAGGTGCGCGGATAAGAGCAGCGTGCCTGCCTGATCTGTGGTCTAAGAACACACCTCACTGCTGGTACAGTAGGTGTTACCCTGTTCCTGATTCAGTGGCCTCCGTCCAGGAGGTGTTCCCACTGTCTCCTGTGTTTGTGCTCTTCCTCCCTTCTCTGGACGGTTCTCAGCATGCACACATGCCAGAGTGTCTGCTGTCTGATAAAATAAAAACACGTTGCTGTGTAGCAGTAGGTACCTGAAGACTGCCTCGTAACAGTGTTTAAATTATTCATCAAACGGATGAAGGGACATGTTTACTACTGGCATGTCATTATAAAATCCTTTAGTGTTCCCTCCTTCCTTCTCACCGACCCCCCACCCTGGAGCTGGTGGTGTAGCTACTAAATTTGATACTTGAGATGGATTATGTTTTATCACTCCTTGCTCTATATGACAGAAACATTTTCACTAACTGTTGTGAAAAGAAACAAGTAAAACAATGGCAGAAAAGAACTACAGATGGGAGGAATTTTCTTTTATTATATTTCCTGTATATAAACATGCCAGAGGAAAAAATAAGTAAATAAGTATATGTATAATAACAAGTGAAATAGGTATGAAAAAGAAAACAGTAGCATAATAATAGTTATTAATTATATTAATACAAGTTTTAATGCATCAATGCATTTTAAAAAATCTGTGCCTGCCTGTTTGTCTCTTGTTGTGACAAATAATACCATGATGACTTCTCTTTATTAAGCAACTTTTTAAAAATTTAAGCACAAAAACTCCAAGTGGTCACATTTAAAAGGACAGACTTGAAGTATGACATGGTTTTTTGTTTTTTTCCCTTTATTATAGTCTCTGGGTGATCTGTGTTTATTTCACAGCTACTGTTTAAATGCAAGATTATGTAGTCCTACAGGGCTTGAGGACACAGGCTATGCCTGAGGCAAGCTTGAAGGGTTCCAAATCTTCAAGAGTTTATTCTTGGAAGAGATACATGTGACTGAGTCTGTCTGAGTCCAGGGCCAGCTTATAACTGGAATTTCTCCAAATAAACTGCCATGTACAAAACAGTGTGGTCAAAGTCAAAGATATGTGAGAATTGATCTGGCTTTTAGTCTACTATTGTGAAAACATTGTAGAGAAGGTGGACCTCATGGACAAACTTTGAACAACCACTGAAGTCAGAGCCCCTTTGTCTTCCAGTGAGTGGAGAACCAAGGACTTTCTTAGCTGTGGAATGGAGATCCTATTTCTTTTTATTAGTTTTCTAGCGGATAAGAACTTTGAAATAATTTAAACGAAAGCGAGAAGTCCTTGGCAGGGCTCCGAGCTTTGGGGTGGAGGCCCCGTGCGGAGTAGCAAAGCCGGCGCCAGATCCAGGTCAGGGACGCAGACTCTGACGCCGCTCTCCCGCGTCCCGCCATCCGGCCCGGCTTTGCGCTCCAGCTGTCCCCGGACCCCAGTGCGGAGCGAAGAGGGGCCACAGCGGCCTCCCGCCTCCTGCCTCTGCGTCTCTTCTAATCAGGACACCATGCTCTAGCCCAGCATGGGACCTTGACCCCCCAGGCCAGATTCTCAGAGGAATGGCTCAGATCCATCTGGCTTGGCTCAGGTGTCCCCCGGAGGCCTCCCGAGCTGTGGCCAGGAGCAGAGCTCTCGGTAGCAAAGGCGATAGAGCTGTGGGTTGGTGAGGAGAGGCGCGACGGGTGTGCCGGGGTGGGGTGGGGGAAGAGGGGTAGGAGTGCAGACAGGACTCTCAGGGCCATGAAATACTCTCTATGATACTAGTTTTCTAAAATGTTTGTTTGTTTGGCTGTGCTGGATCTTACTTCCAGCAGGTGGGATCTTTGTGGGGGCATGCGGGACCTATTTCCCTGGCCAAGGATTGAACCCAGGCACCCGCATTCAGGGCATGGAATCTTAACCATGGAATTACCAGGAAGTCCTTGTATGATGTTATAATAGTGGGTATGTGTCATTGTACATTCTATCCATTTCTATAGAATGTGCAACACCAAGAGTGAAACTAAAGTAAACTGTAGACTTTGGATGGTTATGAAGTGTCAGTGTGGGCTCACCCTTGGTAAGAAATGTACCATTCTGGTGAGTGATGGTAATAAAAAAAGTGGGGTAGCTATACTTGTGTGAAGCCATGCTGTATGTGCAAAATTTATGTACTTCCCTTTTATTGTTGTTGTAAACTTAAAATTGCTCTGAAAAAAATGTCTTTTCAAAAATTTGAGAAGTTAAACCTGAACCTTTAAAAAAAACTAGAAAGGAGACTTCTTAAGAACTTAAATATATTTGTTGTTTTCATTTTGAAAATGAATCTTGTCAAAAAAATAAAATTTTCCAACTAAATCTATTAATTCATGCCTAGGAAGTCTTAACATCCCTTGTCATCTTTATTTTTTAAAATATTGTAGCACTTAGCTGGTGCTTTCCATCTTTTCTCATCCCATTCCTAGGACTCCTGTAAATTCCTTCCCTATATGGAGATTACTGTAGAGAAGTTAAAATTCATCTCTCAGTTTTCTTTTTTTATTTTTCCCTCTAAGTACACATTGCACATTTCTTTAAGATTTCATACTGCTGCTGGGACTTAGGGTCTTCCATGGCTTTATATCAAGTTAAGAGCAATAGATAATGAGTAAACATTTTAATATTACTCTCAATTCCAAAATGCTTAGCATTCTACTTACTCCTTTCTTTAAAAATGGGAAATAAAGTGGAGAAACATACTGTACACATAAAAAGAAATCTCGTCTATGACTCAGCAATTCCATTTCAGTGAATTTGTGATAACACAGTAAACAAGTAAATTCTCAATTATTATATATTAATGTATTATTACATTATTTACAATAAAAAATGGAAGCAATTTTAATGTCCCATATATAAAGTCTTAGTTGGAATAATTATGGTATTCAATGAATTACTCTAAAAAAAACAAAACAACATTGCCATCAGTGCTTACAAGAGTGTTTATGATTTTATGAATTGAATTTTATATTAGACACACATATATGACATATGTGTACAATACATGCGAGTACAGTGTATATAAATATTACAGTGATTGATCATATAAATCAGGATTTTTCTCTATAATGATTTTCTGCATTTCTCAAATTTTCTACAATAAGCATGTATCATTTCTGTAATCTGAAAGACATATTAGTTAAAACCTAACAAAAAAGAAGCCTGGTATCCTTTTTTGATATGGTGGTCTTGAAATTTCCTTCTAATAATGCAAGGAAAAGACTGTGTGTCATTTTGTTCTTTAAAAACAAAGCAAACTGAACCACTGGAACAGACTGGGCACATATATATCATGACGTGTAGTCAGTTCATGAAGTCCATTATTCGTACACAGAGCTCAGAATGTACCCTGACATTCCTTAGCATCATCTGTAACTCATCATTCTTATGAATCTGTCATCACTTTTCTCAAAGGAATTTCCACTTCTGTAATGTTACTTTTTCCGTTATGCCTTATTTCCACCAAAATAGTAAGAGGACATAAAGTCTATTTCCTTTGCTTTGTATTCTCTGCTTGCCTGGAAGAAAAACTAATTAAATATGTTTTCCTTTATCTGATTTTTCCCCCCTAGGCATCCTGGAAAGTGGTCACAGAGACAGTTTTCTGGGACAGCAATTTCTTTATAGAAAGGACTTCCTCCAAACCACCTAAAATGATCAAAAGTTTATCCACATTTAAAAAGATCAAGAATGTGTTGGAACATTTATTTTTAGCTTTTGTATTTATTATTACCAGGATATGAAGGTAGTTGACAGAATAAGAAAATAGAAGTGGATAGAGAAGAAGGGAAAGCAGACCTCCTTCTTTCATTAAATTTTCATTTAAGATTATGTATGACCTCAGTAGACTCTAATACTGGGAAATCAATCAGTCTCTCTCTCTCCATAATCCTTGATAGAAATGTGTTCAATATTGAACTTTCCAACAAGAATGCAGGCTCCATGCAAGCAGGAACCAGGCCCATCTGGTTCATCTTTGGAATAGTGAGCGGCATAGGGTATGGTCCATAAATATTTGCTAAGTGACAGGTTGATTTTTGAGGCAGAAGTAGAAAATGCTGGTCAATTAGGAAAGCACTTGTGACCGATGTCAGAATAATCCTACATTGTTTTGTCTTGACTTTTATTAACTAATATACTGGCTGAATTTTTCACAGAGTGTAGGGCAGTATCAATAGACTTTCTTTTCTATTTAGAAATCCTTTCTTACTTACAGAAAGCCTAGTACAAAGAATGTTTCTCCTGTATATCGTGTGAGAGTAAGTTGCCCCATCACCACCGAATACTGTAGTGTGTGTCCTACATTATTCTACATAACACAGTACTGCCATCAAATTCAAGTCATTAACACTGACATATTACTACTGTCTAATTTATGCACCCTTTTCAGATTTCTTCAGTTGTTTCAATGATGTCATTTAGAGCAAAAGGATTCAATCCAAGAATCACGTATTGTATTGAATTTTTATGTCTCCTTCAATATGGAATATCTCCCAAGTCTCTCCTTGACTTTTGTGACATTGATTTGACAATTTGGAAACTTACAAATGAGTCTTTTTTTTTTTTAAATGTCTTTCAAGTTTGGTTTGTCAGATATTTCCTTATAACTTGCTGTTATGCATAGTTGGGCTTCCTTGGTTTGGTGGTTCAGGCGGTAAAGAATCTGCCTGCAATGCAGAAGATGTGAGTTAGATCCTTGGGTCAGGAAGATCCCCTGGGGAGGGCATGGCAACCCAATGAAGTATTCTTGCCTGGATAATTTCATGGACAGAGGAACCTTATGGGCTTCAGTCCATGGGGTCTCAAAGAGTTGGACACAACTGAACAACTAACATAATTGGCAAGAATGTCACAATAAGATGACACAGATGTTATGACTGTGTCCTTCTCACTATCCCCTGTCAAGTGGTACATGATTCCAACTTGCCCCAATCCTCCTCGTGTTCACTTTCATCACTTCCCAATTTTTCCAGCCAAAAGATGCTCTTTTCCATTTGCAATTAATGTGTATTTTGTGGGGAGGTACATTAAGATTATATAAATACAAAATTCCTCATCAAAATTTGATGAGTAGTTCTATATCTGTTGATTTCCCTTGGCTCAATTTGGTGATGGTTGCCAAATGGTGATTGGCTGATTCCATCATTCTTTTTGCATTTATCAGTTGATGGAAAGCACCAATTAATTAATTTGTTTTTTACTTTTTGTCCCCTTCACCTATTTCTCCCACCTCTCATACCCTGTCTCTGGCAGTCACCAATCTGTTCTCTGTATCTAGGAGCTTATTACTATGTCGTTTAGATTCTGCAAATAAGAGAGGTTGTGGGGTATTTGTCATTTTCCATTCTGCTCCGTTGATCTGAGTGCTTGTTTTTACACCAATACTGTACTGTTTTAATTACTGTAGCTTTGTAATATATAAGTTGTTTATGCCTAGGTTTTTTACTAGTCGGCACAAAATTCGCCAGATAGTCATATACCATAATGGAGCTAAAGACTAACATCCCTAGAAGCATTATAAACAAATTCAAACTTAGGTTAATGTGAGTAAGGATTTTCTAAGAAGAAAGTTTTGTAAATAAGTTGAACGTAAAAAGGTAAAAAACATTCTGCCTGAATTTGCCACTCAGATGTCCCTGTACCTACTCTGGGGCAAAAAGGTTTGAGGGTGCAGAGATGCCAGAAATGACACTGGTTGAACTGCATTTGAAGGGAGGAAACAGCCAAAACTCACAGCATGTGGGGGCTGGTACACCTGGAAGAGAGAGTTTAAGTGAGGCACACCGAGGAATGCATAATTATTATAGCATGCACTAAATATTTGTTCAACCAATGGGTTGAAATATGTGAAAATGACAGTGTCATCCCTTGTTAATCAAAGTGACCCAGCCTTTGTCTTGTTTGCATTTTGGGCTTTT
This sequence comes from Cervus canadensis, assembly GCF_019320065.1. Lineage (NCBI taxonomy): Eukaryota > Metazoa > Chordata > Mammalia > Artiodactyla > Cervidae > Cervus > Cervus canadensis. The sequence goes on from NC_057395.1 coordinate 80,498,882, forward strand.
GTGTAACTGAAACACTGTAAGTTCCTTAAGTTCTTTTTATCATACATCTTGGTAATGCCTTTCTTTTTACAACCAGAACACTCTGTGCTTCCAATTCTTTACTCTTGTTTGTATATATACCCAAAGTTTATGACTTGCTGACTCAGATTCCCTCAGTCTGTTAATACACACTGGGGATAAGTTAGGGACTTTGAAATAATGCACTAACTTCTTAATGAATCCGGAATGCCTTGTCGGGATTGTTGGTTCTCTTGCAGTGTAACAAATGGCATCCTGGCAGGGTGATAGAGGCATTCTCTCCACAATTCCAAAAGAACAGTGGAAAGGCTGTAAAGAGACAGTCAGTTGGTCTTTTCTGTTTAATTCCAGATGACTTCTGCTAACTGCTTCTATTTAAAATATACTTAAATAACCAAGTAATTTTAAATACAGAGTATATCTGTCTGTATGGGTGTATGTATATATGTGAGTATATGTGTATAAATATGTGTGTATATGTGCATAAAATCTCTCTCCTGTCTTTAGAAACTAATGCCAATTTAGGAGGATATATCTATATTAAGTAACAGGGTTATAAAAGAAATGTAAGAAGAAACATGAAAAAGCAACATCCACCATCATCAATATAAAACAAATGGAGCCAGTAATGAGTTTAATACAAAAATGTATGTTATCAAATCCCATGAATTTTCTAGGAAGATGAGGCCCCAGTTGGGCTTCTTATTGGGGTACAGTGCTGAAGAATCCACCTGCGCATACAGGAGACACAGAGACACAGTTTAGGCACAGTTTAGATCCTCCAGGAACATCCCCTGGAGGAGGAAATGGCAACCCACTCCAGTATTCTTACCTGGAAAATTCCACAGACAGAGGAGCCTGACAGGCTACAGTCTATGGGGTTGCAAAGAGTTGGACATGACGTATTGACTGAGCACACACAAGGCCCCGATTTTTCACAGGCATTCAATATAAAAGGAGAAATTACCTAGTTTACAGTTCTAAGACAAAAACAGACTAATTACTGTGAAAGGTACTCACATTCTTGAGTTAAAGGGAAGACAGATATCTCGAGAGAGTCTTTATATGAGCTATATGCAATACATATTGTTCAGAGATGCTATTGCTCCCAAAAAACTTAAAAGAACTACTTAGTAAATATAATGGAACTTACGGCGAAAATAAGGTTAGGCAAAGCATTCAAACCATGTGGGTATGTAATCAGAACAACAGTAAAAACAATACTAATTCTAGAAAAACCAAATATAAGTACAAAGATGTTACATCTTAATAAAGAACTATTACAGTAAGTACAGAATTTTGTATCTTTGAAAAGAAGTGAAGAAATCTCATTAGAAAAGAATGTAAGGTGGACTGAAGCTGCAAAATCAAATTCATAGATAAACAAATGCATTAAGGGTGGAAAGATGCGTACAAAAATCTTTTCCAAGACAGACCCCAGAAGTCAGTCAAGTGCAGAGGAGAGCAGCAGTGAACGGGCATCGCTGAGTCCCTCTGCAGCTCGCCCTGTGCAGTTGCGATGGGATGACTTGCAGCTGTGCTCTGACTCGATGCTCACACCTTCCTTCATTTCCTGTTTGCACAGGAGTTAATTTACGTTGCAGAACCAGGTATCATGGAACAGCGGACAGTCCTTTCTGTGTGACGCATGTATGGGTGTTTTAGGGCACCAAATGCACCACCTTCCCAAAACGTTTAAGAAATTTTAATAAACAAAGGTTGTGTTTATACACACATAACTTGTAATTTAAATTACCTTTTTTGTGTGTCGTGTGGTATTCAGTTTACCGTTTACAAATCTGCGTAATAGATATTCTACTAAATGACAGGTTCACTGAAGTTTGGCAGTTAGCTAAGTGAGGGTATTTGTCATAATGGCAAGTGGTGTGTTTTTTTAAAAAAAAGCATTGATATGATTTTTTACACTGTTTTTACTTTCAGCTGTTTTACATTGAATATGAACTGGTGAACTAGGTTGGGAGTGGAATACTATTTTTCTTAAAAATGGCACTATTTACAGTGCTTCTGTGTGTTTCACTCTGTCATATTTGTATCACAACATTAAGATAAATAAGAGGAAATAAAACAATTTCAACTTGTGTGGTTTACTGTGAGATCTTCGATAATACTTTAGAATGCAGTAGGTTTTGGCAAGTTTCTCCCTAACAAGTAAAGATGGATCTTCAGGAAAAATCAAAGTTACTATATTATATGGTCTGTTGTGTTAACAGCACTTGAAGGAAAATGAAAATGAGTGCCTAGTCTAAATGTAAATGGCATATCCAATTTGGAAATAAATGACCATAGGATTGAAGAACTATTGAAATATATGCCTGCCTTGAGTTTGGCCATTCAATCCAATCTTATGAAGTAAGTGCTAAGATTTAGTAGTAGCACTTATCACTTTATGACTCTGTGGGAGCTCTGATATTATTTTTGTGTCCTTTCCTCTTAGAGGGAGAAAAATCACAGCACCCACAGAAATACAAATGCAGAGGAGCTGGAAAAATTAAGAGGAGGTTATGATTCTCAAGAAGTTGCAAATAATTTGAAATTCTGGCATTTTCCTCTTGGAATTAAGTTCTGAGACAAGATGCTGCATAGGTTAAATTTATAAATCTATGTAAGTTTCAGGTTCAGGAAGTTTTTTCTCACCGTCATTGTTTTCTCTATCCCTCCAACAAATTTCTTTTGAGAATGTGTCTCCCATATTGCAGAGAAATAGGAATCTGATGATTACAGGCTGACTGTAAGTCTTCCCAGGTGGCTCAGTGGTAAAGAGTCTGCCTGCCAGTGCAGGAGACATAGGAGACAGGGGTTCGATCCCTGGGGTCGGGAAGATCCTCTACAGGAGGAAAGGGCACCCCACTCCAGTAGTCTTGCTTGGGAAATCCCATGGACAGAGGAGCCTGGGGGCTCCAGTCCAGCAGGTGGCAAAGAGACATGACTGAGTGCATATGCATGCCTGCACGCATGGCTGACTTTATCAGTCTAGAGAGATGAGTCACTCAGGGAGTTTTTAATACTCTTCTGCTTGGACAATTGGGAGTTTGGGAATTGGGGTTTCAAATTGGGCAAACCTCACTTAATATATTTTTGACACATGTCAATTAGGAAAATGATCCTGAGCTATGACTTTCTCCTGTGCATTGAGGAGTAGTGACAAAATTATCGAAATCCTTGATTCTAAAATCTGACTGCCTGACTTCCAATCTTCATCTCATTGTAGGTTTGTCATTTTCAGAAGGTTACTAAATCTATACCAGTTGCAGTTGCCTCTGTAGAATAGGGAGGATTCTCATATGAACCTTAACCGATTGTAGTGAGGTGTGGATGAGACGAGGCACACAGTGTCCCTGATAAAGTACTTGGCACAGAGCAAACTCTGGATGCATGTTAGCTTTCATCTTCATCACTATTATTACTGCCCCAGCTGTAGGTCCAGGCTGCGGATAGATGACTTTATTCTCCCAGGGCAGTCAGGGCTACTCTTTGGAATGTGAGCACTAAAGAGAACAAGCTGTCATCATGTATCTAAAACTTAGAATTGCACACCACTTGTTTCTGGGTGTGTCTGACTGGGTTTGCATTACCCTACAATCAGACTCTGAGGGGTAACAATTTGCATGTGTGTTTCTATTGCTGAAAAGCATTTTATCAGCAAATTGTACATGAAATAGTCATCATCACAACAGGTGGACCAGCAGTAGAGTCACAGGATATTCACGAGCATCTCGGAGTTTGCTGAGGTGATGCCACTGTTGTGAGTGACATGGGTAAGAATATATGCCTGTTTGGATGGTTCTAAACAACTGATTGATTGAGTCAGTCAATACAGAATAGCACAATCAGCTGTTATTCTTTGTTTTTAAATTATCTTTTAATCCCTGGAGTCTCAGCTGGTAAAGAACTTTCCTGTTGAACCACTTTACTGTTACACAGCTTTACTGATATACAAAACTCTATCTTCATCATAAAAAGAATCCAAATCACCAAAATGAAAGTGGCAATTTGAAGACAGATACATACCATGTTTCATTATGACTAATCAAAACAAATCACAGGATGGTAACAAATATCTTAATATTTCAGAATGAGTGCATTTAAAAATTAGCCTTCCTCAGAAATTGGCCAAATTGGTCATTATTTTGTTTTAGATAAAGATATGTTCTAGGAGCTTTGAAAGTGAAAGTGAAGTTGCTCAGTCATATCTGACTCTTTGCAACCGCATGGACTGTAGCCTACCAGGCTCCTCCGTCCATGGGATTTTCCAGGCAAGAGTACTGGAGTGGGTTGCCATTTCCTTCTCCACGGGATCTTCCCAACCCAGGGATTGAACCCGGGTCTCCTGCATTGCAGGCAGATGCTTTACCATTTGAGCCATCAGGGAGCTTTACTGTTTAAAAAAAAGTAAATACTAGAAATACCAATTAAAATATATGTTCAAATCAGTATATTTTTGTAAAAAGTAGAGGCATTAGGTAAAAATTGTCTTTAAGTTTTTCTTTGCAAATTACTCTCAACACAATGTTTTGTTTTTATTTTCCTTTTCTGGTGGCCAGTTTTATTCTTTTAGCACTAAAGATAACCTCTCTCTTACAGACATCATCAATCTCTTTTCTCTTTCTTCCTCTGTTAAATTAGCCTAGTATTCTCCAGTGTGGTTGAACTCAAACATCTACTGTCTTCTTGTGTGGCAGGCATAAGTATTCATGTAACATTTATACATTCTCCCATTCTTCTAACAAAGCCATGGTTTCACTCAGGGCAACAGTGTGGGGCTGCATGCGCACTCTTCCTGGTTCCCTTGCAGCTAGGCTCCCTTGACCACATGCCGCAGGGCTAGCCACTGATAACGTGAGTAGAAGTCCTGCGGGCATTCCTCGGAAGTCCTTTGTTTTCCTGAAAGAAAATTACTGAGACTGGTGAAGATCCTTTCTTCTTACTGCTATGATTGCTGATGCACTCAAGGTAAAAGCCCACATGCTAAGCACAGAAGTGAAGAAAGAAACAGCCTGCATCCATGATGACAGGATTTAAGCAGCTGCTGAATCAATAGCAACAACTATGTTATCTCCAGACTTTTTATTACGTAAGAGAAAGAAAAAAGAGGCCTTTATTTGTTTAACCCTCCAGGCATCAGGTTTCTGTGACTTGCAGCTAACCTAGCCATGTTCCTGCAGGCTCATTAATCTGTGCACAGCACTGAAGAAAATCAGCCTTTATGACTGGTCTTTATTTTAAGTCATGCTTATAGAATACATAAGATCACAGCTTTCAGTCCTATTATACTTTCCTGGTAAGAGTAAGTTCTTTTCTTTCTTTTTTCATGGACCTTATAATCACTTGTCTCCTCTCTATCACCTGAAAAACTCACACTTTCTTTAGAAAATGCAAGCCTCCAGGAACATTCTCGCCAATCCTCTCCCATATCTACCTGCACTGTGCATCAATTCTCATCATGTTTAATCAGCCACAGGAGAAGGTACACTCTTTGACTTTTCTTAAAGGCAATCCTTCCATTTTTGCTCTGGACCTGCATCACCTCTGCCCTTCACTACGACGCTGCTCCTTTCTTTCCCTCCTTTTTCTTCGGCATCTTCAATTTGTCATTACTAGACCATTACTTGTGAAGGAAATGGCAGCCTGCTCCAGTATCCTTGCCTGGAAAATCCCATGGACAGAGGAGCCTGGTGGGCTGCAGTTCATTGGGTTGCAAAGAGTCGGGCACGACTGAGTAACTAACACACAGTAGACCATTACAAGAATATAAAAATTTTAGTACTTTTCATCTTTGTAAAAACTTGCCTTCACACTTCTTCTTCCTTTAGCATCTGACCCATTTTCCTACTCCCCTTTCTATTCAGACAACTGGAAAACAATTTTTAGAGTGCGCCACTTTCTGAAGTTTTTTTCAAGCAGGATTATAATCCTGCTTATCTTCCTACCAGGACACTCAGCCCATCTCCCGATCAACAGCCTCTGTGTGGACAAACCCACAGGACTGTCCTTTTTTAACACATTGACAGCATTTGGTGCGGTTTACTAATCTTTCCCTGAAATTCTTCTTCTCAAAGCACTGCGTCTTGGTTTGCTTCCTTCCTTACTAGCTGCTGCTTTCTGTCATCTCTGAAATGATAGAACTCGTAAGGCTAAGTTTTACACTGTCTTTTTTGCTTATCTATATTTTCTCTGCAAATAATATTATCCCATAAATAGTAAAAAAGAATGTAAAATTTTACGTTAGTTCCTAATGACCTCTGCTCTGAGCTCCAGACCCATATACTGAAGTACCCACTGACGTCAAGTAGAGATCTAAAGACCGTCTCACATGTGACACATCCACACGAATGACACCTTCCTCCTCCATCTCTGCTTGGCTCCCAGTTTTCCAGTTTTCTCTCTCTGAAACTAGCACCGTCATTAGCCAGTTCTTAAAGCCAGAAGCACGAAATTCATACTTGACATTTCTGTTTTCTTAACTCTCTGTATTCAGTCTATCAGCAAATCCTGTTCCTTCCATCTTCAGAACCTGTCCTGTATACCTGCTTTACTTTTTTCTGTTACACAACATCCATAATAATCTTTTGAAAAGTGAAAGCATTCACTGTAAAGGCTGAAACTGAAAAGGATAGCTATACCAGTTAGTGGCAAGGCTGTGGAGCATTGAGCTTGCACACTTCGTACAGGCTTTAATTGGTAAAATGACTTTAAAAAGAAGAAGCATGGTCTATTAAAGTTGAAGATATGCCGCAGTTCTCTTCCAAAAAGCATCAAGAATGAGTGTATGTAGGCAGTAGAGACAAGGATGATGGTATTCATATCAGCAATGTTTGCAATATGCCCCCCGCCCCAAAAAAAGATAAACCCAAGGTGCATCCACAGTGGAATGGATTCAAACATTAAATGGAGGGATAGACATGCAATGGAACACTATAGAACCATAAACAATGAATAAATTATTCAATTGCTTCATGCAACAACATGGATGGGAATTCATCCATGTTCTTGAACTTGCATCAATAATACTTATCAAAAGAAGCCAGACACAGCTTGATACAAAGGCAGTTCCACGTGTGTAAAGTTTACAAATCTGGAAACCTGAGCTATTGTGTTTATCAGTTCATCCTCATGTGGGACAAGTGTAAAGAAAAGTAAGAAGTGACTACTACAAAAGTCAAAGTAGCAATTACCTATGAAGGGAAGGGAAGGTGGTTTTGAGTGACGGTGCGGGCAGGGGTGTTCTGGGATGCTGGCAAGCTTTGTACATGTTGCACTTGTTTTTACAGTGGCATACCACATCTGCATTGATGGTTTGTGTACCTTTCAGCATATGTGTTGTATTTTAGAAAAAATGCAGGTATGAAATATACAGATAACTTGCCTGAATGAAGCCAGTGCGTGTAGAATGAAGTCTGAACACCTTTTTGTGTCTGACAAGACCCTGCAGGAACTGGCTGGGCTCCTTTGCAGAGTCATCTTGAAGTCCTTTGCTGCTTGTTAACCCCCTGAATCTCACCTGCTGTCTGCCAGTGCCTTGGACATATCAGGCGCTCTTTCCCCACTGTTCCCTCTTAGAAAAAAAACTATCCTCTGACTTTTGTTTGATGAGCTTCATCTAATCCTAAGTCTCAGGCTAAAATGTCATCTCTTCAGAGAAGAAATCGGTATAAAGCGTCTACCTTTTATCCTCTGGCATACTGCCCTGTTTGTTTTCTTCTCTGTGCCTAGCACAATTTGTGACTCTTCTGGTGCTACTTACTGATTTGCTGACGACATTCCCAGCTGTATTGGAGGTGCTTGGAAGACAGAGATGTTTCGCTTGTTTGTTTGTTTATCATTGTGACCCTAGGGCTTGTCACCCAGCATACTTGGCTAAATATCACTGCAGGAAGGAAATCATAGGTTGGCTTTTAGGAAGAGATCCTGTTTGATGACTTATTTGAGGAATATGAATGATTACATAATTAGACATTTTCTTCTTTGGTTCATTAGTGATTTTGAGTAATTAATTTTTTTCCATATCCTCTTTTCACACAAACACAAAATACCACATTGAAAATTGACCCCATTTTAAGAACAAAAGTTCTGTCTCCCAAAATGATTATACAAAATAGATAATGCTTCAATGATTATAAAGTCCTGTTTTTTTTTTTAATTTCTATTTTTTAAACTTTTTTAAGAGTTTGGCTGCACCGGGTCTTAATTGCAGCACGTAGCTTTAGTTCGCTGACCAGGGATCAGACCCCACAGCAAGAGTGTAGAGTCTAAACCCCTGGACCACCAGGGAAGTCCCTATTGAGTCCTGTTTTGAATGAGAGATGGTTAGAGCTAGGAAATGCATCAGCGATGACATAGTAGGGAAGGAAACTGAGGAACAGTGAGGTGAGACAGTTTCTCTGTGGCGGGAGATTTGTTGGGAGAAGAGGAGGGGGGAGGAGCAAAGGAGAGAAAAAGGAATAGGAGATGAACTAGAATCCCATCTGCCGCATCTGCCAGGTATGTGCGGGGTGAAGGTGAGGGCTGAAGGGGACTCAGCCAGCGTCAAACAGTGAGTGACACAAAGACACCTCTTGGCTGCCAGTGGACTCGTGTGTGTGTCTCCTGTGGACAGCGTCTAATTGCACGTGGGATGGGTCCAGTCATTCCTTTCCAGGCTATCTGTTTAAGAAGGCACAAAACAGAACTCTGCCTTTTCACTACGAAGCACTGACAGTGGTGCTGTATGCCTTAAGAAAGGCCCTCGCCTGTCCTGTGACTGTCTTCAGGGGACTGATACCTGTGTGAGACGGTCAGTGGCCGGGAGCCACAGGGCCGCGGGGCCCTGGAGTCCTCATCTTCAGACCCTGCCCGGCTTCTCTGCTAGGGCAATCATCTAGTTCCCAGTCTTCAGCAGGTTATGAAATCACAGGAGCTTTGTCAATCTATTTAAAACATCTGAATGCTAATGAAATGGCCCAGCACGTTAATTAGCCAGTCAATAGATCATTCAGTCTTAAAAGCTCACTTTCTCTTCTCTTCATTTATTTTCAAACAATTGAGCTGAAGCACATTAGGAATGATATCAGAATACTAATTAATTTCCAGTTCAGTAAATTTCCAGATAAGTTTTTCATATTCATATTTCGGAAATAATTTAAAATGTAATTGCATAATAATAAACTTTACCTCTTTTTCTATTAACCATAATGAAGGAAAAAACATGTTGATGCTATTTTTACATATACTTCAGAAATTTCAATAGAAGTGTGTTAATAACACTAAGTCAATAAAATGCAGTTC